>NC_073706.1:34095032-34786116 GCF_023634085.1 Falco cherrug | reverse complement strand
AGGCATTCATGCAACTGGCCTCTATAAACACGCTCTTTTGCTTTGTGCGTTTTGAAACACGGCTGAAGGCCAGGAAAGGAGACGGTGAAGGAAGCCCTCAGCAGGCTGTCCCCACACGTGACCGAGGCCACAGAACAGGGCGCCTAGGCACCACTTTGTTCAACTTCCAAGTTTAAACTTCTAAGTTCAAAAGCAGCAACAAGTTCATCTTCCACCTCAGCAAACAGACATGAATGCAACCGCCTCGCAGTTTCAAACACGTACTCACCCAGAAGAGAAGGTTGAAGACAAACATTAGGTACTTGATACACTGCAGGCAGTTATGAGCCATGCTGCACCTCTTCAGTTCTAGGAGAAAAATAAATGAGAGATCCAGGTAAAAGACAACGTACTTGTTTCCCTTCGGGGACGTGTACTTAGCCTTGGTGGCCTTAGGGCCTGGGTTGGTGTGGAATCCGAAAAAAGAGTTGCTGGCAGCCCCAAACTGGCCACCATACATGCTGCTGTAGCGACGGAAGGCGCCATTTGGGAAACTGTAATCCTTGCTGTCCAGGGAAGGGCTCCGGTGGTAGGTCGACTCATCGGTGCTAGACCTGCGCATGGTGGCCCCGCGCGCCCCGGCGCAGCCGCTGCTCCGGCAATCGGCGGGTGTCGACGGTGCGGGCGAAAGGTTTGCGGTTGGCTTTCCTCCTCCTCGCTCCGAATCCCCTATCGCTTTGCACCAGCTGTTCTTTTGTCTGCCATCCTGCCAAGGAGTTACACGTGCTGCACGGCGGCGAAGTTGGCGAACTGAAGGCTGCGTAGCCGGGAGTTGGGGCGCAGCGTGCTTCCACCGGAGAGAGCCTTCTGTGCGGGCACCCGGCCCCGCCGGCGGCACAGCCGCCCCTCCCGGCCCACCCCGCTCCCGGCGAAGGGAAGGAGGAGAGCGCGGTCCGCTGCCCCCCGCCGAGCGCGTTCCACAGAGCGGCAGCGTGACCTGGCCCGGACGGCACAAGCCATGTAACCCCCCGCCCCGCACGCACCCGGCGGGCGCCGCCGCACCAGCCCCGCGGCCGAGGGCAGCGCTTACCGCCGCGCCGCGCAGCCCCCGCCGCCCGGCCCTGCCCGGCGCATCGCCGCGCACCGGCTGCCCCCGCCCCGCGCACCGGCTGCCCCCGCCGCTCCGCCGGCCCCTCCCGCACCCCCCGCCCTGCCCCCGCCGCCGCCACTCCTCCGAGCGCCGCGCCAATGGCGTTCCCCGCCCGCCGCCCCCGCGATCCGACCCCCCACCCCGGCCCGGGAGGCGGCGGCAGGACCCCCCCACCGCCGCCGGGGGCCGGCCCGGGGCCCCCTCCCCGCTCCGAAACTCGTGCGGCGCGGCGGGGGGCGCGGGCTGCCGGCGGCACGGGCGGGAGGAACCGGTGTCAGGATTCCTTACGTAGGGAACCGGTGTCAGGATTCCTCACGCAGGGAACCGGTGTCAGGATTCCTCACGCAGGGAACCGGTGTCAGGATTCCTCACGCGTACGCGGTGGGATGCCCGGGGTCAGCACCGGCCGCCTCGCCCGCTCCGCCGCGGCTCCATCCCCGGGTTTGCCTGACGCGCTCGGTCCCGCGGAATCACCGCTCAGCAAAACGTACGGCCCAGCTCGCCCGCTGCTCCCCGGCCCGGCTCCCCCCCCCCTCCCCCCCCAGCCCGGCTGTCCCCCCCCCCCCCCCCGGGCCGGCCGCCCCCCCAGGTATCGCCCCGCTGGCCCCGGGCTCCCCGCGGCGGGGGCCGCTTCCCGACGGCGGGGCCACCCCCACGGGCAGCAGAGTAGCAAATCCGCCCCGCGCAAGTTTTCCTGCAAGGAAAAGCCGCCCGAGGCCGCGCTACCCGCGGCGGGACCCTCGGGAGAGCCCAGGCGCCTTCACCGCCTTCGCGCTCCGCTTCCCGGGCCAGTCACTCACTTCCCTCCATAGGCGCCGCGTCCCACCCGCGGGATGGGGGCTCCTTCCCTCATCCCTCCGGCGCAGGATGCTGGCTGCAAGCTCCTGCAGCTAGGCGAGGAGCCGGCTGGCTAGGATTTTTTAAAAGGTTTGCCCCAGCAGAGAATTAATCAAGATGAAAATGGGTTTCTTGCACGAAGCATCTTGCCAGTCAGGGCACAAATCAAGAGACACAGGTGCCAATTAATTAACAAACAAATTAGCAAAAGTAAAATGGGCTGGGTTTGCACATAGCCTGAGCAGTTCACCCTTGCAAACCGCCCTCTAATTCTGTTAATTTACAACTGCAAAGCTAGAGTCTAATTATTTCCCTTCATTTCCTCTGCAAACTATAAATACACTGGGCATACCTGGTACAAGCTTTAGAGAGGAAGAACTTGAGCACAAAACACAAGGCTAATAACTCCTGCGCCATCTGTTTCAACAACTTTGGGTGACTTAACAACTCTTCCACTTTTTAATTTCCCTACCCCTAAGAACAGAGCTACTTCCTAGCCCCAATGCAGCTCGCTCTTCCGTTTGCCCTCCCTCCCTTTCCGGCGCGGTACAGACTGTCCCCAGGAAGGAGTCCTCCTTTCCTAGGACATCCAGACGGTCCCAGGCAAGCAGATCTGTTCTTGGTCTGAGTTTCCAATACGCCGTTTATTTTTCCTGTGGCACCAAACAGTTCTGCCTCCAATCTTCCTGCTTGTCTGTATGGCAACTAGACCAGTTTGGCAATGGAAACGCCGAAGTGGTTCAATTATTTTCTATGTCTCCTGTCAGTACGCAGAAATTCCTCTGCACGAAGCTCCGTATTAAACGGTAAAAAGAAAAACTGGGTACAGCTCTGTACACAGATTACGTTGAAATATTGTCAAGTCGGATAATCGTTATTTAACAAGGGTGCCCACTGTACTACAAGCAGTGACAGAGGCCAATTTGGCATATTTACTGTAAACTAGACATCTGAAGGCTCAGAAGCAGCTCACTTACTGCAATCTGGGTAAGAAAGGGGGTAGAAATCACTTGATTTCACCTTTCCTTAAGGGAAGAAATCATCAGTCCCCAAAAGAATTCAGTCCTTGATACGGGTGGAATAAATTATAAAACCAAGATTTGAGGTAGCAGGGAGAGTTTCTAAATGCTGCTTTTAAATACCAAATACTAAACATCGACACCCAGTAGGCATATTTCAGACTGACTGCAGAAAAACGCGTGAGGAAGGTGGCGGTCCCACGGGACCCTTACAATAAAGGGTACTTTCACCCCAGCCTCCTTTCACCAGCATCCCTCAGCACCGCTCATTGACACCACATTTCAAAGGCACTTCAGTGTAAAATTCAGCTCTCAAGTCGTCACTGTTCTTCCTTCTCACACCAACATCAACAGCTAATTAGAAACAGAGTCATTTGGGATACAGATATTATACAGCTCCAGAATCATTCTTTCATTAAATCTTCCACGCTAGGAAACCCAGTCAGAGTGGCTCGCCTAAAAGGGGAATCCTTGAGATAAGCAAGACTGCCCCGGCAGGTCAGCCGTGGCTGGGGTGGTGTGCTTGTATGATGGAGTGAGCACGGGAACCGGTGAAAAGCAATAAAAGGCAAAGAGCTGATGTACTCTGCTTTTGCCCATCCCTGGCGGAAAGTGGATGATGAAAGGGGCAGGCACATGCCTGGGACCCGTATCAACATTTAAGCCATTATAATAAAGTAATACCTACGTGAACCAAGAACAAACCTCGGAAGCCCTGTGTCGCTGGGCCGTTGTCGCCATGAGGATGACTCAAGGGGCAGATGAATTACAGCTTTCACAAAACTTTTTGTTAACGGTTGAGCCTAAAATCACAGCCTGAACCTAGCGACCTCTGTTCACCTCAGCTTTCCATCTACTTTTTCTCTCCCCAGCTGCATATTCCTATCCTGTGGCCAATTCATATCGATTCCCCTACGCAAGAAAGCAAGCACCGTGCCGGCTCGCCAGCAGAGGTTCAATTTGTATTGATTCTGGTGGCACGGTACCATTTACGTTGTAACAACTCTGTCCCTGCCGCTCTGAGCAAGGGCTGGTAACCGTGCAGTGTCCGCAGCCAACACGCCGGCCCTGGAAGAGGGGAGGCAGCGCTAACGATGTCAGATGAGCTCCAGGCTATAAACCGTAACCACTTTGGGCATCAGCAGTGCATCAGCTGCGTTACCCATCACACCCTTTCTCAGAACAACCTCATCCATGGCTTCAGCTGTCACCTGCAGACGTGCACCTACTTGTTCAGCCCGCACTTCCCACCTGCCACCTTGCCCTGTGCTTGCGGCCACCGCAGGCCCCGCACCACGCTCCAACCACCTTCGCCACACCTGCTCCCGATCCCTGCCCTTGCTGCCGTGGCTGCTGCTCCAGCTGCCTGCCCACCCCACGCCGCCTTGCGGGGCGGGCGGCCAGTACCCATGGGCAGGCTGGGCACAGCACCGCTCCTCCTTTGAAGGTGTCGCAGGTGCCCGGGCCGAGCAGGATGAGGCCCGCAGTGTGCTGCCTATGGCACAGGCAGCAGCGAGCCCCCAGTGCGGCCGAGGCCGGGCAGTGCTGCTGAGCCCTGCTCCCCAGGGCACCACCGCCGCTGCCCAGGCTGCAGCGAGCCTTGTGCACATGCTCTGAGCTCAAGCAATGGTTAGAGCGTCAAAATGTCCTACTGAGGATCCCGAAAGAACCTGCCTGTGCCCGTGGTCTGGGTGAGAGCTGATTCCAGGGCCTCTCCGGCCCCCTGATCGCCCTTGGCTCCTCTTCTGGGGCACTGTGCTTTTCCAGACCCAGCTGCTCCTTTCCCTGTTCCATGTCCAGGGCTTCCCCTCCTCACACCTTGCTGCGTGTGACGCCTCTGGACCTGAAGGAACCATCAGCTGAAACCAACGGGTATTTCGATACCGCTTTAGATCAAGCCTTCCTTTTATCCATTTTGAATGCTGCTTTCTCTTCTTGCTCCATGATTTAACTCTCATGATCACAAAACATCAGCCCCTTCAGGTCACACAAAATGTAGCCACTAACTCACCTCCTCATTAATTTAGTCTCATTAGTCCTTTAATAGTGACATTGCCTTTCCTTCTACTAATGCCTCTCGTCACTGTGTTGAAAACTACATACCTGCTGCATCCTCCTAAAGAAAAAACCCACTTTGCATTAACCTCACTAGCCTGTTAGTGAGCATCTCATAAAAAAACGTTAAGTGTTCCATGAAATAAAATAAATTTTTAAAAAATCCTGCTGGAAGCTATTACTGAACTATGCTATATAAGTACAGGGTATGATTGTGACAACTGCTCCTGTTTTGCAGCAGGGGGGTGTGCAAAGGCGCACACATGAGACATGATAGTCTTTGCCAGTAGCTTCAGTGAACAAAATGTCTAAGATCAAGAATTAATATAAGAGTGGGAGCTTTTTGTATGTTATTAACTTTGCTCCACACCACAGCATTACAATCAGCTAAGGGCGATAAACTGATAAATAAACTCCAAATGTTTATTTTTTTATTTTCACATACACAGAGATCACCACGTAAGAGCATTAATTGAAACTGTTTGGCACTGCCTGTCCCCTTCTTCAGCAACGTCGCTAGCAAGCAATCCCTCCCCTCCCCTCAGTGCACTCTTTGCAGCTACCGTTTAGTTATGCTGGATTCAGTGATGCAGGCTCTGTTAGAAACATACCTGGTCCAAAGACTAAGAGAAACATTACCTCTTCTGCCTGGAGGGTAAACCAACCTTCAGGGCCAGGCTGGCTGTTTTGGCTAGTAGAAAAACACCCTTGTGATGGAGTCTTTGATTCGTTTGGTTTTGTATATTCATTTTGCATGAATATGAATGACTAAAAGCACAAGGCAAAAGAGAGTGGCAAGATTTTTAACATGACAACCTCGTGGATAGGTCTGCAGCCTCTGCTCAGTCCCGCCTGGTACTGTTAGATATCTTCACCAGTGACACGGACAGTGGGACCGAGCGCGCCCCCAGCAAGTCTGCAGGTGACACCAAGCTGAGTGGCGCAGTGACGACCCTGAGGGAAGGGATGCCGTTCAGAGGGACCTGGACAAGCCCCAGCAGTGGGCCCACCTGCACCTCCTGAGGCTCAGCCAGGCCAAGTGCCAGGTCCTGCACCGGGGTCGGGGCAGCCCCCAGTATGGATACTGGGTGAAGGATGGAGAGCAGCCCTGCGGAGAGGGACTTGGGGGTGCTGGTGGGTGGAAACTGGGCGTGAGCCAGCAACATGCGCTCGCAGCCCAGAAAGCCACCCGTGTCCTGGGCTGCGTCACCAGCAGCGTGGGCAGCAGGGCGAGGGGGGGATGCTGCCCCTCCTCTCCGCTCTGGTGAGACCCCCCTGCAGCGCTGCGTCCAGCTCTGGGGTCCTCAGCACAGGCGAGACACGGGCCTGTTGGAGCGGGGCCAGAGGGGCCACAGAGATGGGCAGAGGCTGGAGCCCCGCTCGGTGAGGGCAGCTGGGAGAGCTGGGGCTGTTCAGCCTGGAGCAGAGAAGGCTCCGGGGAGACCTGACAGCCGCCTTCCATACTTGAAGGGGGCTCACGGGAAAGGTGGGGACAGACTTTTTAGTAGGGCCAGTAGTGATAGGACAAGGGATAATGGTTTTAAACTAGAAGAGGGCAGACTGAGACTAGATAGAAGAAATTTTTTATGATGAGGGTGGTGAAACACTGGCAGAGGTTGCCCAGAGAGGTTGTAGGTGCCCCATTCCTGGAAACATCCAAGACCAGGCTGGTTGGGGCTCTGAGCAACCTGATGTGGTTGAAGATGTCCGTGCTCAACGCAGTGCAGATGGACTAGTGACCTTTAAAGGTCCCTTCCAACCCAACCCATGCTACGATTCTACAAACATGACTGGGGGACCTAGGCACTGAGCCAGTGCTGTACGATTGCCTCTCTGCATCTCCCTCCACAGGCTAAGCAATGGAGAATATGATGGCAGTGTCCCTGCGCGTCAGTCCCCTTTCTAACAGCCCATACAGAGCAAAGAAGCAGCAATCCTAGATCCTGCTCTCTCCTAAAAATCTTCATGGTGCAAAGAGTCTGTGCTGTCTCATGTTGCCAAAGGCTTTAAGAGACACGTGAGTGGGTCAAACTTGGAGCCATAAAGCCAGTTCCTGAACCAAAAGGCAGACACATCAGTGCAGCCCCCGGAGAAACATGTAAATCAACCACCCAGCAGGTCCTCCAGCTCAAGGGGTATTACCACGTAAGCTGAGGATCTCTCAAGGCCCTTTCTTTTATTGTAGAAAGAAAAATATATTTTTTAGCAACTCAAGCAGAAGAGAGTATGTTTCACTGAAACCTCAAACTTATTGCATACGTAAGAAGATCCCACACCTTCCCTTTTATTTCCAGGGTTCTTGCTTGTCTATTAGCAATTTCAATAACTGAAAAAGGCTGTTTGCTGGCAAGCGCTTGATCCCTGGATTGCATGAGCAAGAGGAGAAAGTCAAATCTTCTAGAGAATTCCTCAGCTAATACAAAGATCTTTTGATATTCACAATTGTACCCACAACTCCTTTAAAGATTTACTGATGCCTCCAACAAAACTTTGAAAAAAATATCCCAGTCAGAAGCAATTTCACTTATATAGCAGACTTCAGGGTTTGTGGGGTTTTTTTCATTGTCTCTGGTTTTTTTTCTTTATAAATAAGGAAATTTGCATGAAAAAAAAAAGGTCTTCAATACTTAATAGCTCATCTCCTTCTGCTCACATGCCACCTGAAGTCATGATCTTTGGTTTATGGCATAATTAGTTGCTATGGAAATAACATAATCATAGACACAGAGAAAATATTTTGGGTATGATTTGCAATGTTCTTTATTTAAGCCTGTGCACAAGTTACTTTTGCAGACACCTCACTGCTTTTTACGTGCTCTCATCTGCATAACTGTCTTCATCACCTCTGCTTGTGCATTCTGACACGCTGGTATTGATCTGCGCACTGCTCACACCGATGGCATTTCATTCACCCATATTTGAGCACCTACACGGTCACACAGTGACAACAGCACACATGCATGCAGAAGAGCTGGTGCCTAGTCAGACTAAAAAAAAAAAAATCTCTTTAAAAAATGACTTGGGATTGGGCCCTAAAACCCTGTGCACCACAGGCCTCCCTTACCATTTGTGCCCTCTGGGCTTTTGTCATCCTGTTCTTCACTAACGATTTCTTTTGTCCAATAATAAAAATTTTAAGTAGGGAGATTCCCTGCTCCTCCAGCAAATTCTGCATATTAAAGTCCTGGACAGAGAGGAATATTGCTGCAGATGAAAGACAAGCAGTGCCAGTCACTCCTGGAGAAGCAGAAGCCCTGTTCCTCTGCCAATGCCCTCAGTAACAAAGAACGAAAGAAAAGAAATAAAAAATCCATCTGACACCCCATACAAGATGAGTTGTGGCCCAAAGAAAATTTTTGTCAAGACCTATCTTTGCAGTGTCAGCAGGTTTTAGCAGCACGAATGCAATTTATGTGCTAGTTTTCTTAAAATCAGGTTACTTTCTCTAACCTGATAGATCAGCTGATGTTCAAAGAAACAGCACATGAAACACGTGGTACTCAGGATCTTCCTGTCAAATATACAGCAATCAGACACAAAAACCTTTAAACTACACAGTTCTGGTGCTTTGTGGAAGTAGGTGTTTTAAAGCAGAAGCAAACAAAACAAAAATTTACTTTGAAAAATGCAGATTCATTAATGTTGCTTAACTAATGTCTGTCTTTTTAACACCTTCATGGATTTTTTTCCTTGAAGATTCAAAATGGATTCTCTTCTTGTCTCGCATCCTTAAAAACGGGGCTAGGGTTCTGCAAGCACATGAGCATGAAGCAAGGTTCACGTAACCACATTTCAGCTCCATTTCCAAAGCAATGAAGGCCCTGCCGCGTTCACTGCCCTCGCAGGGATCCCAGTGCTCAGCACTTCTGAGAATCAGGTCACGGAAAGCCCATTTCAGCCAAGTACTCACCCCCAGTTTGCACTGTGTAGAGATAGTCATGTACTCAAAGAGGAAGCACACGTTTAAATGCTTTCGTGAGCGGGACTGTACATAAGCATGAGAAACGCAGCGTTTGCAAGGCCGCAGCCCCAGCCGGCCGCGTCCGCAGCTGCAGCGGTGGAAGGAGTCACCATCCGCGGTGGAAGGAGTCACCATCCGCGGTGGAAGGAGTCACCATCCGCGGTGGAAGGAGTCACCATCCGCGGTGGAAGGAGTCACCACTGGTGGTGGAAGGAGTCACCATCCGCGGTGGAAGGAGTCACCATCCGCGGTGGAAGGAGTCACCATCCGCGGTGGAAGGAGTCACCATCCGCGGTGGAAGGAGTCGCCATCCGCGGTGGAAGGAGTCACCATCCGCGGTGGAAGGAGTCACCATCCGCCGTGGAAGGAGTCACCATCCGCGGTGGAAGGAGTCGCCATCCGCGGTGGAAGGAGTCACCACTGGCGGTGGAAGGAGTCACCATCCGCGGTGGAAGGAGTCACCATCCGCGGTGGAAGGAGTCACCATCCGCGGTGGAAGGAGTCGCCATCCGCGGTGGAAGGAGTCACCATCCGCGGTGGAAGGAGTCACCATCCGCGGTGGAAGGAGTCACCATCCGCGGTGGAAGGAGTCGCCATCCGCGGTGGAAGGAGTCACCATCCGCGGTGGAAGGAGTCGCCATCCGCGGTGGAAGGAGTCACCATCCGCGGTGGAAGGAGTCACCACTGGCGGTGGAAGGAGTCACCATCCGCGGTGGAAGGAGTCACCACTGGCGGTGGAAGGAGTCACCATCCGCGGTGGAAGGAGTCACCATCCGCGGTGGAAGGAGTCACCATCCGCGGTGGAAGGAGTCACCAGCCATGTGCATCTCTGGGGCTCCTGCTGGGCAGATCCACCTGCAGAGCTGACCAGGAGGTGCCTCCAGCCACACCAAGTCCACTTAGTTCGGGTGGTTTGAAACAGGGTGAGGAGCAAATCTACTAGCAGCTCAGCCGAGAGACATGAGCCAGCACCCCAACAGCCTGGGGCAGGCTGGGGGGGGGTCAGCACTGCCGCTGCATCGCTGGCTCCACGCCCCTGTCTTCAGAGCCACGAGACCCCCGTGTGCTCCCAGCTCCCTTAGGCTCCTTCCAAAATCCTAGCTTAAAGATAAATAGACTTTCTAAAAAAGGACTGAAAAAAAAAAAACCCAACAGACATCCTTTTCACCTTGAAAGGTAACAACTTCTTGGAATAAGCAAATGGACGTTATTTTTTACAACATGGAAGTTCTGCCACACCAACTCAATGTATTTCTTAACAATGCAAGCTGTGCTGGAAAGAGCTTAAAAATAAAACTGAAGTATTAAAGAGCCTGCAGCAAATTAGAAGAGCATTTGAAAGGGAATAATAAACAAAAAACTAGGTGATGATTAAATATTGATATTAAAATACAATGGATTTGTACAAAGAAAATTTAACTGGCCATATCTGTTTTCATATATTACGTGTTCAGCTATTATTCCTTTTCTTGCTGTTGTAAGGAATGACAGGACTTACGTCATCCCACATAGTAAAAGTAAACAACAGTGGATCTCATACCCCTGACATCTCTGAAACCATTGAAGCAAAAACATTCAAGCAAAAAGAGAGAAGCTTCTGCTGTTAAAAAAAAATAAAATCTGGGTATGAGCACAAGCTTTTGACTTTCTGCTTTGCCACTCTAAGCATTCATAACAGTCAACAGTCAAAAATAATTTCAGAAATAACGTCAGGAGTGCTACCAGCAGACATACTTTCAAATGTATTTTTTTTAACAGATAACACATACAAGTAAACAACTTAAAACAACAGCCTTGGATTTACACTCCTAAAAGACATATTAGCGACTATAATAGCGATAATACTTGAAATGAAAATGCTTTTTGGGAAGAAAAATTATAACCTGCACTGGAAACCATATATCTCTATTTACTTGTACAGATCACCACAATCTGGCTTTTTTTTACATTTCCCTGTGAAAAGCTGTAAACGAGCTCATTTCCCTACGGGAGGGTCCATCCACACAGAGGGAAGAGGCACCTGCATTTTAAGGCAGCACGGCTACATTACGATACCCTTTGTGCAAAACATACCTAAACTCAGTTACCCAAGATAATACAGAGGCTCTAATTCAGCAAATTCCAGTTGTTTAAAAATACAGGAGAAACTCAACCCTAAATATTAAGGCGCTTCATGCTATTTAACTTTAATCATGGGACTTTGTTTGGGCAGAAATAGGGACATAACTTAAAGCTGTAATGATAAAGAATGAAAGATAATCAGCGCCTGAATTTAGATTCTCCCCTAGAAAAGGTACTTTCAAAGTATCTGTTTAGTCTTTAAAGTCATCACCCGTTTTGCACACTGCCTGAGATTCTGGATTTAATCAAAACCAAATCTGTACCTAAATTCCACTGGAGTGTTTGTGCTCAGTGTTTCCTACTGGTTTGCACTAGGCTTTCAGATATTCCTACTCTGAGAAACACTGGGCACAGAACATTTGCAAAATTTAATCCTGCTAAATCTAAGCCCTAGCATACATTAAACTGCTAAAAATGCAAGGTCAACCTCTTCTGTGGTCTGACCTCCAAGCAGTTTGTTTACTGTATGATATTTATGGGGAGTTTTATACAGGCAGATTTATACACTAAAAAAAGATTTCTGCATCCAATCACTGAGAAGCCAACTGAAAAGTGATTAGGAGTATTTCCACACACACACACAAAAAAAAAAAAAAAAAAAAAAAAAAAAAAAAAAAAAGATATCTATTCCATGATGATTTTCAGAACTGGCAGGGAATGCAGAAAGCAGAACCAGCCTTTCCCCCCCCCTTTCTGTATTCTGCGTTTCTGCCTTTAGACAGGATTTCTTATTTGATGGGGAAAAGGAACCTCCTTAGAAACATCTTTGTTTCACACATATTTCCAGGTATCTGAAGACCACATTAAGTTTCTGCATAGCTCTGGTATTGCTAATGATATTTCTCTCAAATAATGCATAATTATGAGCCTATAAAACTTTAATTAAGATGCTTTATAGCCTTTTATAAGTGTTACCCAATCCTATGCTGTAGGGTAAACTGTACTTTCAATTTCTATCTGTTATGTTTACACTGTGCAAAGAGATTCATCGCAGTAAAAGCTAGTTATTATTTCTTAGAAGACTACACAAATTCCTTGGTCAAAGTCTGTCCGGATAAAACAAATAATCATTTTAGTGTGCTTCCATTTTGCTTGGAAATGGAAAAGCTAAAACAAACTGTACCACAACTCTACCAATTCCTATAGGGGTCACACACTGCCAAACCAAAACTGTACCTCTGGTGCTCTCTGCACGCCAAGAACGAAGACGCTGAATGTATGTGCAAGAGCAGAAAGTGAAAATACCCGGAAGATAATGATACTGCCTGGCTCAAACAGCATACTGTGTTTGGAGCGTGATCCAAAACACTGAAATCATTGCGAGGTGCTCTTCCAACCTCAGCACCTCAAAAGCCTGGCTGCTCTCGGTCCAGGCAAACCTTGGAGCAAGCTTCTGCCCTCGGTGATGCCTGGATATTGCAGTGAGCGGGACTGCCATAAATTTGTCATACTTGGACGAGATGGCATGAAATTCTTTTATGCAAAACACAGAAGCAGGAGGGTTGAATCCAGGACTCCCTTCACCACTGTGGAAAGGGATTTCTTTATCGATCTGTTTAAGACAGGATAGGAATGATAAGTGTGACAGGACAGATGTAACGGAGCATTAAATCTCCAAGAACTGGGAGGGGAGAAGGGCTGGCACCCCCACCAGCGCCTGTGAGGGCTGCTGCTGGCCTGCCAGCGCTGTGGGTCACACAAGTGGTCCCAAAGGCACCCTGGATGTCTGTCCCTTCAGCCAGGTGTCAGACCCTGTCCTACAGTGAGATGTGCAGCGCTCTTCCTGCCTCACAAAATAACTAGGGGAAGAATTTCTACAGACACGTACCCCTTACAGGCAAATTTTTACAAACGCAACCCAAAAGAAACCAACAAACTTCAGCCTATAAACAAGCAACTGAAACCAGAAACCCACGAGCTCTAGCAGGGTGAAGCTGCCCCGGCTCGGCGCAGCGAGGGCACCCTCTCCGCTCCCGTGCTCCCGGTGAAGCGATGGGACCCGCACCGCTGCAGCACGCTGTGTCCAACGGTGGCTATCCGCCCCGCTGGGAGCGCTGGCATCATCCTGCCCTGGCCCTGTGCTCCTCCAGCAGCAACCCCTGCTAGAAAAGGAACCAAGCCAAAGCTGGCTTTGGCAAGACAGAGGTGCAAATCTTATTTTCCTTCATGGAGTAAGTTAGGGATCCTGCAAACTCCTGCCTCGTGCAGCTGGAAGCTGACAGCTTCAGATGAGAGAAATTTATCATTATTATTTTAGTATGAGAGCAGCTCACTGATTGCAGCTTGACAACTTGAGTTAATTAGTTGATGAAGGGTCTAATGCACGCTGGCTGGCTCCACATCTGTGGACAATGACACAATCAGCAGAATGAAATCCATACTTAAAAAGGTCTTTGGTCTTTTTAATCCTAAACTACAGATCACAAAATCCACCTAACAAAACCTGCAGATCAGAGGCACTACACAAGAGGTTCCCTTTTCCCTGGCCCTTGGGACAGTCTGGTCTCAGCTGCTTATTGAAGCTTATAAACAGACAGACTTGACTTCAAAAGCATCCTCTTTGCTTCCCGGAGCCCCAGAGGTTCTCAGTAATAAGATAACTGGTTTGAGCTCAACCTGGTGCTGTTCCCTTTCGGCTGCTTTCCCCAGCAGGGAAATACCAGCTCGCAGGTTTCCCTCTGCTTCTGCCAAACAGCTGGTGGGATTTACCCACCTTCTCCAGGAGATTCCGTCAAGATCATCCGGCCCCACCTACGAGATCAGCACACGGAGACTGTGCTATTTGCACCCAAGTTTGCAAAATGTTAAGGTTCCTTCTAAACAGTCAGCTAAACTAGTGTGTGAGGCCATAATGTCTCAAGCTCCTGAGAAGTGGTGGAGAAGCACAAACAGGAGGGAAAGCTGTCTGGGACGTGACCTACGTGGGTCTGGAGCCACTGAAAGCCACTAAAGCAGGGGGGCACAGGGGAAAGACGTTGCCCATCAGGAACAAGAACAGGCTGCTGGACCAGGCGCCTCCTGTCAGTGGCAGCTACTGCAAAAGCACAGCCAGCCCTCCGTCAGGCTGCTCCTGCAACAGGCAGGGCTGTAAATCTCTGTGGCCTCAGCTCTTAGCACAGAGAAACGATATTTTATTTTTTTCCCTCTGCCTTTCACAGCCACATTTTGCACTTCTCCGGGCACAGCTTGCTTCCATCACCCTTTTTACTCACTACCTAGGAAGACAAACTGCACCTCTAGGTGCTCTCTTCAAACAAATCAAAAGCGAAAAAGGAAACCAACAGTGACCGGGCATGTCTGAAATGTGGTTAGTCAGAGGTTGCTGGAGAGCAATCAAGAGAAAGGAGGTCTCCTGCAGATAAGGACAACAAAATTTCAGGACAAGCAGCTCTCATCACCAGAAGCAAGGAGCACAGTCGATACTCTGCAGCCATCTCACCTGGGCACCCCGAGCTCTGAAAGGGACTGCAGAGAAAAGCACACAGCTATGGGCACAAGAGCCAGCATTCAGTGCGTAGGAGACACGCACGACAAACAGACAGGGCTCGGTTCAGAAGCCACTACAAGGCTTTACTAGTTTAGTTCTGGTGTGTTTTAACCTTGTTTTATTCATCCACTTAAGGACTCTGTTGACAGCCTGCATTCCTCTAACAGAACCATTCGAGTCATGGATCCCTGCTTGTCTACACTTCTTGAAGCACCATAAAAGCAGATGAAGGTTTTTTTGTGTGTGTTATAGGACTATTTCCTCCCAGTTTGAGAGCAACTCAAAGGAATTGGCTTTAACAACTTCGCTGTGATTTAAGTTTATTTTTTGACCATGCTGAGCTCTTGACAGAAGAGAGGTTCCAGTGAGAGCCATGCTTTATTCTGCCTCCAGAAGGATGCTATTGAAAATCTTGGGATGAATCAGGACAGCACAGGTGCTGCACACAGAGTTTTAAAGCAAAACATTCTGCTGCAATAATGTTCGAGCATTTAGGGGACCTGAAAGATGTTTTTTTGTTATTACATTTTAAACAAAAAAACACTTTCCATGTTGACATTAATTTCTGTAACACGGCTTTAAAAACAAAACCACCCCAGAATTCAATAGACTGCACCCAGGATGGCAATACCTCAAAATTACAAGCAGCATGTTGGCATTTTTCCCGGCAAAAAAATAAATATATAGGTGTGTGTGTACACACACAGACGCTTTTTTATTTTTTGCAAGATCAATGAAGCTCTGGGGCTTGTTCCCACCTCCCTCAGCCAGCAACAGGGAGAGGTGACCCTTGCAGCGCATGACCACCTGGGCACAAGGAGTTTGTTTATCCAAACTGCGTGTGCATCAGCAGCAGTGAGCAGCATGGCACTCTCAAATCCAGCATGCAGAAGCTTTATCATCCCTGTCCAGGACAGAGACCTTAACTTGAGGGCTGCTTGTCTCACCTCAGTGCTTCCAGGCCAGTTACTAGGCTATAATAAGCATAAGGTTGATGGGACTAGAAGAATCCTCTTGGTCATCCCCAGCCGGTTGTGAACAGATCCCTGCACTAGCAGCAAGGTTAGCTGGGATTTTCCTCTGGGATCAGGTTACAGAAGCTCCTGATCTTAAATCCTCCACTAAACCCACCATGATGATGCCCACAGCTCTGTTTGAGCCGGCAGCGAGCGTGTGTCAATTCTTGCAGTAACGGGACAGAAGAGATGCAGTTCCACACACCCTTACACACTCTTCAAGAGACATCTGAACGCTGTCCAAAAATTAATTACCTAGCATGACAAACTCTGACAATTAGCTAACTAGACTGCTGGATGGCTAGGATTTAAAATAAGGATCTTTCAAGGGGGAGACTCTAGAACAGAGTGCTGCTGTCACAACAGTCTGAGCTGTCACGAAAGCGTAGCACCAACGAGGCAGCCCTGCGGGCTTCACAACCACGACTGCAAAGGGAAGGGAAGATCCCGTGGGAAAAGGACCTGTTTAACTGCACCTGCATCACCAGGATGCTCCCCCTTCCCAGAAGGCTGGAACAGAGAAGGACTTGGGTCTTCTCCAGAATAAAGTTGGCCCCCACGAAGCAGCAAGGGAAGCCAGGCCGGCCAGCTGCCCCCACTGGGGCTCTCTGTCCCACCACGTCGGACAGAGGTCGCGGGCAGGCTGCAAATACAGCCAGTCCCCGCACGCTGGGACAGCTCGCCCAGCACCCTGGGCACCCGCTAGATCCAAAAAGGCACTGCCTCCAAACCCCCCCGCACACCCACTGCAGGCACCCCTGGAGGCTGGGGTGCCCCCCGCCCGGCACCGGGGGGACTTTTGCCGCTCAGGCAGATCTCCCTCACAGCGGCTGGGGACCAGTGGTCCACGCACAGCCCTCACCTCCAGGTGAGAGAGCAACGCTCTCGCCGGGGCAGTTTTCTGCCTTTGTATGCAAAGGGAAGGGATGAAGAGGCAAGGATTTCAGGGTAGTAAATAACCAGGGTGGCCCGACAGCAAGTAAATCCATGCTTTGTAGTGTTCATGGCAACAGCTTTTGGCATCACGGGAGAAGAAACAATTCATTACACCACAAATAAATAATGACCTCGCATTTACCAGGCAGAATTTCCATGCAGCCAATTACTGCGTATGCAGCGGTGACTAAAAGTCTCGTGTTACCATTTACAGATCACCCATGAGACGACTGGGTTCTACTGGTAGATTGTTTTTTAGGAAGAAGGATCAGGGCTTGTATTAAATAAGGGAGATGGGTCTCAGTGGAAGCTGGGTGCCTGTTTCCCTTCTATACATGTGAAAATCTTCTGTCTTTCTGCAAGTCTGTTGCAAACATCTTTCAGTCACAAAAAATGTTGTTTCCATGATTTGCTTCGCAATTTGCTATTCTTCTCTGATACGATTGCCTAATTAGTCAGCAGTTTCTCTTCCCTGACTGGATTGAAAGGTTTCACATTGGTTCTGGTATGTACCCTTATGATGAATATATGTATTAATAAGCATGTGTTCAAGTGTATACACTTTCACAGAAAATCAGAATCTTAAGAACTTCACTGGTACCCCTGAGAAATGGATAATTTCATATTTTTATGTTTATTTCAAAACTTTGTATTTTTGGGTTGGACTTCGTCAGGGTTGAGCTGTGACCGGACAGCTCATCTTTCCTCTTTAGAATCAAGGATCAAATCTCATCTGGATAGTTGCATTGAAGTGCTGTTCACTTAAACTAGATCTGCTTTTAACACCATATGCTAATTAGCCATCAGGTTTTGATACAAGTCCCTCCGGGACTCACGCTCCTCAGTTGTGTTTTGGATGTATAAGCGAGATCCGCTGCAAAACAAGTTAACTGCAAGGAAATCAAAGGCACTGGATGGGTTTACACCAACTGAGAACCCAGCCAAGCGTCTTAAAATTGCAGAGGCTTCCACTCAGGCAAGCCCCACCGCTGAAGTATTTCTCCCCCACATATATGCTGCCTTTCTCATTCCTGTGGCTGCTGTGGAAACTATCTGCCGCAGCGTTTCAGAACTGCACTCTGGGATTCGCCTGCGTTTCCCCCTTTCTTTGAGTAGAGGCTCTAGTTTTCCCGATTCGGTTGAGCTACGCGTGCCAAGGCCCGACTGGCATAGCTGATGCTGCCATGGCACAGGTGAGATGCCCTTCCCTCGAGCTGTCACCAGCCTTGCTGGAGGATCAGCTGCCAGCTGGGCCTCAGCATCCACGGAGGAACCTCACACGTCGCAGCGTTAGACTCCCTCTTGCTCCTCCATCTGGGAGCACGGCTGGCACCTTTCTCTCTCAAGGCAAGCAGCCAGGAAGGGCCAGAAGTCACTTCACACTGTTATTTGCTACCTGCCAATCCATGTACCCAAGCCAGCTTCATTTGAGATTCTGGTGTTTAGATTTATTTTTCCTTCCAGGCAAAGGGGTAGCAGGACACTGCTGCCGAGTATGTTTTGTTATAGCCTCCCATTGCTGCTGAGTGACATAGTTTATTCTGTATCAGGCTGTTCATCATAGCCCTGTTTTATGTTTTTCAAAATGTTTTTGGAAGATGCATGGCCTGACTGAAGGCTGCCCAGGCCAGAGGCACAGCGCAATGCTGCCTGCACGTTTCCCTAAAGCAGACGAGAGGAGACGAGGAGGTAGAATGGCTCCATGGGGCAGGGACCCACGCAGCCATGGCGATGAGAAAGCTGTCGGGATTTATCAGCTCAGCTAATGTTTATTCCAAAATTCAAATGTTCTTTTCCTTCTCCCCATGTGAGCCAATCCAGCACCCACTGAAGTCAGTGGGAGGTCTACCGATGAGCCTGACGAGCAGGGCAAACTTTTGAGAAACTTTGTCATTTAGAGAATAATTTAAAGCTGTCTCCCTGTACATGTGGAATACTAAATATCAGGCATCTGCAGCTACTTTACTGGCAGCTGCCCTTCCTCACCGAGCCAGCAGAGCTGAAAACTGGATGTGCCTCCCGATGTGCTGAACGAGAGGGTCAGGTCTGGCCTTTTGCTAGGAGGAGGGATAGAAAGATGGGAGTCAGTCTACTTTGCAATGAAACAACAAGAAGGACTAAGCCTTTGTCCCTAAAAATTAAGTAGGCTTTCAGACTGAAGCCAGAAACTAAGTTCCCATTCCACCTCTGACGCAGAGCTCCAGGGCTGGGTAGGTCATTCAGTCCCCGTGCTTCAGTCCCTGCGAGGGAGGACAACACAGAAATGAGGAAATACAGTATGGACAGGTGGTGATGGTGAAAAGGAGTGAGACACACTGTCATCACATAGGGAGCATTTTAGCTTTGCTTAAAGAAATCACGTATTTCGTACCAAAAGGAGCTGCTAGCCACACAGTTGGAGCCAAGAATTATGTTGGATTTGGGCATATGGTGCTGAACGGCTCCGAGTTTCCTAAACATACAGCTTTTCCATAGGAGTAACCACTGCAGTCCCATCATGCCACTGCAAAAGTACAGCATTGGACCCACTTTTCCAAGACCTGAGTAAATTGCTATCGTCTTCCGTGCTCCTTTCCCAGCAGAGAGCCCACCCCACTGCTCTCCCCCCTCTCTAAACTTACCCAAGCAGGTTTGCAAGAAGGAGCAAGTTGTTTTTCAACCACAATGACAAGTCACCACAAAGGAAAAGTTCACTTTTTATACCTGACAGGTATCTGTGCTGCAAATGTGCAGGCAAACACCTTTGAAATCCACCACCCAAATGTTAATAATCAAGTTTAGGGGCTCTGCACGTTATTTCAGATGAAGCCAATGAATTCTTCTGTAACGTGGACATGTGGAAGCACAATGCAATGTAGGTAGGTTGTGCAGTACAAACTAACATTCACTAACAAGCTAGTGTTTTCAAAGGCCAACAGAAAGTTCTGCCACAGGGATGCAACAAAATATAAGGATGTGTCAGGCCGATTTTGTTAACAGATGTTATAGCAAGTATACATGAAATATATATCAATAAATGTAGCCTTCAGCTCCTCTTTTTTTTTACTCTGTCTTTGCTGCTGACACTTATATTATAAATCAATAACTTTTTGGCTCCCAGAAATACCATGTTGCATCCACGTTATCAAGATATACTTAATAAATCATATTTGGCAGCATAAATCATATCTTACCACAAATGTGATTTAGAGGAACTAATCTCCAAATGTAGTTGCTTAGCATATGCAATAAAGCCACCCCTTCTATTAAAGTTCATATTTGTAATATTTTAGCATGCATAATAGCAAACCAAGAAACTACAAACAGGTCCACTTTATGCATCTTTACACAGCTTAAAAAAATATCTTCCCCTATTTTTCATTAACTTTTTTCCAAATTGCTAGAAAAGCTGAAGGTCTTAACAGCCTCACAGTGCTGGAACTAAATACAATATTGCAAAGGTGAGAAATGCACGTCAGTTGGTTTCACAAGCACAGCCCACATTTAGAACTCTACTCTGATTTTCAAAGAAAACTAACAAAGGCTAATTTCTGAATGTGAAACAAAGCAGAGCACGTAGAGTTTGGAGATCTGAGCCCTACTGCCACTTCTGCTGCATGCTTTCCTACAAGCTTTCTGCAAAATGCAGTGAAATTTTCCTACGTGTGTATTGGTGTAAGACCTAAGCTAGGTCTGTTTCCATCTCTTCAGACCTCAATCTGCAGAACTGGAACAGAAAGGGCCAAAGCAGTCTCGAGGTTCAATCCTGTCCTCCATTACTAGATGCCTTCAGACTGTCTTCTAAGAAATCCATCAAAAGTGTCTTCAAGAAAGATGCTGCCAGAGCCCGAATCAAGGCGATGGATAGGAATCGCATGTCCCAAAGCCCCAAGACACACAAAAGCAGTTACACTTTGATGCTTTTGCACATTTACTCAGTGATCTGGGCTTTAACAACAGCTCTCTCCAAGGGCAGTGCTGGTGGGAGACCTGTTCTGTACTGCATTGTGGTAACTACCGCGCTACAAATTACCAAAGCCCCAATCAACAGAAATGCAACAGGATTTTTGGTCACGAATACAAAGAGTTGCTATTTGATCTTTATTTACTGTGCCTACATGTGCCATTTTCTCGGTACTGAAGACAGAGTACTGGGCTAAGCTGGTCACTGGTAAGAGCCTTGTGCCGGCGACAGGTGGTGGAGGTGTAACTGATACCTAAATAGGGTAATTCGTATCAAGCAATCAGGTTCCACTTTAGATTGCTAATTTACACATAATACTGGAAAAAACAGAGGGAATACACTGTTTCTTCACTCCCTTCCTTCTGGCCTTCTGTGCGCTTCACACCCAGTTACTCTCTCCTGATAGAAGCTGGAGCTTTCTGGCTAAATACTTCTGCTAACTTGGAAATGACTCAGAAATACATATTTTATTGATGGTATTCTGTACGTTAACTAAAAAAAAAACCAAAAGAAAAAAAAAACAACCACAAAAAACCCCAAAACAAAACAAACAAAAAAAACACCAAAGCAAAACAAAACAAACAAAACCAAACCACCACCAGCAGCAAATAGCACACCCTAAGTTTTGCCTTCACCACCAGCACACCAGCCTGACACAGGAACTGCACAGGGGCTCGAATCTGTAGAAAGAGAACGAGCAGAAAAGCCAATTTCCAAATGCCCTCTGCTGGCACTTGCCAGTATTTGCTGGGAATTTCACCCCGTTCCCAACTGCCCTTTCAGAAAACTTAATTCTGAAGGTTTATCATTTGAAGATATCCTGGGTTTAATTTACATTTACCCTTTTCCAGCTTTGCTTTAATGCCCAAGTTTGTCTGCTTTCAACCAAGCACACAGAAACTCGGGTGCTGCCGTTCTCCTTGTACGCATCACGGGTAGATTGTCTTTTAGTTGGAAAGTGTATCCGAAAAATTTTTCAAAACCACTAACTACTAGGGATCGTCACGCTCGTTATTTTGACCAGTTGCTTTTCAGGAAGCTACGGTGAAGCTGTTCTCCCTTCCCACCGAGTTCTGGGGCCACAACAGGACCTGCATCCTCCTGCTGCGGGATCCAGGACCAGGCTGCTTGGCTGGATTTTGACCCCCAGCACCGTGAGCACTGCAGCTACTGCACAGTCACAGCCACAGCAGCAGAGGCGGCCCCCCCACACCTGCACCAGCCCCCCAGCACTGGGTGCAGGACAGGGCTACAGCCGCAACAGCGTGAACAAAGTGCTAGGCATTTTTTTGAGTTATTTTGCCCCAAATAACCTGGATCTAGTGAATTTCCAAGCATGGTGGAATGACCACCTTATTGCCAACATCCCCCTCAACCATTCGCTAGGAATGCGAAAAAGTCTTTAGTAACTGGTAGAAAAGAAAGCCAGGTTACAGTTTCCTGATATTTTGGCTGTGAAATACTGTTCCTTTACTATTACCTTTCTGTTACATGAGGACATCGTGTCTGATGAGATTTTAAAGTTATGTTTCAATTCCTTGTTAACAACTAAGCTGTTGTATTAGAAGAGCCCAACAATTACTAACACAGATTGGGAATGCCCATCCTGGAGCGATCGCTGACTCCTGGAAGGAGATGAGCACGCGCCTGCCCGGCAGGGCTCACTCACAGGGACAGCTGTTGAAGACGCAGCCTGACGAAGCACCGATTTTCCATGAAGCATTCTGAGGGATCAAAGCATGTCAAGCACATTTGTTAACAAGTGCTGCTGGGAAAAGAGAGGGAACACTCCTGCCTCTCGGGGTGGGCACAAAAAGAGACCACGTAATAGAACACCACTAGCTAAAAATGTCAAAATCTGCACCACGAAGAGCTGGCCATTGCACCACGAGCTGAAGAGGGCGGACATGGCACCGGTCTGGTTGTGGATGAAGAGTAAGTGCCTCCACCCTGTGGTTCAGGGTCCTCTTGTTGGCAGTGTGCTCCTCTGTGCTCCCTTCGCTGAAACACCATGGGACTTCAGGCCGACGCCTTGCTAGGGCTACACTTTTGCCTTCAGGCAGGAATCAGTTTTAATTGGTCTTTGCCTATTAGCTTCACCTGACCTCCTCTGCTCTGCAGGCAGACAGACCTCCAGTGCTCTCCCACCCAGCAGCAAACTTCAACAACGACATTTCTGCCATCTAAGTGCTTAGGCAGGAAAAGAGGTGCCTCTCTTGGCATTGTACCTCTGAAGTCAAGCTTATTTAGGACAACATTTATTACGTTTAAGAAATCTTTGATGAACCTATAAAAATGCCTTATCAATCAGAAGACCAAAGCTGTTAAATCCTATCTGATTAACCAAAATACATATTCATTAGAACAGATTGTTCTTACTATGATTGCACGACTAAACAAGGCTTTTAATAACTCCACCTGTGGAGGTGGGTGATGGAATACAGTAGTTTGGCGCTATCCGTTACGGACACAGCCCTTAGTGGAACAGGGCTGTTAATATGCATTTTTTTTATTATTTTTTATTTTTTTTTTACAGCTGTCTCAAGGCTGGCAAATTTATTTCCATTATTTCTCAACACCGCAGTTCTGCTAAACATGGTTGGGGTTTTAGTGCACACAGAAGTCAGCTGAAGTTAGCCCAGAAAAGAGGGTTCTAACAGTAAAGGTGGGTTGCATGTTTAGCGACACGGATACAGCCATAAAACCCCCGCTCGTGTAATGCAGCATGACGTGACTGACTCCCCTGATGACAAACCTCAGCCTGCCACTGCCTCAGGACCAGGAACCAACCGCATCTTTGCAGACTGTGATTTCTGTTTTACAAGCAATCTGTACGGTGGAGAAGGCTGTTTAAAAAAAAATATAGAAAAAGCCCAAGCCAACCTTGAAAGGCTGTTTAAGCCTAGCACCGCTTGTTACTTGTGTGGAATAGAGACAGCAACTACTGGGTTACCTTTCTGATTTTGCACTACTTTGGCATCTGTCCGGATGACAGATTTTAATTTTGTCATCCTTTGCCATATTTACATTTCTGTGCTTTTTGGATGGGGTAGGGAAATAATGCTGTTTGATCTAGAAACCTGCAGAGTACCTTGCTTCCAGAGGGGAAGTCAACTTGACCTTCTCATTCTGGTCAAGTGGGACCCATAATCATTAGCATGACACTAGAAAGACATTTAGGTTTTGACACGGAAAATGTCAGGATATAAGGAATAGCAGGAGAGGAAGAGCTGGCACTTCAACATAAGAACAGCAGCATGCCTTCGTTTTGATGCTTAGAAAATACATTCCAGTTCAGTAAACACACCAGTGGTAAAGCAGAATGACAACATCCTCTAAGAAAGCCTGCAAAATAGTGTCTTCTACTCAGAGCAAAGCTGCTGCACTGTCAAGTCTTCCTCCCAGCGTGGTGGTGGTACCTGGAGCTTTCCAAGCTTTACATCTCTGCAAACAACACAGGACGAGCCCCTAGAAAAAACACTGAACCAAGAACTGGAGCACTGAAAAGTCATTTGAAAAGAAGAGTTCAGACCAAACCCTTCAGAAAACGTTTGCTTAAAGCCCTTTCACCCAAAAGCTGGCTCTGTTCAGGGAATTTCAAATCAAATAGCCTCAATTTGCAAGAAAGAATACCTTACTCCCTAAATCCTGTATATTCACTGTGGGAGTCCCACAACTCCAGCTGGGTTCTTTCCTTCTTGCTAACAGATGTCAAGGGACTTGCACAGAAATAGCAGATTAGAATTTAGGAAATAAACACAGAAATGCACCACAAGTTATACCAAAATATAGCTCACTCCTCTAGTTCCTTTTGTTCTGTAGTGATAACAAAAACTTGTGCATCCCAAATATTCCACAAGGAATATATTTTTACTGAGAGTAAGTCACCTGACAGACAACAAGAGATACTTTGGCAGACCTAAGCAGTGCAGGAAAAGTATACAGAGTTTTTTTACCAAAATTAATAGAAATGTGGTTACAAATTGTAAGTGGCTTGTCACAGAAGGGACATAGAGAGTTTAAGTATGGCTACGCAGGCACAGGCTACTTACACAGTTACGTTAAAAAAGTAGATATATGGTGGAAAAGCTGAACATCCAGAACGCAGGATGAGGGGCCAGGCCCAAAGGGCTATTAATCACATTATAAATGGATGTACTTTGGTTGACTTGAGATGTATATAAAGCACAAACTGACAAAGTTAGAGGTACTGTGCACTGATAGCTCTGCAAGAGTATGACCTATAAATAGCAGAGAAGTAATGTCACCATAATCAGAGAGAGCTGTAGAGGAGAAGCACATACAAACAACACAGGATTTTTCAGTCATTTCCACTCCTGAAGCGTCTGTAAAAGACCAGACACGGTGACCACAAGGAATGGAAGAGAGAGAACGTTTCCTCACAAACCCTCCTCTTCCACTTGACGAGAATAAAGTGATTCAAAACACAAGAAAAGGCCATCAGATGCAACTGACTGGCAGCCTAAAATCACAATGACAGTTGCTTACAAAGCAATGAAATCTGGGGAAATATCACAGCAGCACAACACAAATTGATATATTGTCTGACCTTGAAAAAATGCCCTGAACAGGGCAGCTCTAAAATACCTCAGAAGGCATTCAAAGTCCCTGACACTCATCTTTCAGGTGGCAGCTATGTCTTCCCTTCTCTCACTCCTGGCCTGTGGTGAAGAAAATAAAAAAATGTTTGTGTCCAGATCCTATGTATGCTCTTCACTGGTATAGCCCAACAAGCTTTAAACCAGAGATTTTTATCATTATTGCCATCTGACAGATAAAGGCACTGAAGCACAACCAAGGAAAGATTACTCAGCAGAGCAGTGAGAGAGACAGGAATGAAGTCCATCCCCTGTATCTCAGCAGCATTTCTTATTCATTAGGTCCACACACATTTTATTGTTCATCGCTTCGTCATTAGTCTAGATCCACAAAGAAACCAGACTGAAGACAGTTCAACAGCAGCTTACCTTTCCAGCTTGTTAGAGTTGCATTTATATTTCATCCATCACACTGATGATATCTCCCATATGACCAGGCTCTTCCCTCTACTGCTACACTGATATTGAAAAGCTCCATAGTAGATAAACAACTCCTCCTTTTTAGTATTTTTTCTGCAACACAGGAACCACTTCCACTCCAGAACGCTCAACTCTCATTAATCCTCAGACAGAACCTGAACATCCCTCTTGATTTGGCTTAGACTCCCATCAACGGAAGGAGAAGGAGAGGTATTTATGTAACTATGTTTCTGGTGACTAGCAGAATTACTAGCAGGAAATGCTTTGATGGCAACAAATAATAGAAAATAACTTAAGTAAACACTAATGCTGTAAGGAGCAGCAGGCAGGTTTGCATGCCTGTGAGCTTATCTTTTAATTGCCTTGAAAGCTGAGGCTTGCAGTCAGGAAAGTGATTGCAATAAAGATTGTCTTGTTCATAGTATGTGCATCCCCCTGCATCCTCACTGATTAAACAATGCAAATCAAGGGAAATGTGTGACTTCTGGAAATAGATGCTGAACTGGTTGTTAGTAGGACTTCACAGCGTCCGGAGAATTCAAGCCCAAAAAGGTAAAAAGAAAGGAATGTGCTGCTGTTTCTAGCTTGTAGCATAAAGGAAGCAATTTTGCCAGGCAAGGGCAAAACACCATGCACTGCTGCCTGTGGCAAGAGTTTGTGGGTGTTAATACTCGATGCACAGCTACTTCCACTTAAGAAGCCAGACAGAGTGCTAGGATCTCCACAAAAGCACGTTCCAAAGTACAATGCAACTGGCTGCCTTTTGGAGCCACCACGGATCTAAAAGTCCATGTAACGTAAGCCACGTGCCTTGCTCTGCTCTCGCCCTTGCAGCAGACCTTTGGGACGGTATGTAGCATGAAGGGAGGGTTTGTAGCCATCTCCCACCCCACCAGTGCTCCCAGGGGGATCAACTTTTCTGGGGAGGCTCTTCACCAGACAACATGTTCCCATTTCTTAGCAAGGACAAATCAAGCGTTTTCAAATTAATCAGGAACAGTTTGCTTTCTCTTGGGTAACTTGCTCTCTGCTCTTCTGTGCAGCTGCTTTGAATCTATTGCTATTGAAAGGCACCGGACTGATAGTCCAGACTTTGATTTTTCCCAGTGCTAACGTACCGAGGCAGTTCCCCCACCCCAGCAGCACTAAGGGACACCAGCTAACAGGAAATTATTGATCCTACCACCTACCTCAGCTCTGCAGTGCCATTTACTTAAAGTGCTACTATTGTCTGTGTCTACGATCCGCACAAGTACAGGCAACCACATCAGGAAGTTCCTGCTCAATGATCTGTCTGTTAAATCGCCTCCAACTCGGTTTATCAAAATCCCTGTCGGTAGACTAAGCTACATTCAGTTTGATATAGGCACGGGCATACCTGCTAAGCCTGCCACCCACAAAGCCTGATTATATTGGAGCATTTCACGAGGTGAACACCCAATTCACTACAATAGCTAGAAGCCACTAAATTCATTTCACATCACTGAAGACATGTCAAATCCAACAACTGATTTGCAGTGGCTTCAAAGCAGCTGAAGGAAAAGACACTGTATTTCATTATAAGCTGCCTAAGCCCATGCATTTCCATCTCTGGCCACACTGCCTTTACTTTAAACTGCACAAACAGATTTAGGTCATTGTCAAAACAACAGGACAATGTCACTCTAGATGAGCTGAACAGTGACAGCAAGCAAGCAGTAGCTGCATGGCAGAGCAGACAGCAGCAAGTTACTAAAGGAGAAAGCAAACTGTTTTTCACGAAGGTGAAAATGTCTGTTTCTTTACACTAAGAACCCAAATGGTCTGGGATGGTTTAGGCAGACAGTAACCAAATGGGCAGCATTAAAACTACCTCGGTGCCTGCTGCAGTGGAATAGAGTATCACACCGCAGAGGCCAGCCGGCACAGCTCTGAGTGGTCACCAATATTGCTACGTATTAAAACATGCCAAATTGAGCCAATGCCTTATAAAAAAAATCTGGCTGGTTTTCTGCATTTGTGTTTGCACCAAAATAGAAAGTTATTGGCCAGAGCAAAGGAGAGAGCAGACAGAGGACCCTTGCTCTGTGCTTGGGTTACTGTCTCCTATGGGACATTTTTGGGGGAAAATCCTGGCCCTCATGCATCCGAGGTTTCTGCTGTGACAGACACGTGGAAATCACGACTCAGCAACAAATGGCTACAGAAAAACACAACAGCAACAAACCAAACCCCACTATTAGGCTGCCAAAGCATGAAGAAGCAGAGGAGCAAGATCTGCTTTGACATAGTCACACTCAATTAGCAATTTTATCTCCTCTGTATGCCTGGCATGTGCATATAAATAAAGCGTTTGTGAACATGATGCCTTCCTGAAGTTCAGCAACAGCAAGATTTTAGAGGGCACGGAGAGATTTCCACCCAGGTCTGGGCATTGGAAAGATGCGGCCAGCAGCTGTGATGCTATAAACCTCTCTCCTTGAACCCTGCTGCTGTCTATCACGCCATCATAACCACTTCACATTCCTCCATGTCCAGTTTTATCCCTTCATTTGCTGCTTTACACCTACAGCAGAAGTGAGGGAAGAGTGACTTCTTTGTAACATCAAACCAGCTAACTCATATTTTAAATTGAAACACTGGAGAAAACATGGCTTTTGGAAGCTCGCTGAAGATGGCCAATAAACAAAAAGGTATGTTTTCTTCTGCACTTACTGCTTACTAAATCCCAAACACATTAGTATCATGGTAAATTCTCCCATGGCCCTTGCACCAAATAATGAATCCAGTGATTTCATAGCTAGATACTCTGGCCAGAGAGTACAAATGGAGGGCAAAACGTAGGTATTCCCGCATGTGTGTGCATCACCTGTTACCTTTGCTAGAGAAGACAGACAAGAAAGTAATTCAAGAAGTAACAGAGACACGAGGTCTTCTCTGTCATAGAAAAATAAAAAAAAATGGTGGTATGCAACGCTTGCAAGTATGTGGGGGAATCCCTGCGTGGTAGGGTGGGTGAAGAGATCCTTTGGGGGGGTGTTACTGAGTGAATCCAGCCCACAGTTGATTCCCAGATGCCTGCACAGGACACAGCAATACACTTTCTTTCATCCTAAGCGACATGGCAGGAACCTGCACTGAAGGTTATTTAGACAAGATGCTGTGACCACAAGTGTTATTCACAACCTGGATCTCACCCAGTTAAGCCCTCTGGGATGGGGAGTCACACTCAGCCACAGCCGAAGCCATTAGCAACAGCTAGGAAGGTGGTAAAAATGAGATGACAAAAAGCAAAATAGGAAAGACGCATCTTGTTTTTTTACAAGAGAAAGCAGCCAAATTTCACAAAGGAACATCACTTTGAAGTGATGATTTAAATCTTTCTTTTGGAGGAGGCCAGGGGTTGGGAAGGGACGGGACTGGACTGACAGGACTACCTGAAGCATCTGGGAAGCTCAGCAAGCCACGGAAAACGAGAGCACAAACAGTTCTGCAGAGCTGGTGATGGGAGTGCTGGGGAAAAGGGAACAAAACCGCTGCTGCTGGGAAGTATGTTGGAGAGACTGGAGAGGCGGCACCTCAGTTTGGAAGTAAAGAGCATGGAGGGGACCGTGAAAGGGGTGAGGAGGCCTGTACAGGACAGGGGGAGATTCTGATGGAAGATTTCAGTCCTCTCTGCAGAAAGACACGCTGAAAAATACTTGTACCAAAGAACCATATCCACGCGCCTGACACCAAATTAGCTTAGCACATGGCTTTGTTAATTCTGCTCAAGTATTTCCTGTTTGATGACAGACTGAGTTGCTGCTCACTGAACCAGGGTTATCTCCCCCATGCATTACCAGCCTGGCAACCAGAAGGGAACCTGGCAAACAGGACGAAGAAGAAGGACAAAGTAATCTTCTCTCTGAGGCCTGCTGCCAAGCGACAGAGCTGCCCACCTGCCAGCAGCAGCACTTTCACCGGGGACCTGGTACCAGAGCTCCTCTTCCCTGCAGGTAAGCGTGTGTCACCTGGGGGCAGCCCATCTGCTAACTTCCCCACATGATGGACGTGGAGGGGTATGCAGGAGGGGAACAGCAGGAGTTAAGAAAATAGCCTTTTGGCTTGTCCCTGCCATCAGCGCTCAGCGATGCACTCCCATGTGCTGGCAACTTCAAGATCTGTGGCGCCGGGCGGTCTGATAACATGCTCTCCCTGCCCTGCTGCTCGAAGCATCCATCCCACATTGTAAATAAGACTCAGCGCCAAGTTCCCAAGGAAACCGGAGCTCCTTGGTACTGCTGACTGAGATTTTCCAGCTCATGCAAAAAGGGCAGCCCAAGTTAGATCAGACTCTGGAAAAGACCTGACAAAGCACAACCAATTACCAGGATTGCTCCCAGGAACGCTGAGAGCTTACAGCGCGGTGGCTTGGCCATGACAATCCAGGCTCGCTACCAACCGTGTCGTAAGAGTTCGTTGCTGTCCACCACCCCCCAGGAGTGGTTTATTCAAATGAAGCTGAGTGATCTTCTAGTGGTGTTTTTCTTTGGTGCTGCACTGTGAGTCTCAGGAAAACAACCGGAGCGCGCGCAGTAGTTGGAAACAGCCAGCCAGCTACGAGCCCGACATAAACCACGAGTGAAATTTCACACAGGAGCTCCCCGATATCCTCTCTGTGGGCCTTGGGATTTTCCATGCTGGCGTTAAACGTCTCGCTAGAGCTTGCCAGAGTCCTCACACCCATCCTCCCACAGGCTAAGGGCCAACCTGTTCCTCAGGACTTCGGCAACTTGCTGCTTCCCAGCTGACACCTGAGTACCAACTACATTTCTTTCCGGACTGGGTTATGTATTCAAGGATATTGTGTTAAAGAGCCAAAAGTTTCCATCACTCATAGCATTTTTAGTTCCTTTCCCACTCTTTTTCCACAGCCTGTGGCTTCTTCTTCAGCTTGTGCAGAAAAGTGAACCATAAACACATTCTCCCAAATCAGGTAGCCTAGGGCACCACCCCACCTCCAAGTTAGCATCTCAAATACTTATTTAATCCTCTCCACAGTAGCTGCGTTACAGAGACCTCATCGACACTGGGTTTGCATGCAAAAACAACTTGCTTTCTATATCCTCCCCTCTGCCAAACCCTACTGCCAATTCTTTAAAAGGCAATATTCTTCATAGCCACCCACAACACGTAGCCGAAGTTGAGAATTTTGCAGTAGACTGGTTTTAGCTTGGAAATGCTACTGAATTTAAACTGTCGTTCTAAGCTGTTGCAGAATGTTTTAGCAGCTGTTTTCTGCCCCTACTCTCATTCCCCACTTCTCCCTTCCCATTTTCCATCGCTTCAGTCCACTGGAGTGTTTTGGACTATTTGAAATATTCAGTTCAGACAGAGGAATCAAATCAAGTTTTAATCAAGCATTCAAATCACTGCAGGTAGGCTCATTCGGCAGCTTCAGTAACCAAGTACTCTTGTGACAGAAGCCACCGGCGCATGAAACTCACATATGCTGTGCAGAAACTGAAGTACTAATGCAACACAATCACCAGGGACTCTCCAACAGAAGACTACAAACTATACTGTGCAGATAAACTTAGTATTAATAACTCTAATGCCCTAAAGAGACCCTAAATTGGGGAGGAAGAGGGGGGTGGTACAGAAAACTTCCCAGAAGCCCAAGGTCGGTACCTCTCTTCCATATGCATGAGCTGAGACTCACTGAACTGATTCATGGAACCACAACCTTCTTCTCAAGCTACGTGAGCAGCTCTTCTTGGTGTTGCTGTCCTGCACCAAAGTGCTCCGTCTTCCAGTTATTCTCTGGATCGTCAGATGACTGAGGTCATCTCCTGCACTTCGCCAAGGGGTACAGAAGCTAAAGGTGACCAAGTGGTAGCAACCATGCAGAACAACTTGGTTGGATAAGCAATCTGGTGCTGAGCCCTGACAGCACAGTAACACCAGCAGGGCTAAGGTCACTTTTCTGTAGGTCTGAATCTTTCTGCTAAGCATGAAGAGATAAAGTCGCTGTCACATGACAAAAACCTGAAAACATGCCACGTGGAAACACTGTCACACAAAAACCTATTTTCAGTTTCTTGCAAAAACCTAACTGCTTCTCTGCACTCATGCAACGCTACGGTTCTAGAACTGCAGCAGGGTCATAAATTATTCTGTCTAGTCCAAACTTGACGCTGGAGCTGGAGATGTCTCCCCTATTTGGGGAGAGATGGTATACAATTGCATTTCTAAGGAATTAATTAATTTTCCAAAGTACCAAGCAGTGACACAACTCACTCGCTCTCTTTGACACCCACAAGAACTTTACTGCTAACTTCAGTGCAAAAAGAGTTTGGACAACAACGGGTGCGCTTAAAAATCCCACCCAAAGAGGTTTGTTAGAGACATCTAGCATCACATGGCATAATGCGGGCTGAACAGAAACGTGTAGGTGCAAGCACCAGAAGCAGCAGAAGGACAGAGGGTTAGAAGAAGGGTCTGTAGCGCTAAGTTGTAACCAAGCTTGTGGCAGTGTCACATCCACCACTCCTATCCTCCTTAGCCCAAGGGGAAAACAGGCAGCGGGTGGCAACCTAGCCTAAGATTATGGAGGATGGAGCAAGCAAGGCTCTGCAGCAAAGCAACACCCTGCGGCCACCGAAAAAAGATGTGTTCAAAGCCACGGCTGTCACCTCGGGAAGGACCGCAGGGACCTGACAGCTGGCATCCCCTGGCCTCCACGGCACGCACAAGCGATCCTTGCCAGGGCACTGGACGTACACCTCCTGGTGCTTGTGGGTATGCAGGTGCAAGAATGCAGATGAATGAAATCTATGACAAAATGAGTGTCAGCAGGGAAAATCAACTTATTTAAAGATTTTAAAAATAAATACTACTTTCCTTTCCCATAAGATCTCCCACTGAATTCTGTTATGCTGATTTCCCTATACACCCACGATTTCTGCGATACTCGGCTCCTAATGGCAGCAGAAAATGAGCCCCTTTAAGTTTCCTTCATAAATTAAAACTGCTCTGCTGGTTCACCCTGCATTCACAGCACCTCACCATTCTCAGAGCTGCTCAGGCCACACACTCTCGGTAGGTTACCCTGAGTGGGAAACTTCTCCATCAAAAGCTACTGCAGCACTTCATGTGAATTCCTGCTTTTTACAGCTCAGGTAGTAAGGACTGAACATTTAGTCTGAGGAGGTTAACAGGATTGTTAACTGTATAACTGACAAACTATTGATACTAACACTCACCGTATTACTACCATGGTTGAAACTTTAATGGAATATTTTCTCCACTTAGGGGAAAAGGGAAATGCTTCCAAATCTAAAGGTACTTTTAGGCATCTTAAATTTTCCATTTTAAAGGGAGATTCTGGTGCCAACATGTCTCTCCTGCTCTTCATTTAGTATAAAATAGAAATTACAGTTGGACAGTCAACGAGCCACTTGTATATGCCACACAAAGGAGAGATGCTACGGTGCCAAATATTTTAGCATCTGAGTCTGTTGAAGAAAATAGCTTTATAATTCATACATGTTAAAAAAGGAAAAAAAATCCCTTCACTAGAAGTAAGAGCAGACATTGGAATTTGTATCTGCAATAGGCTGTCTGAAAGATGTAAGGCCTCTCCTGCCCAGCCTCTGCTAACACTGAGCGCAGGAATTGCATCCAGCTTGTGCTGGAATGATACATTTCCTCCTCTCACATTCTTTTCTTGACAAGATTAGTTTCCCTGAGATGAAGGGAAAAGAGAAGCATGTGGTAGTGATGCATGCAGCCCTGGTCCTGTGGTAAGCAGAGATGCAAACCCACCACACTGAAGCCTGCCAAACATCTGCTCATGTGGGCTAGATTATGGGACTTTGTTTGTTCACTTGTTATTTAAATTACACCAGGCAACTGAATTTACATCTCCAAACCCTACTTTTCTTCCTGCATTTCAAATGGTTTAGGTTACTTTATTTGGCCTAAGACTCTATTTAGAAGGAAAAGAAAGCTCCCCAAACTCTGTCAGTATTTACATGCAATCTAAGGTAGGAAAAAACTGAAACCCAGCAAGAATCTCAAGAAGAAATCGTAACACATACTGCACTTGAAAAGATGAACTTCTGTAAAGGTCGGACTCCACCAGTGGATGGATAAGACCTGTCCTTTCCTATCTTGTGCATGAACAATTAAGAATGCTGTTACTTGCCTTAATGAGACACCCCCAATATTTGCTACTCAGTGAAAAGACATTAAGATGTTGATCCTTTTCAAGTTCAACCTAGTTATTAACAGAACTTGGGGGAAGACTGGGATAGACCAGCACAAGCAAATGCTACTCAACACAAGACCAACATTTTCAAAGCTCTAATCAGCCTTCATAAATAATGCTCCACTTCCAGCAAATGGTGATTAGTCACTTCTTGCTCCTCTGCCAAAAGGCGGCACTCTCTCACTCATGTCCTTTACGGAAAGCAACATTTTAAGATGGGACTCCTGGGTCCAAAATCCCAGCTACAGGCCATTTCAAGAAACAAAACTTCCTCCTGAAAAAAACAACAAAGACTATTATCACTTAGGTAAGCATCAAACCACCTCAAACTACCTAAAAGCACAAAGAAATGAGCAAGTCAAGTTTATTCTATGGGGGATCAACCCTGTGCTTCAAACATAGTCAGAGCTTGGCCACGAAAATGAAAATACTACTTCTCTAAAATACTGAACAAATTAGAATTCAAATCTTTGTTTCATAAATCCAAGTTATTGTGCTGATAGCCCTTTCACTTTAGGGCATGAAAAAAAAAAATCAATAAACCAAACAATTTCCATAGATATTACCCAGACTTCCCAGTTACAATAGGACCAAGGAAAGGTTATACAAAGGACACGGAAAAGAACACTGCGCTGGCATCACTGGAGAATTTAGAAAAAGTTTGGCTATGAACTGCAATTAAACTGGGTTATAGGGTTTAAATCTGGTGTCCTGAGACTAAGTTGATTCCTAATTCAGCTACAGCCTTGCACAGACGCTGTGGCAGAATCACAAGGTGGTTTTCTGTGAAGGCCAATCTAATCATCGCCTGGTTTACTAATATCGTCATAGTGCAGGTCCTGAGCTCTTGATTGTATTACTGTGTACATGCTTGAGCTTTTTGTCCAATGAAATACTTGAGACCTGAACATTTCATGGTCACTTGTGTCCTACTGTTCAGCTTAAGTTGTTCCCTGCTTGGCATTCTCTGAACTACCCAGCATCACTATTCTGCCACCAAGTATGTTTAGCTCATGCTCAACTTCTCAGTTGTTTCTGCAGAAGTGTTGATGTAAGGAAAAGGCACCTTAGCTGTCCTTCCCATAACACAGATGCTTCTTACGTATGTGGCTCTGTGTTGGGAGGGAAGGACACAGCCTCCCAGCTACTGAACTCGTGCCCACGTTAGCATTAGGATCTCTCCTGGTTTTGAGCATTGCATACTTCCAACCCAAGGGGCTGGCTGTGTATGTGCACGGCTCCGTTTGTACCTGCACGCTCCACCCTCGTTGCCCTGCCTGCTGCTGCTAACATCCATTGCTAGCAATGTGGTGCTGTTAATTCTATCGGTCTGCTTTGCACCATTTTCTTCCCCTGTAACTAGCTCTCTGCTAATGTTTCCACCACCCTGTGCCACAGAGCATCCTTTCTTAGCCATTTGTCACTTTAGCACTAGCACAGGTGCTCCTGAGGTTCATTTGCTACAGGCTCCCTCCTCCCAAACCTGGCTACTTCTTACCCAGCTGCACATACGCAAACTCACATGATTTCCACTGATCTCCAGCCTGGTCTTCTCAATGTGGGGCAAAAGTTCAGAAAGACATAAAATCTCAGCAAATCCTGCCGCTCACCGGTTAGTAGGCATCAACAGCTACAGGTAGTAAAGCCAAAAACTTGCTGGGGCAGGCTGGTACCTGCCCAGTAAAATCTGTGAAGCAGCATGTGCTGCTTTTAAAGCCACCTGCCAGAGGGAGAGTGAAATGTCCAGCCTCTGCTGATGGCATGACTAAGTCGGCAGCATTTCAGCTGGAAAAAATTCCTATTCACTTCTCATCCCTGTCCTTCCTGCAAGTGTATTCCACCCCACCTACCAGATGGCCCCCCTGCACGGAACTTGTGCCCATCTCCTGCTGAGACAAGGTGTCCCACGTTGGGGAGGGCACTCCTGGTTTTTTATGTTTAATCCTCAACCAAGTAGAGTTGGGAAGTCCGCCTCTGGAGCTTGCTTGTCAGTACAGCCTTTTCCCCCTCCCACAGAGTACACAGTTCTTTACACCACCTCCCACAGCAATAAAAAAGAAAGGCTTTAGCATTTCTCGACAATCACATTAACTTTGATGAATTGTCTGGCAGTGGCACCTGCTGCTAAGGATACAGATGTACAAGATGAACTAAAAGGCATTTCTCCATAAAGCAGATGATATCACTGCAGATATGTCACTGTACCAATATGTACTTCCCCTCTCATCTGACCAATGATTTTTGCTTTGGCATAGGCATCAATAAAATAGCTTGGGGGGCCAACGAACTCAAAATAAACTTTGCAGAAATCCTAATAACGAAACAGAGAATATAAGGAAGGATTTCCTTATGTTTCACTGAGAGAAGCTGTTCTTCGTTTGGAGGGGAAATTTGCTGCATTTAAAACATCATTAAATACAGCTCCAGGAAATGAGAAAACAAACAACCTGACATGTATTTTGCAATAATAATTTGAGTATTATTACAACTGAGTTGTGCTCTGTGGCTATCAACCCTTTCAAATGGAAACACATACACATTCATATTATTAGTTCAATATCAGGAAGGCAAATTCTTCTGCAGGGAAATTCCATTTCAGCAAAGCAGATCAAAAGTTCAGAATGAATTAGTCTGCACCACGTACAATATCCTGCAGGAAAATCTCCCGTTCCAGTTGGGACTGCAGAAATAACTACAGTAGAATAGCCACTAGAATATTCATTGTAAGGTATATGCAACACCCAATATACATTGCAAACCCAGAGGGCATATTTGTCACAAGTACTGTCAAAGGAGCATAAAAATGCGCTTTTTTTGTTATTTATTTTGTATTTTTATTTTATTAACCTTTAGGGTGAAATTTTTTTTAAGGTGGGCACATGACAGCAACATAGAAGGTCAGTTATTCACTTCCTCATCTGACTGCTTTGGCTGTTCAGAACACAAAAAGCAACTGCAAAGCTGCTATCAAAACAAGAGGGGGATTTTCCAGCATCAGGCACATTCTGTCACAGACAGCATCATTCTGGTTTAGATGGTTCAAAATGGATATAGGGGCTGCTAAGGGCAGGGGTGGGCACAGAGAGCCAGGCCAGCTGCAGGAGGGTAGGCTGTTCAGGTGTGCCGGGTCAAGTAGTCTTTGATAAGATCCCATTACAGGTACTAATTCAGAAATCGTTAATTTAAATTAGGTGGCAGGCTGCTTTAAGTTCTGCAAAGGATAAAAATTCCTCCCGTGCAGCACCAGCTCTGTCTATGGTTACACCACCCGCTCAGAGCCACCGGCCCCCCTGCCCGAGAGCTCCGCAGGGTGTGCACTAGGATGGACTCCCATATGGCTCGTTAGAACACTTGAGCTTACATCAAATAGGACTTCACATTTGTTTCTAAAAGATGAAAGAAATCAACCACTAAATGAGGGGCTTTCTAAGCTATGCAGTACTGGCCAAAATCCAGACTAGCTGGGTCAGCGCTTTGACTTACTGCAGTAATTTTTGGACATCCCTCAAAGTACAGCCCCCTTTGAGAGTGTTGCTGCTTTTTAATTCAAGAGATTTATAAAATGAGTTGGAAATCACCTGTAGTGAAATCTGCTGAAGAAATGTTGAAGTGATGCTTCCTTTTTTCAATTTAAATTTGAGGAATCTTTTTTCCAGGATCTGTTGACTATGGGATGCTTTTGCTTTGTCTTAAAAGGTTTGATGTCAGAAAAACAGAGCTGAGGATCTTGAGACAACACCTAGAAAGGCATTAACAAAGTTCTGAGGAGGATTTCACAAGTACTTATTTTTTCAGCTTCGAATAATGAATTCCAACCATTTTCCTAGGCCAAGTACAACTGCCCCACAATGCTGCCAACGCTCAAAGGACTCTTCCCTCTTATAGCTCTGTCCCAGGCTTGTAAAGGTATTTTTAGCTTCCTAATGAAAGAGCTAGGTACCACAATACCTTTCCAAATCTAAACACCAGTCTTTTTTGCTCGCTGATCAAGGCATTGTGCTGTAGAACTAGAAGACACTCTTCCACATCAGTGTACGCCCTATTGCGTACAAAATGGCTTGTACATTGTTAGTGTAAGGACTTCTCAGGCGGACATTATTCTACCCGATTTCCATTTTGTTATCAAACTGCACGCTGTCTGTAAGGAATATTCCCTCTAGTAATATGCTCCGGCAGACTGACCCATCAGACCCTATTCTGTAACAAGATGAACATGACCAGAGGTGCTTAACTCTTCTCCTGGCCTTATGTTCTTATACCAGGCAGCCTCTGCCACTCTACTCAATCCTCTTCTGTCAACGCTGTGAATTGTTTGCCCCACAGGTAAAATTCATAGCTTACTCTTGTCAACACAGTGGTTTTAGAGTTGGCAGAGGAAAGCTTATAGGCAGAAAGGCACCCAGAGTCTGCTGCTTGCATGCCATCTCCTGGCATATCAATCCCTCGTTGTCATGGCCTCACAACACATAATCCTAACAGAATGGCAGCATGTCAGCTACAGAAATTATTTTAGGATCGTTCATAATATCATCCTGCCAAAGACAGGACAATTTTTTGATAGAAAAGAACTGACTCATAGCATTTATGCAGTTTTTATCTGACCTGGCTCACATACCTCTTGGCTATTTGCAATTCCTCCTATAAGCCATGCCAAGCTTTGCGCTCAGAAATGTCTCTCATGATGGGGCTTCCTAAGTTATCCTTAACAGCAAAGACTTGATACTTCACAGCACAGTTCTGGCTGGAAATAATCTGGGAAACACATGCCCTGAAATTCCCAGCGAAGACATGAGAGTGTCCAGTGCCTAGGACTGAATTTGCTGCCTCTTCCCAGTCCACCCCAGCTGTTCCACTGCGCTCCTTGGGCTGAAGCGGGAGTGCGGACAGAATGCTCCTCAGATGCGGACAGAAGTCATCCCTGTCAGGGCTCTGCTCAGATCCTGACAGGCAAAAGGCTATTTTAAATGTGCTGATTATGAGGCATGTGGATGCCTCCACAGGCTGTGCACGGCAGACTGGAGAAAGAGAAAACTCTCCTTCAATAAATTTTGGATGCAGCTCTCCCTTCAGCCTCTGACAGACACCACTAGCCAGTGCCAAGAGTATAAGAACAGGGCACAAACACAGCAATAGCCTCCCCGCTACACCATCCCAGCCTCCAGCAACGTGTGTCTGGGGAAATTCCTGAGCTGCAACTGGTATATTTATGTTTAAATGCTTTTGACAGATCTGCTAGCATAATATCGTCGAATAGCTTTTGGCACCCAGCACATCTAAGAGCAGTACATTCCTCAGGTTAACGACCAACGGTGAGAAAAAGTCCTTCCCCTGTTTTGCATTTACCACCTGACAATTCCGTTGTCCTACAGCTCTGGTACCACAAGAAACTGAGAATGACCAATGGTTCCCGACGCAGGGCTCCACCTTTGGTCACGATGGCCAGAAGGTTACAGAGCCCCCCGAGCCCTTCCCTTGGCCCAGCTCCGGTTCTCCACAGCAGCATCAGCCCCAGCTGCAGGACCAGGGTCTCTGGGAGACGCTGAGCACATCGGCGTTGGCTGCTGCAGAGGATTAGGGGCGTTAGTCTCCAACTCCAAGCATATAATCATGCAGAATTGCAGAATCATAGAATCGGGAGAGACTTGAAAAGACCGCAGGGACGGCAGCAGAACAGGTCATGTCCACATCACCCCAGACAGACATTTACTTTGTGTTAACAAACCCGAATCTTCTGTTCTGTGACTGAAGCCTGTTGCTTCTTACCCTCTGCCTACAAAGAGGAGCTCTTTCCTTCCTCTTTCCAGCAGCCATTTACAAGTTTGCAAAATGCTGTTAAATATCCTTAGCAATCTCTTCTTTACCAAACAACTCCAACTGATGCAAGATTCCCTTTAGATATTTTTTTTTTTTTACCTTGATCATTCTCACTGCACTTATATCAAATTGTCCAGTTGATCCACATTTTTCAACTGCAGCTCCCAAAACCTGAACTATATCCCAGCTGAGACTGGAATAAGTGCCCAAGGGATGGATTATTTCCCAAGTCTCACAGGCGATACGTTCTGGTTTTGCATTGCAAGATGACTTTGCCTTTTGAAGAAACACAGCATTCCTGACTTAAATTCACTTTGTGAACCACAATAACCCTCAGATCTTCTCTTATAGGCCTACCAGTACTTAGGCAATTGATTATTTCTCAAGTGAAATATATTGCATTTATCCATTTTTTGGAGACTGTATCTCCAATTTGTCAACATCATTTTGGCTTCTCTATTTTCCACCGCCTCAGAAAATCAGATCAGGACTGAACACTAATTGTAACAGAGTACATGGGGATGCAAAAAAGGGATGCAAAAACTTTCAGATTCTAGAAGAGTATTTTTTAAATTGAGCTATGAATCAGAGTCTGAACTACCTTCAAAATAGTTCCCTCTGAGTATCACAGGTGCAGCTCATCTCTAATGAGGTTTCACAGGATAATTAAATCCGGACAGCTTGGGCAAACATCCAAATCTTCAGTTATCCACCTTAGCTGACAACTCTGGCAGATAGTTTGAAGTGTTATAATTCCTAGCACAAAGGGTGCATAATATCTGGGACCACTGACTGAATATTTGAGATACTTCTCATTGCTCTCTCCACAGTAGGCGAAAATGGCATTAGATAAAGTGCTGACATTAGAAGGGACTTTTTCATGGTCTTATTTTAGGCAGCTCTGATGTTGGTACAAATACACCAACAGTTTTTGCAATGTCACTTCTTTAAAATACCCCTTCAAGTATTTTTGTGCAGTGCTGGTGACTAACCAAATGCCTTGCAACATACTTCTAACTCTTACTGAACCTCCCAAAAGGGGAACATACGGCGAGGCCAGCACACAGGACACTGGTAGGCAGGATTACAGCACGTGTTCTTGTCCTCGGACTTTGTACGACTCTTGGAATATCCTTTAAACTATCCGCAGTTCATATTCACCCTCTGTAAAATGGCATTTGTGAGGACACAAAACTCCTGTCTCAGAAGTTGGATGAGCCCCCCAGGAGTGGTGCATTGGGAGTTAATTTGGCAGCTCTGAAGGAGTAAAGCACTTACATTCATGATAAATAGATTTTATTCCCATGACAGGTCTGTTGTAAATTCATCCTCATTATACAGATTGGGAACCTAAAAGCAAGAAAATTAGGTAACTCAATTCCACACCAGCAAGGCTGAAAGAGAAGCCAGCTCCTGCACCAAGCCTGCTGCCTTACATGCTAAGATGTCTCAAGTAAAATAGAACAATATAGATTTAAGATTTCCCGATGTTTGCTAATCATTCTATAACTATACCTAACACCTCACTTAGCTTACGGCATGCAACTACTTTGAATTCTACAGTTTTACTCCTTGTCTTAAAGCAATATGCTTCCCACTTTACAAAGTTGGTTTTCCACGTGAGATTTCCCAAATTCACTTCGTTGATCTGTTACAGATCAGCCTCACAATGTGGGAGCTGCGTGAGACAACAGTATCCTCTACTCTGCTTATCAGCAACATTCAGGGAAGGAAGCTGTGCCAGTACATTAGAAGAGAAAAAAAATGAGGCACAAACAGCTTCGGCAGTCGGTTTGCTAAAGCAAGATCACCAGTACACGGTGCCGTGCCAAGTCTAACACGAGCCCATCCAGCAGTACCTGGGGACAGCACAGCTGTAGGTGCCCAAGTTACGTGTAAAAGTGCCAGCAAAACGAAAGGCAGGTGCCCGCAGCTGTGCCAGGCACGCAGGGGTAGAGCAGAGCATCAGCACAAGCAGCTACGCGGAGAGTGTCGGATGGGCATGCAGGGCTGCATCCCAGGGCCTAGAAAGCAAGCAGATGAATGCACTTGAGCGCTGTGCCTGGCTGCGAGGCCCCCGTGTGTGCATTGGCATCGTTTTGCCCTGGGCACTGACGGAACAGACAATCCGTGCACGGGGCCGGCATGGGTACTTCCAGCAACACGAAATCTAGCAGCTCACTCTGCAGGGAGAATCATACCGTTATTCAACTCACAGGATGTGCCAAAAACTGCAGGAACATCAGTTCCTCAAGGTCCTCCCTACTAGCTATGGCCTGGAAGATACATATTTAAAATGTCTTAAGGACAAAAAAACAACCAAACAAACAACGAAAAAGAAACAAAAAGGTTTCTGTTTACTGCTTTCAAAGGTAATGTTGGTCACAAAAACTTTGGCAGCATCCTAGCAACACTTTCAACAAAAAGTCCTGACTCAAAGTTCAAAATTCACCCTTTCATGAAATTCTGCCATGTGTTAAACCACTGAGAATAACCATCTGAACTCTGTCAAAATGGGGTTTAAACCCGCATCGATCTCATGCCGCAACACTGACAGGGTTCGAAGCTTTAGAGAGATCTTTCATTTAAGCATCCATGGTTTAGGTAATATTTTTTAAAAGCACTATTGCAGGAAGGTTTCAAAAGTCTCCTAACTATTTATGTATCTAAATTCCTAGGAATTTCCAGGCTAGAAAATTTCTGGAAAAAACTTGCCATGCAAAAATCAAGGGCAAACACTTGCACAACAGAATGTTCAGGTGGGAAAGAGCAGCGTGCCCTTCCGATCACAATTATCACCCCAGGTCTCTGGAAGCTGGTAAGGTGTGAAGCTACAAGTCTGTGTGAAGCTGAATTCGCACAGAACAGACACTTTTTAAAAGTCATCTTTGCTTTAGTGGGAAATTTTGCATGGTTCAGTAGACTTTTAATTACTCACACTCAAGTAAGTACACTCCTACTGGAAATCCAAATATTAAGGTACGATACCTTGCTGAGAGTGTACAAGCAACACGGGTCCCTCCCAGAGTATCAGCGGTGCTGGGCTCAGGCTCATCTCTGAGAGCTGCTCCCCTCCCACGTCTGCCTGCAGAGCTCTCACAGTTGGTCCTGCACAGACTGAGAGCTGAGCCCTGATTCATGATTTCAGGCTCCAGCCACGGAATGCAGCCATTGAAAACCCAGAACTATTTTTACCCCTGAGCAGCCGCAGCGTTTCTGCCCCATAAAGACTTCTAAAGCTAATGCCTTACCCTAAACACGCCCCCCTGCACCTAACCAGCTCAGATGCATGGTTCCCTGGCATTTAGTGTGGTTTTTAAACTGTGCAGTTGCTATCAACAGGACAAAGCAGCTCAGCCCCTGGCATTATTGTGAGCCCTCAGAAGTCAGACATTTGATCCCAGTTGTCAAAATTAGAAATTCCTCAGAAATGCTTTGCTCCAGGAGATAAGATTAGCTCAGAGCAGTAACTGTCTATATGGTTTGTTGTGTACACCAACCCCAGCCTGCATTGAACAAATATATAGTAACATCTCCAGCTGACTGACAGACTGCAGGCACAAATAAAAATCACTACATGTCAAACAAAATTACTACACGTTTTAAGAAAAACCACAAGGCCACAGCAACCCCCAAAACAGACAACAATGCTTTTTTTTATTGAGAACACCCAGAAATATGGAATTATAATATATTATATATATATATATATTAAAAATATATATAAATAAGCAGCAACAAATCAGAGCTAGACACCTGAACTGACTTTTCTAGATTATGCAGAGGACACTGACCGCTAGAAACTCTTACAGTTAATGCTGTCTTGAACCTAGAGAATTCTACAAGTGGATTTCAGAACAAAAAAAAGCCATCTAGCTGTATTGTAGAGGAAAAAATAAGAATAAAAAAAGAATTAATCAATTTTTGCATAATCAACTATAACCAACACAATATACAAGCGCTTTGGCAGAGAACGGTCCACAAGCAAGCGTATAGGTGGACATTCATAAGTGGCCCAAAAAGCAAAGAACCAAGAGCCACGGACTTAACTTGCTCATACTTTGCTTTAGACAATAAAAAATAACTGTCGGCATCTCTCAGAAAGATGTGATTAAAACACCAGAGGCCCGACACACAACTGACAGAACTACCAACAACCATCGCTCATTACTTCTTAACCTGGGGAAGCATGTGGAGGCCTCGATAAGAATTAACAGGTCGACAGTATCACATCTGATATTAAAAATGGTCCTTGCTATCTAGAGTTTTCAGGGTGATGAAAGAAACAGTGTGCAAAGGGTGAGATGGCCGGGATTTTGGGAAGGCACGATGGCCGTTAAGCAGCAGATGTCACAAGCTCTTGGGAGCTTCCTGCTGAGTTTCAAGGGCAGCGACCCCTACAAGGTCCATTCAAAGAGCAGCTGCAACAGAAACTACCGTACACACGTATACCTGGAGTGTCCTTAATGCTACGTGTGACTTAAAGAGAAATTCTTGACCAGATATATACAAAGCTGTGGCAATTGGCATTCTGGAGATACTCCAGTTATGAAAAAGGAATGGAATAATTATAGGAATATTTCTCAGATCGTTCACAACTGAATACCTCTAGCATCACGCAGACCTATTCTTCAGCTCGGAAGGATTTGGCCCTTTTAAGAAAGGCCTTATGCCAGAAATCTGTCCTTCGCTGTTTCATACCCACAAAGTGTGTATATAAGTGGGTACAAAAGATGTTCTTACCAAGGAAGTGTAAGGGGAGCGTGAGGAAAACAGCAACGAAGGGGTCCCCTCAGGGAATAAAAACGCTACAATTAGAGTGTGTAGAAGAACACGAAACATACCTTAAGTGGGCTAGATATGACATCCATGACCTAAAGCTCAGAAAAAGTGTTAAACAAATAAAGGAGCAACACAAGCTTGTAATGTCCGGAAGGCTGAAGCACTTTAGCTTAGTGCTGTGGGAAATAAAGCAGAAGAAATGCTGTTGCTGTGAAATCATGTCTCTGTGAGAGATTATTCTCAATGAACAGCCTCCTGCTATTTCTGCAATGAGCTGACTCTCCAGAAGTCCCTTTCATTTGTAGGGAGACACCAGAAACCCCAACAGCCAAGAGAGAAGCCGTCTAGCTAACAAAAACTCTATCCAACTAGTTTCACAATTTCTATCACTTTTCGCCTAAAAATTAGGAATATTTCCTACCTGCTAAATTATTAACAGTTCAAGAACACACAGTGCCTCAAATCATTGGCTCTCACAGATCAGCAAGTGTAAGAGACTGGCATAAACTCCATCCCTTTCCAGCAGAATATTTAATGTTCTCCTTGCATGCTACCAAAAAGAATTCAAAGGGGGGGGAAAAAACCCCTGCACTAATGCAAACCTGAGGCTGCCTGATAATACCTTCTGCTTTTAATACCTTATTCAGCAAGCTTCAAACTTTTTGAAAACCAGAACGTGAAGAGCTAAGATAACCCCCATGAATTTTTAACCAGGCTCCCTTGGAGACTGCCAACACCGGGTAGGAAATTATTCACCATTCTCCCAGCTGAACCCACCAGTTCATATAGCGATATTGAGGGATGGTCATAGGAGTGTCTAAAACTGGGAGCAGCAATATCAGGCCATCTGTGAGGGCCTCAGCATTTACCGACTTGTTTCTAAATCAGGAGTTTAAAATATTTATTGACACACTTGCTTTAAAAGCCAATCTTTTCCCCTCTGTCCTGGATTTTATGCCATATGGAAATCGCTTGGGATCAATGGTCAAAAAACACAACCACAACAAAAAAACCCTACACAAAGCACAAAAACAGGTTTTAGGTATCAAAAGAAGAAATCACAATAAGTAACGTAGCAGTCACTGTTACAACTACCAAAAAGGCTTTAATATATAAGAAAAGAGGAAGGAGAGGAAACAAAGGAAAAAAGTAGCAATTTAGGGCGTCAAATTCCAAGTTTTAAAGTTTTTGTTCTCCCAGAAAATCCACACTCACTCATCTCACTTTTGCAAATTAGCACCATGCAAGGCATCTTTAAAGACACTTTCAGGCATAATGAAGAAATCCCAAATCACTTTTCCATAAAGATCTTATATGCTTACAGGAGAAAAGCTATAATGAAACTATCGACCATTGGTATTAAACAGTCCATGCAACTGAAGGCCAACAGAAAAAAAAAAATCTGAAATCAATTCATCAATTTTGTAGTTTTAATTCTCAGGGAGAAGATGAAATTATTATCAATAGCTGTTATAATGCAGAAACTCGGGCGCATCTCCAGGTCTTTCCGCTACTCTTCAGGAGCTACAGCCAGGCTGTGGATCCTGCCAGTGACCCAACACCTGATCCAATGGCTGCCGCTTTCCAGCACCACTTTGAAGGGATGGCACAGGAAGGAGGGCAAAGGAAAAGATTCCTAAAAAGGAGCTTAGACCCCAAGCTAACTGCCTCATAAACCTCCTGCACTTGCATGCAGACAGAAACCAAACGTGGAAGGATGCCCACAAACATGCATTTCTTTCTTCTTCAGCAGCCTCAAGTGCTAGTGATCGTAAGTAGTTATCACTATCCATCCAAAATGCAGGTACATGAGAGACACAAACACCTGTGCAGCTACCAAAAGCCAGGTTTGCGATCGCAGAGCGGGACAGCTGCTAACTGCAGGCTTCATTTTTGTTCGTGTCATTTGGTTCATGTTCAGCGCCATAAGAAGTCTTACCCGCCTCACGGGGGGGAGGTATTTACAGAATTAACTCCGCTCAGGAGGCAGAGGCCAAGTATCCACCTGCACTGATGCAAATCCAGACTGCAAACAAGGAAAAGCTCAAGCCGTGGCGTGTGCACTTACTCCTGTTTCAAAGAGGAGAACTGGAAGCAGTACCTCTCAGCCTCTGCTTAGGGCTCGCACTGATGCAGACACATCGCTCAGTGGCTTCTACAAACTGTCAGGATAGTCACGGATTATCACTATGTGTCTTTTTTACCATTTTCTAAAGCCTTTGCTCTGAGCTACTGTTGAAAACGGATACTGTGCTAATGTTGCTCTGACTCAGAACTGCCTGCCGCCATGAACTCAGACCTTGCAACACAGCTATTTAATATATACATTCTCTGATTGTTTTGTCAAAGAGAGATGCAACCATTGAAACCAAAATGTGCCTGTAATATTACAAGCATTCATTTTTGTGTACAAAAGAATTGTCCATCAAGGAAATCCAAGGGCACGCATGTGGTGCTCTGGCATATGTTAGCAGGAAAGTTTAATTCTACTTGCAACAGAAACACCAAATTCCCTGCAACAATAAAGCATCACATCAGCAGTAGAAAATACCAACATTTTAAACTCAGTACTGAATCCCACCTCCCAAGTGTTTACCTTTAATTTTGGCTTTTTTTATTGTTATATGTTACTTGTTAGATAATGCAAACTGCATCAAATCTGAGGTTTCTTTCAGAAAATCTTGTAGATACTCTCCCTATATTCTTTCTTAGGTCACAGCTTGGCTTTTCCCTCTTCATTTTTTCCCTTATCCACTCTCTTTATTTCGCTTTCCTACACTAAGAGCTCAAATGTCAGCAAACTCTGTAAAAATATGTAGACAAATAAGGAATGTCATAGCAGCTACCGAAAAAAATAATAATCTCCTGTGTTCCTAAATTCATGTAACTGGTCCTAGTCTGGTTCCTTAGAACACAAACTGGGAGGACCAAACATAACCAGAACAAGACCGTAACACAAATGTTCAGCATTTTAACTTTTCTAAATGGAATCACATGCAACATTCAACAGAAAACAAATTAAAAAATTACTCTTTCCTCAGGTAATTCAATTTTGAACAGTGTATGTAAAAACTGCTATTTAGCTTCTGTGACTTGTAGCAGGTGCCTTCCTTACCATCAAGGCTCCTTTTATAAGTAGCAGTAGCTTTGCTAACCCGTTTTTCAGTACTTCCAGGCTTTCCAGAGAGGAAGACTAGGAAAGCAATACTTTTTTTGTATTTGTGAGAATCAGTCATTGAATCAGCGTAACATCTCCATACTTAACTGTTCCCCAGGTAAATCCGGTGGAATATTTCATGTTTACTCAGGGCTGCCACGCATCTGGGAGCCCTAACCATATCCAGCATGTGCAGTAAATACAGTAGCATGCTGTTAGCCCAGTATTTTTCAGAGCAGGCTAGAAGGCTGAGGTCAGCTCCTACTGTGTTAGCTTAAAGCTGCTCCTTTGTTTGTGGTATATCAGCTATGCTTCTAAAACAGGTCAGCTAACACCCTCAGGTCTGACCAAAGGGTACCAGAACGGTAGCTGGGGCAAGATGCTCTTATCTGTGAAAGCTAAATCGTTTATGTAGAGCGTAGACATAGGGATCAATAACTGAAGCAGTGATCAAAGGAGACAGCTGAGCCTTGATTAATCACAGCGGGGCATCTTTTATCTGATGGATCAAATCTGGAAAAGGCATCTCCCCATAGGCACAGGTTAGATTCCACCAGTTTCTCAGCAGCACATGAAGTGACACTTGCTACCCGAGAAAGAAATCTCAGACACACAGCCAACACTCAGCAGGCCGCTGCAAAGGTCTGATCACCCGGAGGTGGGATCAAGACAGGTTCAATAGCAGCCAGTTCAGGTTATCAGATGGGCAGCTGCTACCTGAAGTCACCAGGTCCCTGGAAAAGGGCAGCTAGCGGGAGAGGGCTTGACATCCAGGGCATGACAGCCTTACCTAGACACACTCTGTAGCTACCAGCAAAACAACAGCTTAAAAGCTATTTATTTTGACATATATGTATGTACATGCTCTTGTCTTCCAGGTGTTTACCACCTGCATCAAAGTGTGCTTAGGAGGCAATGGCTGAAAGTGCTCATATCACACTTACTGTCCACCAATATTTTTTTCCCTAAAGTTTACTGGTTCTCAGAATTTGTCTGTTCTCTCTAGGTATATCAGCTGATTTACTAAAGCATAACACCTCTCCCTGTAAAACTTCCCTCACAGATGTCTTTAGACCGCCCAAGCTACCAAAACACAATTACTAAGGTGTTAGTAGTAAACACTATTACTAACATAGGGATTCCAAAGGCATTATGTACCTATCTTACTTATAAGCTTTGCAAAGCCACTAACAGGCAATAAAGCACACATCCAATTTCTTTAGCTTGTACACTCATATACCTTCTCTGAAAAAAAATACCTAATTTTCACAGAAGTGCAAAAAATACTTTATTGTGGCTATTGTTATTATTTCTTCATAAAAGTAATCTACACAGAAAGCTATGGATTCAGAAAGGCACTTCAGCACATACTTAACTGAGCCACTGAACAGCCCCATCTCCTACACAACCCTGCGAAACAAGAGGCGAGAATCGGGGGGCTCTATTGCTTTCTGATGAGGCTAGCAAGGCAGCGCTGCATTTTTCCCTCAACTGAGACACCCAAAGAGAAAAAGCAGGCTATTTCCTGGTACGCTAACTGCAAATGGGAATGCTCCTCAAGACCAAATTGCTCTCTTTAGTATGAGATAAACAAGCAACCTATATCAAGTATTAGCCATCCACTATTTCTGGGTTGTCCTGCACACTCAGCAACATGCCCTCTACAGTTACAAAGACCATAATGCTACCTTAGGTTCTCTGCAGCTCTTGGCCTCAGGAGAAATTAATTATTATTCTCCTTTTAATTCAGAATACACAAAAAAGAGAAGAAAGTAATATTCCTGCGGGCCAGCAGAACTTCCAAACATGCATATTTCTCCCTCACTTACAAAACCCATTAGGGATCAGTGAAAATACGCCAAGGAACATTCAGCCCCTGTTCTGGAGAAATAAAAAACAAAATCGACAATTAATGAGAGCTGGAGTCATCCAATGTTAAAGTTTCTGCTACTGAGCCAAGTTTCTGCTACAGGCTGAAATCAGACATACACAGAGGCGAACGCACTTTCCCACTGTGTGGATCATAAGTGAACAGCATTAGTCATTTTGCCATTTGGAATAAAATACTTCACGCATTTTCTCAGCTACTGTTGTTCTATCATTACCACAGAGGCTGGTATTTAAATTTTCCCTGAGTTCCTTGGCATCTAACAAAGATCTGTCAAACCTAACTTCTGGCCCTGCTTCACAGTTCAGCATTAACCCATGCATGCCTGATTCCATGTAAATACTAGTTTTTCCTCAAAGTAGTAGTTTGCATCCAAGATGCATCACTGGGCTCCGTCTTCAAGCACCGCAGACTGGCACAGCTCCAGCCCCTTCCGCGGAATGCCATGGATTTATCCCTGCTGAGCAGTCAGCCTGTCTATTTAAAGGTGGTGTCATCACACCAGCAACCAAACTTCAGCGATCCACAGCCCTACACTGCATCAAGTGTTTCTTGAGAGAGTTAGACGCATATAAAGATGACAACAAATGAGCATGGGAGCAACATCAAAGTGGTGAATAAAGAATGTGAGTGGATTTCATAAACATGGACTACCTTTTCCTCTGGCACAGATAAAGACTCACTGTCAAGATTTTCCATTAAACCTTTACAATACTAAGATCTGAATGTGCTGGAAATAACCCAATGCAATGCATTGGAAAATTGTTAAGCCATAATCATTTTAGCTAAGAACATCGTATTTGTGACAGCTCCACCATTTTCATTACAACTTTGGCAAACATGGAAAGCTTTTTACTCCCCATTTAACAGCTATTTTTGTCAAGGCTAGCATCGTTATTAATAATACTGTATTAGAGGCTCTGGCTGCATTTTAATCAGAACTTCTCCTTCTCCATCTTAGGCAGAAGTGTTGTGACCTACCAGTTTGGCCGGCCGCTGCTGCTGCGAGCGGGCAGAGGACACCCATCTGCATCCAGAAGAGCAGCACAAGAAAAAGGCAATTCTAGCTGTGGCATTTAATTCACAGATTTTTCTCTCAAGACAACAGAGTATCTAACCAGGTAAATGAATCTGGGAAAACCAAAAGGCAGAAAATATAACAAACCCTGACTAATGTGACATATCTGCTGCAAAAAAGCCCAGGCATTTAAGTGGAGCTCAAGGTGATGCTGGAGCCCCTGTTGCTGCCTGACTGTAATTTCCTTCCTCCAGCTGCCATTTGAACAGTATCTCTCAACCCAGAGATGCAGCTGACAAGCAAGCCACATAGTTTTAAGGTTTGTAGAGTCTGAGCTTTGTTAATCACAGTAAAAAAATTAGTGTCAAGGTTGGCACCTCCAGTATCCCTGCTGGGGACCCCTTAAATAACAACATATGACTTTAGATCTATGCAGCACACAAAAGGATGCTTGGCATAGTAAACAAAACTCAAAATTAAATATTTTAAAAGGAAGGAGGAAAGCTAATTGCAACAGCAGTTGTTGATTTCTGCATAGTTAAAAATTATCAGTGACATTCATGTTTAAGGCATCAGATGAGTCATCTTTGCTTCAATTTGCCTCTGTTTATTCCCTTGTTCCCCTTCTCACATTCTTCAGAGGCTCCTAGTAGCAACTTCATAATAATATATCCATAGCTGATGTGCATACATCTCTTTAGCCTAAAACACACGTAATGCAATACCACAAAGCCTAATAATACAACCAGTTTTAAGATGCCTACCTAGCAAAGAACCTCCACAACACAGTATTAAGCCTTAAAATACGCTCTTCATTCTATAGCCAGAGACATTAGCAGGCATATGACCATGGTTATCCCAGTACATTCTCAAAATTGGCAATTGGCAACAGCTGATCCATACAACTTTTTTCCTCCTTTTTTTTTTTTTTGTTTTCAAACTACAATTCATAGAAATCCAAGCCTTTCCCAGAAATTAATCTGAAATATTTACAAATACCTAGTTAACACAGGCATGCTTTGGTCTGAAGACTTCACGTAACCTGCAGCTCTCACTATATGGGAAGCATCGATTTTCAGATGCTGGGCTGCACCTTTGCAAATGTTTTCAAGGAGATGCCTTTCTGTCATCCTGGCTTACCACAGGAGAGAGGTTTCTGGTAACTATGCATTATCCCAAGCAATTAATAATGAGGAAAAGAAAATATCAAAATCAAGACAGAGCTGGAAAGGCATACGTTGTCAAAGGGAAGCGAAAATATTCACCTCTGCTCCTGCTGCATACTTATGCCTTGCAATACATTCTGTGCAAGCCTCTGTAAAAGGACGGGGGAAATAAAAAGAACTTTAAGACACCAAAAATAAACAATATGCCACATAAGAAAAACTCAGACAGGTCTGAATATATGTTTAAGTTTTGTTCACCTGAATATCTACACTGATGTGAAAAGTACTTAAAAGTTACAGCCACTTTGACCCAGTCCCCAGTTTGAATGTGAATATCAAATACTGCATTTCCAGCTCCGTTTGAGAATGATTGCAGTGATGTCCTGTGCCATGTCCTACAGCTGGGAACAGCTATAGCTGGTGGAAAAGGACCTGGGGGTGGCCTCCAGAAGCCAGCACACCTTCCTGCTGAGTGGGTCCAGGTTAAGCACAATTTGGTTAATAGATTCCCAGCACCAGCCTACTGCTATCTCATGTCCACCTCTGAACAGGGAACACAAAGTTCCCTAACTCCCCGTGGCACACAGGTTTCTTGCTCCACCAACACCACAGCAGCAGGGGCCACTCAGCAGGAAAACGTGAAGAATCAGCTTTCTCAGGAGACAAGCTTCCCACTTCCTTATTCCCACAAACAATAAAAATCGCTGAAGAAAACGGTCAGAGTTCTGCAGGAAATACAGCCTGGTAAGTAATCAGCAAAGTGAGAGCAAGCATTCAAAACCAAATGTATTCAAATCAGCTCAGCAACCTCCAACAATGTTGCAGCAAGAGGATGCAGTGCAAGGCCTGGCCTTTTCAGCTTATATGAGGTTTCCAAGAGTTCTAGAAGTGCAAATTTCTCTTGACAGCCATAAATTCATTTAAAGAGTGATGACAATTAAAGAAACATCATCTGTCACACTGCAGAGTTTTATTTTATTTGATAATGCATTGATATATATATACACACAAGAATGAAAAGCATATTTTGACATTTAAAGCCATCCTAGCTTGTCTGTGCCACACAGCCCAAGCTGTCAGGAGAAATGTGGGAGTGCTGCAAAGTTTTTAGATAACAACTTCTAATTAAGAGATGAAGTTGAATTTTTACCAAATTAGAGCACGCACAGCTTCTCTCACACAAACACAAAAATGAAAAACATTTGGCTAACGCTCGTTTTTCTGGCCAGTCACCTCCCCAGAGCTGTAAACGTGACCGAGTGCAGGCTTTTCTTCTCCAGCACAGCAGCCTGCTTTGGGGGCTAAAGCACCAGCCTGACATTCAGATGATTACTATTCAAACCCTGGCTCTGACACAACTGACACTTACTCTGTTTCCAATCCCCTCAGTAAAGCCAAGATAATCCTATTTCTTTTTCTTACACTTTGGGAATAGGGAAGGATAGCCTGGGTACCAGAAATTATCTTGGGCAGCACATTGGAGGTTAATTTCATGATCCACATAGAGTAAGTGACATTTTTTGAAGCTGCCTGCGCTTTTATGGACTCCTAGTGATGCCCATGCTCCTCACCTGCTAAGATGATTGTCACAAATGCATGGCTCTTATCTGAAGAATCATCAGCGTATATATTACTATCCTTACCAAACTTGTATGAAGCTTCTGTAGGATGAAACCGTGGACCTTTCTTCAAAGGTACATTCTCCAAGGATACAAGATGGAGGAGGAACATGGTTCTGCAATATGGATTAGAGACCACATACTACAAGCACCTTTCTTAAACGGGAAGCATGACGCGCACGTCTGATGAGACTATCGTAAGAGGAATATTTGAAAAGCATCTAGATAATCCCATTCCCGTACAGCTGCAAGAATATCATGACTGGCGAGGGTATTTATCACCTGCCTGCCCTCCTTCCCCCGCAACAGCATCTGCAGGACCCTGCACAGCTACAGAGCATTCCGCCCCCTGCAACAGGCAGGGGAGAAATACTGCTAGCTGCGGTCATGACTGACTGTTCCTGGCAGCTATCATCAGCTCCAGCAGCGGCTTAGTTAGTGGGGGAAGTACAAACAGTCCTTCAGGTCATTTGCTGCACGATGGAGTAAGGAGAGGAGGAAAACAATGCAGCCATGTCCTCCTCCTCTTCCTCTCCCTTTTTTCTCTCCTTTCTCAGTGGTGGATGAGACAGAAAAGTACTTGCTCCCTCCCTTTGCTCTTTCTCTCCTTTCCTTACCTCTTTTGCATCACTTACCTGGAGAACAGCTGGTCAGATAGATAAATAAGAGTAAGGTCAAAGCTGTTACAAAAAAGATTGATTTGACCTAGAAATGTTTGGAGAAATACCGTGTAACCAAGGTACCTGTGGGAAGTACCAGGGAAGACCAAAGACATTCATAACAGCTCTTCCCACAGGGACACCTACAAGGAAAACATTTCCTTTGCCCCTTTGTCTCTCTCTTCGTTCTGAAAACGAGCAGTGATGCACATCTGGATACTAAAAGGGTGCACAAGCACATTTCAGTCCCAAGAGCGCATCAGCACACACAATAAAAAGGAGGCATCGCAGCCACACCAAGTGCACAATTACTGGGGGATTGACTTCCCTATATAAAAGAAAATAAACTTTCTCCAAAGGAATTCCCTCCAAGGAGTTATACAGACGTTGGCAACTTCTGCAGCCTCACCTACAAAGGACAGAATTTTTGCCACAGAGGATTCTTTAGGGTGGTTTGGGATTATTTTTTTTAGTGTTTTTTTGGTTTGTTTGGGGTTTTTTTTAACAGATAGCATTTAGTGACACTTACACCTCACAGAGTTAGAAAAATAGTTTGTGTTTCAAGCAAGACGACAAGCAAGGTGCAGGGATTTAAATGCATGCTTCAGTACCTGCAATGCACTGACTCCTGGATTAGGTGGTTCACAAGGCTAAGGATGCTGGCAGAAACTCCCAAAAAGAATTAAGTAGCACTACAGGGAATTCATCCCTCAATTGTTCTGCAGTTTGTCTAAGGGCACTATGAGGCTGTCCTAAATCCCTGCTCTTCATTAACTTCCCTGTGCTGCAGCTTAGCACCTTAACTATGCACACACAAATGCAATGAACCAGGTCACCTAAAGACCAAAAGACCCCTTCCCCTTTCTGCCATGTTTCTGACTCTCCATCACTTTGATGTTCTAGTTGCATGGTGCAGCCCCATTTACAGTCGCACAGACACAGCTGGTAGGGCAGCTGTGTAGGGCAGGGAAAGTGCTTAGGTTTCTTTGACGATACCAGTATTCATCAGCACTTTTAGGATTCAGAGTTCTCTGAAGCCACCTGGATACAGCAACACTTTTGTAAATCAGGAGCTACAATCTGACCTGCAGACAGTGATTTCATCCCGTGGAAACTGCATGGCATTTTCAGGAGAGGTGATTTTCACCTCCCAAACTCTGCAGCTGGAGAAGATAAAGCTTGGAAAAGGTCTGGACAGTGATGGCAGCGTGTCAGGAAGTCTCTTGTCTCTCTTTAAGCTAGCAGAAAGTAACAAAGCTCTCTTTTTGTCAGCTTTGAGTTGTCTCATTGGAAATTAGCTCTCATGAAGAGACAGAAGCAAGACAAAATACCCACAGAGGGATGGGGTGGATTTGTTTTTACAATGGCTTTTGTTCCGTGCAGCAATATGGAAATGCAAGATAAGGGTTTCTGCTACCCAGTGGCTATGGGGTACCTGGCCCGCGGCGCACATGTGTAAGCCCTGTTCATGCTAACAGGCGCTGAGCACGCTCCACAAGAGCAGAACAGAGTCACTGCATTTTCACAGTGGTGTTTATGGACAGGAAACACTTGCTATCTACTTGTCTTCCAATAGCTTCAGGGACAGTCTGTTACTGCAGTCACTTGGAGAAAATAAAATGGAACAGAAACTCAGGTGCTAATTAGCTGAAACCATTCACATTATACCATCATTCAACAAGTCCCCATCCGTACCAGTATTAACTTAATGCCTCATGTGGCCCATCTGAACACAGCAAGCTGACTATATTAAGAGGTGATGAAAATTTTGGTTAAATCTCTGCAAAACATACTCTGAAAAGGACAAAAGCAGCAAAATCAGTAATCTAACTTGTGCCAGTGATACTGCCCAAGGGAGTACACAACTGGCCGAGAAGAACCAAGAGCACGTGTCTCCTGGGGCACAGGACAGGCATTCTCAGCTAAGGCATGAACGCATGCTTAAGATATCAGAAAGGCATGGAATAATTCCTGGGTGGTTAAAAGCTTGATGTGGTATTTGCAGCAGCTCAGCCTGTCCCATGCAATATTTGATGCATGACATCAGGAAGACTGCTCTCACCCTGCTTTAGCCCTCAGGATCTCATGTACGTGTCCATCATGCCTTTCAAATGCAAAAATAAACATCTTTTAAATGCATCCAGAGTTAGACATACATTCACTCAAACAGATCACAAAAAGTAGTCAAACGTATACGTCCAAGTTCACACTAAATGTATGTTGTAGCCATAAGGTTACATGACTAGCCCAATGCGACTGTCTCGTTTACAGCTCGAGTCATTAATTTTCTTATTCAAGGGATAATTCCTTGATGATTGCATGGAAAGGGTCTCATCCTCTAAGCAGCTCTGATTACAAGGGTGATCTCTTCTTGTCCTCAGACCTCCCCTGCAATCAACCTTCTCTCCTTCTAGCTCTTCCCTTCATAATACAAATAAACATCAAACATGCTTTAGTCTCTCCCATCCTGAAAAACCCATGCTGAAACATATAAGCCACTCTGAGATCACTACAATAATTACCTTGTATTGCTTTCAAACAAATCCAGTCTAGAAAGATCTTGTCCTTGCTCTTAGTGTCAATGGGAATGACCTCTAACAACACCTTTACAACTTCTTAGGCCCATCAGTAACTTTGGCCATGCTCCTGCTTTTCTTTTCATGGCTTTGGAGATACTGTTCCCTGAATCCTTCTCCCAGTTCTCTGAGTGCTCTGTCAGCGTGTCCTCTCTGGAACTCTCCTCATGCTCCACATCTTTCCATTTTCTTCTGTAGTTCCAGTGGCCTCTGTCCTTTTTGTTCCTTCTCTTTCCCTTCCATATTTCTTCTCATTTGCAAACACAAATTCAGCTATCCTGATAAGTTACAAGATGACACACCTCCTGTTCAAATGGGAATCTCAGCTTGTCTTCTTATATTTTTACGTGTGTGTTTAGCAATTACCACAAACTCATCATGGTTAAAGGAGATACCTTACTTCTCTTCCTGAGACTCTTCTGCCTATTACCTTCTTTCATCATGCCTTGTGAACAGTAACATCTTCATGTCGCACCAGCCCATAACTTGGATAACATCTTCATCTTGGAGCTCGCTCTTGATTCTTGTGTCTTGCATCTAAGCTATACCTCAGCCTGGCAGAGAGTTTCCATATAGCGTCTCTAACAAGCCATCCATAACATGCTCTCATCTGCAGAGATAAAACTCTCTTGACAAACACAATCTTGTTCCACAGCTATTTATCCAAAATGCTGCTTTAAAGGCCATTTTCCTAGACCATCCCTTTGGCAATGTTATTACTTTCTATGGAAGCCTCTGCCCATTCCCTTCTCTCTTTCACATCAATAATAAGTTATGTATTGTTGCTAAGTTTTCCACAGTTTACCCACGAGTCTCTCTCACCACTTCTTCAATATCAAAAGATAATTTCTACCTCTGTTGTAGCCTCAGGGATTCTATTAGCTCTAGTCCAGAGTCTGAAAATGGTTTATACCCTGTGGGTGGCTTCTAGCTCCACTGAAGTCTGTGGAATGTGGGGGCCAAGATATTGTCTTTAAAATAATTTCTGAAATCAGTGAAATTATTTGCGGTATGTAAACTTAAGGTATGTGCCTCAGGCAAGGTCTGCTTCAGAAATGGTTTGCTGGCATCATTGTGCAAGTACAACCCATCTCGGCACGACTGAAGCAGCTGATTCTACTATAGGCACAGCCTATAGCAATGACACTGTCTTTTGTCAGTTAAATTTATGTTAGTGTGTAGAATTTTAAAAAAAAGTCAAGCAATTATTTCAGCAAAAGCATTTCTGGCAATAGAAATGCAACCGTGTTATGGCTGCTATTAGTATAGAAAAGTTCTAATAAATAAGCAAACAAACAAATCACAACAAAACTCACTCAATCCAAAAAAATCTTTTTGACATAATCTTGTCAAAGCTTTTTCTAGAACTGGGACATGGGTATGAAAACACCAGCTAAATTATAAAAGCTAAACCAAAGATACATGTGTATGATCTATATACATATATGCAGATACGTAGAGGTCTAAATCTAAAAAAATAGATTTTCTTGATAAGTATTTATTTCTATAGCTGAAGTTGAAAAATCGACAGCCCAAGGAAAAAACCCATATAGCTTCAGTGTAGACTTCACACTATTGCAGAAACGCATGTAAATCAGGACATTAAAAGATACATCTAGGATTCAAGGACTGCTTAGACATGACATCATCCTTTGGCTTCTCCTCAGACTACCTGGAAGAACGATGATCTCACGTAAAGCTTATTTTCAGAATTACTCCTACAGACACAGCACCAGTGATGGTATATACGTAATGATGATGTAGAAGCGTCTAATTCATCAGCTAGACAGCAGCATTAGAGCTCTACAATGCCAAGGGTATGAAAAGAAGTCACAGTGGGTTTATAGTACTTTAACATGAAAAGTTTTAAATACAAAATGTTGTCATTGATGGACCAAAAATACCAAACTTAATGCTCACACTAAAAGTTTAGCTCTGAGTTGGTGAGTAGGACCACTATTGCTTGTTTCCATTACATTATGCTTATTTTACAGCCCTGTATTGTTACCAATTTCATTAGAATTACGTTAGGATAAAACTTTTATAACATACTAAAAGGTTGAGAATATCTTTTTTCCTGACTAAACTAAGAAATCACTAGAAGACAATAAATACAGACCGTCTTGCTGTCATTTTTTCAGCTATTTTTAAAACTCCAAGCTCTTCTTTACAAGCACTTCCTCGCCGTACGGAAATCTCCAGCCTGCACATAACCCAGCACAGTTGTTGAACTTGCAAGAAACATTTTGCATTGTACGGCCGAGGCAGTGTGAGGGGCAGGGGAACGACAGAACAATGAAGTACTGCTCCGAAACCAAACACGTTGCTGCCACGCGCTTCAAAGGAGCAGAAAGCTGAGGTTTCTGGAAGTGAGTCAATAATATAACTAAACGTAGATCAGCATCTCCTAATGAGAACTCAGCAAGCAGATGTTGCTGACAGCTCATTCACAGCGTTTGATGCGCTTTAATGAATGTGGGACACATGTGGCAAAAGCGTGTGTGTGTTTCTACAGCATTGCTTTCCTGAAAGCCTTTGCAGTTAATTATTGTCTGATATTTATCTCGTTCATAACACAGAAGCTCTACTTAATGTAAAGTTGCTTTGTTCTACTTTATAGCAATTTTTATGTTCTTGAAATACTGGCAAATACACGTTTGTGTTCACTAAATGCCTGTTTCTTTATCTACGTTAATGAAACGTTTATCTATCCGTCCATTCTTCTTCCACGATTCACTGTAAATATTCAAGGCTTCAACAATTACTAGTCAGCCCTCAAGTCTGACACACACAAAAGGCGAGTACTTTACCCCACAAGAATCTAGGAATAACACTGCATACTGCACAGAGGACAATCTTTCAATGCAGCAATTCCAAAGCTTTACAAACACCCATGAAGTTCCACTGCTCTGTACATTAACATTTTAAGACAGAAGAAAGGAGTTCCAACTGACTCAAAGAAACAAGGCCTAACTCTTGGCTTCTCAAGCAATGGATCAGACGAGCTCCTAGAAATGATTAGCTCCATTTATTCTGAAAAACCCAATGCTGTTGCACATTAGAAAATCAAGAGGGATTTGTACAGCCTTGTGGGCCATACCCATTTTTTAAGCCTCACGAAATTAAAGAACCCCATTTATTTCACTGCCATTGCTTTATGTCTGCATAAAACCGACATCACACTGAACTTCACATGCCTGTTCCTGGCTTTGTAAGTACCCTAGCAGCTGTAGACTGACACTTTTCCTCCTGAACATACGCCAAAGGCAGGAACCCCCTGAGATAAGTAACCCAAGAGGGACTAACCTGCCCCTGTATATATACATCCCAGCCAGCACAGCAATCTTATTCCTTTCCTAAATTTCACCCTCGCTCTCCCATGCGTATCTTTTTATTGTGACTGCTGGAAGTCATCCTCTGCCACTGCCTCCTTTGCTCAATCTCTCCTGTTACGGTGGATAACAGTAAGAGTGCTGTTGTTCTTCATTCCCAAATCCAGCACCCTCCAGGCACATAACATGAGGAAACATTTGAAACACATCCCAGGGGACATCACCAGTGAGCACAGCATGACTAATTACAGTGATTAGACTAATGGCAGAAGACTACCTCATTGAAACAACAGGACATTTGTCATATCCTACCCACTGGGAAAGGCCTGCTTCCTATCCCTGGGCTGCTGTTTACCTGTCCTACACAAGCTTGTGCCCTGGCACTGCTGCCTGCAAGCATCCCTGCATCTGCTTCCTCAGCAGAGGACCAGAAGAACCCCGGTGAGGCCACGGTGCTGTGACAGGCTGTTGAGTAGGTTGCAATTGTCAGGTATGTCATCCACAGTAAGGTGTGGAACCAGCGTCTCCTCTGAAACCCCACGGAAGACCAACTGAAGCCCCAGCAGGATACAGTACAACACTGGCAAATGAAATTAGGCACATTTGCTTCCTCTGCATTCCCTATATGTAGCTATCTGCCTGGCACCTCCTGGGGAGCCATGCTGCTTGCAAATGTTTCTTCTGCTCCAGCCAATTCAGCTTCTCCTAATTCTGCTTGAGCTCAACTTTGCGAAAATCCTCACCTTTTAAATATAAAGGTTTCCCAAAACATCCACTCCCCCTCCACTTACTTTCCTTCTTTTTCACCACCTTGCTCCCACCCTGATTTCTTCCTTTACTCTGCCTGGATCTCTCTCTGACTTATCCCAGTTGTTCAACATGTCATAGACGGCCTCATACTCACCTACTCCTTTGAGGTCAGACAATGGCTAAACTAAGTATCTGCCCAGCATCTCCTAATGTCCTCCAGCACTTAAAAATAGTAGGAGAAATGCACCTTTAGTAATCGGCCAGCTCCCAAATGGTGGTGAGCCAACTGTGTTAAAAGCAAAACTATTAGGTCTGATAAAGTTTCATCTGCCCATCAGTCTCCCTTTTTCATACCAATATGCTGTGTCCACACATGGGTGTCTCTGGGATTTCCCTCCTTTCCTTGACAAATCCCAGATTTCTGATGGTCTATCATTTTCCCTGACAAAAATGACTGACCCAATGTGCCCCACTGGGTAGTTTCTCATTCCAGTGTGTGACACTGCTCATGGCTTCCACGTGAGCCCCAACCCTTCGATGCAAGTCTGAGACCTGTTTTCAGTGCATCACTGCACTTAGTCTCATTCTTCCCATTTCTATAATGAATGCAAGTTCATCAGCTACGGAAGGCTTTTATGACTTTGCTTTGTAGTCTCACTTTAGCAGCATGCTAACTTTGCATGTTTACACTGTTTATTTTCTTCCAACCCAGTATGAAGGGTGAAATTATACATTCCCAGAGGGACCTTCTTTTGCTTATTACTTCCCTCTTTTAATGCATTTATTAGAGTTTCTGAATTAACAGTGGCAGATGCAGGCAAAGAAAGAAAATTTTAATTTTGCAGATAATAATGGATTACAATACATTAACATCACTGTAAAACCCACAAAGTGGAAGCACTCAAGGGATGTAGGAGCAATTAATGTAGTTAGTTTATTTACCTAACTCTGAAACACTGCTAGGGCATTCAGAAGCAACTGGAATTGTGTTCACACAGGCAGAGCTATAAGGTTTCTTCAATATCACAGATAAATATCCTGCTCAGGATTCAGGGGGACATCAGCTGCTTCAGGCAAAGGAAAACATGAAAACGTATACTGAAATAGCAACTTCAAACACATCTATAAAATTTTAACAGTAGATCTTCTCCATTAAAATAGTGGGCAGTGGTAAGATATTAATAAGGTCATGGCAGAAAGACAGTTCTTAACTCTCAAGGCCTCCATATTTCTGGTATTCTGAGAGATGTTCTGTACCAGTTATGAATAATCTCAGTTCGCTACACAGTTTTATCATTCTAAACCAAGAAATTCCAGGAAGAAATAACTGAAAGGTAAGCATAGATGCTCACTCAAGTTAAAATACATATATCTAACAGAAGTGTGTAATTACAAGGCAAAACAATCTAAACACTTAAAACCAAAGCTACCATTAGAGTTGGGCTCTTTCAGCTGTAGCGGAAAACTTAGCAAATGCCTCATTTAAATGCAATGTCAATGTGTAACTCGCAGAGCTGCCTCTTGTGCATTTACAACACTGACCGAAAGCACTAACTCCTGCACTTTGAACACAGCCACATTGGAAACAAAAGTACCCAGCCGCACTGAGTGTCCAGCAAGCACCATCTGAAAGACAGGGCATCTTTGACTCCCAAAATTAAGCTATTCCAAACCATGAGATTCAGACGAATGTGGAATTCAGTATGTCCAAACGAAGGCAACAACGATGCTGAGGACTTAAAGAGCCTTTGTTGCAATCAAAATGGGTTAAACTAACTTCAAGTTAGATTCAAGTCCAGCCAGACAGCCTCTGTTGATAGCTGAAGGGATGAACATGCTATCTCATACTAGCCACGTACACACTGGGAACTAATTTCTAACAAAACTCCAAAACTTCAGCTGGTAAAAATAACTTAGCAACAAAAATCAAGCCTCTCCAGCAGTAAAAAAGACAAGGTATCTCTAGCCGTGACCAGAGATACACATGTCTTGATGGATTTATTATGGAATTCAGTTGATCCAAGAAAATGGTGAAACTGAAGCCTGGCAAAATGGCCAAGTGAAACCCCTGGATGTCTTGAGAATGACAAGGTCTAGCAGAAACCTCCAGCAGCTGCAGTCACAAGCAGCACCTTCTTCTGACCAGCACGAATGGCCACCACCAGGCACCGTTCCTCCAGCAGCAACAGACACTCTGGAGTAAAACCAAGGAACAGCAGGCTTGAACGGCAGCGTGGGACACCGAGTGTTGGGCAAGAAGTTGGGAGGGGACACAGCCAGGACAGCTGACTCCAAGTGACCAAAGGGCTGTCCCATGGGATATCCCATGATGACATGCTCAGCAATAAAAGCTGAGGGAAAGGAGAATGAAGGAGGGTCATTTGCTCTTACACGTTTCATCTTCCCACGTAAGCATCACGCTGGCTGAGGCCTGCCTGCCTGCCTGCACAACGTGGCTAAACATCTGCCTGCTGATGGCAAGTAGCGAATAAATTCTTTACTCTGCTTTGCTTGCACACAGAGCTTTGCTTCAGTTATTAAACAGATCTTTTTCTCATTTTTGCTCTTCCAGTTCCCGCCCCCATCCCGCTGGGGGGGCAGCGGGCAGTGAGCAATCGCTGGTGGGTGTTTAGTTGCTGGCCAGGGTCAATCCACCACATGCTCCCACTATGCAGTATCTGTAATTGGACTTCAATGAACAATATAAAATTTAATTGACTGGATTTTCTCTTGTAATAAAAGATCATGGACACAAACACACAAATGTTTTTAAAAATATTCCCATTAATCTGCTCACTTGTTCCATCTGTTTTCCTTACTGTGAATATTGCACCTCCTGTTTTACTTCCTCCTATGAGTTGATGGTTTGTTTTAATATTATGAACTTGGTTCAAACTGATTGATTTTCATTGCTGGATGCTACAGAGAAACTATGAAAGCTTCTCTATTTCTGTTTTTAGAGCTTATATAGAGCTAGCTGGAAATTAATTTTATTTGTAGCTTTCATTTATATTCTTCTACTTTCTATTCAGAGTCTGTGCTACATAGTTTGAGTTGAGATGCAAAAAGAAAAGTCTCAATTTTTTCAGCTCAACCAATGAAAAAAGAAGAAATCCTAACATTTGTTATAGGCAAAGTAATAAGGAAATTCTCATCCACACCCCAGTTTCACAGATCATATCGTTACTCCTCATTACATCAAAGGGAGTTTTCCCATTGTCTTACACTTGCTGCTACTGTTCTAACCGGATACAATTTTTGCTTCTCCTTTTTCAGAAATACTTTAAATGTACACTTTTCAGAAACTAGTACAGCAGTAGTATGTCCTTCTATTCTTCATATACAGTTTCAAACAGTTTACAGAGTTCAGCTTTCAAAAGTGCTACTTCCTTTCCCCTTAGAAAATCAGGTCTCATTAAAAAGATTCAGGCCAAGCACCAAAATACCTAGGTTTTTATTAAAAAAAAAAATATATATGTATCTTCGAGGCCCTCAATGACATTTGAATTTGTTAATTCCACAAAATGTCTACCTGCAACTTTAGATATTGCAGTATCTTCATAAAACTGATCCAAAGTGACTTTGGAAACCCAGCATTAAAACTTATAATTCACACAGGTAATTCAAAACTTTTATCCAGTAAGAATATTTTCATTATTTTTAATCTGTCTTTAAAATGACTGGCCCATGGCAGCCTGAGACTGAAATTTTATTTCCAACTCACATTTTTCCTCCCATAAATGTGCCTGCAAATGTATCAGCCAAACTGCTCATTAGAACTCAGCTCCTGCATCATACAAGGTTTAACGAACAAGCAGAACTGAGCCAGCATTTCAGTATTTTAATACCAAAATAAAAAACAGGAATAAAAACAGATTTAATGGTAACTCTGTGCACTACCTTATATGAAAGTATTAAATCGACTGGACCAGACTTCCTACTTTAGTTATATAGCTATGTAAGACATTGAGGAAAGCCAAAAATTAAAGCAGCAGGGCCAGACAGTAGAGCAGAGTCAGCTGAATGTAACTTACCATCCATTACACAGGTTTAATCTCCATGAAGTCAGCAGGTGAGAGTCAGAAATGATTCCAAAAAGTCACTCCAGTATTGCTTACTGGAGATATTTTTGTTACTTGCCTCTTCCTTTGTAAGAACCATGTCTTGGCTATGATGAAATTCTGGCACATCCATCTGCAGCGTCCCCTATTCTGGCTGATGCTGTCACCTCTGCAGGGATGCTGAGGCAGAACATAAGACTGAGATGACCTCACCTAGCTGTTGAACATTCAGCTCTGCAATTCCAGTAACAAAACTACTGAAGTGTTAAGCCATTTCCATGATCTTCCGTTAACCTAATGCCAGGTCCTGTAATGACTTGATCTAAACCAGCCGCCTCACTCCTTGCTGAAGAACAGGGAGTAGTTCTTCCCAGGGAAAACAAATTTTGTTTTTCTCATAATTTGTTGATGTATGGGTGAATAAGAACAAAGATATCCAGCAGCATATCTATCAGCCATAATGTAGGAAGGGGCTGAAAAGTGAAAACATGCAATGCAAAAAAGTCACACATGCAGAGCACTTATGAGAGCCACAGACATCCTTCCTCAGTGCAAAGTATTCTTGCTGTTGCCCTTGTGTTTAAAGCTTTCAATCCATATATATAATTTTTTATTTATTTATTTATTTTAAAAGAGTAGAAGTGGAAAGGCAAAATATTTGTGCAGGACAAACAGATTTTGGATGAAAATGAAAGACATCCTTGTAATCAAGAACAGAGAAAAGCTTTCCAGCAGACAGCTCAGTAACTAAGCTGATGTAAATAAGTTTTCTCTGAAAATTCCCTCTTTACACATATTGTTAAGGTTTTATCGTTCTCCCATAGGAGATGAGTAAATCCCGCTGACTTCTGTGGAGGAAGGCCAAAGTTTACAGTAGTTAAGATAGCTGCACTTTGTTCCCTGGGAATATGAAACTATCACTCTCTCTAGAAAAGCTGCATTCAAAATGAGTAATCAGAAGGGCAGAAACTCCTGGTTATTGTCCCGTAACATTAAATACAGTGAAATCACAGCACAGTCATGTATTACACACTACAGAGCCTGACATTTTCATTGCTAATGTCACCTACAGCTTAAGGCTTTTTTCTCCATAAATCAAGCAGGATTTTTTTTTTTTACTCCCTTCAAAAAGAAGTCTAAGGGCTATATTTCACAAAACAATGCCATAGTTGTCACACACTAACCACATTCATTTAATAAAAAAAAGTGAAGATTCTCTGGTCCCTAAACAAAAAGCTGAACCTGAGCCACATGTATCTCTCCACTCCTTTATGCTTATTCACCTCTACAAAACAAAAAAAAAACCACACACACAAAACCAAGCAAACAAAAAAAAAAAAAAAAACACCCCAAACACACACCCATACCAAGAAACACCTGAATAATCCTGAAAAACCTTATTTCCCCTCTAATTTTCGGTCTCTTTTTTCTGGGTTTGTTTGTTTTGGTTTTTTTTTTTCCTTTAAAACAAATTACTAAATAAAACTGATGACCTGTTAAGGAAATCTTTCTTTTCCCCAGAGCAAGCAAATCATGATAATGGTGAAATGACTCTCCAGCTCCCACCTGACATCATCTCTATTAGACTCTTCCACATATCAATAAGCTTGGGTTTCCACAGCATGGAGGTGTTTTCACATTTCAGTCTAATTCTGACAGATCTCTCCACCTGCTTTCATTGTAAACATTTACCAGCCGCCACAGGAAACCAGCAGAAGAATGCACAACCACTTTTTAAACCACCACCTCACGTAATCCTCCTTCAAGCACACTCCCAGGTTTCACAAATGAATTGCTCTTTCCCTCTTTCTCTCGTCCTGTACCGTTAGCCTGTTAACAACAAACCCGCTTTCAGCCTCCTATATCCACATCTAAATGGGAACAAGCTGAATGACACGCGGAACAGCAAAGCAAATTCAAACCCATGGATTATAATCTCATCCTGACATTGAATTTGCTGGGGTGTAATCTCCATCAGAAAGAGCAGCAAAGCAGCAGCATAAAGTATCGGAGCTTTACTTTTTACCTAAATCTGCTTCATGACAGATCTTTTATACCCATATTTTAAGTCCCGTTTCACTTTTTCAGTGTCACCTGTGCTGACAATGATGCTGCTTTTACATTTCCAACTTGCAAGACAGGGTTTGAAAAACACCTTCCCCCATAGTGAGTAGGAGTGTTTTTCCTGGTGAAAACAGAAGAATGTATCAAAAACAAAGTGTAATCTAAACTTCTGCTGAACACCGTTTTTTTCCCCTTCCCATTTCTCTCTCTTTGTATTTGTTTTGGTTTGGCTTTCTAATTAAAATATTGTGAAATGTCATTTAAAGCATCATCAGAATTTGAAATGGAACCACCTGCACTGCAAGTAATTACTCCTTCCTTACACGCAGGGATATCAGTGGGGACAAGACCCCCAGGAAGCACACGCTGGCATGCAATCGTTGCCCTCGGTGCAGGTATATGGTGGCCAGTCTGACTTTTTGTAGGTAAACCTTTCGTTTCAGCACAGAAGTCAATCCTTCAAATAATGCAAAGTGCATTATTTTAGTGAAGAATTAGCAGGCTTGCATGATTTTTTTGAGGCTGATGGTGACTGTTCACTCAGCTCCTGCTCAGATTTTGGCTTAACACATAGCTCGTGCCAAGGCCTGGCACACGCCAGGAGCAGCACTGTCGAGGCAAAGCAAGAGCAGCGTGTCTGCCGGGCACAGCGGGCAGGAGAGACGTAAGGGCCGTTCCACGTCTGTTCTTAACTTGCAGTGTGCTGTCCCCTGCAGCCCCATCAGCTTCTGTATCTCTGCAAAGTACCCACCTGGCAGTTTCTTCAAAATCTCCTGATGGAAACAGTACAGGCCCGGCTTCCAAGCTAGGAGGTGTAAATGTGTCGGCTAACCCAAAAAGCTTTTGACATAGATCCAACCCAGCAGCCAGATTGCTGAGGTTTTACAAAACAAAACAACAAAATCCAGCAAGCCACAAACAAAAAACCCAAAACCCTCCCTCAAAATAAGAACCAACAAAACAAACTCAACCAACAAAAAAACCCAAACGTGATATCATGTTTGTAAACTTTGACCACTGCTTCTTCCTGTTCTGGCTCAAACAAGTTAATGAACAGTTCCAAAGTTGTGGGTTTTTAATTCTACTACTCAAAGTACTATGTGAAGACTATGAGAGAGAATATTATACCTCAACACATTATATCTTTCTCAACACTCACTGCTTTTCCCCCCACCCCTCAAACCAAATTGGAAACACCCCTGGATAGGATCAGCATTTGAACTGCAACGTGCTATGAAATGTAGGAGGTTTTCACAGGGAAAAAAAGAGGAACGCGATCGGTTAGAACTCATTACTCTCCACATTTTATACTCATTTCAAAACCTGGGTCATAAGTCCTCCCTGTTGCAAAGTCACCTTTATAGATGCCATTATTTCACTTTAGGAGACAAAAACAACCTTGCCACACAAAGGCCACTCCTCTGCATCGTTCGAATATGTGTACCTGACTTTTGAGCTCCACTGAAGCCTCATGCCTCAGAGAATCTGGCGTTCATTTTGTTCAAAGTTAATGCCACGTGTCTGACAGTTGGTAAATTGAGTCTCTCTTGTTTCCTGGGCAGGATTTCTCACTTGTTATCTTTCAGTGCACTGGAAAAGATTGCTTTCAAAATTGAACTTGTCAAGTCAACCGGTTCACTTCTGAACAATCTCTGGAACGTGCACCTTCTGAGTTGATGCATTTTCATTCACTCATTGAGAGCACCTAAATCAATACAATGAAAGAAAACACTGGTAGCCCACTCCCAGAGATGATGGGAACTCATAATGCAATTGAATTGTGGACACATTTAGTATGTATAGATACATGCATTTAAACACACACATATGGCTATACGTCTATAAATACCTATGGCTGCCATTACCACATGCAGACCAGGTGGTAGCAAATCAGAAATGAGATCAGAAAACTAGATGAAGCAAAACAGAGACCGGTCAGTGAGATAACTGGATGGCATTTCCATTGCCAAGCCAAGGATTTATATGGCAGTTTCTGCATCATCCAGAATACGGAGCACAACAAGACATGAGGCAAATGGAAGAGCTGGGACCTGCTGGTACTTCATTATGCCTGATGGATTCTGTCATTACAGTCTAAAGCCTGCAGTGGAAGATCGAAGTTAAAAAGCAAAAGCAACCACCCCCCAACCCCAAAACTTCCCCCCATACGCCACCATTATTCTCTCAGAAACACAAACTCTTAGAAAAAGATGACTTTTCCTCAAGTCTAGTAAGAAGCCATATAATCTTATACTTTCAAGATGCTGATGGGGGCGGGGGGTGTGTAAGTAAAAATCTGTCCTTCATTTCTTCCTAACACTGACACAACACGCAGTCTGATCTGATAGGCACTTAAGCCAACAAGCATGTTCACAGAGTTAAGCGCCTGGTTTTGTGCTCTGTTCGGGAAGTACAAGTTTAAATAACAGTTCAAGGTTAAGAAATTGCATGTACAGCTTCCCTGAAACCCAGACCTGAGTCTACAGGGATTCCAAAATTGTCTAGAGACTGAGCAACAGTAAGTCAAGTGAGCAGTTAGCTTGCAGAGAGTACACGAGACACTGACAAAACCTGTAGGAAGATTTATTTTCTCCTTCAGTGAGCCTAACTATGCCCAAATGCCTCATCGCACCAACAACTGTAGGTGGACAGGGATGAACATGAGATATGTCCTGGGAGGGATCTAAACCCCACTCCAAGTAAGAGGTAGGAATAAGTACTACACACAGAGAGAGAAGCTCTGCAGCTGGATCTAAGGGAAAGAACTAACCAGCCAGAATGTGCTGCACGGAACTATATTTCCCTTCATATTCAGAGCTTGCCAAAGAGGAAATACTGGACAGGAGACGAGCATTTGCAAGGAAACATAATGCAACAAGTTGTTAACTATTAGCAAACATAATTTTCTTGTTAGTAAATTAGATATTACAGCAGATAACTTGGTCTTTGTAGTCCCAGCACAAGAGGCATTTCATATCGCGGAGCATCTCAACTGGCTCATTCAGGCTTTGCCAGGCCTCCTGGAGACATTTACTGCAAAGCTTTCTTGTACTTGCTGCGTTCTTCACAGCACTAGGAGATGCTGGAGATCTTCCCACTTGGAAAGCAATTCTTCTAAATTGGAAAGAAGGCACAACACCTTCCCATCATGCTGTCATATTGGAGTTTGAACTCTTTTTGACACTAGATTGTGTCAAAAAGGGAAAAAAATGTAAATTGGCAGCTTTTGCAAAGCTTAGGAACTTTCTTTGAACTCAATTAATCTAGTTTAGAAACTATCCCATAACACCATCTGACACGCAGCAAAGAATAGAAGTTCTCAAAAGGAAAGTGGCTGCTGCTGAAGTTAGCCTTTGCTCGTCTTCCTTAGAGGCCCAAAAGAGTATGAGGGGGGGAAAAGAAATAATACACCCAGAAACCATAAGGGGTATGAAGGACCACTGTGCTCCTTTTCATTACAATTATTATTGTTGTTGGTATTACTAATATTATTATTTTTATTTTATTTCAATTATTAAACTGTCCTTATCTCAACCCATGGGTTTTAACCTTTTTCCTCCCCAACCCACCGGGGAGCGGGGAGAGGAGGGAGCGAGCATCTGCATGGTACTTAGTTGCTGGCTGGGCTCAAAGCACGGCCAGGGGCAGACAATCAGTGACCAACCAACATATGTTAATGTCTGTGAGGACATTTCAATTTAAGTCCAAGAATTTTCCAGATGTACATCAAGGGACATGGCTACCATCTGTCATGAGAATACCCGCTTTTCTATCCCCCCACACCTGTAACAGAACTATATATTGGCAAAATTACGCATACTTAGCAAGACTCATTACTCAAAGTGCTTTGGAGAACACTCTTTATACACATGGAAAGCTTCATAACGTGCACTCTATTTTCTGTATTTATGTTTGACTATTGGCATCTTCTCCAGGAATACTGGGGCAAGGGGAAATAAAAAAAAAAAATAAAAAAAAAAAAAGGTCAGAAGCCATTAAAAATAATTTCATTTGCTGTCATTTATCATACCAGGCTGCTTTTCAAAAAGCAGTATGAAATCAAGCTTGTTGAAATTAATCCATATGACAAATGTCTATTTCCTGTCTCTGCCTCAATTTTATAGTGACATGCTTGCCCTTATTAGATTTAGTACCTGCTGAAGTCAAAAGAAACTTAAAGAAATTCAAAATGGCAAAGATGATCTAAACCTTTGCCACATACATGCCCAGAAATCATAACTAAAGGCTGACTAAACACAAAAAACCAGGACAACCCTTCATCTCAGATAAAGTATCTTTCACTTGCACGTTATCAAATAATAACTTTAAAAAATAGTTACCTTAAACTCTTTTCAGTCCTTCCTTCAGAAAGTTTCTGTTTAACTATAAAGCAATAGATAAAATTTGACAAAATTAAAAAAAAAACCAAAACCAAACCACCACCAAAATTCTATAGCTCAGAGACACTGGAAGCATTATTCAGTTGAGATGAAGGAATTGCAAAGATTTAACCTCAAACTAAATTTGGAACAGCTCTATAACAACAGAAAGACATTTTAAGACTGAGCGGGTAAACAAACCTTGTATCCTCCAATACCATTACAATCAGTATGACCGTGCTTTCAAAAAGTTAGGCTTCAATTTTTAAAGGTTAGACTTAAAATACTAAATTAATAGAACTACAATGTGCGCTTGCACTATGGAAAGGACTTCCAGAATGCTAACGTCCTTTTATAATTCCACTGACAGGCGATAACTAGCTTGTGAATTCATGACATGGAGTACACGACTTGCTCTTGGCCTACCTTTAGTGCCCTCATACCAGTAACTCTTAAGACCATTCTCAGATGAGAGGAGCTTTCATGATTACGATACTCAGCATGAAGAGCAGGGGGTGGTGGGTAAATTAAAGTTTAGCTACAACTTACCAGTCACATCAGGAGCTGGTATAAAATTGCATCACTCTATTAAGGCTGTGCTTCCACATAATTATATTTAGTGACAGCACACCTGATTGAACAGGGCTAACCCTCCCCCCACAACACATCTGCTCTGCTCACAGAAGACTCTGCTACCACCTTACTTCAGCTGATTCAGTTACGTGCATTGCCACGCTCTAAATTAGAGCTGGGAAATCAGGCAGCTAAAATCATGCACACATCAATACGTGAAACTTTAATGAAGCTATGGTAACCGCCACCAGTTTAAAATCTGACCCTGTGCTGTTCATGAACTCTAACTACTTGATTCCAGGAATTTCTTTGTGTTTCTGTCATTTGGGTCTAAACAGCGACTGCAGGGAGACTGCGACGTCTAAACAAAGCACCACGTTCGCCAGCTCCTCACCGGGTACAAAGTGCTGGAGTTATTTTTGGTCAGTGCTATAGTCTAACGTATGTATCATATTTCCTCCCGAGTATAAATGAAAGGTGAGGGTGAACTCGCATCTGTTTGCAGGCAGTTAGTTTTAAGCACCTCCTGTCCAGCCAAACAGTCCTGGACAAGGGAGACCTTTTGAAGCAATCAGGACCAAATAAGGATTAACTAACTGTTGCTCACCCCAGAAAAGGGAGCAGTACCAAGCTTTTGTGGCTGAGCTGAAGCCAATACCTGCAGTGAGAGATTAAGTGCTCCATTTTTCGCTTGGAGTCAAAGCAGATCCTCTGGGAACTGACCCCAGGCATCTGCAAGCAGCCAAGCCAGGTCAGCTCTCGGCCAAGTAAAAGATGCGGGTTCACCAGAACTGCAGGCAGCAAACTAAAAGCACGTGGTGGTCCACCACACCAAAGAACACAAGGCTGCTCACGAGCTCCATGCAGAGAAAATACTTTTATAATGAAGGAACAACTGCACACGCTGCCCAGGGGAAAGCGCAGGGGCCACGAGCTCAGGCAAGCTGAGGGTTATCCTCAGCTCTGTTCACTCAGTAGATAGTTGCCTTTGGTATCTTTTCCCATTCCTACTGGAAAGAGCTGAGCCACCTCACCAAGTTTCTGTGAAGCTCCATCCAGACAATAATAGAACTGTAAGGTCCTTAGATGAATGATACCACACAGACGAACAGCACTTACTTATTTCAGCTTTAAACACTGCTACTCTGTCCATGGCCTTGGCCGCAGCACAGCTGGGCGCTGCCCCATTCCTCTGGGGACACGGGGAGAGCTACGGGAGCTGATCTGGGGCTTTTTTTGGCTTAAGACCCTACTTTGGCCCCCAGCTGAGCTACAGCATCAATCCTGGAGCAACAGCAAAGCTCACACACTCAGCAGTCAGTGCCTTTAGACAAGCACTAATAATGCACAGGCCGGCGGGTGGCTGGGCCAGACAGCAGCCGCTGCAGGATGAAGGCCAAGTCCTCTCCCGAAGCAACCTGGGGCAGCGTGGCAGGGAAGCCAGCAGAGCTCGAGCAGGCAGCCCGCTCTTTCCAAAGTCACTGTGTACTAACAACTACTCGTTTCAACTTCATCAGGATCTTCCAGCTTCTCCTTGCATTCTCTCTTCTGTTTCCACTCCCTTTAGTTCTGTTCTTCCCTCCCTCAGTACTCTTCCCTTTCCTTTCTCCAGTCTTTTCCATTAGACACATCTCATCCCCTAACGTCTTGCTTCATGTGACGCACTGACCTCCTCCCTCCTCTCATTTTCTGAGCCAAATAGCCTTGTCTGACTTAAGAGATGTTTCCACATTTAAACCCTGCAGTTATGAAAGTGATAGAGGCAAAGGGTGGGAGTTCCATGGAGTCGGCACAGATAGGCAGTGCGGTGTTTCAATCTGTGGTACACATTTTTAGATAAAGTGTCAAGAAGATTGTTTGCTTCTGCTAGTTTAAGTAAAATGAGAGGGCACAATTCTGAATGTGACTCAATACTGGGGACACTCTCTGAGCTACTTTAGGTAAGCAGTGTGGTACAGAAGCAATGCCAACTGTAATCACTGTAGGTCCTGGTATCCTGAGAAATTAATCGAAGTAGCTACTGCAGAATAAGTACTTTCAAGTGGTTTCAAGAGTTTCTAAATAGACACTCTTACTCCAGACAAATGTCCTCATAGGGGATTATATCTATATCATTAACCTAAAAAAGTTTCTCCCAGGAAAAATCCAGGAGTAGGCAGATCTAGGGATTTGGCTCATCACCCAGAGAAAACTTTCCAATCAAATACACTTTCCCTACAGCTTTTCTTATTTTGTTTCAGCTTCATTTCAAGTCCTTACTGTGTACTTAGGTCCCCTCCCCTACAACCTGCCATCTTACAGAAGAAACCAGAGAATGAAAAGTATCTGCTGCATTGTGGAGAAATAGGGATAGGAATAGGAATAAGCAGGGCTGTAACGAGAATACAGCATTTCGCCCTCCAGTAAGCAGTCATAATAGTTTGTGGGCTGAAACCAGAGGAAGATCTTTCATTACACCAGGCAAGGAGCTAACGAACATAGCTTTAACTTGGTGCTGCTAAATGCCAGGCAGACAGAAGACAGGGTATGTATTGCTGAAGGGGCATGCTCCAGGATATTATTATTTTAATATCTCTTTTTCCCCCAAGTTGGCCAGTCAACACTATTACGAGCTGGATTGAAGGCCTGGAGCTTGTTTCAGATCCCTTGGGATAGATGAGAATCTTTGAATGCAAAGGACTGTGGACTTCAGTGTGGCTCTTATCCCTCGCTGTGAGTTAACAAAAACCCAGCAGCCAAGAATTAAAAACAGAGGGTCTGCCTCTTTACCACCTTGCTCCCTCCTCTCTGCCTGGTGAAGTCCTGACCGAAGTGTGTGTGTGTGTGTGTGGGGGGGGGGGGGGGGGGGGGGGGGGCGCGGGGGGAAGCTAACCTGCTATCGTAACAGAAGGAAAACGTCCTGCCTTGTGTTTATAAAACCCTATTGCTTTGAACACCGTTGAGAAGTTCAAGCTGCCAATAACTGCCATTTGCTTTTAAGAAGTCGTGCAGGCTGGGCTTCACAGTGAAGGGAAAAAATATACCAGTAAGAACACTGATCAGAGGTTGTGCAATTCACCCAGCCTCCCAAAAGCTGACCAAGTATGTGAGCAGCAGAAAGCAAATACTCAGTAACATCTCTGACCATATAAAATTGCTCCTGTTTTCACTCTTTTTATCCAGTCTGAGACAATCTTGTCACCTTTGCTTTCAGAAGCCTGATTTTATCTTTTTATCACTGCTGCTACAAGACAGCTTGACTGCAATGAACACGCTTGTAATTAAATCAGTTGACCCAGAAAAAAAAAGTGCTAACACCTGTCTGGATTAAAAACCAAATACAAGTGAACACTGACTACAGGTAGACAATGCTAAAATGCTGGGACTGATCATTAAAAGAAGATGGGAACCAAGGTCCCCTGGCTCTGTGCTTATGCCACATTCCTAAGCTTCCCTACATTTTCTACAGTTTTAAGGCTGTGAGTGACCTACTTAAGATAATGTAATTAAAATAAGCAAGAGTGTAATCACGTTTGCTTCAAGAAAGTCTAAAGTTTCCAATATTTTTTCCTCAAAAAGCAGAGGCTTTGTTGGATGTTGTACGTTATTAAGATAAAGCAAATTATTTCTGCAGAGCTGTTTTAGACCCCTTTTAGAACTGTGGATATTCATTTACTCACACAAAAACGTGCTTAATAATATATGCCTGCTCTACTTGCTTGTTTTATTTACCTTACAGTTTTCTCCAATACAAAGAAAACTCCCTCAAAGGGACAGGTTTTTGGGGTGCCAAGCCCAAGATCTACAGGACTCCAAAACCCCTATAATAGTACATCTCTTCATTCAGGCTTCTATTAATCAGATGCTGTTCCTCTTTGACTCAAAATGTCAATACAAAGCAAAATAGCATGCTTACACACAGAAAACTGCACACCCACCCTCAGTCCATTTTCTCTGCTTCTGATTTGACTCTCTGAGCTTTCTCCTAGCCACTCAAAAATCATTCCTACTTATAGTGCCTCCCAAAGACCACAATCAAATCAAATATTTCATCTGTGTTCCCAAATGGAGAGTGTCTGTGCATGCGTGAAGGTGGAATCCGGACATCATGAACTACCGCAGAGAGAACTGGACAGCAGAATACCATTACAAAACCATCCCAAAGCCATTAAGAGATTTCAGCTGATGTCAAACATGTCTGGACTGGCTGAAGAAGAAAAAAGTTCAGTTTAAAAGACAACGAAATACGCCGTGGATGTTGTCTACCCAGACTTTACTAAAGCCTTTGATAGTTTCCCACAGCATTCCTCTGGAGAAACTGGCTGCTCATGGCTTGGTGAGCTTGCTATTCGCTGGATAAAAAAATAAATCTGCTGGATACTGAGCCCAAAGCGCAGTGGGGAATGTAGTTACACCCCACTGGTGCCAGGCACCAGCAGTGTCCCCAGGGCTCAGTACCGGGGCCAGCCCTGTTTAATGTCTTTATTGACCATCTGGACAAGGGAATCAAGTGCACCCTCAGTATGTTTGTAGATGACACCAAGCTAGGGGGTGTTGATCTGCTGGAGGCAGGCAGGCTCTGCAGGGGGGTCTGGGCAGGCTGGGCCGAAGGGCTGAGGGCCAATAGTATGGGGTTCAACCAGGAGAAGTGCCGGGTCCTGCTCTTGGGTCACAGCAACCCCACACAGCACTACAGGCTTGGGGCAGTGTGGTTGGGAAACTGCTTGGAGAAAAAGGGTCTGGGGATATTGGTCAACAGCCAGCTGAACATGAGCCAGCAGTGTGCCCAGGTGGCCATGGTGGCCAACAGTATCCTGGCTTGTAACAGTAATAGCGTGGCCAGCAGGACCAGGGCAGTGATCGTGCCCCTGTTCTGGGCACTGGTGAGGCCGCACCTCAAATCCTGTGTCCAGTTTTGAGCCCCTCACTAGAAGAGGGACGTAGAGGTGGTGGACCATGCCCAGAGAATGGCAACGGAGCTGGGGAAGCGGCTGGAGCACAAGACTTACGAGCAGCAGCTGAGGGAACTGGGGGGTGTTTAGCCTGGAGAACAGGAGGCTCGGGGGGGACCTTATCGCTCCCTACAGCTGCCTGACAGGGGGGTTTGTAGGCAGGTGGGGGTCGGTCTCTTCCCATGTAACAAGTGATGGGGCAAGAGGAAACAGCCTCAGATTGTCCCAGGAGGTTTAAATGGGGTATTAGGAAAAAATTTCACTGAAAGGCTGGTCAAGCATTGGAACAGGCTGCCCAGGGAAGTGGTGGAGTCACCACCCCTGGAGGTATTTAAAAGTTGTGTAGATGTGGCACTTAAGGACACAGTTTAATGGTGGACTGGGCAGTGCTAGGTGAACAGTTAAACCTAATAATGATAATCCTAATAAAATAATAAACCTAAATTATAATCCTAAAAGGTCTTTTCCAACCTAACAATTCCATGATTGTATGATTCTAAAAATGGCTCTTATTCCACCAGGTAAATGGAGTCTTTGTTCTATTGTATTAACATTAATATATTAATATTACCATGATAGTTCTTATTACCAACAGTACACATTCAGCAGCAACACCAGTGAGTACTTTAAATTACATCTGTCCTACTCTTCACAGCTAAGTCTGCTCTGGGAGCAGGAACCCAAGTTCGCTCCAGTGCGCTCCTTCCCTGCGGTGCCCGACCACGCTCCTGCAGATGCTGGCAGTGCTAGAGGAAGACAAAGCTCAACCTGAATTTCACAGTTAAGAGGTAGGGTGTGCAGGGCTTAAAACTGCTTTGTGGGATTGAAGTATAAGCAGCTTACCACGGAGGGTCTGGAATACTGTTTCTAATCAAATCTAAATCTCCTGAGCACCATTTCACCTGAGCCTAGATTTCTCCTTTACTGTAGAGCTGACACTCCAGTCTGCGAGTTCACATTTCATTGGAAAAAAGTAATGAAAGGAGCTCCTGTATTTCCCATTTAACATTTCAGCCTTCTCAAGGGTAATAAAACAAAACCTCCCTACAACAACAGATAAGTCAGACAAATAAAATGTCAAACTACTTTAGAAATAAGCTAGTCAAGATAATAGAATAAATCTCTTGGGTAGCCATTAACTGCATTCTTTTATACATTTGGCAAAGATGCTTCCAGAGGACGTGTAATGGCTAATACAAAAGGATGTGTGCTATTTTTGCATCTCTTCTTTAAAGTTAATCTAGTGCTGACAAAAAGATACCTGATTAATATCCGGGGAACCTAAAACCTTCCCCACATCCTCAGGAGGAATGACACCACTGACAGTTCTATTAAACTAAAGCAGAGGCTGCACAGCCAGACAGAGGGAGCCCTGTGCTGAGGCTCCAGGGCAGGGATCCTCATCCCAGTTCTTCTGCCAGCCAAGTGACCACGGGGGCAAACTTATTTCTCTGTTACATATATCCACAGTGAGGTTAATCATATTTGACAAAACACTGAGATCTATCAGCACAAAGCTCATTGCAAGAGCTCTGTATTTTTATTACCACCAAATTCCCTGGCTGCACCCATAACAGAAAGGGAATTAAAAAATCCATATTAACCAAACACCTAAGTTGTGAGTAAACCGACAATATGGGATACAGCCATATTTATTCTTTTGCATTGCTTCCTGCAAAACAAAAATGACAGTAACAGCCCATACTAATAGTTACTCAACATCACAAACCAAGAACATATCAGTTAGACATTACTTTTCCTATTATGCTTTCCGAATGACTTGTCGTTGTCATCATAATACAGCATTAAAAATACTGCACTCCTCAGCCTCTATTTTTGATCAGCCAGGTGCTCTGGGAATTTCTGTCTATCCCTAGTCATAATTAAAAGTTGTTATTCCCATTTTCAACGTGGCTTACTAGCAATTAAATCTACTTGGAAGGAAACAACTTGTTTTTTTCTTCCATAGAAATCATTTACTTGTTTTTAAAAATGAATTAGACTTGCGAGGTTAAAAAGCTAATTCTGATCCCTCCTTCTGCCTAGATGTTATTAATGAAGTTTCCTCATCTCCCAGTGACTCTCAGAAGAGCTGGAGAATTTCAGCACCTCTCGGAAGGTGACCAGGGCTTTCAGAGAAGGTTGCAATATGATAATGAAAGCTCTTGCAGCAAAGCCCTGTTTCTGCCCTAAGAGCACCGGGATGTGCTAAGCAAAGCTCCAGCTTATGAGCTGTCTGAGGAAGGAATTTTTGAGGACTGTCTGGCACAGTGTGGCTCTTTCTTTGACTCAGGCGCACACAGAGGAGCAGAGAGAAACTCTTGTTTTGCATATCTTTTCCCTGGGCTCAGGTTTCTGGCCCTCTGCTTTCACAGTTTGGTCTAAAATTGAGGTTTCACCTTCATTATTTTTGTTGCCATTTATACTCAGGGAAAGGGCTTCTCAAAGTGAGATTTTTCACTTTTTATTGATTACAACTGTTAAAGGAGCCTGTAGGTTTTCTCCATCCTGTCAGCCCCAAGGTGTTTAGCATGTCAAACCAGTCTCTGTCAGTAGTGAGGCAAGAAGCAGGAAGAGCTAAAGAAAACCAAAAACTGGTGGGGAAAGCAAAGCATTACTTGTCTCCACAATGACTCCACTCCTATCGTCAGGCACGTGGGCAGAAAATCTTTTCATGGCACTAAGATAGTTTTAAATCTCTCAGAGTCTGCAACCTGAGAGCTTCTGGAATATACTCCTTGTCTGTGTGTAAGTACTGCACAGGCAGACATTCCCCTCCCTTTCTGCCAGGGAAAGGAAGGTGACGACATGCCATTTTTCCATCACTCCATTTCCTTCTCTGCACAGCAGAGGCAACTATTTTGGCTAAATCTCACCTCCCAGTGACACTGCTATTGAGGTGACAACTCATATTGCTTGATTTCAATGGTGAAGTACTACTTGGGAAACTCACACTTCTTTCATAAAGTTAAAGTACAAACGCTGTATCTATAATCAAATACGTTCACTGTCAGTCCAAACAGACACTCCCAGCACTCATTCCCCATGTTTCACTAGCCCTTACACAAGGGGAAAAAAGGGGTCATCCTTAGCCTGTAAAGAACATCTTAAAGACTCAATATAAAAAAATTCTGCAGAGAAACAGATTTTGCTCGGATTTTTTCCTGCAGTTTATACAGCAGTGTTTTGCACAATGTCATAAGGATGAGGGATTAAACATGGCCCTAAGAGCTGTATCCTCTATATAGCGATGATGTGTGAATATTTACAGTAACAAAGCAAATAAAGACGACTCCTACTCTTCTCTGATCCTCGCCTATTGGAAGCTGTGCTTGAGTTAAATATACAATCACACAAAACTAACAAAATCATCACTGGCAATGCAGAAAATTGGGTCAGTCTGGCTGCTGAAAGCCTGTGTTTGTTGAATCTCCCTGGCCTAAGCCTGTAATTCAGTCTGAGAACTGAAAGCAAAGTTGCTTACATTTTGACACAGTAATTCAGAAAACAAACCAAGCCCCTAGCCCAATTACAGACTCTATTAGGTGGTAAATTATGGCCACTCTACCAAATTAACCTGCTACGTTTAACTGGAAAACCTACATGGACAGAACAGCCCTTCTGAAGGGCCTGTAATAACAGCAGATGTTTTAGTCTTCACAGACAGCAGAAATGGTGAAAAAGTGACAAAAAGAGTTATTTCCTAGTATGAATCACTGATCTTCAATTGACTCATTTCAATTATCCCAGGGTAACATTAACGATATAGCAAAGATCTTAATTCCAGTTGTAACTAACATGGAAGTCGATACAAAGAGAAGCAAAGAAAACACATTTTCCCACAAAGAACCAGAGAGCTAGGAGCTAGAGGAAAAGGGTCACTGAAAGTCAGGCAACAGAAAAATTCCTGATAGACACCAGCTTTTGAGAGTTTGAGAATAGCAGAGTCAAAAGTTAATATCGATTAACATCAGATGCCCAACTTCAATTCTGCTTCACCCCACAGACCTTGGTCAACCCCCCAGTTTGCATGTGCTGCAGAAGTCCACAGTCCTACACGGATTAGTAATTATCACCCGCAGCCCCCCATTAAAAGGCACACCACGCAGGGGTGATGGCTTTTCTGAGTGTCTCCAGTAGCTTGCCAGCAGCGAGTGCTCACCATTTGCTGTCATGTGGATTTTTGGTTCAACTGCAAACTGGAAATTATATTTCCTTCCAGATTTCTGACAAAATCCAACTTTCAGCTGGAGGTTGGGGCTGGTCACTATAACTGTTTAAAGGAGACCAAAATAGGAAGTACTTAAGATAAATAAAGGGGGAAGACTAAGCCTCCGTTTAAATGCTTCACTGCTTCACATCCACTCACGTGGAAGTTATTACAGTGCTTTACTTGTAGCTTTATTCTTCCAGAAGATTCAGAAATATTTTTCCCAAGAGGGGACAGAACATAAACTCCAATGTATCGCCATCTTCTTTTTGCCCTACTTCAGGAGCTGCACTCTGCGAATTTATACTAAATATACCTCGGTGCCTTAATCATTTGTTGCTGGGTGGATCAACGATATACTTGCAGCAACTGTGCCAGATGCTGCAGCACCTCTTTTTTGATCTGTTTATCTGTCCTTCCATTACCACAGCACGTTCTTCAACACCTCCGTTGTTTTTATAACATGATTGGAAGCACTTGGCTGGTTTTATTTTCACTATTCAAAATACACAGGCTGTGCACAAAAGACGGAGTTTCAGGGAGAAAAGAATGAAGATATATTTCACGCATAACTTCAGCAGACAGGATTTTTTTATTATTATTATTATTTTTCTTAAACATTGAAGCCTCATAATATATCAACCTTCATCATAAATGGAAAAAAATTATCTGGCTTGGAAAGAACAGAGTTGCTTTCAGCATTCAGGGAAACAGTACTCTCGTCACTTGAAGCTATATTAGTTTGCCAGTAATACTAAAAAAAAAACAAAAACAAACCCACGATCCTGGGATAATTCAATGCCCACTTCAGTCCCTTCACCCAAAGGGTTCAGCACAATGTCTTTCCAGGCCATCCCACTCCAAGAGAAACAGAGAAACACAATCCACATCGGCAGTAAGCAACAGCTCTGCCACCAGCCTGATCCATCATATTAATTATAACAGTTTCTGCAGACTGTCTTTTCTACCCTTTAAAAAGCCATTCACTGAGGCCTGAAGTTCAAATGCAATCATCCACGCGGAACTTTATTCTAGATCGATAAATTGATCACAGCCATTCACATACCTGATGCAGGAACAGGAGCTCAGAGCACCTGGCGTGATCCCAGTTGACAAGGTGGCCTCTCCACAACCAGCAAACCACAGACCTGCAAAACAGGAGCCTGTGTGTCAGAAGCCACGTGTCTTTTGCAAAATACAAGGAAAAGAACAGTCTCTAAACATCTTTCAGGAAGGACAAAAGAGACCCTTCTCATTAACTGAACTAAAATCCCTGGGTTGAAAACTAACAGAGGGAAACTTGGCATTGTACAGGAGTTCTCATTAGTGTAACCGTAAAGGGGTGGTGCATGGAACCTGTAGCTTGGCTGACATTGTCATCAGAATGACAACACCCACCAACAGCAGTGGGAGCAGAGCATGGGGGAGACACCACGTTCTCAGCGTGGTGGGGTCAAGCTCTTCACTCTCAATGGGAACTTAAGCTCCTCTCTCCCATAGGCAAATCCGAACATCCCACACAGCATGTTTCCACTTAGGTCCAAGTTTCAAGCATTTTGTTAGAAAGGGTAGCGTTATCAGATTGTCTGCATAATCTGAATCACGTTAAACACTGGATCAGAGATGAGCACTTCATGGACTTCAGACTCAAAAGAGATGCCCACATAAATTCTACACATCCAGAATATGTAATGTATAAATGCCTTTGGGGTTTTTTTTGGGGGGGGGCAGGGGAGAGGCATGGTTTGTTGAAGAACAGAAAATAGAAGAAACTATTACTGCCAAGTTAATCTAAAGAAAAATCAAATATCAGCTACCCAAATCAAAATAAATGTTTTCATAAAACACTGAGCATTAGAATCTCTTTATTACCCAATATTTTGACTCTTTAGATATTTATGCTTTTGATCTTTCTTCTCCATAGCCACAAAGATTAATTTTTAATTATGTTTTTTAAATGAAAGCTGAGATCTACCCAAAATCTCATGCATTCAAAATTCAGAAATTGGAGGGCTTTTCATAAACTAAAAATGAAATAAATAAATAATATTTTAAAAATCATCCATCGAACAGCAGAAAGTGTCAGCAGTGGGATGATACTGTACAAAAGAATGAGATGACTGCACTGGAGGAGACAAGACAGCAGGAAAATTAAACCTCCATCCCAAGTCACATCATTGTCCACATGATGCTCTGAATTAAAACTTAGCTTCACAGAATCACAGACTAGTTGAGGTTGAAAGGGACCTCTGGAGGTCATCTGGCCCAACCACCCTGTTTAAGCAGGGCCACCTAAAGCAGCTGACCAGGATCGTGTCCAGACAGCTTTTAAAAGATCTTCAAGAATTGAGACTCCGCAGCCTGTCTGGGCAACCTGTGGCAGTGCTCAGTCACCCTCACAGCAAAAAAAAAAAAATGTTTCCTGATGTTCAGACAGAACCTCCCATGTTTCTGTTTGTGCCAGTCGCCTCTGGTCCTGTCACTGGGCACCACTGAAAAGAGCCTGGCTCCAATCTTTGCATCCTCCCTTCAGGTATTTATATACATTGATAAGATCCCCCCTGTGCCTTCTCTTTTCAGAGCTGAATATTCCCAGCTCTCTCAGCCTTTCCTCAATGAGAGATACTCTGGTCCCTTCATCAACTTGACTCTCATGATAAGACTCATGCTTCTTCACAACTACACGAGAAGTCTTCCCAAAGCCCACAGGGCACTTGGCAGATGCAGGTCTTTGATCCTGTTCTAATGCAAACTGCCTGGGAATCAACACACTGCCAACTTGCTGCCGGCAGATTTTAGTAAAAAAATGGCTTGGTGACAGGGCCCTTCTTCCAAGGGCCCTGAAAACAAGCGATTTATCAAGTCCTATGGCTCTGCTCAACTTTGCCCACAGTCTCACCCCCCACCACCCCAGTCATGGACCAGCTGAAAGGCTTGGAAAGAAAAGCTTTTAAGTGGAGCATGCTATAAGCAGAATAACAGAAGTTTTGAAGCCAATGCAATGACTGCTGTACTTATTGTTTCAGGTAGGATTAGTGCACTTGAAGTGGTAGAAACCAGCTGGAATGGACAATTAAGAGTTCAGACTAATCCTCAAAGACAAGCTGCTTAAAGACCGAATAGCCTAACTGAAACCAGTGAGATCAGAGAGTGATTTAACTCTTTCAAAAGGCCTGAGAGGCCTCTGACCCTTGTTTTCCCAATAGGCTTTCCATGCCTTCAGATCAAAGTCATCCAAAAAGGTGAACTTGCAAACATCTGTTTCAAGCGAAGAGGATGGCACCAGAGAATGTCTTTTATTCAACCAGACAGACTCTGCAAGAACACACAGATGTTCAGCACTCACATCTTCTACTTCTTGAGTTAAATAAATAAAAAATTAAAATTTAAATCTGTATGTTCTAATTCCTGAATAAATGAGATAGATTAATTAGATTAGACAGACAGGAGAACTAGGGCTATTCCTTCCCATTTAAGTACACACTCAGTTCAGGAGAAGTACTGAGAAGGCAAAAAAAAAATATCCATTGCATAAATTAAACAATTCAAGTACAGCATTAGAAAATCTTTCAAGGAAGAAGTAATCCTATAAGAGAATGGAAACTATGAACCACTGATTGCACTGATGAGTCTTTACCCACTTTTGAACTCTTCTGCCGCTTAGAACAGCACTACTGCATCAGGCCTGGTGTTGAAAGTGCCACGCAAGGTACAAAATCTGCTTTCCCCCGTAATGTAGGGGGATGCACCGAAGTGCATCCATGGTACAGGAACAGATTATTCACAACTGAAAAAATGCATCTGAACTATTTTCCAGCAGCTCTCAAGAGAGGATTTTATAAAAGTGAGGCATGAACAGGAAAACATCTTGGGAGAACTCCACATATTAAGAAGGATTTCGCTGGGACAAATGTGTCTTTTTTTTTTCTCTCTCTCTCTCTCTCATTTCCAGCTTATTAGAACAAACAGAATTCCATGCTTGTTCCAGTTTGAAACAGGAAAAGCAGCAAAACCAACAAAAATTTTTGGGAAAAATTAAACTTGGAGGACTTGTTTCTACAATGTACCCATCCAAAGTTTCCGCCTTGTTTCCAATCCAAGAAAGTGCTTGTGTCTTATGTATCACTTAATCTAGCTTGACTTACATTCTTAGAGACAAAATTTGCTTGAGTTAGATTCCTAGAGATCACCACAACTTCAACTACTCCAGTGTAAATCCTTTCACATTTTAGCCCAGAGATCTACATATAAAGATAAAACTGACCAGGCACATAGCCCAGAAACAAATTCTGGACTTTTGCCTGATGCAGAGGAGCAGCTCTACTGCCCACCTAATGAAATGTATCTATAGGCAACATTACTAGAATGGCTTCTTCCCTTTTCACGGTTTTTAATCTTTTTGTTTTATGAACTTATTTTTTCATGTCTGCCAGAGAACCAGACTAATAAGAAATGTCAGCATCCATTTTGTTGAAAACTTTTAAAACCATACTGGTCCCATCAAAATATTAACCACAAAGCTGTTCTTTAAACTTTATCATTTAATTTTCAAAGGGTAAAAACCCCAAGATCTCTTTGTTGTGATCATCCATGGTTTTTTTAAATCTGGATGCTCTGTTAGCCCATTACTATGGCTGTTGATCGTTCACGGAGGTTAACTCACATTATTGCAGATAACAAGCTCAAAGCCTATGTAACTTCAGGCTTACTTGACATCAATCACATGTGACTTTTCAAACTCCTGCTACAGAATTTCCCTTCAACGAAAATTAAGCCTCTGAGCTTATGCTTATGTATTCAGCCTAACCAGTCCCAGTTAAAGCAAAAGAGACATAAGATGTAGGGTCAAAAAAATGTTTCTGTCCCCTTCTTTTGCTTGGTGTTTTTTTAAATTCTGCCTATCCTGGAAGGAAGAAAGCACTGAAAAGGTTTTGATAAATTAATTGAAAAATTGTATTTAATACCACTGCACTCAATACTTTCTTTAATACTATAAAAAAATTCTAGGAATATGCTTAGCTGATTTTTTGTATGAGTCTCAATAGCATTCTTAAAAATGCATACCCAGTGCCGACACTAAAACATATCCAATCATCTTAGAATCATAAATAATTTCTTTAAAAGCCTGGTACAAAGGCAGAATTCATTGCTCTTCAGCAGCCACTCCAACTGATGAAGCAAGCTCTGTTCCCAGGGGGAAGAAAAATATCACAAATGCAAACCAGAAATGTGAAGGGCAGTGGCAGTATGGCCAAGGTTAAACAGATCAGATTAAATGAATGATATTTCCATCATGCCCTAAAGGCAACTAACAGGGCGCTGTGTCTCCTGGGAGGGAAGACATCTCTAGCTCAAGGCCTCCCTGCCCTGGTACCCAAGGTTCAGCCTTGGCCAAAATCCAGGATTAAGAGCAGGTCTGAGCCAGCTGACGGGGACAACCAGGCAACTGAAAGGAGTGAGGAATGCTCCAAATCTGGATTATGAAATATCTAAACACCGCCAACGTGAACCAGAGTCCTTGCACTTGCAGCTGGAGAGCAGCTCTCACTAGCAGCATTTTGCAGGTAGCTCCTACCTGGCAGTACATTTTTTAAGCAACATGGATTACGTAGCACCACCACCAGTCTCCTACACAGACACATCTAACGCAACGGTCAAGTAGTCATTACCTCCTCGTCTCCCCCGATGTGCAAGACTCCTTACCATGAGAAGGCTTGTCAGAAAACAATTAAAAAAAAAAAAAAATACTGGCATACTGAAGAGACTGTTTTTCACCAGGATTCAAAACACATTTTCCAATCCTTTGTGAAACATTTCCTTTCAACATTATAAACTGAATTGTTTTCATTTCAAGGGGAGGAACAATTGACAAAATTCTTCTACTGTCAATAAAGAGTCATCAATTCTGACATTTCTGTGGAATAAGTGACGATCAAAAAAGTCATTTTGATATCAGAACTTGACTCCTCATTGACATCACAAGACACACACACACACACCCGCCACATTCTGGCAGAGCCTGCAATGGTGCTGTCTGAAGACAGCATCATCTGCAGTGCCTACTACCAAAAGACAGCTTAAAGCCTGAGGTATCAAAAGCCAATTGAATCTGGAATTCCTCAAGGTATGGCATCCTGTAGCTGATTTTTGCCTTCTCTATATATTCTTTTCTCACTATCTGTGGAGATCCTCAGGGATCCCATTTCTCTTCTCCACATCTCCTGGAGCACCAGAGCAGAAAGAGAAAAGGGACTGAATTTTCTTTCTTTCCCTTGACAGAAATACATCTACTCCTGATGGGCTGCATCGTACCAGAATGCTGCAGTCTACTCTTTGATAAGAAAAGGCAGGAATTACGAGCTTCACAGGTTCCCAAATTCAACACAGCTCTCTAAATATGTTTTCCCTTGCCCTGTGTATTAGCTTGGCATAGAAATCAGCAATACAGATTCACAAGTAAATAAAATCAGAGCTGAGGCTGGAAAACTCACTACACCAATAATAAATTCCAGCAGCTCAAACAGAGATGCAGTACCACGGTGAATAGGACAGTACTGAGCGACAAGAAGTCACCCAGCTCCACCCTCAAGCAACTCAACGCAGCTGAGGCATTCCAGAGAATAAAGCCATATTTGATCTTTTCATATTTCCTTATCAGATTTAGTTTAGTAACAGGTATGCCTAACCTGTCCAGAAGCCAGCACGGCCCTGAGGAAAACAAAACCTTGGATCAGGCTCCTGAAGGTCACAGGACCAGATGCAGAATGGAGACTGCAGGGGAGTGAGGGTATTACCCCTGTCCGCGGAGACCCAGCAGGCTCCAGGAAAATGTCAGGGGCCTTTCACAATGCATTTTAGCTCCAACATGCGAAAACAGAAAGATTATAAAATGTCAAGACAATTCAATCTTTTGCTTTCACTTGCAAACAGCAAGCCATTTATCTTAAGAACACTTGAGAGTTTTTGATCTTAGCTGATACTTGGAAGACATTTAAAACAACAAGATAAGGCAGGTAAGTCCTGCGCTCCTGCACATGACTTCAGACCTCTGAGAGCAGGGACAGATACACAGATGAGAACAAGGAGGAAATTAGTGTAGGACCACACCTGCCCTCCTCTGCAGCTTCCACTGACAACTGAACTATTACGATTCATCCCCAACAGCAGCAAAGACAAAATTACCAGGAATTCACTGAGCATCAGTCGCACAATACCCAGCACCGCTGCTGGCAACAGGAATTTTCAGGGAATTTCTCAGACACAAGGCATAGTGAAAATGAGTTGTGATGCTTTCTGCCTGTGCCTGGGGGACAGCCTTCTGGGTGGCCTCTGCTCAGCAAGATCAGGGATAAAGATTTCACCCTGCCCCAGCCATCCTGCTTCAGTGGGGCTGTCTTTGCTTTGGGACTAGACATGAGTATTGAAAACACAGAAAATTGCAACCTATGGTTGAATGCACTTTTTTCACTGGCATTATAGTACCACACCAGAGATGAGCACATTCTTTCCTATGATGATACACAACACTCACAAACATTGAGGTAAATTAAAATTAAGAGGGGTTTGTCATTTGCCTGGGTTTCATCAAGATTTTTTTATACCTGAAATTTTGGCCTGGATCTGAAAAAAGGAATAGGAAAAAAAAAAACAATCCCTGCCAAGAATGAAAGCCCTGGTAAGCGGGATATTCATCTCAGGAACAGGAAGATACTCGTTCTAGGAGTAGAAGATAGGCTTAAGCTGAGATCTGTGAGGAGGACAAGCAGTCTTGAATATGGTTACTCCAGTCCCACAGATGCCCTAGCCAGCCTGCCACCGGCCACGTTGCGTGAAAAGGCTGCAGCTTATTCTGTGTGTGAAAATGTTAGAAGTTGGGGGGGGGGGTATTTTAATTGAATTGAGCATAGAAGAGGCTCTGCAACCTCTCTCCTCAGGGTCTGGCTGCCCAGGCTCAAGTCCAGTGCTAGAACAACATAACCATAAGCTGAAACCAGACTGCTGTGAAACAGCTAAGCGTGAGAACCTTCTGTAAGACACTTCCCGCAGGGCCCTCACCCCTTGGCCGTGGAGATGCACTTCAGTTCAAGCCCTTGCCTCAGTTCACACAAGCTTGTTTGTGCCTGCCGCTCTTACCTTCCCGATCCCGACTGCAACGCCCTAGCTTGAACCTGGACCTGCCTCATCTCTGCACACTGAGTGACTTTGCTCTTGGCCGGCCTTGCTTACTGTCAGGGGACTTGCCTGCTCCTCTTGCTCAGGCGCGGCGCCACTTGCCAAACTGGTGATGAGGCCACTGCCCTGACTGCCTTGCCATCATCCTCAGCTCCCAGCTCCCCTCCCCTTGGCAAAGCAGCCCACACTCAAGCTTGGAACCAAGCACCATGGAACCCGGCCCTGACCCTGCCCTGGATCAGAGCCAGCCTTGACCCCAGGCAGTTAAAACCCTTCAAGGGAGCAGAGGAGAGGCTGCAGGCTGCTGGGGCAGCTACCTTGTTAAGTACATTCAAGTTTTCTAAGCCTTAAAAGCTTCTTGAGACAAAGACCCCCATACTGCCTCTCAGCTCTAACTATAATCTGCCGTACAGCCTTGCAGAAGTACAAAAAGCTTTCAGCACCAGTCTAATACGCAGCCATACCTCCAGCAAGGTGATCCCTCTTCATTTGAGTTGTTCTGTAGCAATATTTCCTGATGCTTTCTTCTTTGCCACAAAGTAAATCACTGAGAATTCTGTCCCAAATCCACAACGGTTAAATTAACAACTTAGCTTTCTCTAATTTGCATTAATTACATTCAGCTTAATGGAACAATGATTAATTAGCACAAATTGCTCTTCACCTACATACTCCTGTAGAAACATTTAGGGTTACACACAGGCCAATTACCTGCGGAACTGCACAGCACCCCATAACAAAGCTATTAAAAGTTCTGCAGAAAACTCCCTAGACAGTACAAGGCTGGCGTTCTCAGAGCGCTGCGGTGCCAGTGCAACGAAACAGAGAGGACCGACACCTACAGCTGCCCTTACTTCAAATCAGTTTAACTGTTTTCAGAATCAATGAAATATTTCCCACCTCCCCCACCAGCATTAACACGATCAGTACCAGTAATCTGGGGCATAGCACTGGACAGGACGAGACCCCCACGGGCTGAGAGCTGGCTGTCCTCACGCACACTCACTCAGAGCGAGCGCTTTCTCTAACAAGTACACAACTAGACAGAGTACACAGAAGACAGGAGGACAAAGGCTAGCCGAAGTGCCTCTCTCAACCTAAGCTTTGAACTTCAGGCACTTCAGATATTTGCCTAAAGCTCCATAGCACCAGTGTGGGCCTGAGTGACTCCTTCAGGCGTGTGCTGCCGCCTGACTCCGGGCCTCAGCTCCCACCTTCCTCACAAAACCATCTGGCCGATGGCAGGCGATCCCTTACCCACACATCACCCCACTGAGCTTCTCCTGACCGACCCAGGGCGCTGGGACGGCAGGGATCAGTCACCAGGCACCGCTGGGGAGGAGCGGCACCGTTTCGGGAGCGCTCAGCCGGAGGCGCCGCTGTCTGTAAGAAGATGGAGCGCGGAGATGGCGTGCTGCCAGCCAGGGAGGAAGCCTGAGCCCCAGGCCTGGAGGCCCAGAGAGCCTCCAGCCTCCGGACGTGAGACCAGTGACACAACTGTCATACTGCTTCCCATGAAGGGGGCTACAACACCCCTGCGTGTCAGGGGGCAGGGAGGAGAACAGGGGTACACGGCCTGTACAGCACCAAAGGCTCCAGCAAGGCTGGCGGAGTTCACTGCCTCAGGGCAACCAGAAACAGAGCGCCTGGGAACGGGAGGTCTCCAGCAGGCACGGAAGAGCCACAGGCATCGGTAATCCATAAATAACCGCTCCAGCAGGTCACTCAAAGGGGAAGTCTAGCTAACGTTGGCCTGGGAATCACTTACTGAGCAATCCTGAGGGGAAAGAGGTCTTATCTATACCGACACTGTGGACAGTTCACTGAATTAAATGAATTTTGTTAGGGAATTGCTTTCATTAATGCCTTGTAAAAAGAGATTTCTCCTATCCTGTGTACAAAACCATGCCTGGGAGGTTTGTGTAGACAGACACAGTTTGAAAACACCCTCTTAAAACATAGCTACCTCATATGAGGGACAGAGAGGACTATGAAAAGCTGAGGCCTTACCTGGCTGGAATTCAGATTGCCAGGAAACAGGATGGCCACTCTTGGGGATCATGTAGAATTGGTCAAAAAAAATATCTATTTCAAATGAGTTATTGGCCATGTGAAGATCTCCATGGAAAGGCCAAGAGGTTTATCAAATTCCTCTGCTGAACTCCAGAGTATTTATAACCAGATCACAAGACACAATTTTCACCTGTTTAAGCAGAACAAACCAGCACGCGATGCTGGTGCTCCTACCACCCTGCTACAGGATGGAACACAGCCTGCAACACACGGAGCTGCAACGGGCCTCCTGCATGACTTGAGAAATCAACGACAAATGAACCCAAGCTTCAGGTTTTTTAAAGGACTGCATGTCAGTAGAGGACAAAGTGGATAGGGACTGCCAAAGTTTAAAAAATATTTCCTACTATTTGCTTTGCAAAGCAACTCCTCGCACCTTACTGGTAAGTTCTCACAAGCACTCAGTGTTCACTCTCTGGGAGCACATGGTTATTTTGTATTGTACATGTGCTGAGCACAGCTGAAAAAAAAAAAAAAAGAAGTCATCTCAGCTGCCAAGGTTCTGTGGCCTGATGATATGACAACACTGGTGGAGTCCCCAGGCTAAGGAAGCATTAAATAAGGGAGAGGACAAGGATCCTGATGAGAAAAATCAGAAGTTCCAGTCACTGGTCCTCCAGACTTAAACCAGCTAATCCACAGTAGGAACACCAGAAGGAGGCCTCTCCATCCTTTTCTCCTCTTCCCCTTAACTAAAATGATTTCTAGGAATTAGCTGGCTTACAAGTGTTTGTTTTAAACAGCAATTTCTTTTATGTTCCTGCTAAAAATACAGAAATACACAAAGTATAAGTGTCATTCTGCACAGAGGGTGCTGAAAAATTAAAATCCTTTTCTTCATCACTGTGAATCCAAAATATTGTCAGAGCAAGTGTGGTTCTGAACATGCAGGCAAGTTAAGTTGAATAACATACTCCACTGGTCTGCAACACACTAACAAATTACAGACATATCTGACCTCCTGTTAATTGATTAACAAATCATTGAAGATCTGGGAAATGAAGGCCAGAATGGGGAAATTCCTTCTCTCATCTCCTATCACCTTCGCCAGCACATCTTCTAACAGTCCCAGGGTTGCATTTTTCAGCATACTAAAAAAGGAAAGGCAGACACTGAAATTTATGAAAAGCCAAGGGAACCTACTGAGTGCCACCTTTCTTGTTTCATTCCTCATGCCACTGGCATAAATTGGGTTCACAGTCTGCTCCCTCACTTAACAGCCCTATGTATCTTGCATTCATATCTCTCTCCCTGCCTGCTAGTTTTTAATACCACTTACCAACATTCGTTTCTTCCCAGCTGCCTTTTTCCCTCCAGGGCTCTCTCTACAGCCCTAAGGGAACTCAGGAAAATACATATTCTACCATTTCTGCTTATGTTCCCAGGTCCTTTAGATAAGGCACGGCACTCATCCTTTCTCAGGCTGAAGACGACCCAGTAGGACACTCTCCATTACAGGCTAAAAAAGGCTGCTATTTAAACTTGGATGCTTACAGTAATAGAAGTGACTTGCTGGTATCACCAAAGGCTCAGGAGCACAAAATGAAACGTTAGTCAAAGCCAAGTTTTTCCTATACAGGAATGCTCTACACAAGAATCAGGCCAGAAGTGTTGCTTTTTAAGAAATAATTACAATATAAAGTGTTTTTTCTTGGCAGGTATTTGTTTCTGATTTCCTAGGGGTTTTGTATATGTTCTAGAGCATTTAAATCTAGCTGTTGGAGCCTCAAAAGCACAAAGGTACCTAATACAATGTTCCAACTAAATTCCTGTAAGAAATGCCTCAAAGCCATTTAACTGAATGAAGAAGCAGAAACATTTACCATCAGGTGGCCGTCTCACAGTTGCAGAAATTTGCACCACAAGCAGCAGCACTCTAGTGCTATTTGGAAAAGGCAAGCCTGCCAGGGCTGAAAATAATATTCAGGAGCAATAAAAACTACTGACTGTGGCTCACAGTGAAGGCAAACTTTTTGGGGAACAGCTTCAAGCCACAGTTGAGATGCCGGTTCCTGTATGGCACCAGTCATTGCTCAGTGTTTGTTAACAGCCAAGAGGCTCTGAGGAGACCCACCTGTTACAGAGATTTCAGCCTTGCTGTCCTTCAAAACAGGGGGAAAAAGGTAGCAAAACTGATTTGAAAAGTAAGGTGCCAAGCGAAAAGAAAACTGAAGCTCAAGAGAGGTGACCACATGACTTCCTAACATAACCAGGGCTTGGGACTCTCTGCTAGGTGTCCTGTACATCGGTGGGCAGAAGCAGCAGCATATCAATCTAGAGTAAAGCAGTATGTAAACCTTGTTCTGAGACACTTTCTAGCCCAGAGGCTAATCTACACTGGGGTCATGCAACTTGTTTCTATGAAGAAGCGAAAGGACAGATACAGCATTTCCTGGGTAATATTTATTCAGAAAATAACACTTAGAAAATCTTGTTTCCTCAAAGAAGCCAAACAGCAAGAGACAGATGTTTTCATTCTTTCTGTTTCCACATTCTTGTCAACCTGTCCTGTACACAAAAGTTTGTTGTCAGTTTTTTCTAGACCCTTGCTACCCTGACTGCCCACAAGCCTTGCCCGTACCAGCTTCAGAGACGCTTCTCCTATTTTTTCTCCCTCAGACACTTTCAAATACTCATTTCAGCAACGGATGTCGGACTCCCAGCTGGCCTTGAACACGCAGCAAGGTGTTGCATAAGGCCAGTTCTGCAAAGTCTGCAGTACGCCAACATGAGCCATACGCCAACATGATGCCATACAAAATGCAACTAAACTACTAGAGTAAAGCACACTGAGTCTAGTTTTAATTGAAAGGGGGAAAACTGCCAAGTTCCTAAGTAGGTCTTTAATAATAGCAAGACATAAAATTAAGCCTCAGGAAAGATGCATATTATAATTGTGGCCTTTAATGTTAAAACCAGTGTTAAAATACTGTGTATCTTCAAAGTATGAAGCCACTCGAGTATTTAACAACACTTGAAGAGCAGTAAACCCTGCTTTGTTAGAAAAGAATAACATCTTTAATTCAGCTTTTAAAAACTGACCAGGATTTTACAAGGGCAGGTTCCTAGCATTACTTGAAATGAAGATCTTTTAAATAATTTCATGTTATACATCATTAAGCTGAAGTATTCAAATTCAAGGTAGAGAACAAAGCACAGAGAGACAAAGTGATCTGCCCAAGGTCACCTGAAAATTTGTGAGAGGTAAGAAGAGAAACTAATTTTTGACAAAACTTTATGCCCTGACCAGGAAGGCAATCTTTCCTCCAACTCTGTATCTTGGGGTGATTAAGATCATGTGCAGGTAGAAATACGTATTAATGTAAAAGCTACATCCCTCCCTGAAAAAAATGCAAGCAGGTATCTCCTGACTTACCCAAGCAAACTATATATATATATATATATTTATATCAAAAACTGGGTGTGCATAAATCCAAACCGAGACAGTGTAGTCCTAAGGCTGTGCTCTGTCCCAGAAACAGCATACTATCTTGGGTGGAATAAATGTCCCTATTATATTTATAATGAAGCTAATCAATTTTGTGATTGTAAAATAACCCTGTCCAGAATTTTGATGAATCACATGACACGTCTTCCAAGGAGTCTATTGTTAAAGATGCCTTTTTTACTGGGATTTTAATAATTAATCATGATTTGGGGTAGTTTTATTTCTGTGTGGCTTATCCTTTGATGATCTAATTTACATTTATAATGATCTATTCCCTTGTGGATTAATTGCTCACGTTATTTTCTCTATTAATCAGATGTCAACATTTGCATTACAGATGACTGTTTGCATTATTTTCATACTACTAAATCTGACAGTGTAGTACCAGTGATAAATACCTTCCTCACTTCTAGGGGTGAATTAGTCCATCGGTCCTTTTAAACAAAGGCATTATTAGGATCTTACCACTTTTCTGAACTAGGTTGGTGGTTCTGTGGTATTATCCACATATTAAAAGTAAATAAGAATTTACTTTTTTTTTTCTGCAAACTGTAAATGCACAAATATTTAGTTCCCCCGTTGCTGTCAAACAAGCCCTGAGCAAAGGGCAGAGAGTTATGAATCTGAGGCCATCACAGACTTCTTTCCTAGATCCCCGTGTACACTTAGAATAGAGTTTCACACCTTCCAGCTACTCACTGCAACTCCTTCCTGGATGCTGTTACACACAGTGCTGCCTGAAAAGCTATTTTGTAAGAATTGCTTGCTTATATTTAGGAAAAATAAAATATCAGTGCTAGTACAGAACAGTACAAATTGTTGACCTGAGCTAGACAACCCGACTGTGCCTGGAGCGGATCAGGGAGTACTCTCACACCCTGCTCTGTCCCCATACCAGGGAGGCAGTAACCTTTGACAGGGGGCTGTGGACAGTCACCTCCTTCCCAACACCGGTAGGTCCAAAGGAACACACCTGGGCCCTGGAGGAATCACAGTCCGCACCCCTGCTCTCAGATAGGAGGCGTTACATCTGGCCCTGATGGGTTGCTACAACCCCTTCCCCAGGTGTGACTCAGACACACAGGCCAAGAGGGAGGGGGAGTTACCCCACTCCCCACACTTTGCTGCTCCATCCTCACCTACTTGTAGGGAATAGGAAGCAATAGCAGCTCCATCGATGCTCTCCCTGGGCTGCTATTCTGACATGGAGGTCTGGGCATGGTACTAGTCTATTTGTTCTTTGTGCAGGAGTAATGGAGCTCTTCACAAGTCCCTAACACTCTCACACAGAAGCACAGTAAAGGTCATACTACATCAGATTATTGAGATATGCTTCTTCTGCCTAAAAGCATCCCTGCCCCCCCGGGTCAGCAGTTTCAACAGACTTGGTATCCTCTGAGTAAAGACTTGCTAAGCCCTGCCATTTTCCACTTCTACAACAGCACAGAACAAACTGGACACATAAAATACTTATCCTAGTGTCAGAAGCATAAACAAATGATAAATCACAAGCAAACGTGGTGGAAGCCATACTTTTTATAGCATGAGGAAAAATTCCAAGAGGATCTGTCACATACATCTGAAACTCCCCAGCGGTGGGGTGTCTCTTCTTCTCATCATCCTTTAACCAGCACTACAACTGCTGCCTCAAAATCTGTCAAGGAGGAAGCAATTCTGTGCTTGCCACAGAGATTTCCAAGCCATTTCTTTCATTCTGGGATAGTTAGCATTTCCTCCGTGAGACTTTATCAGACAGGGAAGGATAAATACCTACTCTGCCCACTCCCACACAAGAACATTTTCTCTACCCCATCAAATTAAAAAAAAAATCTATTCCATCTTACAGCAATCCACACCGCACTGTCTGCACAAGCAGGACTTTCAGTTGTGGAGTCCAAGAACAAGTGGCTCTTGAGGAGGTACCTGGAACATGCACAGCAACACTGACAGGCTGTCTTGCAAGGAAAGACAAATTGAAGGAGGTCTATTACATCTTAAAGTGATGAAGCCCTTTCTAACATCTGTTTGGTCCCTTACTCAGCTCTGCTCTAGGGCTAAACTACAATCTGTTCAATTCCCAAACAGCATTATTTTCATCTGCAGACATAAGGAGAGCTGCTCATTGTGTAAAGTACTTTTTAGGCAGGTAAATGTTTCAAGGTGGTCCTCAGTGAGAACACCCTCAAACCAACCAGCTCAGCTGGCACCTGCTACCAAGACATGAAGTATTAAAGTACTGGCTGATAGAGGCTCAACTTGGCAATATCTGGGAAAGTTGCTCCAATAACCCATTCGAATGCCCTCGTTTTCCAGTCCATGAATATGGTCCCTCCCTTGAATTCACAGTCTCGTTAGTAAAGCTCACCAACTCTATGCATTTTGTGCACAAATAATACTTTTGCATCCGCTGGTAGATGTTGTGCAGAAGGCTGATCATTTCACAACATAAAGCTTTTCATACGCTCATTCCTTATAGCATATTGTTGGGTTCTGTCATTCCCATGTTGTATCAGTTCTTCCCTATCTCTTCACGTCCTTTAAATTACACTGTTGGTCTTGCATCATATTTCTGGGGTCATTAAGTACCTGAAGTGTAAACATCCTTATTCTCTGCCACAAGAGATCAGGGAGAAAATCGTGCAAGGCAGGTCAGAGTAGCCCCTTCTAACGAGAAATGAAAGCCTGGACTTGTGCACAGCTCTGAAATGTGCTATTGAGCTGTCATAATGACATACTACATCCCATTAATCTGCAATTACACACTGACAGGGACTGTCAATCCAATACCATATCCATTCAGCAGAACTAAATGTACCATTTTTGTCCCCAACACTGTTCCTATGGCCAAAAATCTTAAAAATAAAGTTAAATGTGGGATTCAATGGAGCAGGAAGGAATCCAAATTCTGAATTAAGGAGGAGAGAGATTATAGCTTCACCACATCTGTGACTGTAAAGCCTGACAAAACTAGATGACTCTGCGTGAATATGTGCAAGCACAGAAATCATCTGCTAACGTCCACAGCAAACTTGTGGTTTGTTCTCACAAATTCCCCTGGTACAACCAACTTTTTGTTATCTATATGTGCTCACTCATTTGAGAGAGGTGCTATACTGTCTGAAGTCCCCCTTGGTACCTATTACACCTGCCCCCAAAGCACACCACATCCCCTGATGGTTCTGTCTTGCTCGGCTTGGTAAAACAAGAAAGGTCAACACTGTTATGCATCCACAGCTGAGAGTCAAAGTGTTTTAACATCGCTGGAGGCTTAAGATGAGACATGAGCTAGATAAAGCACAGTCCAGTGGACAGAGAGAAGGCTGAGAGACACCCCGCACCCCCCCATCTCCTTCGTTCAAACTGCAGAAATACATGCCCTTTACACACTGTAGTGCCTGGTGCTGGTGGAAGCATTCGTGCAAGCGCTGCTGGATCCGCTTTGGGTAAAATCCATCAGGACAGATCAAACCAAGCACGGCAAATTGTTTACAATAAACCGATAGATTCAGCTTCCCTGGGATCGTCACCAGCCCTGAGAAGCAGCGACAAGTAGTGACATCTTGGCTGACACAGCTGGAGCCAGAAGGGGACATCTGGTAAGAGCCGGAGGCCTCATTCCAGGAAAACATGCCTGCCCAGGGGGAGGAGAAGGAGGTGCTCAAGTGCTGTTCTGAGCGGGAACTGTTTCGACCAAGAGCACACAAATGCTGCCTTAAATGACACCATGAGACTGCAAACTCTTCCGAACTGTGGGGCTGCCCCAGGGCTATTGAGCTGTCATAATATGCAGGCACAGCATCCGAAGCAGCTCTCCGTGCACCCTGCAGCCGGTGGAGACAGACATCATCTGAGCGTGACCTACCCACCCTAAAACAGGCACCCGAAATAGCAGGGCTGAAGCACTGTCAGGCCTAGATGCTTTAAGTTCAGACAGCTAGGGACAGATGAGACTAATTCCACTTTGATGAACTGAGCCTTGCCATGATGGGATTCAGCACTCGGGGCTGCAGCAAAGTATCTACATCCACCGAGAGACTTTAGGTTTCCTTCTCCAAACTGTTTCCAAATATATTATGATAATCAATTTCACTGCAACTCAACAACTTGCACAGCTGTCTATATTTTGAAAGTATAAAGAATTTTACAATTCCAAACAAAGAACCAGAAACACCCAAATGACCGCAATGTTCTTTATAATGTACCACTTCTGCAGCATTACGAAGCACAGCAGGCACCCCAGAAGAGTACGGGAACACCTAACCGTTGTAAATGCTGGGTTTGAGGACTGTCTCCTGCCCTTCTGCTCCCGTACAGCTGGGAACTCTGGGCTCCCGTGCCCAGGGGAGAATTCAGTAGAAACCGTTTCCTGCAATAGGACTGTCGCTTTGCCAATAGCACAAACATGGCTATGGGCAAAATTAACCCCAGTAAACGAGTTTGCAGAGTACACCTGTTTATCCAAACAGTTATGTTCCTTCTCTCTTTTAATCAGCTCCAAATCTTAGATATTTTTTTTTTATCCTCAGTATTCACAGAAAGCAAATAAATGTGTAAGGTGCTTAAAGCTTACAAAAGCACCTGCAATACTTGGCAAATGACTTTTCAAACACTTGGGGTGTTTGCAATTGCCTGTGCACCTCAAGCGCCATGGTCAGAGTTCAGCACCTATCAAACCCCTGACAGCTATGGAACAACCAGACACGCAAAGCTGCCAGCCATGGGCACCCAAGCCTGTGGTGCAAATTTAGCAGCTATTCAAGAGTCTGTCATGGAGTTGCTGTTTAGGGGGAGGTCACAACAACCGGGTCTGGGAAGAGCTGGACACTTTGCACGAGAGAACACCAGGTACCTACCTGCAAGGAGGGACTTAGCAAAGAACAAGAGATAATGTTGCCAAGTGTGTAAGGACCTCAGCAGCATAGACATCCAGCTGCCCTGTAGTTGCTCTACCTTACACCACAGCTTGATGTGTTACACTGAGACTTGATGTCTAATCAAAAGTCTTCTCGCTTGTAAGTTCCCTTGTCCATCTGCAGGGTGTGGAGGGACCCTCTGGTCCCCTCAGCTGCCCCCAGCTGTACTGACTGTACAGCATGGAGTGGCTGCCTGCCAGCAGTCTCGTCACAGCAGTTTCTGCTCCAGGCACACGTTAAGGCCACCTACATCCTTGATCAGCCTCTTTTGGAGTAGTTTGACAAAATAAATACACACATATTTCCACTTGTTTGATTTTTGTTATAAAAGGAAAGTAAAGGTGTTAAACCGACAGGCCTTGATACTGCTTCTGCAACAGACCATTAACACTCTACTGGATCACAAAGCAGTGGCCACTAACAGAGAACATCAAGGAAACAAACACCATTCACTTGGCCTCCAGGAAAGAAAATGCTTATAAAGTGTTAAAAGGCAAAATAATTTATATTTTTATATATATGCACATTAAGCCTACATTATATAACAAGCTGCCTGACACTTATGTCCTTGAAGAACAAAGGTAGGTGAACAAAGGAGGATGTGGAACTCAAAGATATTTACTTTCTTCCCTTCACGTACCATCTATTTTCATAGATGTAATTTAATTTCATTTTTGTCTCACAAAAAATAAAATATATCTGTAGTGTTTGGCTGCCAAGATGGTTTTAAGCCATTCACATCTTCCTAAGTCTTGTAGTCATGGACCATTCCAAGAGGGTGAGTGGCATGGAAAACTGCTAGAAGGAAATTCAAAAACGTGTTCTCCAACGTGAAAGCTATTTCAAAATACCTTTCAAATAAAAGTAAAAAAAAAAAAATCTGATGACCATTAGTCCTACTCGAAGCCTACAGAACACATTCTCCTGTACAAGAACCTTAATATTGGAAATTTTAATCTGCCTAATTTACCATGTATAATCACCTATATATGAATATAATTTCCAGGAATGGAAAGGAACTGTTAAAATAGCAGAAAGAGCACAATGAGAACCATTCAAACTATAGCTGGGCAAAACGCAAACTGAAGTACAGCTGAATAATTTATTACAAAAAGTAATTAACCACTGCCACAATTTAATAAACCACACAGTACTTTGTCACTTCAAACCCTCAAAGAAAGCAGTATGGTTTCTGACAATATGCTCCAGCAGAAGTAAAAATTTAAGGGCTAGACACAAGAACTGCTGAATGAGGGTCTTGAGCCCAAGTTAACCAGGAAGCCTAGGTCACCATAACACTTCCTCCTGAGGATCTCTTAGCCTGCTTGTATTTATTAAATGACAGAGATAGTCTACGTCTGCTAAAAGAAGCAAATCCTGCTAAATAAATCATTATTATCAGGGCAATAGAGCTGCCTCAACATACAGAAAATAAGGAACAATGGCCCTACAAAACCAAAGGTCACTCAACTCCTAGCACAATGTCATACCATATGCATTAGCAACAAGGACACAGCTAAACACACATATTTTTAGAAATAGCAGGCTTGCTAACTGAGTGCATATTTGCAAAATCAATGAAATTCACCAGAAAAAAAACCCCCGCTGTATTTGAATGGGGATCATGTACACAGCTACTTTCTCCTGACCGCAGGGTCACAGCTGGAAGGCGTGGTAGGAAGTATGAGACCATGACTGATACAATCACGTAACAGCATTGCCAGCTCTCACAAATAAATCATAGAGCACAGCATTTAGCACTTGCAGGACATTGCAAGAGTCCTTGATGTGAAGCAAGTAGCTCCTCCAGCTCTATTATTTTTAGGCCTGCTAATTCAAGCAGAGTTCTGTGTAGGGCCCTGAAGCAACATACTACTCAACTATCCGATTTGAGGATTTTTTTTTCTCCATGAGGAACTAAAAGATCTTTTCCTCCACCTTAAGACACACTGTGCCCACCACATTCAAGCTCTGTCATTTCTTGTTCTGCACCTTCTGTACTGCTCTTAGTTTTCCTCCAGCATCGCTTTTTATTCCACATACCAAAGGGCTATATAGAAGAAAAAGTTCAAAGGCAGAAAAGGAAAAAATGAAGATCATAAAGAAGGTGGGTGGCGCTTACTTTAGAGGTGAAGAAAGACAAAGGAGGAGTCACAGTCTCAGCAACAGGGAAGTCTATGAAGGCGAATACATTTTTATGTGCACTTACAACCACACTGTTGACCTCCTCCTCCTCCTCCTGCAAACACAGTGTAAAAGTCAAAAAACAAATTAAAATCACAGTAGATTTGCTTGGTCTTTTAAGAAATTATTATTTTAAGAAACTCATGCTTTAGTTTGATTTGATCTCTTGAGATCATCAGTATCATATGGAGCCAAATTCCCGTGTCTGAGTAGTCAAGGACACCTTCTACCTTCCTTTATATTAAAAGAGGGCATCCTAAATATCCAAACTATCTGGCTGAGAGATGCATCCTTCCTGACTGCAACTAATCCGGCAAGCTCCTCTCTCCTATTTGCAAGTGCAAAAACTGCAAGTCTCCTATTTCCATCCAGCATAAGACCTATGCAAGAAATACAATGTTTGCGCATACATGGTAGAATACCATTAGGAAAGCTCAGTAGATACAGACGTTGTCAGTATTTTGTGTTAGCTGTGAGGAGGGGAAGAAGGGTGAAGGGGCAGGCTGCTTTCACTAAAAACCCTCTTAAGATACTGGACAGCCCAACCAAGTGAAGTCATGAAGCCAGCCCTAAGCCTCACCTTGCTGTATTTGCTGGTTTAAATAAGCCAGCTTGGCTACAGCTGTGGTTCACAGCTGCAGTGCAGAACTGTACCAGTGCGAGACCCACTTAGTTTGATTTTAAACCTCTTGCCAGCTGTGGTGAGTTACCTTGGCCAAGAGCCACATGCCCACCCAGGCACTCGCTCACTCTCTCCTTTTCAGCAGGACATGGAGAAAATCAAAAGAATAGGAATGAGAAAGTTTGTTGGTCAAGGAAAAGACAGGGAAACAGCTTATCAATTACTGCTGCAGGCAAAACAGACATGACTTGAAGAAAGTTACTTAACTTACTGCCAAGTAAAACAGATTTAAGTAGTGAGAAACAAAAAGGAAAACATTAAAATACCACCTTGCCTCTCCCCTCTCACAGGCTCGACTTCGCTCCTTTTCTCCAGACTCTACTCCCCACCTCAAGCAGTACAGGGGGATGAGGGTTATGGTCACAGAATCATAGCATGGGTTGGGTTGGGAGGCATCTTTAAAGGTCATCTACTCCAACCCCCCTGCATTGAGCAGCAACATCTTCAACCACATCAGGTTGCTCAGAGCCCCATCCAGCCTGGCCTTGGATGTTTCCAGGAATGGGGCACCTACAACCTCTCTGGGCAACCTCTGCCAGTGTTTCATCACCCTCATCATAAAAAATTTCTTATATCTAGTCTCAGTCTGCCCTCTTTAACTTTAAAACCATTACCCCTTGTCCCATCGCTACCTGCCCTTGTAAAAAGCCCCTCTCCGGCTTTCCTGTCGGCCCCTTTAGGTGCTGGAAGGCGGCTGTCAGGTCTCCCCGGAGCCTTCTCTGCTCCAGGCTGAACAGCCCCAGCTCTCCCAGCTGCCCTCACCGAGCGGGGCTCCAGCCTCTGCCCATCTCTGTGGCCCCTCTGGCCCCGCTCCAACAGGCCCGTGTCTCGCCTGTGCTGAGGACCCCAGAGCTGGACGCAGCGCTGCAGGGGGGTCTCACCAGAGCGGAGAGGAGGGGCAGCATCCCCCCCTCGCCCTGCTGCCCACGCTGCTGGTGACGCAGCCCAGGACGCGGGTGGCTTTCTGGGCTGCGAGCGCACGTTGCTGCCTCACGCCCAGTTTCCACCCACCAGCACCCCCAAGTCCCTCTCCGCAGGGCTGCTCTCCATCCTTCACCCAGTATCCATACTGGGGGCTGCCCCGACCCCGGTGCAGGACCAGGCACTTGGCTTTGCTGAGCCTCAGGAGGTGCAGGTGGGCCCACTGCTGGGGCTTGTCCAGGTCCCTCTGAACGGCATCCCTTCCCTCAGGGTCGTCACTGCGCCACTCAGCTTGGTGTCACCTGCAGACTTGCTGGGGGCGCGCTCGGTCCCACTGTCCGTGTCACTGGTGAAGATACATGGTCAGCACATCACGTTCCTCTCTGCTGCTCCTTTCTTCTCATACTTTTCCTCTGCTCCAGCATGGGCTCTCCATAGGCAGCAGTTTCTTTAGGAATATCCATCTTTATTATATAATGTTATACTATATCATATATAATACTATAATAATCTTTAGGAATATTCCACAGGCTGCAAGTAATACCTGCTCCACCACTGAGAACCTCCTCTTCCTCCTCTTAATTCCCTGACCTTAGTGCTCCCTCCGTTGTTTCTCACACTCTTTTTTTTTCCCCTTCTCCCCTGCCTCTGTGGTATTTTTTGCCCTTTCTTAAATATGTTTTAACAGAGGAACCACCAACTTAGCGATGGGCTCAGTTTTGGTGTGCAAGTGCTATCCTGAACATCTCTGGGGAGTAAAATTGATCACCTCAAAGTGACATAAAAAAGTCAACAAAAATGCATTCTAAAAAAATTCAAAACAGTTAGACTATTTTCCTTAAAAAAAAAAAAATAAGTGCCATACATCAGGTTTTTTAAACTTCAAGCAAATTATTTTTGCCACTGTCTGCAATCAGAATGTGGTACGTATAAGATGTTGACTGCCAAACAAGATTTAAAATAAACAAAAATAAATTAGAACCATATTTTTCATTTCAGGAACACATCCTGCCAGAGGACTACAGCTGTTCAATTGGCCCAGACCAGATAACTGAAACACATGGTCCCTGGGACACACAGCATTGTCAAGCCAACACAAAACACCATGGCTAACCAAGGACCCGTCAACACAAAGAGAAAGAAACAGCAGCAGCAGCAACCAAAAGCTTAAAAGGAGAAAAAAGGTAAAAAGCATACAAAAGCCAAAATGCTGAACATTGTCATTTATTGTTTAAAACTGTCAAGAAATACTTAACGCTCAATTATTTTTTTCTAAACATTTTTAATTAAGTTCTCATTTGAAAAAATATTCCTACGCTGCACCCAGTCCTTCTTGCCATGGGAAGCCTGTCGAGGGCAGGGGCCATATCAGCCACCTCTCCAGGCAGCCCTGATAGAGAGAAAACACCCGGCACAAAACCTAGGCCAGCGCTGCGGCTTCTCCTGCCTCCAAAAGGACATTCCACCTCAAAGCCCCACTTCTCTCTGAACAGCAAGGCCACAGCTGTTCCAAACTACAAGCTATCACTGCATCCCGAAGAAACAGCATCTTAAGAAAATTCAAAGTAAGATTTTCTTTTCCAGCTCATTCCATCTTTGCTTGCTTAAATTCCCTATACCCCCTACCCATGTTCCAAGGTCCCAAGCTGTACAGGTGAGTTCTGCAGGGGTGGCCCAAAGCTCACCCAACATGCTCTTATGACAAGATCCACCATTAATGGAAGGGCTGTCATTAATGAAAGAGCCCAACACCACTGAGTTTGTACTTTGTATGCTCTTCCATGGTCAGGCATCATGAGTGAAACAAATGCTACATGCAGAATATTGTATTTAAATGCCTTTGCCTGCTCCTTATCCTCCTTTTCTGAGCAGACACAGTAATTCAGCAGAGTGCAACCCTGAGAGGTTCCGATGACAACATTTTAGTTTATAGCAGAACCTCAGCAGTTTTGGCAAGTACTTGTATGTGTAGACAAATAGACCATGTCAGGGAGAGCCCAAGGCCCCGACTCAGCAAAGCATGGCAGAGAATGCCTGGCACCTCCCTGTAAAGAAGCTGAGCAATCTGCTCAGGGATTTAGTGTAGGACTTGGGTACCTGTGCTTCAAAAACCCTGCCTGGCTACAGGCAAGTCACTCCGTCTCCCTCATGTCTTAACTCCCCACCTGTAAGATGGAGACACTGATCCCTTCTCCCAGACTAGGCTGTGGCGATAACATACTGGAGGCTGGGCAGCACTCAGACGTTACAGTTTAAGGGGCCATGTTAGTACTTAGGAGAGACAGATTCAGCAAACCCTTCAGGGAGAGAAAGAAAGCATGTCTTTTAAGCACCTAAAAAGATTAAAGAGCACAAAGTCTACCTAGAAGCCAAAGGGAACCACACTCTTAAATCATTTAAGCACTTCTGAAAACCATTCCCTGATTCAAAGGCTTAAGCACCCTTTGTCTAGGGCTTTAAAGAAGAAACAGTAACCAAAGAGCAATGGGCCTGCTACAATTTAGCACTGCCTTGACATCTGCTGAAAACGCACTTTTTGTGCAAGGATGACAGCAATTTGGTGAACAAGCAAATGCCGTCAGTGCAGAAGGATGATGAGGACACAACAGAAAAGTATTTGAAGAATCTTATCCATCCCTCTCTTTCTCAGCACAGTGCCAAGGATTTACTGTGAAATGTCAAAAACCCTGAGCCACAAGATATTCTCTCAAAAAACATGACCGAAGATCTGAATTTAAAACTGTGAAATAAACAAAAACTATTACCGTGTTTGCATTTGGCAGACCAGGCCTGTAACTCTGTGATGCTCAGTTAACCAACAGCTTTGAATAGGCAGTAACACCTTAAATAATCCGTGGCATTGCACATAGAATGCCACTATCAATTTTCTTACTATGATGCAAGCCTAAAAAAAAAAAAACAAAAAAAAAAACAAACACAAAACCACACCCCACACAAAAAATCCCACAACAACAAATAAAAACCCTACCAAACAAAAAGCCAAAACAACGCCATAAAGTTGACTTTATGGTCAGTAATTCTTTGGTCAAACAACAGCATAGGAGTAGCTCACCATGGCAGATCCTATCCATGGCATCAGGGAAAGAGTGCCCACACCTCACCTGTAATCAGCAAACCAAAGGGTTTGGGTAGCAAATTGTCTTTAAATTGTTTAACCTGCATGAGCTGTGGCAATGATTCTGGAGTACCACTGAACCCCTGCTCTTCAGAGCGCGTTCTAGGGCCCCTTGCATTCACAGGAGACACAAGCTCATTACAGCTCTTTCAGTTTGTGGATGTCTGCAGTTCGGTTTGCTTCCCCCAGCAAAAATTATCCGCAAAACACAGCCTTCTTAACTCAAACCAGAGGCTCTCACTAAGCACTAGAGTTCAAGCTCATGTCAGACAAGTGGACAGTCATTTCCCAGGCAGTGAGAAGCACAAACAGCCACAGCTACTCAGAGCAACTTGCTAACCCTGAAACCCAAAGATTTCAGTTTAAACGTAAGCATGGAGAACATGACACAGTCTACAAGAGTGCTGACAGAGCCTTCAAGAGAAAGAAGAGCCAGGACGGAACAAAGCTAGATTATGTTATGAAGATCTGACGTAACAAGGGTGGCTCCTCCTCCACAGCATCTCAAGCTGGGGATGGAAGTAGGAATAAAATAAAGATAGCACTAATGTCTTTCTTCCACAGTTTTTGTGTGACCTTTGGTAGATCCCAGCAGACATCTCTCCCATCTGCACTGGATTCAATGTGCCTTTTTTCATCTCCAAGACAGCCAGGCAGGGAGAGAAGCAGAAGTCAAAACATCTGTCAGCCTGTGCTACCTACAGAAAAGAGTGGCTTTTTGCTTGAGAGACCACAGCACCACAGAAGCATTGGCAGAAGGCCTAGATCTGCCAGACACTGTAGCTGGCTGAATAAGAGGGACGCATCTGACAAGGGCAAACATTTCCAGGACACTAGTTGCAAGCGCAGAAATGGGCTTAGACACAAAAACCAGTCGCCCAGGAATTGCACTGAGCAACAGGGGACAACTCTGAAAGGGAAAGACGAAGCTGCAGCAAGATGAAAGGGAGCAGGATGGCCAGAGCTATGCAGCACAAGACTGACAGCATATCTGGGATTTAAAATCAGCCTCACAGTGATCTAACCAGCCTCGACTGCATTTCAGTTCTCACACAAACACCCTGGATGCGCTTGGCCAAGGACAACCCCTGCTGTGGGCACGGAAATCAGACAGCAGCACGGCCCCCACCGTCCCCTCCTGCCCGCCACCCTGCAGCCATCAGTCCCCACACACAGCCAGCACACATCAGCTTCTGGTGGAGGAGATGCCCAGAAGCAAGAGCGACCAGAGATGAGGCTGAGGACAGAACTGGCCAAGTATTTGCCTCATGCTTTCTCCAGGGTACACTCTGACTCCTGACCAACAGGAGAATCCCCTACATACCCTTCTCCCTTCCTCTGCTAGCCAAGATCACAAATCAACCTTGTTTGAGTGGCACAAGCAGCCACGCAGGCCACAGTGGATTCATCTGAGTCCATGCCAGCTCTTGTACACAGAAAGCACTGCTAGTAAGCAGTAAGAAGAATAAAAAGAACATTGTCCTGCATAGACAAGGAATAAAATATTGAAACAGCGATTTTCAGGCACCAGTGTGTGTCCCCTTCCCTCTTCTCCAGCCCTGTTCCTGCCGTACTTTCATGTGCCTATCGCTGCAAACAAAAGATATATGCCAAGCTAATGAAACGTCTGAGCTGCGGTATGTGGGTGTATAAATGAGCCAGCACGGCCCCTATATACACAGAGTAACTGCAGGAAACACGTTTCCAGACCTGTCAAGACTCATTTCTTTTAGAAGGGATAAAAGATAGCTGACTTATTTTTCTCCTTCAAGCAAGGAAAAAAAGGGGAAGAAAAAAAGGAGAGAGAGATGGGGAAACGTATTAAAAACTAAAAGGTAAGGAGAAATTTCTGATGGGTGCCCTCATTCCCATCACTATTAGCATGACTGATGTGCTGGGAGATCCCAGCTGCTCGTACAACCTGGTGCTGTACAGATGGCACAATGCAGGCCCCTCCTGGCAGCAAGACAGGAACAAACAAGAGAAAGAAGAAACATCCAGGGGGATAAAAAGATCTGCCCAAGATGGCACAACAGATCTGCAGCACAGCCAGAGATCCTAGCCACAGGAAATCCACATTTTCTATATATGCCTTGATGTTGCAGCGGTGAGACGCTCTGCTTTCCTGCAGTATCTCCATTAGCTGCCTGATCTCCTCCTCACAAAGGCTGCCCAAGCTCCTGATAACACTGCAGAAGCTAAGAGAGCAAACATCCAAGCCATGGTGAGGGACATGGGCACACTCTTTGTCATTATGAGGTCCAGGTATGTTACCCAAGTCACCTGTAAAACCAAATGACTTGGCTGGCTCAACTATCACAAGAGCCATCCACCCGCTTCCTCAGTGCTCTCTCATTTCCTTATCTCCTATCTCTTGCTCAATTTTGATCCTATGCTACTCTATGCACTCCAAATGGCCCCAGAAAGCTCGCCAATACTCTACCCTCTTAAGGCTGTTTCTTATCCACATAATGCAACATTTATTTTCCGAAGGATCAATAGGTCTAATACAACCAATTGTACAACATCTCTTGCTTTTCAAGAGTTTGGTTTGCAGAACTCCAGCAGGTTTCCACAGGAGCTAGTGGGTGCTCAATGCTTTAAAAAAAAAAAAAAAAACAAAAACCACACACACAAACAAAACCACCACCAGTTTTATTTGTTCAACTACCTAAGCAAGGGTGGAGCCCAGCCTAGTAGTTTCATTGTGGCTAATTTCTGTCTGCATACTTGACTGGGAGTCAGTTCCCATTCCGTTCCTACCTTTGTCAATGACTCACTGATTCTGGGTAAGCACCTCAACTTTTCTTCCTCAGTTTCACCTGCAGAACAGAGGTGATTGCACCTCTGTCTCGGAATTGCCGCAGATTTAACTCCTCTAAGGTCACTGTGCTCTTTGAGCTCTTCAGGGTGCTAGAACATACAAAGTGCTACAGTTACAGGAGAGATGCTCTTGCATGACCGCATACTGAAGAGCAATCAATCATCAAGTGAAATGGTGCTTTCCTGACACTCCTGTCCTTTAACATTTTCCACTTGGAACACAGTCTTGTTCCTGTTTCATTTCTATCCCCTGCCTTCCTTCTCCTCCTGTTGGAAGCAAGCATCTAGGTACAGCCTTTTCTGATGAGAGTAAAGAGAGTCCTTCTTTCACGTTGACCTGCTATCCCAGGCAGCCTTTGCCAGCAATCCAATCGTCCAAGGAAACACAGGAAAGCACTGCTTGTGCCACAGCTATCCAGGAGCCAGTATCCAACAGCCACACAAACGAATCAAACCACAGTTTCCACTGTACACGTTAAATAGAAGAACATTCCTGCAAATCCCTGTCTCTGCCAAATTTTATGCCCATGGGGAGATTCTGTAAAGTAATGAGACTACCCAGAAATCTAAAGCTACCGCCATGTGCATTCCAGGTTTGGTGTTGCAGGGATACCTACAAGGCTGCTTCTTTCACATGCATGCAGAGAAAACAAGACACAGACTGGGCTTGCCTGCTGGTCTCTATACCTCACCCTCTGCAAACTTCAGAACAGCTTCCATCAACATGTAGAAGCTCACTTGCATGACCCAAATGTATTTCTGGCCTGAAAAGTGATACTTAGTATTTTCTACCTTGATTACACTCAGCACCCCCAATCAAGTTCAACATCCTGTTCTGCTAGGCACAATACAGGCACACTCAGTAAGAGACAATTTCGGTACCTGGAAATTTGTGAGAATCCCTCTAGTTTCTGTGAGGTAAGGTCTAAGCATGTTGGTGATGGAAAACCATGAAAGATTTTCTTACCTGTAAATAAAGGATAGCCTGCAGTGCCCAGTGCTGACTGACCAACACAACACACTAACCTGGATAACAACCCCCTGCTCCACCTGTGTGCAGAACTCGGCCCTAAACACAGTAGGGCAAAGAGAAGAGAAAATGGAAAACACACAAAACCTGAACAGGCACAGCCTTGGGAATACATACTTGAAGGAAGAATAGTTTAATAACAAATAAATAAATAAATAAAACAACCAAAAAAACCCACATGACATTTTAAATATTTGTTAGCATTCTGGTGGTTGGATTTAAAAATAAATAAATAAAGAAAAAATTAAAAGTTGGCCAAGTTCCTTCCTAGCTGCCTTCTGTTGGTAAGCTTTACCTGGGGCTAGTTTCTGTACCTTTCTCCTTTCCTGCTGTTCAAAATAGCAAGTGATGAGCTGAACCCCCTCTTCGATGCAGATAAGGTTTCATTTCTGAGTCAGTTAAGGTCACTCACATCTGCTCAGTCTTGTGTCTCAAGGGTTTCAATCCATCATTGCCAGCTCAGCCAGAGACTGGGATCATCTATTTGTGATGGCTGTGAGTCTGGTTCAGAATCTCAATGCAGACAAACGCTTGCCAAGCCTTCCCCTGGTGCACATGCAGAAAGGACCAGAGAAATATCCCGGCTCGAGCACATTCGTGATCGCTGCCCATGTACCTCCAGCCAGGCCAATGTTTTTCTTCCAGATCTTCACTGGGAAGCTAACTCCTCTCTGCTGTGTATTAAACTGTACTATGCAGGAAGGAGGCAGGGTATGGCAGGGCTGGTTTGCAACAGCAAAATGCTCTGTCGTGCCATATGCTGAGAGCGCATGATGGATCTTGTGCTGCATGATTTGCTTCAAAGGATGGATTCAATGGTCAGATAGAAACTGGCTATGGGGTCTTCTGCGGGCTGAATTGGAAACAATGAGCTTCAACATGGAAATTCAAGTGCTTAAAACATCTACATTTGGGCATGCAAATTCTCTCTTGATTATTATTAATATTTTTTTTTAGACATGGCATGGATCCATTCCTCTCTTTGGGGTAAAGTCTCGAAAAATTTATCAGCCAACATGGAAAATGCTGTTCAAAGTCATCAGGTTACAACCTGTGCTCATCCTTGGCAGACTAACACAGCTCCCTTGAACCAGGTTGCTCTACTCAACTCGCAGCGCTCAAGATTTCAAAACCTGGTCAGCTGTTGTAATGCACCATCCAGCCACGCAAAGCGGCACAAGGCAATTCCACAGATTTCAACACTCACTATTAAAGAATTAATATTACCTTAGTTGATTAGCATGGTTACAAGGGACAGAGAAGAAAAAAGGGCAGAGAAAGAAAAAGTGTGGAGAAAGTAAGAGTATGGGAAGTCTGACAGATCAGCTAATAAATGCTCCTGTTCCAGATAAGAAATTCAGAAAAACATGCATCAAAAGCAAAGAAAGTCAGGGAGAGGAAGGGGGAAAGGAAGGTCCAGGCCTCTCAGCTAGCTGTCTGCCTTCCTCAGACACCCTCAATCATCAATGCAAAGAAAGGAGCTGCAGGAGCCTGAACACCTCACACTGAACTGAGGATCCCTTCCCCCCCCAACAGCAAAGGGAGATGACGGAGATGTGGCGGCTGACGTCCCTGGCTAAGCCGAGAAACCCACGCTGGGTATGCCTCAAGAGAATAACAAAGAAACAAAACAAAAAAACATCGCCCAAACGTAGTCACAAGCAAACAGTTGCAGCTATAGCATTTCCAGGGTTGTGTGGTAACTCACATGCTCAGATACGTGGAATTATTTAGGTTGGAAGGGACCTCTGGAGGTTACGCATTTCAGCCCCTTTGCTCAGAGCAGATCCAGCTAAGTCAGGTCACCTTAATGGTTTTGTCACCAAGCTTCTCCATCCGCGACTTATCCCCAGTTAAGGAAGAACTCATTTTCCTTGACTGTGTCTGAGCCAGTGGTGAAGGAAGTAGTGGGTCCCAGGCTTTTTCATCCTTACCCTGCTGCTTGCTGACAAGCGATCCCGGGGAGCCCTCTGTCCTGGGAAGCACACTGCCTCCCACCAGCAGCTACCACAAGCAGATCTCAGCTCTTCGAATAGGGCATAACCTGCTCCCAGGGAGGGTCCTCTGAATCCACAGCAGCAAGACTTTAGCCCAGACTCCGAAACCTAGGAGACTGTATCCCTTCCTACAGTCTCGGTGAGCTATAGTATTCCCCACTGTATCTGACAAGCCTGTTTTTTGTCGCAGCACTCTCCAAACTATCGAGCTGCAACAAGGTCTGTTACCACCTCATCCCAGCACACTCTTCATGCCAGTCCCTCGGCTGCCTTCTCCTCATCTCGGGCGTGCATTCTCTCTCCTCTTGCTTCTTCCTCTCTCTCTTCTTCCTCGGCTGCTCTCCCTTCATTGGCTCTCGACCCCTTCACAGAACCAGCCACAGCTGCACCTTAGCTACATCGGCCAACCTGCTGCCCCTGAAGCCAACCACAGCTGTATATTATCAATGCTAATTAACCCAGCTTCATTCCTCTACAGTTTTCCAGCACAGTTTAGTGCCTTTCTGAGTCCTGGCTATTTGGTTTCCTTGTCTGGTGGTGGCAAAGAGTTTCAGAGGCCAGCTGCTTTGCAGGACTTTGAATTTCTATACATTGTCTTGTAGTTTCTTACTTTTACTGACCATCCTCTTGAGTCAGGCGATCAGGTGCCTACATTCATCCTATTTACCTTCTTCCTACTGTTAATTACTGTCTTCTGCTTTGTCCAGACCCCTTCTGATTTGTCCTCTTAGAACAGTACATAAAATTTCCAAACCTACCACAGAAGGATTTCTTTCCATGGGTGCCTTTTTAGCAGGAGAGTGAGCTTTGTGAGCAACACAAGCCAATTATATGGCTAGGTAAAGAGCGCTTCTTCACTGGGGCTTCCTGGAAACGGGTTGCCACATCCTGACCTCAACTCCTAACATACTATAAAGGGGCATTATTTTGGAAAACTTTTCCGTGCATGGGCTCATAAGTGTTTGTGCATATTGAGAATGCTACCCAGGAAGAACTCTGGGGAAGCATGATATTTTGTTTTTCTACCAGATTAAAGACTATTATTGTACCACATTCACCCAAGGAGCAAGCAAGAAAATTGCCCCTAAGCAGCAACTTAGTAAATGCCAGTGCAGTAGAATCCACTCATCATTTGCCCCACTTTCTTGGAGGGAAAAGCTATGCTTAAGGGACAGCTCAAATGAAAAAAACCAGTAAAATTATAACCCACAGCCAATAGATAGTGAATAATCTCTCCATCTGTGAGGTACAGTAATCCCTTTGAAAAGCACAGCCATAATCTGCCACATCTGCAGTGACTTTCTGAAAGCAAAAGGAAGAGGAAAGTTATTTGAAGAATTCTTTGTACTACGTCATCGTGAAAGGCTACTGTTGAAAAAGACCTTTGATAGAAATTAGCTGGTGCTGCCCCCGTTCTCAGCTGAGCAGCAGACCTGCAGCAAGCCCGTGAACATCCCGACTCCCTGACAGTGCTGGCCCACAGCCCAGCGTGCCTGCTGCACTGCAACACCCCCCCTTCTCATGAGGATCGCTCTCCCCTCAAGAAGTCATCTCAACAAGGATAAAACAAAAGGGCTATTACGAAAGCTGTCAACAAAGGATCCTGGCTACTCTACATCCTTGGTACTGAAGCGTTACCAACATTTACACAGGTTACCAAATTAGGTTTAATTTCCTGGTACAATTCACTGCTTTTTGAAAATGCTGGCTTAAAACCATTCCCCTTCTTCTCCCACCCCACAGGTATGCCTGCCCTCTGCCCAGCCCGCTCCTCTCAGTGGCTGCCAGGTCAGCTCTTCACAAAGCCAGGCAGTGAAGAGGACCAGGAAACTGAGGCAGCTTTAGAAAAACTAGCTTCTCACCACCTCCCCCCCAAAATGTGTTCTCTATTGTTTTTTTCTCTAAAAAGGTGAGCCAAGTTGGTGCCCTGAGCAGGGTGGCAGTATGTGCAGTTGCACAGAACAATGGATGGAGATGCTGCTATGCCTTAAGGGTGCAAGGTAGCAGCAGCAGTAGCTAGAACAGGTATTGCTGTCCAAAAAACTGTATCACAGACCCATGCCTTAATAAAGTAGAGTTTAACACTCCTTTTGCAAAGGTTTTGATGACTAAACAAGTGGCAAGACCAGGTACAAAGACTACTTGTCCTCCTTTGTCATAATGATTGATGGTAATGTTAAAGTTAATGGTACTTTATTCACCCATCAAAATATTATCCCCCCCAGGGGGGTACAATGTGGCAAAGATAAATGAGAAAACGAGAAGTCTAGCACTGTATATTTGCTTCTGAAGGCTCCTGATTTATGCTGCACAGGAGGGATGCCTTGCACCGAGCTGATGTGTGGCAGTCATGCATCTGTTCAGTGATTTCAAATAGTTCAAAGACAGCTGCCCACTTCATCAAAAGCACCTGCATGTCCACTAGGAGTATGAAAGGCCACATATATATACATAAAACAAAACTGCATGAAAAATAACTGTTAAGGGTACCGCATCAGGTTTTGTAACAGATTATTTTGTGAACACAGGAGTCTGGGAAAAGCACAACTATTAGGATTTTAAAATACTAGTCATGTTTTTTCACTAGTGATGAGCAATTAGAAACTTCAGAGATTTTAAAGAAGCACAAAGAAGCAACTCATGTTGAATTCCAAAAATCTTTCCCCCATAGTATTGGCATGAAATGAGATTTAAAAGTGAGAAAGAGATTAAGCGTAAATGCAGAATCCTCCACTACCTGAAAAGCACTGATTAGCCAGCTCCTCCCAACACTAACTTTCTTCACTTTCCCATCTCAGGAGATTTGAGGAGTTACGTGAACTTGGACAGTCAGCCTACTGGCATTGACCACCTCCAAGGTTACTCTCACTATAAAGAGAGGTACACTTGCAACACCTATCTTTGTATTGCTAGTTATCTCCTGCACTGAGGAGCTAGGTTAATCTAACTGGTGTCAACTCAAAACCGGCTTCTAAACCATGCCCGTAGGTGTACAATAACCCTGGTCAAAGCTGGTAGGGAAACTCAACAAATCCTTATCTACAGTAGTTTCTGCACCTTAGATAAGTGTTGGTTAACTTTTTTTGGACTATAATAACCATGAGAAGGAACAACATAAAAAAGAGAATGAAAGATCTATAAGAGATGCCTAAAGGCAATGAAAAATGCAGTCTGTGTGAACTATTCAAATAGATCCAGTCCTCACTGCTCAGCAGCCAGGAGGCCCATTTATCTTGCATTAGGGTTTTATGGTGTGCTTTTGCCTTGAGCAGGACTTTTGAGCTGTGACTATCTGAACAGGGAAGATTTAAATTTAAAAAAGAGAGCGATTGTAAATGTGTCGTTTAAGTACTTTACAAATGCTATCGCAAAAGGTAATACAATTCAGAAACGGCCTCTTTCCAATTAGTACAGAAGGTAGAAGCCAGGTGAGTCCACTCCAATGTTTTAAAGATGTGGCATAGCTAGCAGGGGAGCATCCCTCCATAAAGCACAGTATGTAAAACATGAGCCCCAGCTTGCCTATCCACCAGTTCACCCATTGCAGTCCTTACTGGCATTGTCCAGGGACATCTCAAACGAGTCAAGTGTAATGTATGCTCTAGTGTGCATAAGATTAGATTTCACAAACCAAAATGTATAAATAAGACTTGTGTTGATTTTTAGTGTCTAAGAGACCTTGTAGGTCTTTCAGCCATTTGCTATGCCCCAAAACTGAGATTATCAGATCTTTTGGGGCACCTCAGAAGTGGCCTTTCAAAATTCCAAGCTTACATCCATATTTTCCACATGCAGTTCACACAGGGCACTTCTTGGAAAGAGTCGGGACTGATCCCTAATTAGCAGTTTCTTATTAACAATGACAATAACAGAAATTACCCCCCAGGAAATAAGTGCTCCATGAAAGAGCATATTTAGTCAGCCCAAACCTGGACACAGAAGGAGCACCTCACTAGGAGGATATATCCTCACTATTTTTATAAAAAAGAATCCCATGTTACATCTGTCATACCATATAAGCCATAAGCCTTCAAAATGACTGCAAATCAGGAATTAAAACCGGCACTCACCCTCCGTAACTTCAGTCTGTACTGCTGATGATAAAACTATGCATCAGCGCTAGAAACCATCCCTGTTAAACGTCCCGTTTCATGCCAGAGGGCCAGAACACGTTTTCTCTCCCTAAACCCAGGAGACAGCAGGGTAGTAAATGGTGCTGGGTATAAAGCCAAATACCAAAAGGCATCACAGGAAAAATACATGGGTAGGATCTAGATGCATTGGTCTCACATGCACGATAAAGCTCTGGCTGCTGCAGCAGGCAGTGCTGAGAGCCTGTCACAGCTGGAAGGTATTGGTCCCATGGCCCGATTTCCTCTCCAAGTACCAGTCCCCGCCTTTTGTTTGCTATTTAATAAAGGCATTTCAGTAGTTACCCATCTCAAGTGAAAGACGAGGAGAGGTAATACATCAGTCCTTCTGCTGAACCATACTAGCAGAGCATTAGCATCTAGAGGATTGAAAAGTCTCAACGTGTGTTACCCTGTTTAACCTCTCTGCTAAAGACACTCTAAGAAGAAATCTGTGATGGGCAGCGCTCAAGAAACCGCAGAATCAGCTCAGAGAGAATTTGCTGCGATGACTACCTGAAAACAGCTAGTGAAGGCACCCCAAAAAACCATGAAGACATCACCTGAAATGTTCCCTATCCTTTGAGATGATTCCTTTTGAACAACAACAAAAAAAAAACAACCAAAAAAACCCAAAAAAAAACCACCACAGCTTTCAGTGAAGGTGGTTGTTCTCTTTCCTCTTCCCCCCCTCCCAAATAAGAGACCAAATCATTACCAGCTACTACTGCAGCTGGCATCAGTGAATCTAAACCGCTTTATCCCAGTTAAGCATAAAGGAAATAAGCCGTAGCTTTTGTGTAACATTTGTAGAGTGACTCCTAGCATACAATTTTTCTGTGATCTCCACTTTCCATACCCTTACAACTTTCTCAACCTTCTCTTCCATCCCAGGTTATGTGGACGTAAACATAGATGAGCCAAAAAATACCAAATTCTCTCAGATTTCAGAAAAGTTAAATATACTATGTAATTTTACCAAGAAACCCAGGTATGAGAACTTAAATCAAGTGTAGCATGCAGCTGAAGATGTGAATCCGTATCTTCCATTCTTTATATGGTACAACATCACAGATATTTCTCCATTTGTAATTCAGCAACAGCACAAAAATGCAAAGCTAGGCAGCAGACTGTATGTTTGAGGTTGACAGGCCTCTAGCATAAGGTAGCCCCCTTTTCCTATCCCCTTTCCACCCCAAAACCCTCGCTCTTCAAGTCAGGTATGCTGCCTATGTCCTGGAACAGGAACCAAGGATGTGGAAAGCAATTCTGCCGTTCTCCCCAAAGAGCAGTGCTTTGCCCCAGAATCTCTTGCAATGACAACACATCACAGAGTGCACACACCAGCCCCCAAAGGATGCCAGCCTTCCTACAATCCAGATGTGCTCTGTGTCCATGAGCTGGCATGTTTCCCATGTGATGTTCTAGACATTGGAGCAACTTGATTTTCTTATGGCAAGTTGGCGGGGGCGGGAGGGGGGAGCAGAATTCCCCTCCTCTGCCTTCTGATCAATGTGTAAATCTCCAGGTATGCTGTACCAATGATGAGATTGTGTCACAGGAAGAACAGAACCAGCATGGACTGGGAACAGCACACTGGCTTGCACCAAAGGCCAAGCAACAAAAAAGCAGGACTACCTAAAAAGTCCAAGAGAAACAGGTGATCTGTCTCCTACTCATAGGTACTTACATTTATTGTCAAGGTATATTGTCATACAAACACCATCCCACACACATACACCTGTATATTTAAAATGCTGCTCCTTGTCCACAAGTTTTTTCCCAGGAAAGACTCATCTACTGGGCAGGTATGTACAGACTGCACCATCATCGCTCACTGCCAGGGCTCCTATGAATAAAGTCACACTAATTTTTCATATTTATTAAAGCAAATAAATATATAAATCACAGCTCCCATTTTTTTTTTCTGTGATGGACCATAAATTCCTCTGTCATGAATTTATTTATTTGACATCGGCAACCTTGCTATGACTTACATTCTCCCAGCAAGGATCCAGCAGTAACAAATCAGGGGGAGTTCACTTGTTTAGATGAGAAGCAACTTGCCACCACCTCTACCACAAACATCATACTCCTTTAAACTTAAAACGACTAGAAGGCCTCAGCGATCAAGAGAGAACCACCACGCGTTACAGGCAGATCCTAGGTAGGCAGATGAAAAGAGCTCCGTACAGTTTCATTAAAAACAGCAAAGCAACACTTTAATGAAAGTGTTCATTAGAATTGAAAACATTTAATATCCTGGTATGCAGCAATACCAGGGCTACAACTAAAACCTGCTGCAGCCTGTCAGCTTTCTACGCTTAAGTGCAAAGTACATTTCTGCACCCTTGTCAGTGTTAAGCACACGCATCAGTCCTGCACAAAGCCTGTTCCAAGCTTTGGAGACATCAAAGCAGTGCAGTTACCCACCACCACTCCAGCACTGCCTTTCACGCACTAGATGCCCTGTCAGCACAGGGCAAGTTGGGACAGCCTCTGGCACCGCTCAGGAAGAACAGGAGCTTCCTCTGCATGACACAAAAAAGGAGACCTTGGCAGGATGTAACATGGATGCAGACAAGTCCATCTGACCTAGTTCAAATAACAGGAAGGGGTACAGCCTTCTTAACCAATTTAAATCTAATGCATACAACGCTACTGAACATTCCAGACATCTGAAGCAGAGCATTTCTCTGCCCTCTCAAGATACTCTGCAGTAGAAAAGTTGTAGGCAGTGAATTCAGCTATGGCCACCAAGGGTTTGCAGGCTTATGTAGGACCACAGTACCCCAGTCCTAGGAAAGCACCATGCAGATGTGCTGTATACATCATCCTCTCTTGCTGTTACTCTCGGGAGACCATGGTGAAGTTCTTTACCAAAAAGAAGGCTGTGGGAAAGGATCTGACCCATGAAGAGAGAGAGTTGTGTTTAGCAGCGGGCAAGGCTACTGACCCAAAAAGAAATCATAGGGCATGGGAGAAGGAATGAATTTGGGGTGGAGCGCGGTGGGGTATTCTGAGCCTATTACACGTTTTCAGTCAAAAGGAAAGGACTCACCAGACGTAGACAAAGGTGGCTTGCAATGAAGAGGTGAAAAATGAAAGGACTGTATTAGAAGTGAGATAGGGAAAGGGATAGATAGAATCAGAGACCAAGGCAGCTACGGGAAGAATTTGTGGTGTGAAGGAACAGGCTAGGGGAAAGGAGCAGTTGAAGCTCATAAGCAGCAAAGTGTGAAGGCTTGCAAGAAGATACTCACCCTTGCAGAGACAGCAAACTGGTAAGTGAATACTATCCACAAGGTGATTCTTTGCTTCTATAGTCTTGATGATACGACAACTGATCTACAGATGTCTAAAGCAACAAAACTAGTAATTCCTCTACTGTCCAATCATTGTGTTGAAACATCAACATACACTTCAGAGCAACCTCTATTTTCTCTTGTTCTTGTCTTTTTGCCTTCTTAAGCACATTGGACAAACAACAAATGGCTCAAAAGTGATGAGATCTATTTAAACGAAAAGTCATTAAACATTGGTAGACTGAACAATGCTCCTTGGAACAAGGAGCCATAATTATTTTCCTCCTTTGAATAACTCACAGCAGATAAAGATGAAAGACCTACTACATTTTCAGGAAATTTATTACTACTTACTTAGTGCACAACTTAAGGCATTGAAAATGGCTAGAGTCAGGAAGTTTTAAAGTCTGTGCTCTCAAAAGCAGAACCACTTAAAACTGCCTTTTGCACATTTAGGACTAAAATAAAAGCGCACTCCATGGACTATTGATTTATTTTGGCCAAGTGAAACTTTAGAGAACACATCTCATTATAAAATGCTTGTGGATGTTCTAGTTCGTGGTTCATTTACAGATGATTATAGCACTGTTATTTCATACATCAGTGCTTTGTAATAAACAAAAGCTTGCCCTGGAGGGGCTTCAGTTTAATCGACATTTCTTCCAGTTAAGTTCTGTTTGAAGATGGTGAGAAACTGCAGGAACTCCCTCAAGGACAATAGGCTTACAAGGACAGCCTATCGATTTTGTGAAAGCCTACAGGTCAGTTTGCCCATGTGAGGCCAAATGATGAGTTCTCCTCCCAGTAAGAGGATTTGCAAGGCTACAGTGTGTCTCATCATTTACCCGCTTCTTTGAAAACCAGGATTCACAGGGTCATTTCAAATGGCTGAAAGTGACATTTGACAGATGTCACATCAACTCACATTTCACATGAGCTCCCAAACTGACTACCTTTATGCTTCACAAGTTGTTGAGATTATTCTCCCAAAAAAACTTTTAAGATTTTTCACTAATGCCCACATAGTGCAGAGTGCTGCTGTAGATTAGGCAGTTCTCATGCTTTTTAGCTGGTAGAAATCGCCGTGGAGAGCTACTGCACAGCTGCAGTGTGTGACTCCTGTTCCAGCGTGTTGGGGTGCCAGGAGTGGTGCCGGCACATGTCATCTGTCCTTAGCACAGCAGGGAGATAATGCCCTGAGAGATTTTACCTAGGGTTATAAACTGCAGTGGGGATAAGTCACAAGGAAAGAGCCACCCTGGCTGACATGCTCCATGATCTAGGGCAAGACATCTCTCTGTAAAAGTACAGCAAAAAAGACTTGATCACCTTTTGTTAAGTGTTTTTACAGCCTTGGACAAGAGGAATTACATAAATATGAAGGATTCACTCTATAATTAACATATGCACTGTCCTTTAAAAGCACTTCACACCACTAAAAGTCTAAAGAGTGCACCTGGACAATTATTTTTACATCACTGTAGGGTTTTAAAATTTTATCTTCTTTAATTTCCAGTGAAAGCACTCCTCCCATATTCATTCACTATTTAATTTTAGTTGCAATCTAAGTGCTATTTCTAAGATGTAATAGATTTGAAAGTTAAGTGGCTCCCTACCACACAACAGCATAAATCATGGAAAAAATAAACCCAACAAAATTGTAAATTCCAAATGACCCAGCTGGAAATCACAGTTCAGAATACAGGACACCCTCACAGGTCTCTGTAGACCCCTGCATTGGAGCCACAGCAAATACACACATATTTTATGGAGCAACACAAACAGCAGCTTCCAATACAAATCTCAGACAGCAAAGCCCCCAAACTCTTAATTTTCTTACATTATCCAACCACTGTTTGCCAGGTCCAGCAGAGAGAGTTCAGACTGAAATGCAAAAAACTGTAGCAAAAGAAATAATGGGAACTCACACCAAAGTACGAAGCGGTAAGGCTCTTGTTCTTCAAGCCTCTTTGGGAGCTTTCCCAAATTACTCACACGGCTGACGGTTTGCAAGGCAGGGTTGCTCTTTTTAAAACTGTTGGCCTGCCTCAAAGCCCTCTCTAAATGCAGTTTAGTAAGAGTGGATACATGCAGGCCAGCTCCACGATTGCCCAAGTTGCATTACATCCCGAATCAGCTAGCAGTAGCTTTCAAGCAAGTCAGGAGACGAGACGGAGTTTTATTCAAACCTCTCCATGTTTTTTATACCACTATGTGTGTGCACACCCAAAGCGCAACTGAAGGTGAGGGCTGAAAAGGTCTCAAGAGTTTTCCTGTCCAGCTCCCCAGCGATATAAACACAGGTACATGGAAGAGATCATGTACTCAAACTGTATCCTCAACTAGTACCAGCAACAGCAAATGCCTGTCCTGGAACACTTCGTAGCTCCTTCTAAGTGTCTGAAATTGGGCAGCAGAAATTGTGTCCCCAGAAAGCACCATTATACACAGTCACTACATCTGTGCCTTTGATGTATAAGTTTAGTATAATCTCTAGCACCATACAGATGTTTTATATATATTCACAATAACTTGCTTTTGAAAAGCAGGAACAAGTTGAAAGTTTCATAGAAATGCCTTCACCCTATGCATCTAGTTTTCTCATGAGTCCATATCTGCATTCTCACTCTGCTATGGTTGGATTCAAATAGCTTAAACAGCTTCCAGCGATGCCACATCACGTGTTAAGCGTTACACTGAGCAGTCGGAAGCAAAGATGTAAAGAGGAGGAACAGGAGGTGCCACTTGGCTGGAAAATGAGCCAGGAATCAGAAGCCAGTCAGGGAAACAAATTGACTTCTGCTGAAGAGGTGGGTTTTTTATTAAAAGATTAAAAAAAGCAGATTGTCTGGCTGAAAAATGAACAGGTGGTGACTCTACTTAAATTCTGTTTTGAAGCATAGCCCAGGTTCAAGAATGAATAGAAATGATTGCTGAACTGTAAAAACATAGCATCAGCATCAGCATCAGTTATACCCATCAGAATAACAACTCACTGTGAGTCTTCGCCTTATAGTTACACCGAGACACGGTGATATGAGGAAGTCTGTTGCAGCAGACAGATGTCTATAATGAAAGTCACAGACAACGACAGGTTGTGGCCTGATGCTAAATTTCACCGAGCTGATCTCTGTGAATTCAAATGGGCCTTAAAGGATATCTCTTTCCAAAACTCTTCGTATGGAGTGAGGGATGGCGAGTCGGTGCCTGTGCTTTTCTTCTAACAGGACAATGCTATGGATCTATGGTAAGATCAGCAGTGGGGGAATTTGTGTCAAAGTGATGACCCAAATATTCAAGATGAGATTTAAGTGACCTGCCAAAACCCTCCATCTAAAAAATAGGATTCCCATGCACAAACTGGACTGGCTAGAGGAGATTTTTGTCTTAAAACATCAGTCTGATCAGTTGTGAAATAAGATGCCCAACGCCTTAGCCAGTGGCCACATGATTCACGATCTCAGCAGACAGATACACGGGTTGAGTAAGGGAAGACTGTGCATGATGGACCAGCAGGCACTGAGTCTTTCTAACCACCAAGGGTCACTGTTGATTCACTCAGATGAGGAAGTACTGGGGGGAGAAAGTACTTTTGATTATAATAACAAGAAACTGACTGTCTGAGAAAGCCCTCCAATCCCTAAGGTGCCTGTCAATGCTTGATGCTCTTCTGGGATACTTCCCATGGCAACAGCACTCCTGACTGCAGCTCACAACCACTGAGACAGGGTGCACGCTGGTTGCAACTGCCCTTCAGTTACAAATTTCTCCTCAATCATTTGCATCTCACTCCAAAACAAAGTGTGCTAGCAAGATCCTTAACTTAGACATGCTCACAGACACCGACAGCAACTTGTTGACAGTATCTGACCTGTCATCCCCAAGCCATATATTAACCATTAGCAAATCTCAACCTGGAATCTCTAAACATTCATCTTTCTTTGTACAGGCTAACAAGGGGTCACAGGACCCTCCTCTCTGTTGCCACAGATAAGGACAATTCCCTATATTTTTTCCTTGGGAATAGCCTCTTCTTGGTTTCTGACTTTTCCTCCTTTTAGGATAGTTCTCAAAGCTCTGTCCACTGGACTAATATCAGCCAGTTTCACTACTCAGCCTTACATTATCTTCCTTCTTGTTCAAAGAACTGCTATCATGTCATCATATCATTTAACAAAGGAGGAAAAGATGATTTTCAGCACCAATTTACTGTATCTCAGGCCCTCTGTCTTCAAATGTCAGGGGGAGAGAACGAACTTCAGTGTTAATGAGACAATGGGCTAACGCACGCAGCAGAGCCCTGCGTTACCTGAGAAGGCAGCAGCACATCTTATATACGTGTAGCATCTCAGCTTTTTTTCCTTTTTGAAAAGGAACAGTGTGCAGCCAGAAACCACCCAAATAAGACTAATTTACACACTCTGGAATAATCCAGCTGCTATACTGCAGCTTCGCATCTGCAATTGCATGCTGCAGTCTGCACAGGCTCTGCAAACATTAATTAGGCTTCAGGATATCTCGCGCCTACAAAGACTCCAGCTGCAGTTTGCTCACACCAGGCTGGGGAACTGGGCAGGATGCCCTGCAACAGCAGCTCCAGGTTGAGCCACACACCTGGATATCAACACTGTAAAGGTGAGAGAAGCATGTGGGAGAGCTCCAAGCAATCCCTGCTGTCACTGAGGCAGAGGAAGCAGCACGTGAACCAGGGAAAGGAATCAACCACCAGCCACGGAGAGAGACAGGCAGGTGAATGAAGACAAAAGCATTTTTAAAAAGCTTGTACAGAGCAGAAAGGGTTGCGGGAAAAGCAAACTAAAATTTAAGAATAAAGGGAGGGAGCAGGAAATTGCAACTGGCTGGGCAAAGGCAGGGAATCTGATAAGAAAATACTGTGTTTGATGGGGTCAGGAGAGAAACTTTAGGTTGAAGGTACACAAAAGTTGCTAAGAGATCAAGGGCACAGGGACTGAGGCAGAGCTATAGGAGAAGGGGCCTGACACTGTCTGTAGGGCCACACTGCAAAAAGGCAGGCTTGGAACAAGAATAACCTAGAAAAAGAGGCAAAAGACGTTGCTCTTGGGAAAACAGGCATATGCACAAATCCTGCGCTCCAGTAAATATCCACCTCCTGAGCGGGGTGAGTCTTACTGCCTCGCTGCTATCAAACTCCTGTGCAACCTGCTGGCAAAGCATCCCAAAAAGAGCACTCAGTTATATAATGATGAACAAGTTAAAGAATTTGTGTCTTACACTTCTGTGGATGCGAAGTCACTCATATGGGCCTCCATCTCCACCAGAAGACAAGTGGCTAACTCAGCTGCAGGTAAAGGCAGGCAGTATCAGCTTCTAGGAAACCTGCTGCAGGAATTGGTGTTAGTGCATACGCAGCCACCTGGGATCATTAGTCAATCAGGAAGATTGGCTGGATGAATATTCAAAGCCCAATACTCAGAGGACAGCAGGTAACCCAGCCTCCTTTGCTGTAAATCTTCAGAAGGAGTATGAAGGCAGCAAACTATCTTTAACTCTTCATATTAAATTACACATTCATTAATTACATTAAATATTTCCTGCACGTTTTCGCTATAACTTAACGTCATTCATTTGCATCTCTGTTGAATTAGGGGACAACTTGGTCAGGCACAAAAATCCCATTTACCCAGCAATGGCGTGATAGCTGCTTCACTTGAGATCACCCCTTACGAAAAGGTGTGGCATGTTAACGCTGGGGCTTCAGCCCCTGCCCTCCACACATTCACGTGCTTGCTTAACGCCGAGGCCCTCCATGGCCATTAACAGGGCTGCTCATGGGAGGAAGCCAGACCCACGAGCATGGGCCATATTAAAGCTTAGCTGAGGCGGGGGGGGGGTGGGGGGGGGGGGTGGGAAGGATCAGTTCTGGGGAGCCAGGGCCAAGCAACTGCAAGATAAAACAAATACGGAAGTTTACTCTTGAATATCAGTCTCTCATACAGACTCACACCTACAGTGCAAGTGTTGGAACTTCCCTCTCCAGGGGCAGTCAGCCGCCACAACTTCGCATCCCGAAATGGAGCGAGGAGCTGTGGGTCAGCACCTTCCGCTGACCCCTGCTATAGCGTCAGGGCTGCACTGCACACACGTCTGCGGAACTGCTCGGCTGGGATTCAGAATGGCTCAGTAACAAAACAGGGCTTGAAAAGCAACTCTGAGCCCGATGATTAAGCATGTAGACAATAAACGTTCCTTTAGGAAATGACAAAATAAAGTGTGAGCAAGGAAAGTGCAGAGGTTTAATTAATTTGTATCCATTTACTGATGGCAGACTATTCGCACCATGCCAGGAGCCTCCCTTCCATTTAACAGTACAAGAAAGGCAAAGTATTTCTGACCTGCTGACAAGGTTGTAGCTGACACCTCAAGCATAGTGGACCTAAGTAAAGAAAGGGAAAATATTACTGTGGTTGTTACCACAAAGACTTGAAAGGCCATAGTCAGCAGCACAGCAATACTCTGAAACGTATGCTACGGAGGGACTGTCACCATAAAAGTTTCAGCTGTAAATATTGTCTCTGCAGTAGCAGAAAATGTTTTGTGTTCATTGTCCTAATTGAATTTAAAAAAAACCAAACATCAATCAGTCAGACTATATACATATACACACAAACACGCACACACATAAATCTTTCATCACTTGGGAATGTTTCCAGCTTTCAATGTCATGTCTTGAATTAACACTGCAGATCATCTCTCTCTCTGACCTACCCCAAAGCTCCAGCAGATTGTGCAGCACTTGTATTAGCACCCACCTGGGATGGACAGAAGGGGAAGGTGGCGAGGGAAAGACAGCAAGGGGCACAGCAAGCTCACAGACCATTTGACTCTCTCACCAGCTGCTGCCACCCAACTTTTGCCCAAGACTGAACTAAATTCTGCCTTCACAGTCATACATGCACAACTCAACTTCACTGTGAACGGTTCACATGCACATGAGGACAAAATTGAGTCCAAAGTGATACAGAATGGCTGTGCCAGTCACTGGAAGAAAATGCCCAGCTACACAGTGCTGAAAGCTACATTTGAAAAACACATCGGCCACCCAGACCTAGGTGCTGTCATCCATCCAGTCCCCTACTGTCATGATCAGCTGTTCTGTAACTGGCTGCACCTTGCCGTGAGATGGTTATCAAAACACATCTGAAAACAGAAGATCAATGAAGATACAGAGCGGGCAGCTTCTGCCTCTGCAGCAACATTCATCAGCTGCAGCGCAGAAACGCACACCAATCATTTTGTATAACAGTCACCTTAACAAGGCTTTATCACAGCATCCCTATCTCTTGATGTCAAAAGACACACTGACAACCCAAATATCCTTTATATAGCCACAGAGACATCAGCCTCAGACAATATTTGATTCTGCTAACATTATCTCTTAAGCTTATTTTGGATTTCACAACACATCTACACTAGAAATGCAAATACCTAGCAACGTTATCAGCCGTCCTGGTGGATGCTACCATGCTGCTTTCTGTGGAGGGATGGGAGGAAGGGAAGAAGTCCCAGAAACAACACTTGCTTTAAGGCTCTGAAGCAGTCAGAAAATCTTTCTGACAAAACCCAGTGAAATGTGCATCTACTTGGAAGAATGAAGGCTTAAGTCCCCACCTCCCAGCGCAGACTACTTATAAAATTATGCCCCAGCATTTATTTGTAGGATTATGGGAGTCCTGAAGCAGGCATTAATGGAAGACTTCTAACTTGGAGAGCAAAAAACAGAGCACAAACAGCATCTCTTTGCTATTCTGTTTCAACATGTCTACATCTTGTCTTTCCTTCTGTAAGATGTTTGTTTCTCCAGGGTAAATCAAACTTCAAGCTCCGTTCAGCTCATGGACCTTCCACAGGATCATCAATAAAGGCTTATGCATAACGAGTCATCTTAACTACTGGATCATGCCTGCTTTAGGACCAGAGTACTACTATACTTATATCCTTAACACATTTCCAGGTCATTAAGGTAAAGAAATTAGGAAGAGCATCTTACTGAAATCCCTGTGAAAACTAGACATAGCGACCATTCATTCAGGGCCCTACGATGCAGACACATGTTCTTTCTAAATAAAAAGATCACCGAATCTGTTCACAAAGGCCTTGTATCAGCCACTGGGAACTGAAAACTCTACGCCATTTAAAGGCAAATGCATCTGAACAAGAGAAATTTGAGAGCAGAAGCTGCTAAGCACAAGCCCCTGTTTCCCCAGCAGAGTGTTGGGTGTTACTTGAGGCCACGCCGACGCACACCAAAGCGGGTAAATGCCTGTGCTTACGGACTGCCTGTCAGAAAAAACTTACTGCTGGTTATCTCCTGGGCCAAATTTGGATTTGGAAAATGACAAAGCAGAAGTGAGCAGTCAATATCCCAGAAGATTTGTGAATGAGAGAGACAGTTATAAGCCCAGATAGACTTGGGGGAGCCATGTAAATGTATTACAAGCACCAAGATTTATATTAATGCCTGGAGCTGACAAGGTCTCTCTTCTTATTTAATTGCCCACTCATGACTAAGTTAAGAGAGTCCACGTGGGACCATGACGTAAAGATGAGTAGCTCTGTCTAGCCTCAACACTGAACGCAATACAACACTAATATAAAGAGCAAATCTCCCAAGCACAGATCACTATATTATCAAGCATTTGCTGACAGCTAAAATAATTCAATTTAGGGTGGAAATATACCTCGCAGTGCACAGACGGACTGGCCTCTGCACACTAATCTGGCAATAATCTTGCTAGGAAATTTGCTACTGAAAACTCTTCCCTTCCTTTTTGATAAATGCAATCTTGTGCTACTTACATTTGTTGAAAATGCTGCTGTAGAGATTCCTGCCCAACTTAAAGCTACAATCACAATAACTCCTATGATTCTCTCCGTTGCCATGTCCTCCCCATTCTCCTGTGTTCTTCATATCCATTTATTGCCTCTGACTTGACTGCAAGCTCTTTAGGGCAAGGCCTCCTGGATAATAAGCCTTTGTGTAATACATTATTGATGTCCATGCGGGCTTCTAGGCACAGCTGTGATACAAATCCTAAATGACAGTGGTAAGACAACTACTGGCATGAGCTTAAAAGCCAAGCTGAGCCCTTTAGAAAAGTCTGGCCTCAGTGATAAATTTAGGTTTTTAAATAACCCATAGTCCCAGAGCATTCGAGTGACTCATCTACACCAATTAATTTATTCTTACAACACCTAGACTAGACAGGGAAATCTAAGCTCCCTCACTTCATGACTTTGGGATACTGAAGGATGTGCAAAGAGAAGGACTTAATGCAAGATCCGCAGCCTTTCATCTTAGCCATGAGATTATGTTTTCTCCCTTTGGGATCGACAGCCTGACTCCTGATCTCAAGTCACCCAACATCATGCTTAACACATCCTCCCAACATTTAAGAAGCAGTATGAACGAGCTGCCTCCAAAGAGCAACATCCCTTCTTAAGCTTATGAAACAAGGTCAATGAAAGTTGGAATAAGCAGGTGTTACCCTCCGCTATCCAAAAGGGATAACACATTTAAAATGTGTGTTACTTAAATCGTATATGGGTAGGTGTGAGCAAAAACTTCAGATACACAGTATACATGTAATATTGGGAGAGATGGGATCCAAAACATTTATTTTTCATCTTTAAACCATATTAAGTCTCTTCCTGACACTGCAAAAAAGAAATGAACCTCTCAATTTATCCTCACAGCACAGTATTAAGCAGAAAAGTTTTAGCTCTGCTTTACAGATGAAAAATTGACATATATTGACTTAACTAAACATAAAAGAGTGAAACATCCAACAAATCAAACAGCCCATCTGGCTGAGTACTTTTTGATGCTATGTAACAAGATGAAAAAGCAAATAACCACTGAAACACACATCAGGCAAATGCCTATGTGGGAACAGCCAGGAGCGCTGTGCAAAGGCTGGGCAGCCTTGACCCTCAGCCCTTTGCCCAAGTCTTCGACCTGGGTCCAGCTGCCACTCTCCCATCGACCTGACCCAAGCCTACCATTTTTTCAGTCCTATTTCTGAACGGAATTATAATGATATTTCCTTTCTCTCTTGCCCATCTAGATGCTAAATTCTTCAACATCACTTACAGCATGTTTGTACGAAACACAGTGAAATGAAATCCCCACCAAGAATGAGGCTATCAAGCTGGGTCATGGCAAGGATGATCATGGCTTCAAAAGCAAAGTGACAGTAGAATCACCCAGTTCTCACAACTACACGGGTGCATAATTACAGTTTATAGCGTATTTGTGCAGTCCAGGTGTTTGCCCAAACATCTGAGGATTAATTATAAGCACTGCATTAAGACAGCCTCGCCTGCACCCCCATTAAGACCGCATATGAGTGCTATGAAATACTACGGCGCTTTGCAAGAAGGAACTGGCATTTGCAGAGAGCAAGCACAGGTAACATGCAAGGCATCACTATAATCGGGCATCTCGTAACCGCTGCGGGGCACATTAAGCCATGTCAGTGAAGACACAGCCACAACGATACTGTGATGTGACCTCCAAACCCTGCACTACCTTCAGCCAGCGCCAGCTTAGTTTTGTGCCAATTTTGGATGTAGAACTCATGGCTTGACCTTAATGAAGTTACACGTTAGCTCTGTCGTTTCCTTGAACACAATGAACACCTTGGAAGAGGAAAACGAACTCAAACATAAAACAGAGATCCCCTTTACCGGCAAAATCTATGTGAAAAATAACTCTGGGATAGAAGAGAGCCTCCTCTCTTCTAGAGAGCTTCAGCTGGTACCACAAGGCTAAAATGAGTTAAGTCCAGAAAAACACAGACTATAAGAAACAATAGATTGATTGATTACTCCGCATTTGGCCACTAAAGGCATTGAAATGGTTAACCTTGTGTGAACCCAGAAAGTTCCAGAGTGTCTGACTACACAGAAATAATACTCAAAGGAAATTTATTTTTTTAACTATAGTCTAGTGGGCCTGAAAACTGCCATTGCAGAGGACAGCCTCTTTGTAGGGGCTTCGGGCTCTTAAATCTGCCACGATGCTGAGGAAGGGAATGAAACTGGTGGACTTCCGTGGGGGGTTCACTTTCATTTATTTCTAAAACAGATGTCATTCCGGCCTCCTCCCAACTTAATGACATATTGCATTTGGACTCCAAAGTGAAGGCACAAAGCCCAGCAGAATAGGGAAGAGAAAGAAGATATGTAACAGAATTGAGAAACTAGCATTTCAAAGCAAAGCCTAACCAAACGCTGATAAAATCACTTCACCAAGGGCCTCAAAAACAAAGGGCTTCAGCTTACCAGAGAAAGCAAAACCTTGAATCATTCAAATGAAATCCTCAACCGGGCAAAGTTCACTGTGGTTTTGTCAATTATATCAACAGGGTCAGAATTAGCTTTGTTATGTGTTGAAATGCACTAACCTTATCGGGATGCTCTTCATTGTAAGGATTCCAGTTAATACTCTGAAAATCTAATCTGAATTCTGCCTCTGCACATCACAATAATGCAGTTGCAGCAACAACAGAAAAGCACAGTATCTCAGAAACCCACAACTCATCAAAACAAGCGTTTCTGCTGAAATCTTAGGGTTTCATAAAATCAAAACAATGTTGACAATATTAAAATAATATAAATACCGGATACAAGTCATTTCACCCCACAATGTTTCCAGAAGAAAGAGGTGTTTGCTCACTTTTCATTTGTAAATTACTTTCAATTATTTTATTCATTATTTTATCCATTAATTTATCAAGTATCCATACTTTTTCTCTGCATATTACATTTACACTTCTGATGTCAGAATCTAAATGAAATATTTCAGTTTTGAAAACTGAAATAAAAAAAATACAGACTCTAAGTCAAATATCTCCCTATACACACATGTGAGGCTACGGACTTTTCCTTTGTGAAGTCTTCCAACATTTTTAAGTCAGTAGGAAGCAGAATTCTTAACAAATTTTGAAAAGCCAGAAGAAACTGGCTTTCCAACCTCCACATGGCTGTTTCCACATCCCTTTGCATCCACTGATTTTAAATTAAGTTCAAGAGAAAGAAAGGTGGGCCATTTTCTGAAGGTAACAAAGAAAAAAAAATCCAGAAATGCAAATTTTAAAGGTGATTTTATTTTTTTAACTAATGGTATAACTGACTTCACACAGCAACTCTAGAAAGACACTTCAAACTTCTAGAAAGAGCAGCATCCAAGGCTCAGAAGACAGTGTGCAGTTTCCTTGAGTTGAGCAGCCCATGAAAGCTCCATGGGGAAATGTCACATTTAACAAAATAAAGCAAGCGGGCAACTGTGAAATAAGAATGCTTCATATTCAAGAAGAAAAGTTCAAATAATTAAAAAAAAAAAACCAAACCACCACAGAAGAGTAAAGTTAACCAACTAAATTTAAAGTTTTGTGTTACATTGCAATTGATCTGTCTCAGAGATAACGGTTTGCATCAGCTGTTGAGTAATTAGGACTGCAACTAGTAACGAGCATCTCAGCAGCTGCTGTTTTGTCCAGATACACATTGTATAAACGTCCATAGAGAAACACAACAGGGTTACCACAAGCTGCCTGTCTGAAAACACCGCACCTACACAGTCACTGCTCCCATTCAGACAGGGATTATAGCCACACAGATGGACAAGTGATCTCAGCAGACAGTATGAGATAGCACGTCGTGCTGGCAGTCAGCAGAGCCACAGCCAGAGCCGGCCCAAAGCAAACATCCCCGAGCCAGACACCAACGTGGGTGCTGAGCCCTTTAGCTGAAGGGCAGCCAGCGGAGGGCTGTGATGATGGTTAGTGGACTGGAGCATCTCCCGTATGGGGACAGGCTGGGAGAGCTGGGCCTGCCCAGCCTGGGGAAGGGAAGGCTGAGAGGGGATCTCATCGACGCACACACATCTCTCCAGGGCGAGTGCCGACAGGACGGGCCAGGCTCTTCGCAGCGGTGCCCAGCGACAGGACAAGGGGCAACGGGCACAGCCTGCAACACAGGAGGTTCCTTCTGAATGTGAGGAAGCACTTCTTCACCTTGAGGGTGCTGGAGCGCTGGGACGGTTCTGCCCAGAGAGGCTGTGGGGTCTCCTTCCCTGGAGACATTCAAACCCCACCTGGACGCGACGCTGCGCACCCTGCTCTAGGTGACCCTGCCTTGGGAGGGGGGTGGACTAGAGGATCCCCAGAGGTCCCTTCCCACCCCGACCCGTCTGTGGCTCTGTGAAATCCACATCTATGAAGCTGTTCTATTGTACTTTTTATATATACACATATAAATACATACAGATAGATAGATAAATACCTAAAGAGTACAGGAAATGCATTGTGGAATCACTTAACATGAGACCCTGAAAGCTGGAATTCACTGCGCTTATGCGATTCATAAAAAGTGCAGTGAAAACGCATTAATCACTTTTTCAACAGCTTCTCCTCACTAACCCTTAGTACATGGAACTAATAATTTTTTTGCAGAATACGAGCTTTATTCATAGAAAATACATATTTATACAAATTATTAATTAAACCCTTCTCAATATCTACCATACCTGAAACATCTGGCATTTTTCTCTCTTAACAGTTCCACAGACTTGGCATTTTAAGCAGTTAATTAAAGTAACTCCAACTGTCAACAGTACATCATGTTTTGTGCCTTTAGATGGCTGCAAATGTAATTACTAGAGACAATCCATCAATCGCTAACCTCTAACCATGTCTATTGTGACACAGAGGCTCAGAGAGGACATCCCTTCCTCTGTTCCTTACCATCTCCTGCACACTTACGCTGGTCTACAGGACTGTATAGAGCACAGAAGACTGCCGGAAAGCTCTCATGAAATATGAAGTCATCTGCTTTATACAGCTCTCAGTGGGCAGCATGCATACAGTCTAAGCAACAAGAGCCTTCTAATTCCTATTCCTTGTCAGGAAACAAACTCCTAATAAAGGGATCACATGCTGTAAGAATGCTTGATTTATTTTATTCTCTATTACCAGAGATCAAGGACTAAGGGAAGAAGGCTAAATTTGTTCCCCTGCCGAGAAAAGGTTTCCTATATGTCTGGGAACTCCTACCGTTGATCACCAAGAGAAACTAGCATATATCTTTCTACACATTTCCAGTCCAGTGTTTCAAGCAGACCTCAGCCTCTGATTTGGGCTAATCCACTGGGGTTTTTTGCACTGTTCAAGGTGAAAATCAAGAAAGGCAACCAACAAAAGTGCTGAGGAACAGTCTGGTATCCAACAGGCTGTTAAAAAAAATAAAATTAAAACAGTTCCACATTTCAAATGGGACTGGGGCTTTGCAGGGCTAGGGCTATACTGTGGATTTCAGCCCCGAGATATACTCCGGCATAAGAGTGGTGGCTCACCCAGCAAGCAGAAAGCTGGTATGGCAACAGGAGGACAACGGGGGAGAAGTCAGTGCCAGGAGCTGCCAGGTATCAAAGCAGGTCACATGCTAGAATAAAAGGTATATACTGTCCCAGAGCAGAGAGGTTAGGAGCGACGTGACATTGGCGCTATGTCCACAGGTGATGTGGAACAGTCAGACTGCTGCATTTGCATGAGTGCTAGCAGGGTACTAGGCACATAAAATATCCAGAGTCTGTAGTAGAAAGGAGTGCTCCCTACCCCTTGCTTTCATAGACAAAAAGTCCTCCCACATAGTATAAAGCTGCAGTGCTTTCTGAAGCTCTGTCTGCGGGGACCCTGGTGTTGGCCTTTCCATTACACACAACGAAAAGTGTTTTCTCACCTCTGACACTGAAATGAGTCCTATTTCTGAAACAGCTGTCTTGCACCATTTGTCACTTAAAAGAAAGCCCTGAATAAATGGAGAGTACACTGACCTGTGGCTAAGAAAAATGTTGCTAAGACACACAGCTTAATTGCATCTGTCAAAAATGTATTTGTGCTCACTACACCTGATGAATCATCACCACACGCTTTCTGACTGCCAGACCAAACTGAGGATAACAGAAGTCTTGGAACTCAGCCACCTAGAAATCTTTAAATAGAAGTCTATAAATAGTAACAAACATCTTATATGGGCCTTCATGCAAGTATCTTGGTCAAATTCCTTGACATGGCACTAAAACCATTGCGCTCACAGTCTTCCTGAAGTTTCACAGAAGGGTCTTATCACTTCCTCCTCCCACCCTTCAAACTTGTATCATCCAAAACGGTTGTCACAGCCCCCCTCCTCAACTACATTTCACCAGGAAGATAAGCAAATTTTATTGGCTTATATTTAGTTTCAGTGTTTAACACTTGCAGTATGTGATCAGTGATTTCATCTGCAGGACTGGGCACGTAAAACATACCATCTTAAAAATAAACTACATTTCAGTGACTTCATGAGGAACTTTCTTGTGGGAAAAAAAGCCAACTTTATGTTTAAACTATGGTAATGCTATGAATCTTGTAATGGTGTTGCAATGGAGTACTGCAGATCCAGAGCTCAGAATAAGGAAAATCATACGTGTATTTGTCACCTGCTTTGACTAGATATTTTAGGCAGACTCAGAGATACAGTCATCGCAGCAGAACTCCAGGTTACTTCTCTAAGCATGATTAGGTTTTCCAGGTACAGCTTTGTAAGCAAGATGCCAAAAAAGCATACCAGGATACACTGAACTAGCAGGGACTTCTTTTAACACTAAATTTAAATTCCTTTCAGTTCTTTCATCTTTTTTTCTTCTCTCTTCAATCTCATCAAAGTTTGCCTATAGTTTTTCAGAGTTTATATCAATATGTAGACCTGGGCTATACAACCCCCAAATACCTTTCTAATGTCTCCCTCAGCATCCCACCTAAGCTTAAAGCAAGATCTGGCTACAAGTTTCCAGGGGTTTATGTGAAGTGCAATTACATTTCCATGAAGGTGAAGGAGTCTTTTATGTTGCACTTGAAATACTTTACAATGTGCAGTAATTATTCAATTCTTTTCAACCAGATCTTGGTCAAACTACACTTCATTGCTGATCTGACTGCTGTCAAGTATCTTGCTTCTGCAATAACCCATTTCATACAGCATGTTGATATGGTTTATGAGCTAAGTAAGGCTCTAACCCTTAAGAGTGCCCTTATACTCTTGATTGTTAATTCTTAAGGAAAGAAAATTTTCCTCAATCAGTTCTGCTCTTTTACTGATGAAAAAAAAAAAAAAATCTGTGCAAGAAACTAATTTACAGCCATAGCTCTTTCTCTTTCACAGCAGCATAAGACTCTTCAGTTTTTCCACAGAAAGGTACTTGATGTCTCTTTGATTGACAAGTTCCTTCAAAGCATATTCCACCTACAGCAGGTAAGACTTTGCTCTATCAGTTGTAATAACTGTGATTGCATGTATGGAAAGACCTCCAACATTAACGTTAAAATCCTGATCAAAGAACTCTGCTTTAGTTCACTGCATATGACTAGGGAAAATCATTTGGCGGTTCTGTATACCAGTCTCTGTAAAATGGGAGATGCTGATGTTTACCTCCTCATAAGCAAGTCGAAAGCTTGTTAAGTATTTTAAGATTGCTGGATGGCAGATGCTAAGTATTTTCAGTAGGATTTTACACCAGCAAGATGTTAATTACTGCAGTTCTTCATTTGCTAGATTCCCTGATGAACTGATACGGCAGACTCTCATTTGTTCACAGCTGAATACCCAAAATGCCAGCTAGGGTTGAGACAGCCTTGTACACAACTTCAACCCCAAACTTGTCTTTTTTGCAGACATGCATACCAAGACAGGAGATCATCTCTGCTTCTCTGTGCAAGAGTGACCCCATATGAGATTGATCACCATGAGGTACTCAACCATATTATATCATGCTCATGGCAATGCCTTGAGCTAAGTTATTTATGTGGGTCTTCTGGCTAATGCTAACCTTTGCGGAAGCAGAATGCTTTAGGTGTGTCGATCAAGGAGATATAGGTTCTCTCTACTGAGAGTTTAACTACTGTATATGAAGATGCACTTTCATTTCACTAATCCTGCAGTGGGGCCCGACCAAACTGAATAAACATCCAGTGTACCGGACACGCTGGCAGAGCCTTCCCAGGCTTCTCTCACCTTGCTACCAAGTTATCGAGACACTGTCTCTGCACGGAATTTGTCTGGAAAACTTAACTGCTCTTTAAACTTCTCCTCAAAGTGATCCTTAAGATTTAAATTCAGTTAATCAGCTTCACTTCAGACTTACTCTCAGCTGTAGCTGTTCAGTTTAGCACATACTTTACATGTTACAATGACACACGAATTTTTCACGTGAGCTCAAGGTCTGGTTGTGGTAGAACCAAATTTTGTTGCGCAACTGTTAAAATGCAGAGTCAGCAACTGAAGGACCCTCTCCTGGTCAAATTTTACCTGTGTCACAGAGTACTAACTCAGCCCCTGAAGTTCTGGTCTTGGCAGCAGCACCCTCTCACATGCAGGCAGGCAGGCTGGAGTAAGCTCTCTCACGCGTTATAACGCGTTGATCCCTGCCTCAGACTTTTTGCCACCACAGAAGACATGATGTAAGCACCTAAGTCGTCACTGTCTGGCACCTCTGATTTTATTACAAAATGGCTTGGATCAAGGAAGCCATCAAATTGGCTAATAATGTTCTGAGCAGTGCAGCATAAACCATGGAAATGGTCCCTTTATGAGTGCAATGATTACCACCAGGCAAGGCTGCTCCAGCCTCAGTAACGTGTTTCCTAGGCATTGTATAGTTCTGGGGTTGTACTTTTGCCCCACAGCTTCCCCGAAGCTGGCCCAGGTGACACCAGAGCAGCAAACCTCATCATGTGCTATTTGCTCCCATTAGTGAAAATCCTCCTTGCCAAAGTAACCGAAAACTTCCACAGATGCTGCTCGTGCAGAATTACTAAAACACTTCCCGAACAATACCCTTAAGGAGGAACAGTGAGACTTAATTAAAGTAGAAATTAATTAAAAGGCAATCAAGAGCAATAAGAAGTTTCTGATCATTTTCTCCAACATTTAAAATGTAAGATATATGGAAGAGGGGATTGCCCAATCTCAACGGTTTTCAAATGGCTTTTAGAAAATTAAAGAATGAAGAAAATACTAGACAAAGATGTGTAATAAAAGTTTCAACAAAACAATCAAGTTAGGAACTGATATAATAAGAGATTTAAAAAGCACATTTCTCATCTCACTTATCTCAGTATACAAGTGAAACATACCAAGTCCTGGGATAAAAGTGCAGAAACATCCTGCCCGTTGGTTTCCAACAGTCCCTCGTTCCCTTGACACTCACTTGGATGGCCTGGGCCCACGGCATTTCCAAAACATAATTATTTCAAAGGAAATGGGTAGCTGGAGCAGGAAACATTCTCCAACCTCGAAGAAACACCTTGAGAGCAATTATGTTTGAGCTGATTTTCTTAGCTCCTTTTCAAGAGGAGAAAAGAAAAAGGATTGAATAATACTTTCTATTAAATTTTATAGCACTAACTCAGCACTACACCTTTACTGTTAAAATGAACAAGTCATTGACAAACAAATTCTTTCAGTTTCATTACATTAGAAAGGGAATTTTGATGAAAATAAAATCCTTTTCTTTAAATTCTAAAAAATGAGAGGGGTTTGATTTGGTTTTGTGGATGGGTTTTGGGGGTATTCTTCCTTGTCTGTTTTGGTTGTATTTTGTTTTGTTTTGGGTTCAGTTGGGGTTTTGTGGTGGAGCTTTTTGTTTGGGAATTTTGGGGTTTGTTTTCCCCACACACACACACATTTTAAGCATGCTTTCGCTTACTACTAAAGCACTGAGTGACTCAAAACAGCAATTGATTCGTAGGAACAAGTATACGCCAGACCTTTCCAGCCACACAGCACAGGCTGCTTTGCTCTGTATTCCATCCTCTCTCCCAGAGTCCGTGAGGTAGAGGCATAACAGTACTTACAGACAAGTGAGCAGGTGAGAGGAGGGTAGAGGACATTGTAACTGCTCTTGCTCATGGACTCCATCATTGATTACTACCCCAAGTAATATACGTTCAGTGAAACCAAAGCATGTAAAGAACTGAATGCTTTTTCCTTATGAGCCTGCCAAGCAGGCAACCCCTTGTGCTCTATTGAAGGTCTGGGGCAGGCCAAGCACAAGTCTGGTAGAAGAGAAAAAAATGCAAGACAAGCTGGCCAGCCATCAAAACAAAGAAGGACAAAATAATTTTGCTAAATTAATGAGAAATTAGAAGCCTGAATTGTGACGTGTTTGCATTTTCCTGCGATTCACTCAGACTGCAACCTCTTTAGGACAATCAGCATCTCTCCCTTCCTAACCTCACAGAGTCAAGCACCAACTGGTACAGAACATTTATTCAACACAACACTACCTCTAACACAATAAAACATGTGCTCTACATGTGAACCTGTGACGGCAGAACTAAACATGACAAAAGAAATAAGATGCTTATCAAGTTTATGGAATTTATTATTTTTCTCAGATTCACGCTGGCTTTGAATACAAGCACCAAAGAAATAAAGCAGGCAAAACACACGCCTGTAAAACAGTTTACATTCCAAGCATCTGGATTTTTGACCGAAAGAAATCAGAGAAAGGAAGCCATCCTGGGAATGAGCTGCGCAATACCTCTGCAGAGCTCCATCCTCCTCATCACTCTAGCACCCTTGCACCACACTCCTGATTTTCAGTCCCGCAGATTTCCCCCCGACAAAACATCCATCAAAAACTAAACCCAAGCTGAGCTAGGTGCTGCCATAGCCCTTTCTTCTGCAGCTTCTCCTCCAGGAGGGAACATGTCCATTGAGATCACCACCCCTCCAGAGAGCAGTTACCACACAGCACGCGTACAGCGGCTGACACGCCGGCCCCAGCATAGTTTGGACGTCAGACAACTTGCTGTTCGGAATAATTACTCAGAAAGCCAAAACCCACAGAACATCGCTTGCAGAGGCTGCCGTCTCTTGGATTTAAACCGATTCCTATCACAATGTTTCAGAAGGACTCCGTGGCCAAATTTGTCACAGGTGTTTGTTATCTGGGTCCCAGGACATCATTTTTACGGAAGCTAAAAAGAGCTCGACTGGGTGTTGAAGTCAGCTTTCAAATAGGGATTGGGTGACAACTAGTGGAGGTTTTCCTCAGTGCAGCTCCATGGGCTTCGTAGGATGTGACCTGCATCGAGATCCTATCGCATTGAAATAAAACCGATGCAATCCAGTTACACAGGAAAGCTTTCCAGAAAAAAAAAAAAAAAAAAAAAAAAGTGTATGCATATGGGAAGACATGGGGAATGTGCTCACATGACTCTAAGCTCTTTCTTATCAACCCGGTAAAGCTGCTCAGATACACAAACCAAGTAACTAGAAACAGAAGCTGCCATCCTGTGTAAGCAGCTCACCATCCACTCCCAAATAATGATTAGGTGGGAGTAAAGATGGAAGGAGCCAGAAGGTAGCACGACCTTCCTCCTGGCGCATCCCTTTCCTTAAAGTCTTCCAGCTATTAGAAGCTTATGGCTCCCGAGCTAGAGGCTGGCATTGAACTGTTCTGTTTAATAGCCCATGAATCTTTCCTCCATTAATTTCTCCTCCATGAATTTCTCTAGTCTGTGTACGCTTTTAGCCCCAACAACATGATGTAGCAATGAGTTCCACAGCTCCATGCCACATTGCAGGAAAATATATTTTCATTTACTTTAAAACTACTACTTATTTCACTGGATGGTTTCTAATGTCTGATTTATGAGAAGGTGAACAATCATTCCCTAATTTATCTTCTCTGCCTTCTTCATGATTTCATTAGCCTTCACCCGCAACCTCTCATTTACCTCTTTTCCAGGCTGACAAGTCTAGAAATTGATGAATTCACGCACAGTAGAAAAATATCTTTCACTTTATTTGCCTCTTTAATCATCTCTGAACATGGAGCTAATGCTTCCAAAGACTTACTAGGAGCAACTTTCCCCAAGCAGCATTAGTTGAGGTATGACTCATCATCGCTACCCTCAAATACTTTGTGGGGTTTTGGTACGGAAGCGAAGAAGGTTATTTTATTTTTATATGCAAAACTTTGCATTCACTGATGATGCATTTTGCCTGTCATGTTATCACCTGGTCACTCAGCACTGAGAGACCCTCTGCAACACTTCAAACTGCTTCTAAATCTGGCTACCCTGATTATTTTAACACCTTTTTTTTTATCAGTATCAGTAATGTTTTATCAGTATCAGGCTCTAGTACAGTACTACAGCTCTAACACGCCACCAAACTATTAGGAAAATAATTCTCCCACAAAATATCCAGAATCAAACAAGAACAAGAAATTGCCACACAGCCTTTGAGGAAGTTTTTGGAATATCCCTGCCCAGGTTTTCTGTCCAAAGCACTGTGGTCCTGGTGCACAGACACTGAGAAAGTGGTGGCTGGTATTAATAAGACAACCTCTGAATTTGGTAAAAGAGGGGGAAAAAAAGAAAACAGAAGACAGACAGGAGAAAAAGTGCCAAGTATAGATCTGTTTCAAGAATCCTCAATTATCATTATTCATTGCTTGTCACAGGATGCTGTTTCTTTAAATCACAACTGAAAGGATAGAGAGAAAGTTGTAGATCTGTCAACTTTTACTACAAGTCTCCTAAGCGGTGCCCGGTTTAAAAAAAAAAAGTACCAAGTTTCTGCTCCTCCTGATTGCAGAAGAAAGCCTGGCAATACTAACCCTAAATGTTCAGAAAGCACAAGACAAATTAAAAACAAATCCCAATGCTGAAATAACTTCATGATTTAATATCTCCTGCTTTTGAAGGTACAACTCATCATTTGACTGCTTGTGGATTGGCTGTATCATTACAATGAGACTAGCAAATATGTCAATTTATTAATATTTGCAGTTTCAATTTTCAGGGCAGGCAGAGATACACAAAATACTGAACAAGAAAACAGTTTAATCTCTCTCCAGAACACTTCATGTTTTTAAATCATCTCTCCATTCAATTGACATACTAAATGCAGCCTGCTCAAGGCATAAATGCAATAAATTAATGTGGGCTACAGATAAGATTCAGATTCTGCAGAAGCTCAACTTTCTCAAGAAATAAAGACTTCCTAGCTGCTCTCCGAGGTGCCCATAAATATTTTCCAGACATGACTCCAAGCAGCAAACAACGCAGTGTTGTTCCCCTAAACAAAAACCCACAGAAAACAGGCACGTGTTCAGCCCTTCCAGAAGTTAACAATGTCACTACAAAGTCTCAGTGGAGATAATAAGGATGAGGTATCACTAAGGCAAGCTTTGTGATGGGGGCAGTCACTCAGGCGTTGATGGGCAGACTTGTCAGCACAGGAGAACCACAAAGGCAGATTTGGAAGATATAATGACCACCGCCACTGCCCTTCCACCGTGAGCAGCACACCAGGGTGTCTGAAGATGGTTTGTTTGTTCAGGTAGAGGCATTTGTTTCAGGATCAGAACAGAAAATTTGCAGAGCTCCAGCAAGCAGTCACACAGCCCAGACCAGCACGTAACTACTTGTTTCCACAATTTTGCAACCTTGCCTGGTAACTGGAAATAATGGGTTACATGAGTGAGTGCTGGGTGTTTGAAAAAGGAGCAAGGACATTGCAACAAGGCCACAAAGCGTGTCACTGGACCTTGGTTCTGCGTCATTGGTTTTGGTCTCGCTGCTGGTCCTCAAGCTCACCAGGTTCCTCTGAATGCTCACCTAAACCCGTGCCTGATCTGTGACTACATCAGTGAACCATCTTGATGCAAATCCTGCTCCTGGCTGTCAGGGAAGACTAAGCTGACCATCTTTGTCTAGCTGGATGTTCACCCAAAGCACCTACTCAGCTCCTCAGAGGAGGGCCAGCTGCCTGTCCAGTGCTACAGGAGATAAAAACAAGCCATAAAACTCCAAGGAGCAATATAGAAAGTGACATCCACACAGCTGAGAGTAAAAACCACTGGGGTAAAAAAAATGGGGACAGAAAAGCCAAACATACAAAAAAGAAGTTGCAAATACATCAATGAGACATAAGGTAAAGAGGAGCGCAGAAAAAAAAAAAAAACCACAATAGTAACTATAAATTGACAAGGACCGACCATAAAAGATGGGCAAGATAAGCAAAGGACAGAGTGGCACGCCATCCCTTCACAAAAGTAATGTTGTGGGAGTTTTGATGTAGATTGAGGGCAGCCGCAGTCACCGGCTTGCACCCCAGCCGAGAGGAACATGCAAGACCCATGGGCACAAAGGTTCTGCACTACAGCAGCGTTGTCTCCAAGGCACAGCTAACGCTGCAGCACTTATTAACTTCAGGTTGCTAAAATATAAAGTGATCATTGTACATGTGGAAAAAAAGGAAGACTCCTGGGAATGCATCTCACCAAGGAACAGAATGATCCTTACCTCATCAAGCAAAGTAAACAGAGCAGCACCTATCCTCAGAGAACGACAGGCAATTAGAGGTACAGTCAAAATCTATTGAAAATCAATGGAAAGATTCACAGTCTCATGCAGATTCTTAATCAGACCCTCAGCTATGAATCACGTATATCAATAACAGAGCTGGATATATCATTTTGCCACACGAAAAGGAAATCATTCCCAGGTTAGAACAGAACTACAACCAGCTAAACAAAAAAGCATTTGAAGACAACTGTGGCTTTTCTGGGGGAGTGCAAGCGTTGGGAGGGGATATAATACACTGTGTCCTGTAAACAGATATTTAAAAAAAAAAAACACAAACATGTGAAGCCAGCCATGAGAACACATGGGTCCAACATTAGGGTGTTTATTCAATAATTCTGCTTTAGAGGCTTTATAAAGTATACAAACAACTGAGGCATATAAAACATAATGAGATAAAAATAAGTCCATAAAATTGCCTGCCAAGGGAGAGGAAGGGAGAAAAAAAAAATGTTTTAGGGAGGCTTTGATTGCTGTTAATACTGAAACCACAACTGGCACTATTTCTCTCATTGATGAGGAAACACGCACTTCCCTGTCATGCAAAATTTAAATTTCACCGTGCTTTTTGCAGGCAAGAGAAGAGGACGGACCTGAATCAAGCATATAGTGATCAGCAGTGGAAGTCCTGAAGAAACTGCTGAGCTTTTAAACCACAGCAGCACCTCACAGTTCCTGCGTATTTTGCTAAGCACCTTACCAAGTGCAGCAGGCACACAATAATGGGGACATCACCCAAGTCCCCAAGAGAGGAACAGATTCAGACAGCTGTGAAGGAGACTTATGAAGGAGACTGTGACGATGCTATCACTTGCCAGCTCAAAGTTCTTAGCAAGGCAGCCCTTACCAAACCCTGAGGAGAGCTGAGCAGAGGCAGCCTTGCTGCTGCTGAAGGAGCAGGGATTGTGCCAGCCCCGGCTGGCAGTGCTCTCCCACCCTCCACACCCACTCCCGCCTGGGCAGCCACAGGGTACTGCCATGGCAAAGAAAGGGGCACATGGACAGCTTCTGTCACCCCCCGCAGCTTCCCCCTCCAGCAACTGCTTCCCGGGCCATGCCTGGAGCTGGCTGTGCAGCAGCTGTCTCATCATCTCCTAGCTTGACGGTGGCACAGGAGAGCACTAAGGAAAGAAAAGTTGTCAGCTTTGTTGACCTTTAGCCAGGACTACTCTTGGATGCCAAGATGTGACATGGGAGAAAACATGAAGGAGTCTTTGTGGAAAAGCATGACAAACGAGCACTCAAGACTGACAGCAGAAGGGGGGTGATGTCTCAGTGCTGCACTGAACAAGATATGCAGGGCAGGGGTGGGATATGAAGAGCTGACAATGAAGACGAGTGTTTTGCATTTGGGTGGTGGGAAAGGAAGCCCAGTGAGGTGACAGGAAAAAAAAAAAAAATGTTCAATGCAATAAGCCAGAAATACAGTATTTGTAACCGCATTCTTGGAACAGGGAAAAAACACGAAGTTCTCACAGACAATGAACTGTCTCGGGAGCCACACAGACTAGAATGAACTGCACAGCTAGAAATTTTGCAGATCACTGTTCTAGAACTGTGCCCTGGAGCCTTAACTTTGGAAAACCTAGGAGGATAACATTTTAAGTTATGTCTGAGCTTGCAGCCAGCCAGCCAGCCACAATGGACCAGAAGAGCATAGCTGTGTTCCAGGCAGCCCGTGACAACATTTAAACTCTTTGTTGTCCTTCCCAAAGACAGAAAAGAAACCAACCTACTTTCATCTAATTTGCAACAATAGAGTATGGTCCTCAAAGCTCACGTCCTGGCCACTATTCCCCCATACACCCCCTCAGCTCCTTCCCTGAGCCACCCAGGGCTGCACACAGCAAGGCTTATGAACTCATCCATCTGACACTAAACTCCAGCGTCCTTGTTCAGGATGAGACACAGCTCAAGAAGCATAAAAACAGCAGAAAAAAGTACAGTCTTGCCTGCTGTTCATTAGCAACAGGACTACCATATTTTGGCAGCTCTTCATCCAGAGATCAGCAGCCCACAGGTTGCATAGCAGTCCTGCTATCAATCCTATTCCAGAACCTGGCACAGAGACCTCCAACTTACACACTGATCGCAACACCAAGCTCAGACACCCTCTCCTTGCTGGCCACAAGTACATCGTACTGTTTCACAACAAATCTGCAGCCAACTGAAAATACTCCAACCAGACTATGAATATATTGTATAAGAAAAGCAATTCTACCCACTGGAACTTGTTGCTCACTCCATACCTAACCAAATGCAGTTCTGTTTTCCACTTCATGCAAAACCACTGCAGAATTGTAGTTCCCACACCAGTTCCAGAGCCTGCAACACAATACAGATGTGACTGGCCAAGGGATGTGTGTCAGGGTGTCAGACCCACCAGCAAATGACAGCAAATCAATCAGGTTACAGTGTGCTAGGCGAGCCACAGTACCTGACAGCTGTTGCACACATATGTCCTCTCAAGCTGCTGCAGCCACAGGAGAATGAAGCTATGTAGCTACGGTCTCCTACAGCTGAGCAGACCAGCTCTGCCCACAACGTGCCCAAGGTCGAAGTCAGACAGTCTGCATTTCACTCCTGAAAAGGTTTTTCTTCTAAATACCATGCAACGATGTCACACCAGGAACGATGTGGACTGCAAATTCAATACAAGACATGAGCATAAGTTATTAACTGACTATTGATATTCAAGATCATTGATGATGAAACACTTATCCTAATAAGCACAAGGTACACAGTTAACTCCACAAAGACTTGTGAAAATCCCTCAAGTATTTCAAAATATACATAGAGAATGAGTGAAGAAAAGCAATAAGCATGGGAGTGGAGAGGGAAATAAGCAAAACCTCAAAAATATAAATGCTAGGATGGATATTCTGCTTCAGGACAAAAATCAGCCATCGCATCAGACCATGCGGTTTCTAAGTTTAATTTACAGTAATGAATCAGGGGCAAGACCTTATTGGTCACTGGGTAAAAACCAAGCTGTACAGAACAAAGAATATGGATAACAACTGGGATTAAAACCAGCCTTTGCAATTGAAAAGGATGAGTTTTGTGAGCAGCGAGGTGATGGCAGCTCTCTCGTTCCAAGAAACTGGAGAAATTTTAAATTTAGCCCTGAGCTCTCTGTTTCCTACGTCTTCAGCAGCCAGCATTAGTAACTGGCAAAGCCAACTGCAAGTCCCCTCCACAAGTGTCCTGGGAATAGACATTGCAAGTTTCTACACCTTATGTGGAAAGGACACTGAAACAAATAAAGGGTTTTTTTCCAGAATGTGTAATTGAAGCAGACACAAAAGAAACAGCACTTGACTCAGAAGAAAATTTTACAAGTCTCAAAGGACTGCACAGATCTGATATTCTGAAACGCTAGGAGTCATGATGTTAGTAGTCCTTCAGCCATCACTGACACTTTCAAGAAGTATCTGCTTTTTGTGCTCTCTTTACTCATTATATGATGAGAAAAGTCACGAGCTAAATAAATATTTGTTTTCTCTTACAAATCACCTTTAAGATTACAATCCATCCTGACACCAGGACAAGGAGTTCATTTTCAAGTTTACGGTAATTCATCACTGAGCTAGGGTCTGAGCTGCACCAAGAATAAATGTGTTACAAAAATAAGTGGTTGCCAAGTCTTTACACAGCCACTGGAAGTGTCTAATGCAATCACGCAGTCCTGTGGCTTGCTTCCACTAGAAAGGCTTTTACATTTACATTAATCTCTGGGAATTGTCCTACGCTACAGAAAACCACAGTGTGTTCAGATTATTGATTTGACCACATATTATTTTGAGCTGCAGTCTCTGATTTTTGACTATGTGCTTGAGCAGAAAACTTTGAGCGACAGCTCTGTATTCTGACATAAGGCAATAATTATCTGGTGATGAGAGCCCCAGCTGAGAGCATGCCCCCATTGGTTTAAAAACAAATCCTGAGGATAAATCTCTGGCACCTTCACATGGCCAGGCTGGGAGGCGAAAAGAGGAGGTAGTATTTTATTGATTTTACCACAAGAGAACTGAAGCAGGGAGGGTTTTGATATACAAAGTCGTGTAGACACCTAATCCTCTTGAGATCAGTGGGAGTTAGCGACCTAAATGATTTTTGCTGATTTGGCCATAAAAGATACATCCGCAGTCACACCAACAATATTTATGTTTTCCTGGGCAGTTAGAGATCGCACTCATGCCTCAGCCCTAAACCCCTAACTCTCAGCCTCCAGCTTCAATCTTAAGAAACCAGATGGCTCTGAAGGCCATCAGTACAGCTACACCAGGAAGCTCCACCAGTACAGAAGGACCAGCTCACGCTATGGCTCTGCCCCTCTCTGCAGCACGGACAAACTAACCAGTCCCTGGCTTTCAGGTGATGTACATGCACAGTTGCCAAAATCTTTATCGGAGCCCCTGAACCCTTGCCTGGGAGCTTGCATGCTCTGTTTTCATACGCATTTTGGAAAGCTGAAGGGCACTATCCACTTCTTAAAGAGGCCACAGAAACCTAGCTACCTCCTCTCTCTGATGGGGGAGGTAGAACAGCTCTAGGTCAGCATTAGGCACGTAGGCAGAGTAATGTGGGGAAAAACTGCCCTGTTATCATCCATCTGTTACATCAGCTCTGCCAGCTCTCTCCATTTTATCTATATTTGACACTTGACTAAGCACTTAAGCTTCTCAAGAGAGATCATTATACAATAATCAACCTTTTATTGGAGGTTATGTTTTAGGGTTAAGTTTTTGGCCTTTATGTTTGTAAAGAAAAACTGTAACCTTGAGTAGAATTTAATGCATGATGACCTGGAGAAAGCAGCACATTGTGATCTTGTCAGGCCTATAATGTCAGATTTGGGGATGCTCAGGGATGAAACAGTGGGACATAGGGCTTCATTCAGCCTCAGAGGTACCCACAAAGTCATGCACATAAGAGAACACAAGAGGCAGAGTTCAAATCATTGGGCCACTTTAGGAGGGCTTCTGGTCTCGGGCACTTTGTGTGCATGCAGTAAGTCAGCCTTGCTGGTTTACTACTCCTCGTGCACAATGAGAGCAGCTCGGTGCATACAAACCAGACTGTAACAGATACCATGACGTTCCAAGCAGCGCTTCTGAAAAGGGGCTCCAGGACAAAGGCTTAGGTCTTCTGGTGACACGTCCAGAAGAGACAAGAGGTACACACAAATACTTGAACAAATGTCAGTGCTCCTGTCTGTGTACCTGCAGCCTTCCTAGCCATCAAGTTCTTGTGACATTGCAGAAGATCACATCAAAACATTAAGATTAGAATTTAAATAGTCATGATAGCAATATGACAGCATTCTGATAGTAAATGCAAATGCCATTCAAAAAATTCAGGAAAAGACAAAATTCTCACGGCAACATTAAAAATAACTTCTGCACCATGTGGATATGTTAATGTGCTGCCTTTCAGTCTCACAGGCTGGGTTGGGGGATGGCAGGTGTATTTTTCACCATGTGTTTTAAGAATAGTTCTGACCTTAAAAATAATAATTCTTGCTCACTCGCTCTCCAGAGTTCACAGTTGGGATTTGCGGTCTCTAATGGGGAAGAAAGCTTTTTTTGTCCCCAGAATCTTAGTAATGCCATTTCAAATAATACAATGTTAAGGTTGTTATGCTATGGTGCCACCTCCACAGCCCCATAAACCGAAACCCTCCCTACTGCAGCTTCAGTCCAACCACCGTAACACACTGCCCTTCAGCCACTCTTTGGCCTGATTTATTTAGCATCACGGGTGATTTGGCTTCTCCTAAGGACCATTAAACTCTTGACCTCTCCCTCCAGATGACCCAGTGTGGCTGTGCCAGCTATAACACAACATGCCAACCAGCTGGCCCTGGCATCACAGCACTTCATTAAGGCCATTTGAAGAGCTAGGACATGGCAAGATTAGACAGCAACAAGAAGGAACACTGACTTTTCGGGCTGAAAATCAGCATAGATGCACAAGTTCCTCACAAAAGTATGTTGCCACTAAACAATAAAATGCAGCACAGAAACAGGGTGATTTCATACTGCAGCATTTAACTCTGCCACTGCCAGAGGATACGTTCCCCGTCCAGCCTGACACAGCACAGTACAAAGCCTCGTGGATCTCCACGCTGACAAAGGATGCTCGAGTGGCAGGTTTACACCCTGGGCACTCCACCATGCTCCGACCTTGCTGAGCAGCTCTGCAACCCCTCCCCTAAATCTCCTCACCTGCATGCCCTGGTCTGTGCTACAGAAAAGGTCTCTGCACAGCATTCAGCCCTGGTTTGATTGAATGATAAGAGCACAGTTTTGACTGCAGATGCCAGTCTACCATGAAGTGGATCTTGCAGCAGACCACCAAACAACAACAGGTAGCAGTAATTTCACAAAAAAGTACCACTCTAGTCCTCATGCTAGCCAGATACTGAATATTTAAAGACTATGTGGCTGGGTCTTTGATTGCTCTTATTCAACACAGCTCTGAAGAATGAGTACCGCATTGCTTAGCCTGAGTTGAAGCTTTGTCCCCAAGTACTCAGTATCTCCAAGAGCAGCAGTTTAAGTCCCCTCCCCCTAAGCCAAGATTCATCATTTCTAGCTAAAGGAAAGGACAGTATATTTGTTCTGTGCTGAAGCCCCTGGGACCCAGAAGACAAGATGAAATGGAAATTTTCTTCTTTTTTTCTTTTTTTTTTTTTTTTAAACCAGGTTTATACAACTGGTATGGGCCAGATGAGACAAGATGGGTTCTTAAGAGGCTGGGTCCCCTGGTACTTAGCACAGACTGAATGTTATCAAGATGGTACATGCCAGTCATTAGGATACTAATTGGCCCTGACAGGGCTCTGGTGACTGAATTGAATATCCTAACTGTCACTACCTGGAAGCATTGCTGCAGGGAACAGCTCCAAGGAGCCTAGAGGAAAGAAGTGGGTGTGAGGAGGTAGAGAGATGGGGGATGTTTATAGCTCTCTACAGCTGTCTGCATCACATATTTAAACAAGAGGAAAAATACTTCTTTATACACCGTGCTGCTAAAAATTCCACTGAAAAAAATATCACTTTGGGTAATTTACATTTAAATGAACTTTCCACATGAAGTAGATTATTTTGCTGGTCATGTTCACAACTACTTTCCCCTCTCTCTTTCCCAGGACTCTTGTCTCCAGAATCATCTTTTCTTTCCCTGTCTCTCAACCTATCCAATTAAAACATCAAAAATAAACTAACTTGTCAGATTTCCCCACCAACAACTGTCTCCTACTGCTCTCTTCCTGTCAGAGCTTTACTTCATCTTGAAAAATTCTGGTGCATTGAATGGGTTTGTTTGTTGGCTTAGGTGGCCAGATTTGCCATCTATGTTCTAGGTTTCCAGCACTTTCAAACCAGAGAATCAAAGCTTTCTGAACAGCTCGCTGGTCACAAAGAGTGACCGTTTCCAGTTTTGGTTGGACAGCGTTCTAAGGCTGAGAGAGCCCAACTGGGGAGGTGCAAAACTGAGACTGGATTATCAACAAATTAAAAGCAAGGCTGCAAGTTATACAAGTGTGGATTACTGAAAAATAAATGTTATTTGAAAGTGTGTTTTGCACTTCACTGCAAATAACAGCACTGAGCCAAGCTCCTGAACCAGTGACTTGGTAGCCTGGATGTGACAAGTTAGCTGTGCCCTTTAAGAGACCAGCTGTGAACAAGACTACTCGGCTAACAAGAAGCCAGAACACACACTTACAACACGGGTCGTCAACCCTGAATCAGAGGTCAACATTCCATTCGAGCCCTGTGCACGAGATGAAACCCAGAGAAGTTCCAATCATATTTAATCTATGACAACAGCAAGGGGGCTCTGAAATAATATACCTAGACAAACAAAAGTTAATGTTTCCTTCTGACAACCACTATCAGCTGTCTACTTTTCTTAATCCCTCACTGCCATAATACCTAGGCAACCCAGTGTATTACCTCCCCAGCACTTCAGGGGGTACAGACCAGAGCCAAAGAGGCAGGGGTAAGATCCCCTTCTCCACCCCAGCAAACTACCCACATGCTCCTCCTGCACAGCCTATTACACCCCATAAACGCCAGTTCTGTGGTCCAGGAATCTGCCGTGAACAAGAAGATCCTGGCAGAAATTAAACAAGAGCTTCCACATGCGAACACACTGATAAATACTTGGAATGCAGGGAAGTCACCCGTCCTCCCCTGCATGCCGCATGGATTCCTAGCCTTCCAAAACGTGCATACAATAAGCTGGTGAAGGGTCTGCAGAGCAAGTCTTATGAGGAACCACTGAGGGAACTGGGGCTGTTTAGCCTGGAGGAGAGCTGGGGGGAATCTTATTGCTTTCTACAGCTACCTGAAAGGAGGTTATAGGCAGGTGGGGGTCAGTCTCTTCTCCCATGTAACAAGTAATAGGACAAGAGGAAACAGCCTCAAGTTGCACCAGGGAGGTTTAGACTGGATATCAGGAAAAAAAAATTATCACTGAACGGGTGGTGAAGCATTGGAACAGGCTGCCCAGGGAGGGGGTGGAATCACCATCTCTGGAGATATTTTAAAAATGCATAGATGTGGTGCTTAGGGACATGTTTTAGAGATGGTCTTGGCAGTCCTGGGTCATCGGCTCGACTTGATGATCTCAAAAGTCAACATCTGCTAAAATGACTGTGAAACAGAGATGGAAGGGGAAAAAGGGAGTGGAGTGGGGAGAAAGGGGGAATCAGGATGCGAATTTCCATGCACTTTCTTCTGTACTGGCATTGCAGGAATAAAGGTTCTTCTTGCAATAGTTTGCAGTGCAAGCAGACAAAGAATGGTGGGGGAAGAGAGACACAGAGGTGACAAAACAGCTGGGATTTCCCCTCCTCTAGCACCGGCAAGGAGAACAGGAGCACAGTCTGTAGCCACCTCTGCTCAACTAAACCCTTTCCAGCCAGCTTCAGCACAACCCTTCCCAGACGGCTGTGGAAAAGAAGTTCTGACCACAGCCAAAAGGATCTGGGAGAACCACAGAATTTGTGCCTCTCCGCTGCATGCTAGACCTCATCAATATAACAAACATGACTCAAAAGTGTGTGCTTCCTTATTGTCACTTCCAGGAAGCCCCTGCAATGAGCTTCATTTTCCTTTGTAAACAGGTTTCATTGCTTCATAAAATAGATGTATTAGTCATGAATAAAATCCCAAAAATTACTGAGGAGGGAAGAAATACTTAATGTACCACAGTCAATAAAGACAGAGGAAAAGAAAAATATTAGCTAGAGAGTTCCAAGAAGGTCAGTCTTACAAAGAAACAAAATATTAGGTCTGACAGAAAAAAGTTCTTCTGAATACCGATGCGCTCCATACAGTGACAAAGAAGCTATACTTACCTGAAAGGAGATTAAGTAACGTCCCATAGCACCTGAGGAAAGCGAGGAAGGTAGAAAATAGAGGCAAGCAAGCATAAACACAAAGAGAATAAGGCCCCTAAAGTCTCTTTCATATAGCTGCTTCTCCACAAAGGAGATTTATATCTTTTCCTTGGAAATTCGGCATTCAGGAAAGTGGACTTAGAAGTCTAACTCCATAATAAAACCCTCTTTCCCAGTCCCCAGGAAACTATAATACTGATTTACTGGTCAAAGAAATAAATGTGCCTCAGAGTTCCGTACAAGGCTTTTCTGAAATTAATCCAGCTCTAAGATGGATAAGCAAAAGTGGAAAAATACCGCAGAACATATTTGTGTAGATAAAAGGAGCTTTCTAAAGGCCAGTGTTCCTGTCATGATGGAATAATTTTCATTCTCTAGATAAAGAGCTGGAAAATAAAAATAAAAGTAGAAAAAGCTACAACGTACAACTGGCTCCCTGGGTACTAGGACATGTTTGTTGGTTGGGGACTATGCTTTACTGAAAATGTCTAATCAGTTAAATTTAAAACTGGAAATACTTCATATGGGATTCATTTGAGCAAATGTTGACATCAGTGTCTGTGCTAGTTACCCACATAGCTGCTACAGTTGATGGAGAGAAATAGGCACCTGCAGGGCAGGATTCATCTGTTTCTAAAGCAGTTGTCTAAACCAGGGTCAGATGAACTGTGTCCTAAAATATCTATTTCTCTTTCCTAACTGGAAGTACAGTCCACATACCTCAGGCAGATGCAGGCAGCTAGTTTGTAGGCATCTGAAACGAATGGTGGACTTATTTCACCAAGCATCAAAATGATTGCAGCACCTCACTCGAGACTCAAGTAGAAACACAGGGTTTGCAAAACTGAATCCACTTTCTTCTCACTACAGCTGGAAATCTTACTTTGGAGAATGCAAATACAACTCCCAAGCCTCTATACAATCTATGTTACCAATTAAAATGAATCAAGATGCAGCCCTTATAGTTGCAGAGATAGCCTTTTAAATGCAAGCAGAATGCACGTGGGAACAACACTGTATTCCTGAGCCTGCTGGTTGATACAAAGAGGACTTCAGTGAGCTCAAGAGCATGAACAGAGCCATCAGAGGAAAATCTGCAAGACTGACAGTTTTGCTTTTCGAAAATCATTCTCCCCTAGATTCATGTCAACAGAACTGTCCCTCAGCTCCTAATCCTGGATTTAAAGGCAGCTTCCAGGAGCAGAGGGGAAGACAATAAGCCTCAGATTTCTGTTAAAACATTTTTTTTTTTTTAAATTAGTGAATAAGGCAAATGAGTTCTAAAAATAGAACTTCACGGTATAGACTGCAAGTGTCCAAACCCATGACCTGGCAGAAGAGCTCATCTAGCCCTAACTGACCGGCCCCTGACAGAAGGGGAACCCTAAGATGGTCCCTTACTCCTCTCCTGCCAGGAGAGCTGTTTTGTCCCGTGAGCAGGTCACAAGAACAATCCACACAGCCACAGCTCCTCTCCCTGTTCACTTGCGATGGGTTCTCTAGGTAAACCACAGGCAGGACTGTGTCACCTTCACCAGGATGCCCGCAGCCCACTGCTGGCCACCATCTTTCTCCAAGTGCTACGCGGGAAGAGAAGCATCCTGTATGCATGTTCACATCTGGGAAATATTAGACAACTACTATAGACCAACCAGCTGTGCTGTGGATGCAGGAAGTAGAGCTTTCACCAGCCTGTAGTGCAGTACAAACTGCGTGTTCCCTCCATCTGGAAGGGTTGGGCACAGGATGAAGTCTCTATTCAGACAGGAGCATTTACTAATGTAGTGATCATTTATTCCACGTGGGCTGAAACCTCTCTGATTAGGGACCATTTTCTTGTCCTGCAGTTGTACAGCACTTACGTAGCATGAGTTGCCAGCTGGGGCTCGTGAACACTGCTGTGATACAAAAATAAAATCAGCCTTATTCAGACCAAATTCCAAAACAGAGATTGTTCAGTTGCCCACGTTCAAGATTAAATACAGAGAGCTGGGCTAACTTCTCAATTCAAAGTAAAGCAGACACTTACCTTCTCCTTCGGCAAGGACAAATAGCTATGGGGAAGCTGCTTCAGGACTCGGAAACAGTCATTTATTAAAACTGAGAGATTACACCTACCAATGAAAGGCAAGGAGACTCCAGAAACATCTCCTTCAGCACACATGAGAAACTGTCCAATCTTAACCTCCATTTCAAATGCTAATTACTTTCTAGAATGCTCACCTGAATTCTTCCTAGCTTTCACAGAGGATTTAAGAAAAAAAAAAAAAAACTGGCACAGAGATCTTTCCCTTTCTAAATTTATATAAATTATGTAATTGTACTTTTAAAGGACAAGTGACTAGAAGATATCTGCACAATGAACTAAGACTACATGTGACAGAGCAGGAAAAGAATAACTTTTAAAAGCACAAGAGCACTTTAAAAAAAAAAAAAAAACAAAAAACAAAAAAAAACCAGCACTTGAAAAGATAAGGTAGAAGGCACCATAATTGCACATGTGAAAAATCATTCAAGGACAATGGGATGTATGGCAAGTTATTTTAATCACTGAGTTTATGATATACTTTAAATGATGTAAAGGACACCCAGAGCACAAGGATGGCTGCTATCTCAGAGAGATTAATGCACTAAAAAATACGTGCTTTCGTAACATAAATATCTGATAAGTTATATACATATACTGGCAGTGTAATCTAGCAGGAGGGGCTCACAGGCATTTTCTAAAGGTAAAAGCTTGTCATTGTGAAAGGATTTATTAATTATTATAAATAAAATTATGATCATGGAAGTTAAATGCCTGAAAGGATTTTGGCAAAATCATTTAGCTCTAGACTAGAACTCCAAGTGAAGCGAAAGGAAAGAGCAATTCATTTTCTTATGGTAGGATTACACCTAAAATCCAGAAGGCAGCTTATATCCATTTGTATTTGGTTTTTTTTCAAATAAGTATGGGGCATTTACTCAATCGATTTTAAGACAAATGTATCTGTATTACTACACCTTTAATCAAGACTTTAGTGTAAGGCACTGTGAAGCAGAAGAAAAACAGTCCTTATGCTAAGAGTAACACAATGGTTCCCCAGCAGCAGCTCACGGGTCCACAATAAATGTTTGTAGCCTCTCCAATAAGCAAAATTAAGTGCATCTCAAATGCGAGAACAGTGATGTATGATAAATGAGGAACTCAGCCTACCAGAAACTTTGTGTCTGGCAACAATCCATCGTTCCAAAAAGGTTAGAAGCCACTGAATCAGAGTATATTACAAGAGACAGTGTGGAACAAAATCCAGAGACTGGGAGAGCACAAGGAACGAAAAAGAAAACTGCAGTCAGCCTCACCAGCATCCTAATGTAAGCACTCCCAACAGAGTGTTAAGCTCAGCCAAGAACATCCTTCCAGGGGGGGTTGGGGACCACGAGCTGATCTTCACTAGCAGCCCCGTGCTACCATCACTGTAAGCCCAACGGCTAAGCAGTCAGAAAATTGTCATCAGAAGGGTTTAGCAGAGCACAAGAGCTCAGCTGGGCCAGGCAAAGTGTAACTGCCCCCAGTTTAAAGGCAGATACAGGGAGCAATTGTGCAGTTCAGTCACGGACAGGCAGAGCACCTGCAGCACAGCCAAGGAACAAACTCTGACTTTGCGCACAGCGGGCTGCGCCTTGCTCCCAACCACATCCCGCTACTCTTCAGTGCCAGTAGAACGAAAACGGCACTACACCAAACGGTGGGAGAAATCCTTCAAATCTTCATGATAAACTAAGCCTGAAGGAATGCGCATTATAGAAAGATTTAGTTTGCTGGCATGAAATCAAACGTATAAACCAAAGATTATTCACAAAGATCAAGACAACCTTCAAAGAAGCCAGAAATCCAGAGGGAGGCAAAGTATTTCCAAGTAGTTCCACTTTCCTCACACAAGTCAGGGAAGCTCAGAGACAGGGTCATAAATAATGGACTTTATTTTCATTCTTTGCATATAGTCTTGCTGGTGCACTGCCCAGTGTCATCCAGAGATGGAAGCTGATAGCAAGCCATTTTTGGATATGCAAAGATACCTTAAAAGGGACTTTTTCTTGTAATAGGCGTGCTTGGTTTCTAAAATTCAAACTCTTGTAATTTACTGATCACTTTACATAGTCTACAAGTATAAAAGCACTTCTAAAAAAACAGATTTCTGATAAGAGAAGCCTCTGTAAACTAAGAAAGGCATTTCAAGACAAAGTGGCTAAAGGCAGCCTATTCAAATTAAGGTACCTATTTAAAGTAACCAACCATTAACAAAACTCCCCTAGAGCAGAAAAAGTCACCCTTACTTCATGTCTTCAAAGGCAAGACCTGAGGATCCTTCTGAAATATATGATCTAGCTTAAGCCACAGTTAGTTAAGCCACATGGTTAGATGCTGAAATTAGTGTTCATGAAAGCAGCCCCTTCCCAGACACTCTTGCTGTGAGTCACTCCAAAAATCAAAGATTATTAACAGACTTGAGAATAGGTGCACAGAAGTGCGCAGAATAAGAGGCCTGTCTCAGGAAAGCTTGGCTTGTTTAAGCTGACAAAACACGGCCTGATAAGGGAGAGGTTCGCTGCCTGCAAATACACTTAAGGAGGAGAGCAGCAAGAAATGAGAAGAACCATTTAAACCATAGATTTGTCTCGGTGCAGAAATGAGACAAACCAGCCATGAACGCTTCTGGGCTAGAGGTCAGAAAAATCCGAGTATGGAACAGTGGAGACATGGAGCAGCCGCCAAGCGGGAAAAGTGAAAGAGGAGAAGAAAGCAGATACAGAGAGAACCTGAGAGTCCACACAAAGGGCTCCTGCCCCACATTGATCCCTCAGCAGCAGGGAGCCTTCCCTGGGACTGAGGCTTGGAAAATCAAGTTGTCCTTCCCAGCTCTGAGTTCATACATAGAGCTCAATAACTTGGTAACCAGTGATTACTGGAAGAGAAGGATTTACTTAGTTTGTTTGCTGGGGATTTTTGCTGTTTATTTCTAAAACAGAAAAGTTTTTCTTTGGACACAAACATAACCTCTGTTTTTCATCAGTTCTCCAACAGGAGAACACACAGCAGGAGCAACACACGGCAAGAAGGATCCTGTTTGGGATCCAACCTTGAGTAGCCTGTGCAGGGCAACATAAGCGACTCTCTACTCCTGCACCAGAGGTAGACAGATGTTTCATTGTAAAGATCCTTTAACATCATTATCTACACAGGGAAGGGAAGCTAACAGGTACTGAAGAATCAACATTAAAGCCAGAGAGATTAAGAGAAATTAAAAAAAAGCAGCAGTGCTCTGCAGTGGCCAGGCAGCACCGGCTGCTGGGTTATCAATCAGAGCATGTATCCTTCTTTCTACAGACCATATCCACAGGCCCCGGATTCAGCAACCCTGTCTGCAGCAAACCAAAGCCAGTAAACATAGGAAGTTAAAGGCAAAGTCACATCAACCTAGTAAGGAAGCTGCTGGAGTTCTTGCTCTCTCTCCTTCAGCAGCAGCTTACCATAAAACCATCAAAACGGGTATACTGGGACTCAGGAGAGCTTGGTTACCTTTCTGATGGTTCATCACCTACCCTTATAGTCCCACCTCTTTAGGTCAGGTTCCATCTCTTACCAGATACACACAGGGATCTCAAGGAGAACATCTACCATTAGTGGCTTAGCAATATCTGAATAACCTTCCTGGTTATAGCAGAATCCTTCCCTCCATCTTGCAATACAAGGCATTTGCTGGGAGTTGGAAGCTGTGAGAGTAAACTATCACCAAGCTGTACCATTCCTTGAAATAACAGGCTAACCCCAATGGAAGTAACCAGAAAAAATATTCAGGAACCTCAAGTAGTAAGTTTCCATAACCACTTGATTGTGTCAAAGGCCCTCACTCTCCCTCCTCTGTACACAAAGCTTCCCCTCTCTGGAAAGTGTAAAAATTCTCATGTGTGCTCAAAACTGTAATGTGAAAACAAAATTGTGTGTTGATGATCTTGAAACTGATTTAATGAAGCAGTTTCAATTCCACCCTTCCTTCCTCCCAACCCCACCCTCTCCTCGGAGAGGAAAATTTGTTTGGGTTAATAGGGAGGAAAAAAAAGCAAGCTAAAAATACCCTCCTTTTTGCCGTAAAAAAGTTAAAGCTATGAATAAACAGCCTGAAATAGGAATGCAATTAATGTGCCCACCAAATTCCTACACTGCTTTCTTGTTCAGTTCTTCAAAACATTTTCATAAGGATAAAAACACACAGACTTATTTCTGCAGAGCCAGTGGTATCCCAGAACCTGCTTCCTTGCAGGTAAGTTAACCGGCTTTGCCAAAGGGAGGAACAGGTTATGAGACTGGATGAACCAGAGGTATAATCCAAGATTGTTAAGTACTAGAATATTTGAGCAATATCCTTGCATCCAAGGAACCAATATGAAAAAAAAAAGTCAAGAAAAACGCACCAAGAGAACACAGAAACATTTCTGTTGTTTCCCTTTACTTTAGACAGACAAATTGCATTATCTCCTAAAACCTACCTTCCCACTAAAAAGCACTCAAGCTATTATCCCTATCTTAAACCCAAGTCACATCTGTCCCTGACAGCAATAGCTGTCAACACTGAAAGAGCAGGGTGATCAGCCATCCTTTTCACCCTGGGCTGGGAGCCAAAGGAAGGTTGGCTTACGTACTTGCAGTGCAGAGCCAAACAAACTTCTTTAATTTATTCTGTTCCCTATGCTACACCATTAGCAAGCAAGCAAATCAAGCCCCAGGGAGTATCCTTGCAATCTGAATATTTGAACCCTAACTTGATTTTACCCTACTCTTTTTCCACTGTATGGCCAGCAAGATTCAGGTACTGCCGTAAGTCATGAGTACTACCCCATCAACACAGACAGAAGCCTCTTGGCAGAGTTGCCTCCCATTCCCATATTCCCAGTCTCCCGTAGGATGAGGCATCACAGCGTGCTGCCATGGAGTGCTGTAGACACTGCTATGATGCCTAATACAAGTTACATTTTAAAAACGAAAATCACCTCACTCCTCTTACAGCAGACGAGCCCTCTGGAAGGAGAAAGGAAATGCCTCACTTTCATCTCCGAGTTCAGAGGGAATGTTTTATAGCTGTCAATCCTATCAAGATCCTATTCACTGACACACCAGGGACAACAACTATTTGGAGGTAGGCTGTGCAGCGATGAAATAGCCAGGCTCTGAAAAGAACTTCACCCAGTGACATTTGGAAAGCAAGGTAAAAGGCTTTCCTGCGACCCTAAGGTAAACGCTGAAAGCCAGCATGCAACAGGCAGGCCAGCAGATGTGACTATGTAAGGCAAAGCCTCGAGAGGAGCAAAGCAGCACCTGCTACTGGAAGCCCAGGTGAGGGACATGAAACCCAAACTGTTTGCAACCTCTGGTGTCCCAGGTCCAAGCAAGCACTTTCACCCAGAGAGGTGAGACATATTCAGTGTGGGACAGTGGATGCTCACACCGCAGTATCACAGGCATGGCACATAACCCTGCATTTCCCACACACACACACGCTCTGTCTCATTTGGGCTGCTGAAAAGACTTCAAGGATACTATTTGAGCTGTGCAGAAATATTAGAGAAAGACATTGTGGTTAATACTCATGTTACTGCTTCAGCCACTGCAGCATTCACTGGCTGTGTGTTTACCCTCAGTTCCCATCCAATATGGAAAGCGTCCTTTTAACAGAAAAGGAAACTGGCACAGAGACCAAGTCATGCTACTGAATCCTCAAAGGGAATCTGCAAGCAGTCCAGGGAGCTGAAACTGGACTTGCAGAGCTCTAAAATTAGCCGCCAGATCATTCTCCTTTCAACAAGCATAGCAGCTAGAATGCGCTTGTACAGCTTACTCTGAAAGTCTGGTGGCTAAACAAAAGAACAAGGAAGTCAGAGCAGAAAGTCAAGGTTAAACTGCACCAGCACGGCTGCATGTCCAGCATCTACCACGCATCCAGAATCACTCCAGGGCTGACCTGCTCCCCGGGGAGCCTTGCTCAGGCAGTACAACTGCAGGCTCCTGCCTTCTCAAGGGTGCAGTAACCAAATGTTACAGCGCAGAAGAGGCCCTTGCCATCACTCATCTGCAACCTCACCCTTCGCTGCCAGCTAGTTTTAACAGACGCAAGCGGAAGCGGCTTCCATGGATTCACCTTTCTCAGGGCGCTGTAAAGAATCAGAAGGGAAGGGACATTGACTCAAGAGAAATAGAAAACTGGCTGAAGTCTGTGGAAGCTATCCTGCATTTGATCCGAAAGCCAAAAACCTCAAAAGGCAGCCTAAGCTGTTTCTTTGGAGAAGCACAAAGTCTCGGGCTCCTTTATAGCACTCAGGTCAGTGTAGCTCAGATTGTGCATGCAGTCACTGTTCCCAGTGACACCCCTTCACAATGACTCTCTTAACAAAACACCCACAATCACTACAAATGATTTGTCAGGAATGATAATTGATATAAACAACCATTTCTTTGCCACAGCCAGTGGATTCAGCCAAATATCTGTCCATGCACCAAGAAGCTTCGCCTTTGAGCAGTGTTCTCCTGCCAGCTGACACAGGACACATCTCATTTAAACCCCTTCTCCTTCCTGCATTTTACCCAGCCAAAATTCATGACCCACAGTAAGATCCATCCATCAGGGAAAATGCCAGCAGGCAAGATCAAGGATCTAAGTGAATAACAGGGCGGGGGGGGGGGGGGGGGGAGGACACCTCTGTGACACGATCATGCTACCTTCAGACACAATCGTGCTGCCTTCAGCAGAGGCAAAGCTCACTTGCAGAATTACTAGAGGACCTCATAGGAGAGTACAGAGACCGAGCTCCTGGCTTTTTAGCTTTTTAGTAACTGAAACGGTCATTTCCGCACAATACTAAATCAGAAGGAAATAAGGGCCAAGCTAACCACCTCAATACAATGCTTAGTTCTCTATCACACCAGCACCAAGTGATTTACACTTGGTCACGCAGAAGCAAATAAAAGTTGAGAAATCTTGGTCACAACGATCAGGAGCCACAGTGGTAATGTAAGGTACAATTATGGCCTTGGTCAATATTCCTAATATATAAAATACACGTCTCAGGGCATGTCTGCAGCACTGGAAGCGGTCTTCCAGCTGAACAGTTGTTTTTAACTTCAACCCAGCCTCACTTTAACTACTTTTGATTAAAACAATTACTTTCACTCAATATCCAATTTCTGACAGGTATTTCTCTCTACATATGTTGCAAGCTGGCTCTCTCCTTCCAGGCAAAACGACAACAGCTCACTAGAAGCAACCTTTCTTATTTTACAAGTCATATATAATTTATACAGCCGTAATATCAACAAAGACTAGAAATATAAATTGTGTCCAATTTTCTTTTATATACCCTTTCAACAGATTTTGGGGCCTTTTCCTTTTGAAGTATTGCTTCCTCCTGCTATTGCCATTAGTTCTCAGGAGAATTAGTTACCTGAGCAAAACTACCTCCCTTAGGGGAAACCCCAAAAACCAAAATTGACACCACATACAGTTAAATGGCATTGAATGTTAACAAGTGTCCTATACTCCCTTAAGCACACAACTTTTTTTTTTTTATTATTATTCATTAAGTCCTCAAGTTTTCCTCAAAACAAACACTTGCACATGCATAGATTTGCTCCTGCCCTCCTAGTCTTGCAGACGGATTCCACACAGGAGATACATGACTGACATATTAAGCTCTCCCACAGAGCACAAGACAGGTAGATAGTTGTCTGAAAACCAGAGACAATTTTGCTTGTTTCAAAGGGTGCAAAATACCAATATCCACCAAATGCAGTTTTCTGAGTCATTGGCAAAAGAGAATTATTGACAAAAGAATCACAGGCAAGTTACATGGAAATTCACAGGTAGCTGGTAGGAGTAGGGAAGCATTTTCTTCACTGTGTTTCTTTTAGGTAGAAATTAAGAGTTTGAGGGAATGGGGTTTTTCAAGAGTTTTCATTTAGTATCCAAATAGCACTGAATTAGCTAGCTGACTTACACTGCTGAGAAAATGCCATCCTCTCTTTTTAAGATTATACCTAGGAACAGACTCGGGAGCACTCCAGCACTGAGACACCCTCTCCTTTCACCTGCCACTGCCTATGACCAGATGCCACACATGTACGATGTGTTCGCTTCTGGCACTCTGAACGACTAAGGAAGTTTAATCTTCCTCACCCAAGCAGTAATTCTCTTTCCTCTTTTTATTTAAATAAGTTTTTCCTTCTGAAGTTGTGCTCAGAAACAAAATATTTTGTCCAATTCTCATCTTGGCTATTATAGGATAAATAACCAGAACACACACTCAAAGCACATAGCCATCTGTCATCCCACCGTCACAAGGTCTGCAAGCGGCCAGAAGGGTTTGCAATACTGAGCTCCCAGTATGAGCTTTTGGGGGCACAAGGGGGAAGGTATGTATCTATTTGGCTTGGGATTGGTAAATCAAATATTTTTACAGCAGAAAGTGAACTGACAAAGTATAAAAAAGAAAAATATTGTTACCACAGGTTACAGCTAACAAACCCTCGCTGGGGAAAACAGAGGGCATGTAGGAAAAACTCACTGTGACTGGTGGTGTTGCAGATGACACACAAGATGCCGTTGGAAGTGGCTTTTGATCTACCACAGCAAGAACAGCTAGCCCTTCAGCGATGCCACTGCAAGACACAAACCAACAGATTCATGAGCAAAACAAGCAGGTAGTGATCAGGAGTCACTTCAGGAACAGACTTTTCAATCCAGTATTACAGTTCAATTTCACAGCCCCCTTCCCCTCCCCTCTGTACATTCCCACACACTCTTCAACCTCAGTGAAGTTTGTTACCAAAATAAAACTCAGGTCACCAAATAAAGATGGACTTATTGGAGAAAATACCTTCTGGCATATTTTCAAAACAGAATTTTTAAAAATCATTTTAAATAGGTGACTTTTTCTCATTGAATCCACGCACAAACTAACAAAGTAAGGGTGAACATGCAATGGCAATAGATTAAGGCATGCTGGGCTTGCAGAGGAAAGTCCAGGTAAAGAGTGCCTATGGGACAGCACCCTGTAATTTATGGTCCATCAGCACCTCAAGAAACAAGCTTTATTGCTACCAGGGAACAACACACACAGAAAACATTCAGAAGAGAGCACAAACTTATGTTTCCTATGCAGGGAGAAGGCCATGGCCAGGGAGAGTAAAACTGATAAATATTTCTAATCATTCAAGTTTCTGAGACTGACAAATGCCAACAAAGCAATCTCAGCTGGTGGAAGCATTTTATGCAACAAATACCCACAAATGAAAAGCACCTTCTGCTGGGAGTGGTCAAATTACACGAAGTGATGCTGCACAGGGAAAAGTAAGGTTATAGCTGTACTCAAATGCATAGCAACATTCAAACATATGATCGACCAAGAGTTTAGTTCTACCTAAAGAAGCAACGGTAAGGTCTGTCGTGTAGACAAACTTTTCCAAACAACAAAAAAAAAAAAACCAAAAACAACCCCTTCCCTTTTCCATGGCAGCTTTGTCATTACAGTGGATGAGAAATCACAACACTGTTTTGTGCCACAAGATTTTTTGCTAGTGCATACATCTCATTAGCATTGTTTGGAATTGCAGATATATTTTAGTTAAGTACAATGTAATTAGGCCCACTGGAAATTGCTTAGGATTAAAAAGCCAAGGCCTGCAAAAGAACTATGACATCCTTACTGACCACAGACCGAGACTGCAGTTTATTTACCCATTTGAAAGACATTTTGTCTATAGATCAACCATGCCTGATTTCCCATAGTGTGACTCCTGGTTTTTGTTGTGGTTGGTTGGGTGGGTTTTTTAATCTTGCTATTTCAGGTGCTTAATGACACTAATTTCCAGATGGTCTAGAAATCTAGCACAACAGAAAGCAGGCTACATCCCTGTTACGTGCAGGAGTGTTCTGTCTGACATTTCGCTGCCACATAAATCAAGCAGTCCCCAAAGGAGGATCAGCAATGCATTCCCTAAACATTGCTTTATTTTGGTTTTTCTAAACCAAAGAACTAAGAAAGTAGATATTGAGTGTTTCTTGAGAAGAGAGAGCTGCCTCATGATTTTTAGTTTGTTTTTTTTCCCCCTGAACTTGACAAATACCAGAAGCAACATCACCTTTTAAGGCAAAAGGCAGCTGAAAGCTAAATCCTTCTTTTAAGCCAGAGTGACTCATAACAGCAAAGGTTCTTCCTAGAAAAACAAATTCCACCATGAAGCGAGAAGCTAGAAGCCTTGGTTTTAACAACGCAAACTAATCCTTTACCCAAGAATTTTGTGGGCTGGTATTAACTGGTTCAGCAGGTGCTCTTGGCTACTGCGAACAAGCTAGACAGACTACTGGCCTGACCCAGTCCTACAGTCCATTTGCATGCCTAGAGAGTACAGTAAACACAAGCACAGATGCACAGGAACGCATTTCTTGCCTTATCTTTTCTATAGGAATGCAGGAGGAAGTCTGTACTTGAAGCTGTATCTACACTGCAGTCACACATGCTTTCAACACAGTTGACAACCAGCTCAAGAGATAAGGCAGAGGAGATACAGAAGCACACACGACCTCCAGTGAGCCTGTGTAGTCATGTATAACCCAGTACCGTCATACCTTCATCACGCCTGTTAACGGTAACGAAACCTAGGTCACGTACAGCTACTCAGGCTGCAATCCTGCCTCCTGAAGCAGGGCTTGTCACTGCCATCGGAAGAGGCAGCATTACACTAATGAGAGGATGGGATCTCGGTGGGCTGCATCAAAATCTACTCTTTGAATCTAGAAGACATCCAAAATCTTCCTCTGAGTATCTTAGTCACGGCAGAAATTTCCTTTGACCTGCCCAACACATGAGCCCAGGCAACCACACTTCCAGCAAAGGAGGTGCTGGCACCCCAGCAAGGAGGCCAGGGCCCCACTTCCCTCCCCACACACGACCTGCTGTATAACCCAGGCAAAACATTTTGTCTACTTGTGTCACTTTCGTTCTCAGGTTGATTTTTTTTTTTTTTTTTTTTTGTCTGCTCTTTTGACCAGGGATCATCTTTTACAAGATGTTTATGTCTATTTATCATGTGTTGCTGCGCACAACAGGGCCTCTAAGCATCAACTTTAATATCAACAGGAATGTCAGCTGGAGTGTAACTGCAATTAGTGCTACAAGGCTCGCCTCAAACCCATCTACACCAGACATCTCGCTCCAGAGACCAGAGGCATGTGTTTACTCTTTCTGCCCTGGCTTGTGTCAAACGCTTCCTGACTCTGGCATGCCCCACACAACCTAGAGTCCATCTCAACAAGAAATCTCTGACAACTCCCAACCATTTAGGAGATTGTTTTCAGGCTAACTTCACAGGTTCTTAAGGGGGAAACTACAGCTTAGCAAGAGAGGATGAACTGAGTCCTAATGCCTAAATTCACACCAAATAAAGACCTGTCAGACAACTCAGCTTTACAGGAACTTGGAAGGCATGAGTCCCATTCTCTGATTTTCTTGCTTTGAAACACCTGGACTTGCTCTCCCCACTCCTGCATTCGCCTTTAGTGAAGCCATGTTGGCTGTCACCGATCACTTCTCTGTTTTCCATGCGCCTTAGCACAGTTTTCAGGAGGATCTGCCCCATAATCTTGCCAGGCACAGAGGGAAGACTTACTGTACCGTTAAAGGCAAAGAGTGAACTTGGCAGTTAGGAGACACTTAGTAACATGCTGTGCTAATATTGCCTGAGTTTTCACACTTCTAAGCCAAATCAACAATTTTATATTTTTTTCTTTCCCCTTCAACCAGAAAATACCTTCCCCCTCCTTCTTTTGAGACAACATCCATAATGTGACAAACACCAAGCTGCACCTGTTTGGGCAGCAATCCCAAAGAAACAGAACCATTATCAACAGAGATCTCATCAGCGGCGTTCAATGGGGATGCCAAATAGGAGGAAAGGCTTTGCTGCATGTGTCTTCCCACGAGGCGTTACAAGGTGACGTCTTTCTGCCAGTGCTCTTGTAAATACCCAGGGCTAAATACGACAAGGGACCTATAGCAGGTAGCAGGGAATTGCCCTGATTTCTATCGCCACGGCACACAGGATGTGTATGTGTAGAACTACTCAACTTCCCTGTCTTGAAGGGAACACACAGAAATTCCTGGAGCCACACAGATCAGGCATCGCCACCTCCACTGGTGGCAAGGGACATTTTTCAATCTCTGCTCAGCTTTCAACTAATGCAACTATAACAGGAAATTTACTGACTGCCTGTACTCTTGCATTAGCAGACAGTACCTGTAACAACAACAACAAAATGCTATTTTGTGAAATCCTACTAAACACAAGAGGCTGTGGAAAGTACATTTTAAAGCAGATCTGAACACTGCTTGCTCTTGTTTTTAAGAGAAAAATACCAAAAAGAAAAGTCAGCAAGTTTCATCTTTGCACCACCACCCACCAGTTTCCCACCCACCCCCACTTTTTCATTTAATTTATTTTTAATTAAGGTAACATTGTATTTATTGTCCACATGCTCTCCCCTCAAACAGAACTCCATTTGACAACTTGCAATCATATTTTAAGTCACCTCCTTCAACTCCTGTTCCTTGATGTAAGTCTCCTCACCCTCAGAAAAGGCTACAACTCTCCTGCCATGCCCATACCCGTCACCATGTATGCAAAACTCAGCAAATCTGCCAGATAAACTATCCAGCTGACACCTGCACAATACTCAATACCTGAATGACCCTCTTGGATTCCCCATGCAAGTTATTTATATATATAAAAAATGTATTATATATAAATATATATATTATATATATGTAAAAAAAACATAGAGGAATATATAAATAGTTACTCCCTTCCCACTCCTATTTTATTATGATTTTCTGAACTATATGCTATTCTTATCTTCCTTACATCAGCATTAAACCTGACAGCCATATTCCTGCAACACGTACTTCACCCCTGTCTCTGAAAACCACTGGACTGATTTTACTCTTTGGAGTTATTCTTTACAAAGTCCAGAACAGCACACATGCGTATCACCTCTTAAACTGATGAGCACATGTAACTTCGATCAGAGTTCATGCAACAGCAGATCACAACTCAAAGCCTCTGCCCAAAACATCCACTTGCACTCTGCATCCCTTGCGTGAGCTTGACAGGGTATTGTTAAATATTTGCATCCTGTGCTTCTGCTCAAAAAGGCATCTACACTCAGCACTTAGCACTGAAAGCTGCAAGATCTGTGATCCTCCTTTGGCTGCTCCCAAGTCTCAGCCTGACCTGTGAGGAGGTTCCCTCTTCTCCTGTAGAGGAGCTTTGACTTTTCTCAATTTTATTCCCAGAGCACAAAGATGAGGCTTTAAGCTCTTACATACCCTGGGGATTCTAGATGGAATCAGCAACACGAACAACCCATCCTCTGGGTAGGATGAGACTGTCCCAATGCAGCCTGAGAAGGCAGCTACTCCTCAAAGCAGGTAAACCTAAAAGGGAAGCTGAAACACAGCAGATTCCTAGAAGCCTCTCTGCATCAGCCGTTGCTTTCCATCATCGTCATCTAACTCTCAATGTCTGCCTCTGTCTCTAATGTAACTAGGTCCCAAGATCCGTGCTAACTTGTTAAATAAAATAGGTTACTTTGAGACCAGAAATAGAGGAGTTTTAATAATGATGTGAAATCCAGAGTGTTGCACTAGGCAATTTATTTAGGTTTCCAGCCATGACCACTCTTACTGCGGCTTGTGAGAGTCGGGCTGAGGAGTTCTGCGAACACCCAGCACTGGACGTACAACCAGAAATAACAGCACCAACTCAAACAGTCACTTGGGGCACAGAGCCACCCCATCTCAGCTACCACAGCAGCAAGCAGAGAGGTTCTTCCTCCGTGGGACATGCTACCTCTCACCAGAGAGCACGGCAGCAGCTCCCGCAACACCCCTCTGCACCTGCCAGAAGGGAGAGGCTGCCTGGTGCTGACTGTTCATTCATAATTCAGGCACTATTATGACCTGCTCTAATAATTTAATAGTTTTAATGTTCAGCATTAAGATGAAGCGAGTGGAAGTCTGAAATATGAAACTTTGATTAAGGTCAGCAGCTTTAAACTTGGCTTCCATTTTTAGGTGTTATGCCTGAAAAAGGGCTGATTCCCCCTGCTTAATAACTATGAAAACATATAGGTGTTTAGATTAAAATATCCCATACACTGAAGTTCAGCATGCAAATTTGTTAAGGAAAATACATCACCACTCATCGAACTAAGCAGTGACGCAATAAATTATACATTTACCCAAGTTTCAATTTTTACCATTTTTAAATGGATGAATGATGGATTTCTTTTTTCCTAAAGTCAAGGTGGGGGGTGTGGGAGGGGGTTGTTTGTTTCTTCTTTTGTTTTGCTGTGGTTTTTTGTTCATTTGTTTAACTTTTAATGTCAAGCTGTCCTCAGAAGAAAATTAAAACCCAATTAAAATCTGCAGAAACAGCATTTATTTACTATCTAAACTGCCCCAAACTTGATAGCTCCCTAATAGAAGGAAGTGGGTTTAACAAACTTTACATTTGAAATTGTTTTTAAAATAGGATTGTCTACAGTGAAAGAAAGGAAACGTGACTGGTTCTACCAGAATAGAGTATCTCACCATCTTTCATTTAGTCTTTCCTCAGTCCTCCCCGGTCCAAGCTATAAGGTATTCTCAACTCCCAGCCTCACACCTTCACAAGTTACCCCATACCCATCACGGAACTGATAGAGCCGTAAAACTTAAATAACAAATATTCTCCCTACACCTGCAGAACAGGCTACTGCTCTCACAGGTTATCCTGACACTGCAGAACTCTTTTTCCAGACAATTAAGCCATCGATTTCCTGTGGTTCAAACACTTTCATTTTCCTTTAAAGCCCTAGCAAAACCTGCACTGGTAAATACTTTTTAATTTAAGTAGTATTAAATGGTATGGGAAAGTTTAAATCCTAACCCATTTTATCATTATTTCAAATTCACCAGTGAAGAGGTTTCTTTCCAGAGAACACACTTCATTTCGTATATATAATTACACACACACAAATATAGACATACGATACTTGCCCAGTGATTCTTAAAACTGTTGCAGGGCTTTTGGAAACACAGGGAGGTTTTAAAATACAACAGGTACTTAGCTCCTGAAATACATCCTCAGTGGACATAGCCAACTATCCCTCACTGTAAGCCTTTAAGTAGAGATTGTAGGTATTTTCTAAAGGAGTGACTCCAATTCCCAAAGAGCTGATACATCTCTTATCACAATATTGCATGCATTTGTTCCTGTGTCATCGTTATAAGCACAAGAAGGACTATTATTCCCATGCTGCGACGGGCATGGACCTGAAACACTGTTAAGGCAGGCAACTCCAGCAACAGCAGGATCCTCCCCACTCTCCAAGCTCCCCCTGAGCAAGGCTAATGCAGCACTGCCCGAGCTAGCTGATGGTTTACTAGCTAGATCCAGGGTCACACCACACTGTGACAGAGACCCGGCTAATACTGTGGTATGACAGTGAGTCACAGCAACACTCCAAGCTGCCCTGGTAAATGTCATCCCTGAGCAAGTGTTCAGAAACACCTGTGGAGAAGCAAGACAGGAGAATCAGCCAGTGTAGGCAAAGGACATCTTGGTGGTAACAACAGTTTACATGACATTTAATTTCCTACCTCGATCAATCAAATGAAGCACTTAAGGACACAGCACTAAGTTTTCACGTGCTGTAATTTCTGCAAAGCACTCATCTTTTTATTTGTTTTGTGGGGGTTTTTTTCTTTGAAAGCTTTTCAGCTTTTCCTTTTAAGCCAGTGACTTAAAATGACTGTTATGTTAGTTTTGTTGCTGTGGATACACCAAGACACCTGTTTTGCTCCCAGAAAATCTCTGAGGCAGCAAACTATAACACACAATTTTTACCACGGTATTTCCGGGCAGAAGATACACCTATCCTACCTTTGCCCTTTGTGGTAACTGCACAGAATTAAAACAACATATTCTCAATTTTGAGGCACGTCTAGATCATTTGCTCTCGCAAACCAGCCATGCAAAAACCACAAACCAAGTAAGTTTTCCACCAGGTTGTAGCAGCTCCCACTTCCTCCCTGATCTTCCATCTGGCCACAGAGTAACTGGACCTGGCCACAGGCCCCCATGCTGGCAGAGCAGCCCCGTATCAGCTGCTAAGCATCTCAGCCAGCTATCACAAAACAACATTCGCTTCCTGCGCCAGAATCGCTGAAGCTATGGCAGGCACTTTGTGGCACATGACAAGCCTCTGTGCAGTAATTTAAGAGCACTGGTGTTTGGCAGCATCGGACCACTGGATGTGACCTAGTCAGTGGGTGAAGCAAAGCACAACTCGGATCTAGCTGGGCCGGGACAGCAGCATTCACATTGTCCAAAGAGCACTTCACTTTGACAAGCGTTGCTCTAAGCAAATTTCTGACAGTCTTAACTGCTGGATTTCCCCACCGACTGGCAGGCCCATGTCAGGGATGACCACTCACATTCAGTTTGCTTCCAGCCAAACCCCTTTAGACACCACCTACGCCCCCCCCTCTTGTCACAGAGCATCCCCAGGACTTCCCACCTGCTGCCCTACCCTTCTCACGTGCTGCAAAAATTTGGATGCCTTAGGTAACACTCTCAAACACATAGCCCCAGTGACAAGACGAGAGGCTCGTTACAGGACAACTGCACAGAATACATCGAAAATTTATTTGTGATCTATACAAGAGTCAAGTTATCACCTTTCAGGCAGCATCAGTAACAGTTTCCAACTCATACTCATTTGCAAAGTTGAGAAAGCATCTAAACCAGTACCTAGGTACTAGTATCTTTAGTATAGATACCTAAACAACCATACTAATTGCTGGTACCTCCAACACCTTTCCCTCTGGAGAAGGGCTTAAACTCCTTTATTTGATGGATCGTTAGCACCACTAAGCCTCGGGAAAAATAAACGCAGCTCACGAAGAGCCAACACTGCATACTGTGTTTAAGTCCTGCTGTAGAAATAAAGGTTGGCTTCAACCACTGCAAATATTTTGCAATATTTTACACTGAAGTCAAGAGACCCTCAATGGCTTTAAATCAATATCTTTAAGTTATTTGGAAGTTTCTGAAAGTTTTGTGCCAAGTCAGTCACAGTAATGCCACATCGCACCGTATTAATTAGAGCAGCTTGACAGCAGATGCAGTTCCTTACCTACGCTCTAGATCCCTGTTATACAGGCAAAGCTGTTATCAAAGGGACTGGAGTCTTCACTTCTCTGCCCCTCAGTTCTCACACTCAATAGAGACAACACTCCAACTAACTTGTCCATCTTGAGACCAAAATCTGCCCTTTGATAGCAGAAGTCATCTATCACAATACTTATTCACTATGTCTAGTTCAGGAAGTTTCTGCTTTTGTTTGGGGCAGACTGGGCAGTACAGCATACAAATAATTACCTGCTTACACCTAACAAAAACGAGGGAAAACAGGTAAAATTATACATATATCATATATATCTTTGTATGTATATATATAAAAATATGGGGAAAAAAAAAATCAAAGCTCCATACAGGTTTGTAACAAGATAGGGAGCCCATCTTGGAGCTTCAGAAATTTATAATGACACAAAGTATCCATCCCCAGGAACATCCAAATTTAAAGCATTTCACTTTGATTGTCCTTCTGTCTTGTGGTTTGCTACAATCACACAAGAGTTGGTCCAGCAGATTAAATGCTACAGGTGGAGATTAAATTTGCAGGGATAACAGCTGTTCACTGGCCACTGGTATTCTAACAGCATTATAGCTAACCAGCGTATTTCTTGTTAGAACCACACCAGGCCCACAAGTCAATAACGACTGTAATGTCTTTCTTTACCTCTCCTCGGCAGTTTCTGCCATCTGCCTTTGCTCTTCTGTCTCATCTTCAGCCTGGCACAGTCTAAAACTGCTCTGTAGTTTATACTTCATCTGCATTATTTACTTTGTACAGCTAGTGGCTGATGCCCATACGTGACAACTAGCATGCACTGCTCTAATGAAGACAAAACGCCTCTCAATTCAGAACCCAAAAGCAAGCAAGCCCCTTACAGAAATGTCTGCTCATACAGCACTGTAATCGTCACTGATGCACCAGGACTGTCCAAAGCCCAGGAGTTAGCTGGTCCCTGCCCTGAGCTGATGGCCAACCAAAACACATATTTAATTTTCAACTAAGAAATGCTGCTGTTGCTACCTACAGTGAGACTATACTTAAGAAGTATGCCATGGCTGTATCAAAACTTTGCATCGCTTATAAATAAACTCCTGCTAGGAAGATAACATCTTCTCACTCCTGGTGTGCTTTAATATTAGGCAGTCCAAGGGAGGATAAGGCAGAGCAACAGTACCTCACAGCTGGATGGGAAGAAGAGCCGAAAGTCAGCTACAGCAAGTCAAGCAAAGCCTGGAACAGGCTGGAAGAAAGTAATTCCTCATTATGGGTAGGCTGTGACGTACAGGTTGACAAAAGTTGCTGATGTTCTACAGAGCAGGAGAGAGGCTTAAGAAACAACACCCAAATTTAGAAATTGTTTCTTGTACCCGGCCCATGATTTCCACTATATGAATGCTATAATATTCCCAACACTAAGCCAGGTGCATGATTTCATCTCCAGTCAATGCAAATCCAGACAGCAGTTCTACTCCGTTTCCTTTCTATACCTTAATCTCTCAGTGTTGGTGACTTGTATCAATTACTACCTTTCCCACTTCCTTCCACTTCCCTGCAAATATGATTAAAGACCCCTACAATTACATGACAGTTCCTGATACAGGGAATATATCCTGACACACAAACATACATAATAGCTGTGTCCCCCCTGCACCTCTCCATCTGGAGCAAAATCCAACCCCTGCGGAAGGTGAGGAGGCAAAGTGTGGGAAAAGAGGAGGATGAGTCTCAGAAGAACTTGGAAGAGATCCTCCTTCCTAGCAAAGACAGCACACGTCAGTCCAGCACATTAACAAAGCTACCTCGAGCTGCCCCTCAGCCCTTCAGACCTGCCATGCTCATTAGCACACGGGTTTCTCAGGTGGGGGGAAATGCATGAAACTGCCCCCAGTTCCACGACGGAAGGCCAGTTTATACAGAGTAATGATCTGGTTCAACATACCCAAAGAACTGATGTACTCACTAGTTATCCTAAAGAACAGGATATTACAGTAAATTATGACAGCTGATGCGTGTAGTTTTTTTAAAATTTTCAACTCATACAGCTAGCATTAGAGGTGTCCTTTACCAGGAAAAAAACACCTATAGAGCAGCACCCTGTACAGAGTACAGCAGTCTATAACAGTGTTACTTGCTAGCATTTACAAAGCAGCAATGTACACAGTGTAAAGGTTTTCGAAACATCAATTCACATGTTCTGCTTTCAGTAAAATTAAACTAAAAAACACTCTATTCCCCTCATCACCCCCAAAGTAAAGCCTGACATCCTTCTTCCCTCCTCCATGAACCACTCCAGTTCTCCTTTCTGCTTTTATCGTGTTGCACTTTTCTCACTTTTAAAAGGCACATGAATACAGGTGAATTCACAAGGAAACAAGACAAAAAAAGCTTTCCTACACTTCCTGAAATCTCTCAAATTCCAAATATTTAAAGATACTCTTTTATGCCCCTCTACATCAATGCTTCTTTACAGTCCTCAGAGTGTCACTCCAGCTCCCAGCTTCTTCCAGCCACTCCCAACCCTTGCTCCTGTACTTACCACAAAGCAGCTGGCACAAGGGAGCAGACAGGGCAGGACAGCTTGGGCCCTTTCACCTTCTGCACATCTGTGCAACGTGTACTGCCCCTGCCTCACAAGCATCACAATTTAAACTGATACAGCTGGGAGAAAAGGAAAACAATTTACCTCATATAGATTTTCAGAAGACTAAGGATCTTGCTCATGATCACACCAAGAAGTTTATGACAAATAAGAACTGAACGTATCTCCATTCATTAGTATGACTCCAATAACATCTTTCCTTCCAAGAGCAGTGTGTCCAGTCATCTCTTACCATGAGAGATCAGGAAGGACTTCAGCTGCAGACATACATTTTTCTCTCATTCTCCCCCACCTGAGGAGGAGTGATCAAGTTTTCCTGGACTTCACGACTTGAATGCACAAGTAAATGCCACATGTATAAACAGTTACAGCTCTATCTGCAACAAATGAGCTACGTCCTGTTCATACTGATGGTAACAGTTCTCTGGAGTATGGTAAGAAACTCCCTCACAGAAACTCCAGTGGAGTCCTGGACTCAATTGCCTGATTCTTTGCTTTGCAAATTAATGGATTGAATGTGTATCAATACATGAAAGCTTAGGCACATATTAGAAAGAGGACTAGCAAAAGTAATTCCTGCAGACCCATTCCTCTTGGAAGCTCCTTTAGTTTTGTCTGCAAAATAAACTAAACTACCAGTCTAGGGGTTCTGGGGAGAAGAAAAAAAACAACCAGCTGGGGAGGGGGCATGGGCGAGTGGGAAAAGCATACAAGAAAACAAGCTGAGAAAGCCCTTCATTTATCCCCTCATGGAACACAATTTAAGGGGGCCCAGCGCTTTGAGTAGAAGAATCACACAAGCAAGAAAAGAACAGGAGACTGAAGCCTACTGTCACTTTGTTATAACGTTAATGGAACGCAGCAGGAGGCTGGTCTTGAAAGCTCAAGACAACTCTTCCCATCTTGTGCTCTCGCAGCACAAAAACACAAGACTAGTGCAATGGTTTGTGCCTCCACACCCTTATCTTCACCGTTGCAGCAACAGATACTCTAAAGGCATAAATCCTGTGCCATAAAGCTATGGTTGCAAGGCAACGTGCTACAAGGAAGAAGAGGTAATTCTGATTACAGCTCTGATCCCTCCGCTTCTGCAGCTGCCAGGTTCAAGGAATCTGATTTACTGGCCGTGCCTTTGCCATAGTACACAAAAGCCACCCCACTTTGCATTCTAAACTGGCCAGGCAGCATAGCACATTCTTCATCTCCCTACTCAGGAGCCTCTCAGACTCTAGCTTGGCCATGATTGCATATAAACTTCTACTGATAACACGACAGGCACTTTTGGAATGGGAATGAAGTTAGCAAATTATCAAACAAGGACAATTTCCATAACCTCCCAGTTAGCATCTACTGCGTGATGCAAAAAAACTTAGTGTGCTTCTTCAGTTTTCCCCTTTTTTAGAGGCTTTGTCAGAGTAACAGTCCACATGCACACCCAAGTCACCAACTGGAGACACTTCACATGCCTCAGTGCTACCTTTATGTTAACAGCTCCGGTTTAAAAGCCAGAGCCACAGACAGAGAGAGAACATCAAAAACAAATACGTCAAGTTCCTCTCACCTCTGGCTTGCTAAAAGGAACTACATTTACATTGGTTGGCAGCATTTGTTGGGAATTGATACAAAAACAAGCATTGTTTTGGCCAGTTTATCAAGTAACAAGGGTATTTTCTGAACGAGCACTTCCCTCACCCTATTAGTTACACCCATCTAACCACTGTGCTACAAAGAGTCTCTTCAATTAGGAGAGTCACAGGAATGAAACAAAAGGGTTGCAATGGGTGTGAGAAATAGCCCTTTCAGAAAAGCATCAATATATTAAAATAAGGACACTAGCTTAACAAAAGCAAATAGACTGCAGTACTTCCCTTCAGCTAAGAAACAAGCAATATTTAATCAAGGTAGTCATTTTGCACTGATGGAACTGGTCCAACTATTGAAAAATAATATTTTACTGAAAAAGCTTTCCAGTTCAGGGCCACCAGGGTTATTATCCCAGAATAAGAATGCTTGATACTGGTATAGTTTGTACTCCTACAACAGTAAGTTAGAGTAGCACATTCATAATACTCTAACAGGGATAGTAAGTATTATAATTATTCAGTAAAGTATTCGTCCTCAATCACAGAGGTAATCACCATCACATGTTGTGGGATACTCCCACTGCCAGTTAAGGGAACGCTAAACAGCTTGGATGTGAAGAGCTGGATTCCACAAAAGGAGTGGCCACTGGGGAAGAGAAGAAAGCATGCTTTACCCTCTGGTTCCCATTTCCTTTTTAAGGAGCAAGCAACTTTTGTGGGTCTTGCTGTTGGGCACATTCTGTAAGGCAGAAAGTAATTCCATTATAGATTTATCTCTCTGTTCTGCTAACGCTTCCTTTGTAAGATCAGCAAGTAAAGTTTCCGTAAGGTCAAAATTGGCTTTTCGCCCTCTAGAGACCTAACTGGTCTTTTCAAGCAGTTTAATAGCCTTTATCTCCTGAAAACATTTTGGTTCTGTGGGTGGCTCCTCTGATTCCTCTTGCATTATAAATATATCTGCAAGCCCTGCAGACAGCATCAGGCACACATTATACAGCATAGCCACCAAGAGACATTTTTCTATTGAATACACATAGATTACAGGAGCACATGCCAAGCACAAGCACATCTATCCTCTGACACCTATCAAAGCTAAGACGACTTCAGATCAGCTCAAAAGGTGGCCAGGCTGACTGACAATATCCATGCGGGTTCCACTTTGCACCCCGCTTTAGATACATCACAGCACATTTTCCAAGCTGTTAGTCATCAGCATCTTCTTCCCAGCAGAGCTAGCCCTGCTTAGGAATACCAGAGAGGTTCTCGACTCATCAGCTTTCACCTCAGGAGAAGCAAAGTTCTAGAAGTCCAGCAATTAAAGACACTCACTGGATAACAGGATATATCTGTTCTGTATGTGGGGTGCAACATGCTCCAATGAGACCAGCTTCTAACACAGACCAGTCCTCAGCCTACAATACTTCAGTTACTTCATGTAGCAGTGAAGAAATCAGGCACAACAGTGTGGAAGCGTGAATTGACAGTGCACATACTATCATATGTATACTGTATACCTGTATACACACAGTGTTACAATCTCCTCTTTATTACAGGTACTAAATAGTAAATCAGTATCAGGAAAGAACATGAATCCTTCAAACAAGGCACCATACCTGTGCACCTTTAATATGCCTGGGTTAGTTTATACATGTCTCAGCCACAAGCTATAGATTTTTGTACATTTTGGTCTTTACAGCACATTTTCTCATCTGCGAGATATGGGTTCTCATCCCTGTGAAGACCGGAAAACACAAATATATTCATATATTCACATTGGCTCAAGGTTCAGCCTCAGAGTAGCCCACCCACCAATTGCTTACATTGCCTCCGATGCTGGTTTGCAAAACTAGCCTGCTGGTTCAAACTCGATCATCTAACCAGTCTCAACCACATACTCCGACAAGCTCAGCTGTACTTGGGTACAGCTAAGAGCATACAGACACAGCCAGGAGAGCCTAGGCCTGAAGCAGTTCCATAGTCACTTTAATTGATGTGTAGAATGCCGCTGAAAGGTAACCTGGCTCACACTCCCCTTCACCCATCTGCCCCTAACCCATCTCCTCTCTCATACTGACAGTAGCATTGAGAATCAGCTGTGAAACTGGTAACTGCAAATAAACCAATCTGGCATAAGGAAAACTGAGAAAAACACAGCCACAGGCAAGAGGAAGTCAGAACCACCCCTTTCTGCAGTACTCTAGAGGTACATTACAAAAGCATTTCAAGTTCATTACAAAAAGCAGTCCCTGGAGCTACAATCCAAGCTCATTTTCAAGCATCACACAATAAGCCCTAGATAGAGCGTACACGAAACTTCAAATAAGGCTCCTATGCCTAGGTTAACACACCTACACCTTATATAATAAAGAAAAATAATCACAATCCCCAATATATGAATGTTACAACCCAAGCACACAAACATCACTAAGTACTTCTACAATGGCAAGACAACTGTTCTGGTTTAACCCAGCAGGCAGCTAAACACCACACAGTTGTTAACTCACCTCCACCGCCATCCCCCACCCCCACGCGGGATGGGGGAGAGAATCGGGGGAAAGAAAAGGTAAAACTCACAGGTTAAGATAAAAACTGTTTAACAGGACAGAAAAGGAAAGGAAAATAATAATAATGATAAAAGAATACACAGAAGTGATGCACGATGCAACTGCTCACCAACCACTGACTGATGCCCAGCCACCCCCTCAGCCAACTCACCCCAGTTTTTTTGTTCAGCACGATGGCATACGGCACGGAAAATCCCTTGGGCCAGCTGGGGTCAGCTGTCCTGGCCGTGTCCCCTCCCAGCTCCTTGTGCCCCCAGCCGCCTCACTGGCGGGGCAGCGTGAGAAGCTGAAAAGCCCTTGACTTAGGGTAAGCGCTGCTCAGCGACAACAAAAACCATCAGGGTGTCAGCAACATTACCCTCACCCCAAATCCGCAGCACTGCGCCAGCCAGGGAGAAAACTAACCCAGCCCAGCCCAAAGCCAGGACAACAATAAACTTATTATCTGAACTGTAAGTCAAAGCATTAGTCTAGCACCAGCTTTGAAGTATTTTGGTTTTGTCATTGCCACTACTTGAGATTTCAAAAAAAATTCATGTGTGCACTCAAACTCTGTCTTCAGGAATTTGTCAAACATTTTTGAACAGATTAACAAAAATCTGAGACGAGAGTCAAGCTTTTCACCTGCCAGCCCTACCAGCATCCCTTTTAATCAACATCAATAACTATTAGACACAGTAGCAACTGGAAAATAATGGCCTAATCATTCCTGACATTTATGATAACAACATGATCTTGATGGACTCATTTAGCATTAATAGTGCCACTGGTCATTAATTCAGCTAAAAAATTTATCTTTGCAACCCAATATTAAATATACCAATTGACGAGTATAATCTTGAAATATTACTGACTTTTCCTACACTAAATCTTATCTTTGAACTGTAAGAAAATGGGACTTTATGGCAGGTAAAAAGGGAATGAAAATGTTGTTTTGCCTAAGCCTTAAAATACCATGCCACATTAGACAACGACAAACAAAGAAAGCTGAAGTGAAATGGGAGAAAATGCATGTCATCCAGAGAATGAGGAAGCCCTTAGAAAGCTCTAAGATATGCAACCTGGGTTCAACTCGTGTGGTCTGTATTTCCATTAATAATTTAAGTATCATATGCAGTGCACAAGACCACTGTGTGCCTACCAGGTTCCCACACACGAGCTGCCAGAAGGAAGACCGAAATCGGTACACATGGAAATTATACTCTCTGCTGTCTAACTCCCTCTGGTGCTGCAAAGCCGTGCCCACCAACCCAGGCCTTTGCAAGTCACACCACTAATTCCTTAGTTCCCTTCTTTGCATTTCATGTATGTACTGTGGATAAATTGTGCCTCCTTTTCCACACCTTTTCTCTACCTAAACTGTACATTGTCTTGGGGAAGGGACTGGCTCTCCTACATATGGCAGTTCAGACCTGCTAAGCGCTCCTGCAAGTCAGATGACAAGAACTTAAAAGCCATTAGAAAATGAACGAATGGCAAATAATGCACAGTTTATGAGCTGTAAGTGTCTCAAACTGTGGAGTAGGTTGCTGGAGCTCACAAGTGCTCCTGGAAGGGGTAATTTATCCATTAAATCCAAAACATCAGTAACTCCAGAACAAGCACAGCAGGATCACGGCCTATTCAGCACCCAACCAGTCCTTCTGGCAAGAGCACACTCCTTCAGGTTGGCTACTCCAGCCGATTCCCGCATCTCATATCTCAGGTTGAAAATAGTAAGTGACTTACTAGTAAGGGAAGGTTGCATACTGTTAACCTTAACATATCATTCCATGCCAAGGGAAACTGCTTACTACGAGAGCAGCTGAGGGCACACAGCACCTTGCAGGTAGATCTGGATCTTGCTGCACTCTGTGCTAGCTGCGTCTGCCTGAGGCAGAAGGTCAGTCTTTCTGCAGCTCTGCCTATCACCGCTTCTATAATAAAGGAACATTTCTGAGAAAAGGCGTGAAAAGGCTAGATTTTTTGACACACTGGATCAAAGACTGATAATTGAAAGCAACAAATTAAATTCATTTGGTACAATTTTATGCAGCTGGTGAATGCAATTTTCTTTCAAACAAAATCTGGATAGTAAGTCTTAAAAATAAATTCTCCTTCTTTCTGTGCTGGTACCAGAGGAAAGGCCTGTTCTTTTTCCAAAGCCTCCCTCAGTCCTCCTTTTTATTGTTATGCATTGCTAATGCCAAAAGGCAGGTTCAGAATCTCCAGTTAATATATGCAGGGGAAAAAAAGGAGAAATAATTTTTACTAAGCAGACATCAGTTATGCAAAGGAGCAAATGAGATCCTTCCAATGGAGGTTTTTCTGTAACCAGGTCCAACACCTCAGAGAGCTCAGAATTACAGAAAATCCCAAACCAAACCACTGGCATGTTAAGGGCAAGATTTTGTGATCCAAGCAAACAATTTTTTAAGAAACACACAGAACTGGAGCAGTACAAAATATTTTTGCAGATTACATTCTGCTACAGCTGCTGTGCGTGAAGTGCTTTAACCATATTACGAAGAAATACTTGTCCCTGCTGAGGGCCTTTTACTTGGTGTGATTTTGATTTTCCCCTAGACACCTTCATAGGGCCTGAAAAATACAAATCTTCTTCTCCCAAGCTTATTTGGGTGTTGAGCATTTCAAGCTCTAGGTACCTTAAAACTCTAAATACACCAAAACAAGTTGAGCGCTGTCATCTCACTTAACTTTGCTGACTGCAGAAAAATATCCTAGAAACCCAATTCCCCACTCAGCTAATTCATCTTCCCTGCATGGCCATACAACAGCAGAACAGCGTGCCAGTGACAGGCACTGATGCACTGGCTTTTAATGTGGATTTCATATATCTCGTTGGAGTCAAGCCATGACAGAGGCGTTTGTTATTCCTTCTCCTCCAAGCCCGTACCGAAACACAAACAAGGTTTTCATTTTAAGACCAGTAAAAAGCCGTTAGTTTGGTTCCTTAAAGCAACATGAAACATCTTTACTTCATTCTTATTTTTAGAATGCAAACCTAGTTTTAAATTGAAGAGAATTTTTTAAAAAACAATTATGGTATAGCCTAATTCTTCCATATTCTACTTAGGACATTCAAATAACCTTTCAAGCACTCCAGAGAACAACGTCCACCCCATATTTCAGTGTTAGAAGGTTCTTTGTAAAGTTGAACACATGATACAGCTTTGACTTTTGAGGTTAACTCAAGCTTTATAAATGTAGCACAGTGTCAAGTACTGCTTTCAGTAAGTACCAAAGAGTGAATGCTCCTATTTGCATTTTCCCCTAATGTCAATACTTTGCTTGAAAAATAGAGGGTTGAAAAATCAGGGCTGTTTGTTTCTCTTTCACACTCTACAGCTATAAACAAGGTGGAAAAGTCAGAAATCTACTTGTTCTAGAAGCCTAAATGTCATAGGACCTGTCTTTTCTTTCAATTAGTGCCTAGCTGCATCTTTTAGTGTCAAAATATTTTTCTTAAGTCAAGCTCCCAGTGACCAGAAACAACCACCTAGTAATGGCTCTGTTTAAAAAGTTTAGTTAATGTTATTTCAAGACATATTATGATAAATTAATCTTCCTTCCAGCCCCCTTTTCTTAACCTGCATTCAAAATATGAAAGGTGAGGGACATGGGGATGAATAAATTCAACTAAAATTAAAGTACTGTAGGGGTGTCATCGTGGTCTCTACTCAAACGTATTCAAATCTCAGTAATCAATTTGGCTATAGAAACCAATGACAAAGTTAACTGAAAAAAGCATACAACACAGGACTTTAAGGGGTTGCTGAAGTTTTCTATTTGCCAGCACCGACCACAGTTGCCATCAGGGATCCATGCCCCTGGCTTGACTCATTATCCTCAGCTCCACGCTACAGCCATATGTTTCACATTAAACAAAGGACAAGCAAGGGTCCTTGAAGGATCAGAACAGTATCTTTTTAAAATCACACACTCGTCCCATGGTTGCATAACTAGGCACAAAGGGACCTCTGCTGCCCTGTGACTTCCCCGCTGCTGCTCACATCTGACAGCATTCCCAAGCTGGACACGAAGAGATGAGGAAACAAATCCAACAAACAAATGGAAGTGTCACCCCCAAGTCTCCAAGACTGGCAATACAGAGGACTACGATGGGTGAACTGGCTCTCGTCCTGCAAGCACTTTGGCTTTGTCAGGCAGCAGTGACTTGGCAACGGCTGTTACCACAGACCTCCACCGTTCAGGATTTCTGTTGATCTATTGAGAAATACTTAATGAGCACCACATGTTCCCCAAGTGCTCTGGGATGTAACCTAGCACAACAGGAAAACAAGAGCGCTACACAGACAGCTTAATAAATGGCAATACGAGCATGATAGCTTTTATGTGTGTCTTGCAGTAAAACATGCAGTGACCCATGCTCTCTGCCAGCTTTGGAGAGCCTCTGCCATGAATGTGACTGATAGCATGGCCAACGGTAAATCCATCACCTCAGTTGGGATGAAACATTCCCATCTTTACAGCTGGAGGCCTGATCTGCAGCTGGATTAAGATAAACAAATCTCTCTAGTGTTGCAGGAGACAAGCAGGATTTCTGAGCATACTCTGAACATACTATGCAGCTGCATCTAAAGACTTATCACCAAGAAGACATGCAGCAGAAGAACACTATCGGAGGACCCCATTGTCAAAATGTATTTAGAGACTTAAAAAAAAAAAACCAAACAACAAACAACTACACTGATTTAAGAGTTTAAGTCAGGCCTTAAAAAAAACCTCACATTCAAAGAGAGCAAGCATCCTACACATCTAACAACCTTAGCAGCAGAGCTCAGTCTCCTTGGCCCTGCAAACCACCATTCTCACTGCTACAGCTGCAGTTACGCAAAAGATATACACAGCCATATGTATTTACGGCATTACACAATAAGCCAACATAAAAGTCAATGCAATGTTATATTGTGAGAAATGTCATCCAGATGGCAGGCAGATCTCAAGCTACTGCTGCAGGCAGCCAAGAGACCCTAGATGGAGGGACACTGCACTGGCAGGCAGATGAGCTACAACAGCAGCTCCCAACCAGCAAGACCAGCCTCTTCAGCAAGGTGCTGCTACAGTACAGGGGAGGTACTAGAGACAGCCTGCAGCACCCCAGAGCTGTGCTCCTGGCACCAGGGTTTGAAGTCAAAGCATCTCCACAGAACAGTTCAAGGTAGAAGGAAGCGAATTCCACCAAGGTGAGGGGGAAGAAAGGAAAAAAAAAATAAATAAAATTAAAAGTCACCCTCTTTCCAGGAAAGGCTACCAGAAATGTGGGAACCACTGGGCAGAAGGATCTGAACAGCTCTCCTCTACATAGCAGTGAGCTCCCAGAGAAAGTAATAGCTTTGCACATGCGCCAGAGCAACATGCTTATCTATGTCTCAGGAACAGCAGTAACTACAAGCAACGTGACGTCATGCAGAAATCAAGGGAGATTTTATTGAAATACCCGATCACCCTTAAGGTACAAACACCCACTCAAAATCACCAGATCTGACGGAGCTGGCTCAACATTCCCATAGCCTCTTCCCCTCCCTCCACCGACCTACATTTACGGCACCTTGCAAGCAGACATCTTTCCAGCCTCGTTCCTCACCACACTGCAGAATCATCGCTTGCCTTCAGAGATAAGGGTAACACAGCTCCCAAGACCCAGCTGAGACAGAGCGAGTCTAGGTGGCACAGAGTTCCTTTCAGTGCCAGGATTTAATCCCATCTTGCACAACGATTTAGGAACAAGTGCAGTCGGTGGTCCCATAGAGGCCCCTTCCAGGTCATAATACAAAGCTCAGCACAGGCAGGGGTCAATGGAAACTTCTAGTTGGTTCAGGCACTTCCATCTTTCTTTTTTAAAGCTGTCAAAATAAACTGTCACCAACATTCAACAAGTCCCAGTGTCACGTACTAGAGATAAGAACCATTATGCAATAATGGAAATGGAGAAATGGAGAAATGAAATGAATATACCACATTATCTCAGAGAGAGACCCAGAACTTCAAAAGTAAAATAGGCTGCAGCCTCACTACATTCAGCCTCTAAAGGTCCCTCTTTCAATGATCTAGTGCATACTCTAGACAAGGAACATACACTTTTTACTGCTAGCTGTCTGAATGTAATTTCATTTTCTGTAAGGAGCATCCATAAGATGTGATGGGGCAAACGTCAGGAAAAAAAAAATGGCATGATAAAAATTTCAGAAACTATTTCACAGCAATCATGTCATCATTTGCAAGATACTGTCTCCCACAGCATTCTCCTGGAGAAGCTGGCTGGCTGCTCATGGCTTGGACGGGTATATTCTATGCTGGGTTAAAAGCTGGCTGGATGGCTGAGCCTGGAGAGTGGTGGTGAGTGCAGTCACATCCAGCTGGCACCGGGTACAGGTGGTGTTCCCCAGGGCTCAGTACTGGGCCAGGCCTATTCAATATCTTTATCAATGATCTGGACAAGGAGATCGAGTGCACCCTCAGTATGCTGGCCGGTGACACCAAGTTGGAAGGGGGTGTTGATCTGCTGGAGGCAGGCAGGCGCTGCAGAGGGGTCTGGGCAGGCTGGGCCGATGGGCTGAGGCCAGTTGTATGGGGTTCAGCCAGGAGAAGTGCCAGGCCCGCTCACAACCACCCCACACAACACTACAGGCTTGGGGCAGAGCGACTGGGAAGCTGCCTGGAGGAAAAGGACCTGGGGGTGCTGGCTGAGAGCCGGCTGAGCATGAGCCAGCAGTGTGCCCAGGTGGCCAAGGAGGCCAACAGCATCTTGGTTGTCTCCGAAACAGCGTGGCCAGCAGGACCAGGGCAGCGATTGTACCCCTGTACTGGGCACTGGTGAGGCCACACCTCAAATCCTGTGTCCAGTTTTGGCCCCTGACTACAGGAGGGATGGAGAGGTGCTGAAGCGTGTCCAGAAAAGGGGAACAGAGCTGGGGAAGGGGGGGAAGGGGCTGGAGCACAAGACTTATGAGGGGCAGCTGAGGGAATTGGGGTAGTTCAGCCTGCAGAAAAGGTGGCTCAGGGGGAACCTTATTGCTCTCTACAGCTACCTGATAGGAGGCTGTAGGCAGGTGGCGGTTGGTCTCTTCTCACATGTAACAAGTGACAGGGCAAGAGGAAACAGCCTCAAGTTAACAGCAGGGAGGTTTAGATTAGATATTGAGCAAAATTTTTTCACTGAAAGGGTGGTCAAGCATTGAAACAGGCTGCCCAGGGAGACAGTGGAGTCACCATCCCTGGAGGTGTTCAAAAAACATGTAGATGCGGTGCTTAGGGACATGGTTTAGTGGTGGGCTTAGCAGTCCTGGGTTAACAATTGGACTTTATGATCTTAAAGGTCTTTTCCAACCTAATGCAATAAAATCTTAAAACATGGAATGATTTAAGTTAATGTTCTATTTTTATTTAATAAACAGAGCCCTGCAAAATGCAAAAAGAAAAGAATAATCATTGGCATAATCCAACAGCCTAACTGGTTCTTAAAACAAAACTTAATTGGCAGTTTACGTTTCTTAAGGAGATTTATCCACACACTGTTTGCATTTGACACTGAAGTCCTTAGCATTTCCACTTCAAAATGAAAATTCACACTGCAGACTACAAGTGGAGATCCTTTGCCCTATTTACTAAATCCATAAGTTTGATAAAATTTCGTCCATGATCTTAAGTGACATAATCCTCATACTCATTTATCAAAAGACAAAAAAAAAAAAAAAATTGGCAATAAGAAGCACTGGAGACAGCTTCTAACATGAGTTGCAGCTTCCTTAAAGCAACGGACCAGTTCCCAGCTAACACACCAAACCTCATTACACTTGCTTGCTTGGCATGCAGTATTTCTTGCATATTTATTCCAGCAATCTCTTCCAAAGCTTAACGGAGCTTATAGTCTTCAAAAATCAGGTTCTAAAATGGAGTCAAGTCCTAAAAGGAGCAACCCAAACACAAGTCATTCAAACCAAACACATTGTGAGAAAGAACTCCATCAATTTTTTGTTCTGCCTGAAACTTAAGAGCTCTTTCCCTCTACTACTGAGCTATCATCATAACAGGACTTATTTCAGCTCTGAATCATGGAGGAACATTTCTGAGTAACCTCAGTGTGCATGCTGGACTTGGAGGATAAAGCAGTGCAGTTTTTTTGCACTACCTCTGCCATCCATCTCCACTGTAAGTTATTCAGTTCGCAGGCAAGGAACAGAGAGATACAAATGCTAAGGTGAATCCCTCCCACTAAAATACACATCTGTTTACAATCATGTTTCCACTGGCAGGAGAAAGCAAGGTTGTAATTGTGTGCAACCTGTATGATGCTATAAATCAGTGTAAAGTGTATTTTAATATTCAAGTAACCTCTTTTATACAAACTTTGTTTCAAGAAGGAATTTTCTCAAAGAATGAGAGCAGAATCCCCTCTTTGCAACAGGATGGATACAGACTGCAAAATCTACAAGCCCTCTGTCTCTGAAAATTATTCTGAGATCATCATACACCTGCACTATTGAGGGTCAGATTGAAAACTGGGACCCATTTGCATTTACAGTTACAGTCAGCATGCAAGTCTCCCTGCTGCAATTAATACACCTACAGAAATATGGACAGAAACAGAGACTCCAGACCTTGTTGAAGTCCTGAATGCTGAACAACAAGCTGTAAGGATTTGCAAATTTATTGAGCAGATTAAAGGCACACAGACACCTAAAGGGATTTTCAAAAGCACCTAAGCAAGTTAAAAGCCTTTGAAAATTTTACTAAGCATCTGTTCGCATCTTTAGAAACTTAAATACATTTGAAATCCAACCCCAAGAGCATATTAAAGGCAAATTCAATCTGGGGAACTTAACAAGCATACTAGACCTCATATTCTCCAAAAGTTGTGTTTATTCACACTTGTCCGAGTTGTGGAAAGCTTTTTAGATGTCTTTCTTCTAGACTGCTTGGCATGAGAAAACAGGAGAAACTGTGCACATGAATGAGTGATGAATCTAAGAACAAGAAAAGACAGGTCAATACAGGGGACAGCATGCTCAGCAGGGGTTCAGAAGAAATGCAGTCATGCAATGTCACCTGGACAGACATTTTCCCACTCCGAGCTGCAGTCTTCCCCAGGTTTTTCAGCCTAGTGAGTTTACGTGCTTTTTAGGTCAGAGAATCTCTCTTACTATATATCCATATAGGGGCTAGTCCATAGCCATCGTGACATCTATCAATGCCTCTAAGCACTGCTGTAACTCAGATACACACAACCTGATTTCAAGATAGCGGCCCTAAAACCTCCCCAGCTATAGACCCATTTTCTGATGAGAATCTGTTTAACTACGTAACGCTTAGAACAGCCTGAGCCTAACACTGGCTACAGTTTTTCCATGTGTGCCTGTATATAACACCACTGTTCAAATTAAAGGGTCCTTTAATACCTAAAACATGTTTAAACATGTTTTGATGGCCTTTTTTTATATACATACACTTTTTTTTTTTAGTATGTATAGACAACAGAAGAATGCAAGCAGCAGGCTCTTGGGTATGTAACTGGCATTTTACAAAGGTCACCTTTTCATGCAGAAAGAAAGACTGCTGAAGGTTAATTAAACTAAATTCTACACTTATCCAAATTCTCTAAATCAAGGACTTTAAAAACATCCTTAAATAACAGCAAGCATTTTTAAAAGAACTCTGAGGACACGATGATCAGATAAGTCTTGGAGCAAGATGGAGAAAGCCAGCTGCATTGCACGTTTTCTTTCTCAATTCTCTTAGACATGTTTGTTGTGGTGGGGTTTTTTTAATTAAAAAAAAAAAAAATGTTGGGAGCAGTTTAGTGCTTCTGGGCTTCTGCTGTTACCATTCCAAAACTTGTGTGTAACAATAACCATTTGCAATTTAGCCTATACAGGTCTCTGGATAGCAATGATAGCCTTTCAGTCAGCACCTTTATGCTGATGTGGGTTAGCACAAAACCCAGCAAAAGAAATCCTATAGTAATAATACAGCCACAATCCTGTCAAAGGCCAAAGTAGTTTCAGCCATTATGTTTCTGGGTGCTTGCTGCAAGCATGCAACAAAATACAAACAGGGCAAAGTATGAGAGCGCTTATGGCTCTCTTGAATTCAAGGCAATGGGTAACACAAGCATCCCAACTGCATCAGGGTACCCTACCCTGTACGTGCCTATTTAGGCCCCAGGGCTGTCACGCGCTCTGGACAGGGGGCTCTTCTTCATGCAAGTTCACAGGAATAAGAGAAGAAAGAATGGCTGGGAAAGGAGCCCTGTGGTGGCGTGTGCCTCAACCAGGCACAGGGAGCAGCAGAAACAGCTCTCATGGTAGTAAGGACTGGTTACACAGTTCCCAGCTGAAAAGGTTAGAAGACACTGCCACTTCCCCCGTGTCCCATAAATCACATGCTACAAATTAACACAAGACAGCTATAATTTTTAGTCAAGCTTTGTTACACAGCACTAATTATGATGCATTTGCTATCAACACATCTGCAAAATGACACAAGGAGACAGTGCTTTGCACTGACACCAGGACAAGAAGTGAATCTACAAACACTGCTTTTCAGCCTTGCAATTTAAACACATTGTTCACAGAAATGGAGTGAAAGGGAAGTAACAGCCCTGTGCAAAGGACAACTAGCACAGCAGAGACTCATCATTCTTCAGGAAACAATGTTTTAAAGTTCCTTCCTCTGGACAAACCTGACCGATAACCTACAAATAGAGACTGAACAGCAAGCAGCCATCTGCTTCAGGGTAGCCTTTCCAACTCACAATGCCAGGTCAACCTGCAGAGAAGCAATGGCCAACATGGCTAGTGAGCCAGGAGAACAATGTTCCCCTCTTCAGATTTTCTTATGAATAACACAAAACAGGGTCTGGTTTCGTAACAAACTTCAGAGGATTCAGGGGGAACTGCCACAGCCTTTTACCACCTAGATAAACTCTGGTAACAAATCATATTCCTCAGATACTCAGCTGTTCCCCTTTAATAAGCACACACAAAAAGCCCATCAGGTCTATGCTCCATACACAGGGCTTAGAGCATTTAAATTGTTACAGCAGCACTGTTAAAAATAGACTACTTAAAAATAATGATTCCCTACCACGGATTTCATTAGCAGCAGACATACTAGTAGAATCAGATATCTACTGTCCAGACCAATTAAAGCAATTAAAAACTCTTTTTCTGCAAAGAGGAACTACGTGATCTCCTGGAGGCATACCACCCTCTATGCATTCCACCAGTGTAGGACAGACCGTAGTATATGAATTGGGGGGGGAGGGGGGACACGGGACAGGGGGGGACATTTCCCATGTTGCTGCAAACACTTCCATCCTCCCACTAGCTCCACACATTTAATTAGAACCCTCAGCATGGTGAAGCAATTCACTGCAATTCCTCGAACTATATGTAGCCAAGACACCAACATCTGCTCCTGTTCTCAACAGGAGACAACAGTTCCAAAGGAGACAACATGAGACAAATTTCAAAATTTGTTCCGCAAGACCTGCCCTTCCTCAAATGCTGCAATACTCTTTTCAGTCTGGTGTGATCTATCGGAGAGTTTTTTGGCATATGACAGATTCTTTGCAAATGGGGGAGCAGGGGATATCAGAAATAATCTGCATATCCCCCAACATACCACATGTACACGTATAAATCTTCGTGAATACCTTGTGATTTGCAAGGAGTGGAAGATATTCATCATTCTAGTGGATCAGATCAGGTAGAAAGAGAAAAAGGATGCACATAGTCTGTGCTCTGTACAGCCGGAATTCTTCAGCTATGGGTCAGGATAGCTGACCAAACTACCTAACTTCATTATCATCCACAGACTCTTGAAAGTACAGATATTTCCCACAGTTTACAGGAGGAAAAAATATAGTCTCCTTTAACTAAAGGCTGGATTAGTTGGATAAATTGGATTAGTTCATTAGATAGGGCTGCGTGTCATATAACTTTACGAAGGTTTATTATTATATAATTAAAAATAAGAGTACTTGTGAAGAAATAGAAATCCTCCCCTAGTAATTTCTAACACATATGTATCAGTAATAAAATCCAATATATAGATTCTGAAATTTACATTTGCATTACTTTTCACATCCCTGTGCACATTTATCAATCTCTTTACTTGCCTGGAAAAGTTAACTTCAGGCTTTTCTCTCCAGAAGAAAGAAAATTATCTCAGAGGATCCTCATCAGAAAACAAGGTTGAGAATCCTTGTTATTCCTACTAATTCCACTTGTGCTCGTCTTCTTGGAAACTCTCTCCAGAAAAGTACATCCACAGCATAATCTCTGAAGTTTTAGGCAATGTATCCACCAAAATAAGGTTTTAAAAAACATCTGACTAACCCAAAACTATTAATGCATTTAGGTGAAATTTGCCAGGCTTTGTTGGCTTAGAAAAAACAAGTCCTGGGCAACAGAGCCCCCTCTCCATCCCTGTCGTGCCTTGTAGTGCAATTCTCAAGCATCCTAAAGACTGAGCTTAAGCTGATGCTTTTCCCCACAGCCAGGACAGTCTTAACATCTAGGTCAAATCCTTCCCACATCAACACAGAGCCAGGATTTGAGCCAGTCTCATATAATTTAGGAGAGCACATTAACAACTGGGCAGCCCGGAGCAAGCCTCACAATCGCTCCCAGAGAAATTGTGCTATTTGGCATAAACAACTCTATATTTGGTGGCCAGAGGAAACAGGAGAGAAAGAATGTGAGCACATGGCCAGCCATCAGGATATTCATTTGCAAGGTAAGAATCCACGTTGCAGTCTTAGCCATAGATGACCACTCTAATTCGGAGACAGATGTCATTTACACAGCTTTAGTAATGCTCTCATTAGAATTTAAATTTATTCTGCAGTGCCAGATCCTCACACAAACTAAAAAAAAAAAAAAACAACCAAAAAAACCCCCAAAAAACAAGAGGCACATTCATTTGAGGCAGTAGAGCAATATAAACACTTAACACAGAATTCATAGTCACCTACTTGGCTAAAACAAGAGCGTCTTTGTCTTCTCGGGAGCTCTGGGTGTTTACACCACCTAAGCACCTGACCCCCGTTTCCTTCTTGGGTCAAAAAAATCTCTTACATGTGTCAGCTGGAATAACGCCACATTAGTCTTAGACACAGAAGAGAAAACAATATTATCTCTGATGTGTCCTATTTATCTACATGACCCAAGACGTTTGTAAGATACATTCCTATATTTCTGCTTCTCATTGGGAATCCTACTATTACTCCCCTGAGAACCCTACTTCAGTAGTAGCAAATTCTTCCCAATAAGTTGCAAGAAGACAATTTGATATAAGAAGTATTGCCAGCCACCGGCATTTGGCATAAGATCAATTTGCTTGTTTGTTAACTAAAACCACACAGAGGAAAAAGGGAACAAACTGCGCCAAGCTGCATGTTAAATCATGTCACTTAACATGCTGGGGTGCCCAGACACTCTACTGACAAGGAATAAATACCAAACAATAATGCAATTACTTTTAATGTACAAATATCGGAGAAATCCCAGAAACACAAACTTCCACAGAGCTACCATTTCATCCAATGCCTTCATTTTCTTCAAATACATCCATCCTTAATATGTAAAGCAACCTTTTCTCCTTTATCACATACTCAAGACATCAGTAAAACTCAATAGCTAGCACAGTACTCCAATTAAGCTTCAAATCAGTAGAAGACATTCAGTTCTCCCTTTAACCACACACATTTAATCACCCTTCTTTCTATACACAAATGAAATCAATTCTTGTATTTTACAGGGGAGGCTTTTGAGTGGGAGATTTTTTTTAATGTTTTAAGAGTTACACCATTACTGGAAAAGCAAATAGCTTTGGGAAGTGCAGAAAGCTATGAAATAATGATGTGGGGGGAAGAAGATGGGGACATGCACGGAACAGAGGGAGCACAGAATATTATGGGGCGAAACATGGTTTAATTGTCTGAAGAGAGAAGAATACAGAAGTAAACAACAGAATAGTTCTAAAAAGGTTTTCAAATAACAGAAAGATAGCCTTTAATCACTAATTAGTTCAAATGCTTCAAAAGATACAAGTCACTAGGGGCCGACTCTCAATACACCACCTTTAATTTTGACACCATCTTGTTAAGCTCATAGCCTGATGTTGTGCCTGCTATAGTATGGTTTCCAAGCTTTTAACTTCCACTGCAAACTTAACTGTGAAGCAGCATCTGATATTTAGCAATGTTACTTAAATGAATTTTTTGAAAAATCTAAACTAGAACAACTTTTGTATGGCATCATTAATATTCTCATCTGGTTAATATCTGAGCACAGAACAAGAGAAAAAACTAACAAAGCATGCATTTTGTGTTCAAATTAAGGATAATCTAGAAAATACACTACACAGTTATGTAGTTCATCTTCTCAATTCCATTCATTTCAAATAGATTATAATCATAGTCTTGATACGCACCACAGCATTCCATGCCGAGGCTTCAATGGCAAGGAAACAGATGTATGTGGTGAATGGTTGCAGAGGAAGGAAGGAAATTTTCTAGCATTGTATAGTTTAACGTATGTCTAGACTATAAGTCTTTGAAAGCATAATATTGTTCTTAAAAACGCGGGCTATTCATATGGTGAATAATACTTGCGGGGGGGGACGAAACGAAAATAACTCCAAAAAAATCTCACCCACTGCAATCATATGTACTCCTCCCACCCATCTTTCTCATACTAAAAATAAAAATCCACTTGCTAGTACTGCAAGCCACAGGTGGCAGTTTTCTCAATGTATCCAAAGTAATAGTGACCCACTACCTAAAAAAGCAATCTATCAAAGCAGCGCACATGTGTCTGTAGTCAAAGAAGCAGGAATCTGATAGTCAGTTCAACTCCTGGCTCAGCCATTGACTCACCTTGACCCTGGTAAAGTCACCCGAAACAAATGAGCAAAACACTGTGTGACAGCTCGCAGCACAGCTTGTAGAAGCCTAGGAAGAATCAGTTTTCAGAAATTTGTATGGGCAAGGGCACTTAGAAAACTAGGCCAAAAGAAAGCACAGCAGCAGTACTGTCATGTGTGCCAACTTCGATTGTAGAAAGAGCACAAGTCCATTAAGAAAGGGTTTCAGTTCTTCTGTGCTGTCACCTCCCATGTCTCCAGATGTCAGTTTATCTCTACCTCCATTGACTGTGTAAAAAGGTATCAAAAGCATGAAGGGTCAGAGGCATCTTGCCACCTAAGCACAAATGGATTTAATAAATAAATCCATAAAAAGATAAAAATTGGGAGGTCAGCATTAATTACACAGTTATTAAACGTGCGAGTTGTAGAAAAGCCCAGATGCATCTCTGCCTTTCAAAAAGCCTCTCCTTGTGACATTTTTCCACCACCCACACAGCACCTCTGATCCAAATACACAGTAAAGCACAGACACCAGTGCTCCCAGCAGGTGCTGTAAGAGCTTTGCAGTGGCAGTTGGGATGGTATGGCTGGACTCTCTCAGTAGGACATCCAGCACATACTGAGAAAAAAACACTACTATGCAGCATGGTGATTCTGCAAGTAGATCAGGTCACTGGCACTGTAAATACCTTGCAACACCACCAGCACTCATCTGGATCAAGATATAAATTAATTCACAACTCTGGTATATACTTAGTCCTTGTACCCCCTCCCTACAACAGTCTGGTCCTTCCAAGAAAGGAAAAAACCATAAACTTAATAGTAGAGAGCCTTTTAAATATAATACTTTGTACTTCCGAGTTCACAGGCACTGCTCGGTGAGCCATGCTGTTGAGACCAGGCACAGAAGACCCTCACCACCTTCAAAAGAAAACACTTCTAGAACACCACAGAGGTGGGTATAGGCAGCTGAGTTTAAGCTCTCATTCAGGAGGGCAGAAGACACCCCGTGCCCCACAGATCTTTGCCATAACCCCTCTGCCTGAAGAAAGCCATCAGGAACTCAGCCATGCAGTAGCCAGTTGGCAAACCCCCATCTGTCCTCCTTCCTACAGGCCAAAAAGGCAGCAAGTCATTTTTCCCCAACAGCACCTCCTACTTTCCGTAGTCCCTGCAATTCAAGGCCACCACAGGACAAAGAGCACCACTGTACACAAACAAAATTGAGCACAAACAAACCTCTACCACTGGTTTTGTGCTGGGGGGTGGAGGGGAGCAAGTCAGGAGTAAGGTATAGGGAAGCAGGGAAATTCCAGAAGTGAGATGAACCCACTGTCCGACAGCTTCCCCATAAAAACTCTGGAAGTGAAGTGATCTTCACCAGCACCCACCAAGCAGCCAGTTACTTGTAACAACTTTCTGCGGGTTCGAGCAGGAGCAGGAGCCACAGGTCCCACTCCTCGAAGGCTTTCAGCACTGCACCACAACAGCACCAGCATGGGAAAGCAGGTCCTCCTGCAGATCACACCCAGCTGCCGACCCTCAGAGAGTGTGCAACCTAAGAGCAGACTGGGAACCATCCAGACCTCTGTCCTCCCCTCCCCAATTCAACACCACAACTGCATTTACAGTCTCCTCTCGCTCACAGAACAACTGCAGCTTGAGCTCCCAATGAAGGCTCAGCAAACAGAGCAAATCAAGTGCATGTCCAGGTTTGCTGCGCTTTACGCTCACGGAATAATATATAGAGTCTCAACAACAGCACTCACAGTTCTATGGAGAATCATCCCTCATACAAATGACCAGCATACAACTATTTCTACACATGCTGGCTGTTGGCCTTTAGCATGTTAACCCACTGCGCACATCCCCAGGCATGCGTACAAAACCTCTGTGCCCACAGGTGCCCTCTATGTCTCCCAGTCAGGGTCTTCTCCTCAAAGTAAAAAAAAAAAAACCAAAAAAAAAAAACCAAAAAAACAACACCACGGAGTTAACATTCTCCCCCTCCCCTTTCTCTGTTCTTCAGTTCTACAATCTTTTTGCCTTCTTTTCCTTCAGAGGAGAGGGGGTAGGGTATAATACAGTCTCTACACAAAAATGCATCACGAAAGCAAGTCACAAGATGACAAGCAAATCAATTCTGCACCCTCTGGACTGAGCAAAAAGTTTAAAGCTGCCTTGCCCATCTCACTTTCACAAGCTGTGTGTGAAGTTTATCTCACATGCAGGCCTTGGCAGATCACTGTCTCGGCTCCTCTCCTCCAGTTTGACCTGTAAGCTAGGAACAAAACACAGCGAGACAAAGTTATCAGGCACAGAGCACCACATTGCAGTCCTATGTGACAAAACTGAAAAGTTCAGGTGCAAGATTTTGAAATTCCCACCCCAGTAAATTTATTCTCAACAGAAAAGGAGTTCTCTTCATGTTGTCATTTCATCCAAACACAAGCCTGCCTGCACAAGCCATCAGGCTGCCTGAACAAATTCAACAGGTCCATAATGAGCACAACAGCCAGTGCATTTCTGGGCAGCCGTGTAACACTTCAGGCTGAACAAAACCGAGGTAGAGTAACAACAGCCTCTTCAGAAAGGCAGTGTCTCAGGGAGAACTGCCGGCTCCTTTGTCCATTGAGGCACTGCACGTGACACCTGATGACAACAGGGAGAAGAGCCCAGGGAACTTAATGGGTATTACAGCAACAAATAAGACAGAGTCAAGGACAAAGTACTAGCTCTGTCCTAAGTTATTAGTTTAAATACATCATTCGGTTTAGTGATAATGAGCATATATCTGAGGGACAACCAGCAACTTATTAAGCAAAGGTAATACAGCAATTTTACAATAGCTCTTGTATAGATTCTACTTCCATTTAGCATTCACAAGGTACATGAACTGTTCCTTTCATTTGTACAGTTCCATTGCTAACAGTAAACACAGCAGATAAACAATACTTCATGATCCCTCTCTCGCACACAAAAAAAACCAACCCTGTCTTCCTTCCTTGTGCTTGACAGAAAAGAGTAAGCTCCAAGAAGCGATATTCCATTTGGCTGTTTTCTTTATTTTTACTACATTTTAGCTGTACAGATTAAATCTGTCTTTACAAAGACCTCAGAAATAGCTGTATTCCTTCAAAAGCAGATGCATGAATAACTTTCTCCTCTCCCCATTTCTATGAATGGCATCTTGTGGTGATACAATACATTTATTCTTAACTTTAATGGACAGCCACACCAACCTGTTCCAGCTGAAAATACATTACCTAACATTGTATAGTGAAGAAGCCTAAAAAATGACATCTGCAGGAACAAAGTGTAGAAAAAACCTGCTTCTGGCTTTCTGAACAAGCTCCTAGGGTTTGAGGTGGTAAGAGTGATGCGCTGTTCACACACTTCTATCAGGACAAATTGATGGCAAATGGTTGACCTAGAGTACCAGTCAATCAAAAGTCAGTAAAGAAAAAGCAGAGGGAGAGAGTGAGAAATGAAGCTTGAGCTGCAGCAGTCATTTGCAGAGAGATCAGTCATTATGGCTGAGAAGATGGTCCTGTGTTTTGGGGATGCCTGCCACAAATGGGGCAGTGCAGTGGGCCATCCTCTGTCCCATGTCACAGAAATCCTTCCTTCTTAAAGGAACAGGCAGCAGCTCCTAGGCAAGACATAAACATGTGCACAAGGAAAAACAGAACAGGACTGGCCAGCAGGCCAGATCTGGCCCAGCTGCTGACACAGCTGAACCTGTGAATTAACATTACCAGTTCACACCCATGTTTGCTACAGCTTTCCAATCTCTATCTGACTCCCTGGGCTTCACATTACAATATTCATTTTTGAAAAATCTATGTATTAACACCTACCAAATACAACTCAGAATTAAAAGTATTAATCTTCTTTCTCTGAAAGCTTGTTGCTAAAGCTCTGCTGTATTATCTAGAGTTGCGTGCTTCATTATGAACCACTATCGCATGCACCATGACCACACACTCATGATTAAAACGCGAGGAAAGATGAGACAAAAGCATCACAGGACTAAAAGCAGCAGCTGTTAAGTATCTGACCAGCATGCTTCCCCCTGCCCCATCCCCACATTTTGTGCTGCTTTTGAATAATTGATGGAGACCTGCAAAATCCAACTACACAGACAGCTGAACACCATGGCAGCAAGTCAGATACCAGAGTCTGAAATCTAATGACTGATCACCACTGACTCCAGTAAACCTTGGATCAAGCTCAACCTCCAAGTCTCATTAAACTCATTTTTATATTAAAAATCAGTGGCCCTTTTGCCTCCTCCCTCAGCTGGGAGGGAAACAATGGAAGCACTTCTACAGTCACATCTTACACAGGTTAGAAGAGTAAAAAGCTCCACAATGAGATTAACCAAAGTGAAGGAGTTATAATAGGCTTAAAAATTAGAGCAAATTAATAAGTGCTCCCTTGTGGTAAACAGCTGGTAATCCAGCACAGGTTCAGCAGAATTCCTTATCCATCACTGAACCAGGATTATCTCTGTAGCAACATGAAAGAGCAAATGATTGGCCTGGACAGTCACAGGCCAGGGTGGAAAGGCTCTGTAGAAATTCAGTTCATCCATCAAAAACTCAGGAGAAGAGAAAGACACTCTTCTCTTAGAAAAGAGATCACATTTGTTGGGTCATTTCAGCATGAAGATCATGTTTCTCTGCCTGCCATCAAGCCATTTTACACTGCCAGCACCTGGCACAGCAAGGATGGTATGACAGTCCCTGAAAGCAATCCTTTCCCCACTGTTACTCCAGGCCTAGCACAGGACCCCAGGTTCCAGCTGGTATAAGCTATGTTTCTTCAGAGCAACTCATTTGTGAAGATCAATTGATAGGTGTCCAGTTTTCTTCTTTATTCTTGTGACAAAAAACTTACCCTGACAGTTCTTTGCCGTCAGGAAATTTGCCTGGAGAAACGCACTCTCCTACTGATCTTTCTTTTGTCAGCTTAGCAGCCTACAATGCTGTGATGCTCTTTGAAATTCAACAGAAAAAGCAAAATGAAGTCTCATCTCTAGTCAAAGTTATAATTTGTCAGCGAAATGTTTTCTGAACTTTCAAGCTACAACACTGAGGTGGGAGAGGAGAAAAGAAAGCGAAACAGGCTGCACGCGACTTTTCACTAGATATTCTGGTTATGCAGGAACATGCAATACTTTCCCCTTCTCCATCCTCCTATGGGCACTCGGTACACAAACTCAAAATCCTGCTGTACACATGTTCAGAAGCCCCTCTGAAGTACCTGTCTTCACTTCACAGACAGATAAATGATCTGACAGACAAGCTGGCTTAAAGCTAAACAGCGAGTCTGCAGCTCAGCTCAGTACTGAACTGCATGAGACAGAGTTTTACTTTTATTTATCTACCAGCTTTAGCATTTTTAAATTCATTTGAAGAAAAAAAGTTGGATGAGAAGAAAGAAAAACCACACTGTTATGGAAGCAGAAAAAGCCCACACAGAGGTTAAAAAAAAAAAAAAAAACAACTTTAAAGGAGTCTTTACAGCAGGGCCACTCATGTACTCTTTAATGAGCTCCAGGCCACAAGACTTCAAGCAAGAATATACCCCACATTGACAAAAAAAATGGTAGAATGGCTAGGTAACCACTCACTCCCATAACTGATCCTCAAAATGAATGACAAGCTACCAGGAGGAATGCCTGTTGGACCCTAAAAGGTCTGTAAAACTTGGACAATGGTGGAATTGCTCAGTGAATTCAGGGAAGGAAAACACACTCCCAAACCCAAGAAGGTGACTCTCAGCTCCAAAACTTTTGATTTCACATTAAGCCCTTTTTTCATTTAGGGTATGTTCCCTCTGTTTCTTATGAAAATTTTATAGTACCATGCTGACAAAATCCATCCTCCTTCATCGTTACTACAGTAAGTAACTAACTGTCCAAACAGCTTCTTCCAAGCAGATTGTGAAATCTTTGCAAATAGACCCTGCCTGCCCAACAGGAGAAGCAGGTTCTGAAGCTGGGTTTCCTTCACACAATTACCATCACACTCAACTACATACGTGTAAGCTGCTGGCATGAAAACCCTGCAATCTGAGCACCAGCCTCCAAAGTAAAGTGTCGCTGGTTGCAAACGCTGCATGATCTCAAGGTACACACCCTGTAAAAAAGTCAGATTTTGCTCTAAGGACTATGCTTGGGATTCAAGTCGCGCACACAAACACGTATATACAACGTGAGCCATTTAACTGCCAGATGCAGTCTCAGAAGGACACCTTGGCTCCCTTTACAGCCAAAGGAAAGAAACAGCAACTCCAATATAGCCCATCTTGAGGAAAGCCCTATTAGAGCTGGAATGAATCTCCCCCTCCAAGTTCCCTCTTTTTCCCTGTCATCTGCAGAAGGAAGCCTTAAATGATTGATTAGATGTTTAATTCTTAGACAGCTTTGGTTACGCAGAATTAGTGTAAATTGAAGGTTTTCCTCTTGACCAGAAAAAAATTGCTTCACAGCTGGAGCAGTGCCTGTAGCAGCCAACCATCTCCTTTGCAGAAAAAGCAACTTACTGATTTGAAAAAAGCCTAGATAATATGAAAAACAGAGTTTTAGGCTCTAAACAGAAAGAGATTTTGCTCTTCATAACCAGACTACTTCTCCTCTTGATGAAGTTTTCAGACTTAGGTTCAGAACATTAAAATAAAGGTCTGGACAAATTATAAATGTGATGTAAAGCATGGAGTTTCCTTGATCTTCAGAGATTTTACTTATTACCTGAATTGCCTTATTTGCCTGATTCACATAATGAAGGTTTTCAAAACACCACTTTGTTCTTAAGTGATAAAAAAGAGCAATCACTATAAACATCATCCTCGAGTGTTGATTCACCTACTGACTAAGATTAGATCCCAATTTAGATCATAGGAAGCTGTAACACTTCAATTTCCGTGTGCTGTGGTATTTTTACTAGGTTGCAAATATCACCTACATAATTCTCTCTTCATTTTTTAAACCATAAAACTATCTTCTGTCATATTTATGTGATGCCTTGAACAAAGCTTTTCAAAATTAAGCTACTGGAGCTTGTTCACACTGCACTTTGTCTCGTTGCTCCTGTCATTTTTATGTTGTCCTTCCAGCACAGCTGAGAAGATCGTACAGTGTCCCAATTCAAATGCATGACTGTGACCCTTGAAGAACAGTTTCCATAAAACAGGGTCAAACAAAACAGAAAGCAGGTAAGAATTATACTGCTGCCTTGTTTCTGCACACAGGACCTTAAAATAAAAGCACGGGAATTTATTTAAGAAAAAAAAAAATATCTCCAGGTAATTTTCAGTTTGAAGACATTATCATATTTTATGACAGTACTGGCTTCAGGCCTCAAAAAGAAGTAAAAGTCTCTTTGAACAAGATGTAGGGAGAAGTCTGTCTTTGACAAGAAATCAGTACAGGAACGTGCCCGAAGTGCTAACATACAGTGCCCATGCAGACATCACATTTTTAAAGATCAAGTTTCTTAAATTAAAACAGTGCTTCTAAAGCTCAGTCTTTCATGGCTAGAAATATAAAGTTCTCTATCAGGAAACCCTTTCAGAAACGAATTAAAAAAAATCAAAAGCCCAGATTGAATGGAGCAGCTTGAGAGGTGGGGGCGGGGAGGGGATATAGAAAAGCCATAGTCTTTTAACATCTTTCCTGCTGTCCAAAAACCTAGATAACTACAGTTGATTTCAAAGCAAGCATGTGCCTTTTACATAAAAAGTGACTAAGAATCTGGTATATAAGGCATGTACTCTTGACACCAGCACCTCTTGTAATATCCACATGCTTCTTGGAGACAGCCTGTTCCACCCCATAGATACACAGTTGATGCATAAGCAAATCATTTCTCTCCCTTGCCTATAAGCCCTCATTTATTGCTTACACAGCATGGCCAGCATTTTCAGAAGGATGCTGTGACAGCACCCAGACACTCTCCAGATAGCCTCAGAGAGTCAACGCTTATGCCCCAAGGAAAGTCAGTGACAAGCAGATTCCTAAATCCCAAAGAAAGTTTTGGAAAAATCCTGTCTGTAAAAATAAATCAAGACATTGCATTGTATTAGTTCATGGATTCATGCTTTCTTTGATCAGCAAACGGCACAGGGAGGATGGTAGGAAGCTGCCAGCTGTGCAGAGGTGAGTTTTCATGGCAGAGGTGGCTTGCTTCAATCATAAAGAGTGTCACCTCCCTACTTTCTTGCACTGGCTGGAGCCACAAGGTGCTCTAGCTGTATTTACAGAGTAGCTGGGGGCTGTGGAACACAAATGCTTTTGGCTTAGGTGCTTAAACATAGGTGTCCTAGAGAGAAATACTGTAGTGAACATCAAACACAATCTGCTGGCACAGACACTTTCTCTTCTGTGCTGCATGGCTTCTGACACTGCTTATATCACTGTCGTATCCAAGTGCCTCCCAGCAGTGCACTAAGTGCTGCAGCTAATATCTGATGTTCAGTTTATTCTCTCTTCCCAGAGGGAGAATCATATGCACTGCAGTATGAACTGTTTTGAGAGAGGATAGGTTTTAAACAGGTACAAACAGCTTCTTTTTGAAGCTGAAAGCATGAGCACCTTTTATTCAGGGCACAGGTACATCATGTGCAATAAAAGTTCATTTCACAGACTAGGGCAAATATCCTCTTCTCCCTTCCATTAAAATAGCCTCTTCCGCAAAGAATGGCTTTATCCTTTTAGAATAACGTTCTACTGAACCAAAATCCAAATCATCAACCACTGTCCTACCATAAAACATCCATGGAAGTTTTTATGACACCCACTAGTGCTGAAGTAACCATGACTGTACAACATTCATCAATGCTTGTAAAATATTTTGGAATCCCTGAATTAGAGGGTCTATCAGTTTATTAGCTGATACAGTATACCAGCCTTTGTCTCCTCTGTTTTGCAGACTCCCATTTTTGCACCAAATGCCTATGCTCTTCTTGAACCAGAACAACTCTTTTCCAATTCTTTGGCAATACTCTACTCCTCACTCTAAATTTGGCTTCCTCATCTTTATCCTTTAGATCCAGTTCCTCAAACAAGCCTGCCTACAATATTTGATAAAATCTGAATGAAATTGCCCAATAGTAATGTTGTTATTCTATGATTATGAAAATGCCATGTCTCTAGGGAATTATACAGTTAAGGTTTTTTTAATAGCTTGTGCACCTGATGGACAGAAAACACTTCCTCCTTAGAAATGAACAAAACAGATTAAACAATTCCAATAACACTGAAACAAAGAATTAGATTTTTCTAATGCAAAACTTTTGCATAGGACAAGAATGATTTCCAGAGGTGTTTGAGGGTTTTGTTATTTATTTCTGATGGATCATCAAAATCTACAGGTTTCAATACAAAAAAAATCTCGTTCACAGACCAGAATTTTTTCTGTATTGAGAAAAAGACAAAAAAACAAGAACAATTAAAAAAAGATTCCTACAGAGAGGGCAAAAGACAAAACTAATCAGTTCTGCTCAAAAAGAGCTTTGCTATAATTCCCCAGTGGGCCTACAAAAAGCAACTGATAAAACAGTTCCTAACTCTCCACCTGTTGATGTGGCTTTCTTCTCCATGAAGAATTAGAGTCCACACTACCAGCAGAAAAGCGGGGGGGGGGGGGGGGCGCGGAGTTACAAGAAAAAGAGACAACAGCATCCCTATAGTCTTAATACTATTTCAGATTTCCAACAATAAAAAGTCTTCTAAGCCAGAAAGTCACATTTGAGTCCCATATGTAGGTCAGAGACAAACTGTTCTTTCTAAGAGAAATTAGCAATTAAAATTTAAAGATTTGATTTAACTTCACACAAAAAAGTTTCCAAAGAAGCACATCTGCCATCTCCGCTGTGCTGGTGGACTGAGATGCTGTGAGTGCTAGAAGCACTGTCATCACAGGAACCTAGAGATTCTGAGGTCTAGAGCTCAACCCCCAAGCTGTTAAGTCCAAAGTCACTGAACCCCCAAGCTGTTAAGTCCAAAGTCACTGAACAAGTTCTGGTGACAAGCAGATGTTTTAAACTGTAGGGGTCCAGCACAAATAATGGTCCGATTTTCATGGATGAAAGAAAAAACAAGTCCACGGGGCACAGCATCTTGCTTTTAGCACAGTGGTCTTCTCTAGAAAAAGTACCTCTAAGTCTCAGCTGAGGATTTGATTCTCTAGTATTGCAGCAGGTGGAAGAGTTAGCCAGCACAAGCAGGGCAATGGAAAGGATGGAGATACAATTATGTAAGGAAAAGAGATTCTTCTTGGATTTTGGTAAGTGCACTATATGAATGGGATTAAGGTAACTCAAAAATGAGACAACCAACAGACAATTCTCAAAAGAAACTTGTATCCCAAGTTAAAATTCTTGTACCTGTACCCACTTCAGGCTGGCTGACTTGTTTTGCCATGCTGTCCTCTCTATCACAGAGCCAGTTTGATTTCAGAGACACTTAACACATAACAGTTATATCCCCATGTAAATAATAGAAATACTTTTCTTGCAAGAAATATTCAAAATGTCAAACCTCTGCAAAATGCTACAACAGAATTTGCACATACCTTCTAGTTCTGATGGCATGAAAATCCACTTTGAATTGGCTCCCATGGTAACTGCAACATTAAGGTCCCCAGAGAGCCATCTCACACACGCACACACGAGATTGGAAGGGATGTGTCTGTAGCTGTGCAGTTGAAGAGACAGAGCACAAACTTCACTCAACGCAGGGAGTCTCTCCAAAACAGTATCCTTTCAGCTAACAGGATTCAGAAAGACACCGTTTCTTTCCTTTAGGAAGGGGCTTCAGCTCTCATGTCATCTCCAAGCCTAGAGCACACACTTCTCTTTTGGAACTGACCCTTGCTGCACTCCTCCCTTACACCCCAGTGCAGCCTAACTGTAACACATGTACTTACATCATTTCACTAGCAGCTTTTTGTTCCTCAGCAAGACTCTGCTTCATATTTTTTCCTAGTTGGGTTGCTGGAAGCCCAAGGAAGACAAGAACAAAGCCGTGCATGTTTTTCAGTCAACTGGAGAGCTAGCTGCTCTAGAGAAACACTGCAGTGTAGTCAGCCCAGAGATGCAGCCCACGGGAAGTCCCCTCCCCTCCTTCCTTTGCCATACAGATGACACCCAACACTCCCAAAAGCAAAGGCATCCTTTGCTCACTCATATATCTCATCAAATTCCCCTTTCCAAGGGCATGCCTCATCTCACAATTTCAGCTCCCTCACTGATTTTTCTTAATTGGCCAGTCTAAGCTGCTGCAGGATGACACAACGTCATGCTCCTGCAGCACACCGATTCAGGAGCAAGGGAATGAAAGATATCTCTCCTACTTCATCCGCTTAAGAAGATGGAGTGGTAATGACTAGGCTGCAAGCAATGAGGCAGCGCTTACTGTTCCACATATCAGTGTGCCATTAACCGCCACACACACACACACACAAGTCTGTGCCTTTCTCATTTCCACCTGCTAGCAACTGCAGTTTGTGCAGGACTTGATCAGAACTCAGAGATCCCCAAGAAAGAGAGCCGATCTAAAACCAAACCAAAACACCATACTTACACTGTCAGTACCTTTCGGACCTCTAGCTTGCTGTGGGGTACACACTATGACAGGCATCACAGATTTTTAATGCAAAAAGGTCTCCGTGTAAGGAATGCTTATCATCCTTTTCATGGAACACCCTTTAAAAATTCAGATAAACAGCCCTAGAAGAGGCAATTTCACAACATCCAGCTGACAGACACAATTCCATTAGTGTTCCTCCTTTCCACCCCGCTGTAATATATTAGGGTCAGGATTTTCAAACTCAGACTCTAGCAAGACAGAAAGAGGCAGGAAAGTAGTTTGGGTGATACCTATAGCAATGAGAATGAAGTGTTTTTCAGGAGAAAAAAAAAAAAACAAACCAGAGTGATGGTTCACTCTTTGCCCCAAAAGAGGTTATGTTTCTCAGCAAATCAAACCCTTGTGTTCATGTTTCAAACATATTTTGGCTGAGCTTCCAACTTCTACAAAAGAAGCAGGAAATAACAAATGAATTGTAGTATCATTAAAATGATAGTAGCCTAGAAGTTTATACAGCTTTTATTTAAGGCTTCTGTTGAAAATAAGGGAGCTCTGCCTATTATGTTCTAAAGTTGTCCTGCTTGATGTTTATAGAATTTCCCTTACTGGTACATAAAAAACAATGCACACTATCTAATGAAGATTACTATGAACACTACTCTTCCTTTGGGAAAGTATCTTCAAGTAGATGAGCCAGAGATACTTATGCAAGCAACAGGTATTTTTGATTCAGTTTCTCAGAAGTGAGAAACAGAAGAGAATTTAAAATTTCTGCCTATTTGGCAGAGCACAGTACTCTTTCTGCCTCCCTCTCTCTCTGAGCCATGACACGGTAATTCAAAGTGAATTCAAATCGTGAACATATCTGCTATTTTACATCTGGTTCCTGTTATTTTAACCTCAGAAGCAAACTGAAAAAAAAAAAAAAAAAATCTGATTTCTGCTGATTGCTTATACTTTCCTAAAGTTCCTTTCCTTTGTTCTATCAGCCAGGTTATTTAGAGGATATTACCCTAATCCAACAAAGAACTTAAGAATGTGAATATTTCCAATGAAGGCAAAGGCTCTAATGGATCAAAATGCCTTATTTATTAGAGTTCATCAACTCTTACTTCACATCCTAACTACTCCACTGAAATATTTTTACAGTTTCATTATTATGCCTGTTGTATTAGTGATAAGTCAGGCATAGGGCATGTATGCTTAACTTGGGAGTTCAGTTCTACCTTCCCAGGGCAACTTTTCATACCTGCTACTATCAGATTCTTCTTCCTCTAAACTTTTACCACAGCTATTAACAATTGATACTGGGCCAGTTGCCTCTGAAGAACGAGCAGTCAGAGAGCGCACACAACATCCTGTCTGCCTCGGGGATAACCCGAAAACTAGCAGTACAACACTTGGGTAAAAAACAGCCAGTGTGCTGCTGCTCTCTGTCCTCAATACAGCCATGGCTGCCCAAACGCAGACCTACCGTCAGGTAAGACAAGACCAAGCTCTCCTCAGTTACACTGTGACAGTCCTACGCACTTCACTGAGGGTTGCTCATTTAAATTAATATAGCACACAGCTTTGTATGACCACAGGCTTACCCAGCGCAGTTAGACTAGAGCAAGATCTGCAAGAATTTAAAGAGTTTATAAGGGCATGTTAGTCAGTAAAATAAACACTGCTCAAGGAAATTCCTACTGCGCCATTTGTCATGTCTCTTATTGCCTGACAGAAGACCACATGAATTGGGAACAAATAGTATTAGCATTGCAGCATTTGGGAATGCAAGAGAAATGCATAGTAAGACAGAAAGGTTGTTCCCACATCATTGCCCACTTGCCGTGTTTGATGTCAGCTGTCAGTACTCGACAGAACCTGCTCTATTCTACTCTTGCTCCATCCCATACCAGCTACCCAGCTGGCAGGCCAAGAAACATCACCTCTGAAACAGAAAAGGGGGTGGCAGGGGGAGTGATACACTACAAACTCCCCTGGCTCCTTTCTCAAAGTCATATTGCAATACCTCCACAGTAGTTTCTGCTTCTTGCTTTCCTTCTTTAAAAAGAAAAAAGCAAGCATTACCTTTGCCTGTGGGTGTCAAAGAAATAAACAATATCAAAGCTCCAGAGAAGCAAGACGCACCCTCCCTTGGAGCTCCCCGTAGTCAAGCCTACAGGAAAGGGACCATAGCTAGCACTAGGCAGCTGCTACTGCAGCCTGGATCCCTTTTACCAACTCCTCATGAGAAACGCATCCCACCCGGACATGGCTGTGGCAGGTTCCGGGTACCAGTGCAAGCCAGCACTGCTACCCAAAGCCGAGACCCTTCCTTCCTTTACCGCACCTCACCTCTGCTCCCAGAACAACTCCCTTGCATGGCTGTTTGTGTGTTCCGTTTTGTTAAAATTAGCCTCTTCCTCTGAACAAAACTCCACAAAATAAGGCCCTTGTTAAAGAAATAGTCAGCCATTAGCATGGGACAAGCTGAGCAGGGCAGGGGGAACACATCTGTCCCGTGGAGAACTTTCTAAAGCCTAACTGCAAGACCACAAGTCAGCAGCAATGCACAGATATCCCCAAAGCTAACAAACATCTGCCTCTTCCCGTAGTTCTCAGGTTCCCCTACATTTTCCCATTACAAAATTGTACAAAGGCTCTTGTTTTCTCACAAGGGAAAGGAAGAGGAGTCCAGAAATTGAAGGAACATATTAGTGCAAACAAATTTCAAAGGGTTTCTTTGGACAACTGATGCAGAATTCATTTATTCATGATGGAATGACAAGGTACCAAAATATAACAGTGTTCTTCAGCAAAGGAAGACAGCACTTACCCTCTTTATTCCAGCTTGTTCATTTAATCCCAGGCAAACAGGAACTTCAGACATTTTTCAAACATTTCATAAAGTAATAGCAATAAAATACCTACGTAAGGAAACTGTTTTACATTAAATTGAAAAAAAAAAAAAACAAAAACCAAAAAACAAAACAAACAACCCACAACAGAAAAACCCCAACAGCTTGGACTTCCTAGCAAAAAGATTAAAGTATGCAAGTAGTGGGGTGGGGGGAGGGCAAGAAATGGGATGTCACATACCGTGAAGAAGAAAAATTATTGCATATTTAATGGAGTGCATGATTTTTATTTGTAAGCCTATCAGATTCTGAAAGCCTAACCATCTTCCTTGCCTCCCTTCCTAACCATTCCCCTCTGTGATGCATGGGGGGGGGGGAGGTGTAGTGGGGGCATGCTATGACATTATGACGTTCTACCACCTCCTTGAAAGATTTCATTTCCTTTTCCAGCAGGACTGTATCCCAACTCCACAATAAAATTCCTTGCAGTTTATTAGGCTTTTCACATCTCAAAACACCAAAATCAAACCAAAATCCCACACTTTGCCAAAGCAAAGAATAACAGAGCTTCCCATCTTAAGAGTCTGTGCTCTTGTGTGTCCATGAAGCTTGCAAGGGAGCAGACTCATCTACATTACGATCCTGCAATTACTCAACTGTTTGGCCTTGCTGCTCTGGCCTCAGTGCTGGACTACACATGTTGCCTGTTGTTCCATGGCCATATCAGCCAGTAGTCTGGAAGAAAAGAAATTGGTGGTTAACATCCATGAAAATCAGAGAACATTCTTATCTCAAGCAACGAGGGAGAACTTTATTCAAGGCAGTTCAAGACAGTCATTGTCACTTATCAAAATAGCTTACAGTCTTCATCGATTAAGGCACACAATCTGATCCTGGTGTGAGTTTTGAATAAGAAATTTTTTCCCCCCTTTTATGCCAGACCAGAGTCTAAAATTACTCATCTTTACCACAGCAGAAAGAAAATAAAGTTAAAATGCTGACAAAAATGTTGCTTGAGAGCTTCAAGTAACTGCAGCCTCAGACTTCTTCTCAGAGCCAGGACTGCATTTTGAAAAGGGGAAGAAGAGGAAGGAGGAAGAAGTCACACCACACATTCACAGAACACAAGTTGGATTTGTCTGAAGGATGGGCCAAACATTGAGTCTCTCCCATCCAAACAGACAAGGACGCTCAAACCTATTATGTTTCCTGTGCTAGCACTACTGCACTGAAGTCAGTTCTTTCACAAAACTAAAGGACACAAGAAGGATACTTGGGTGAGAAGGTGGGACCTCCACCTTTTGACAAATTTAATTAAAATTGGCTGACAATCAAACATTATCAGCATGGAGTAACTGTCTGCATGGGCCTGACAACTTCACACATAGCGTGATCACACAAGCTCATTTTTTCAAGTGCAGTTTCCTAAGGAAACATAGGAGGGAAAGGCATTTTCACTGGCACTCCAAGCAAAAACAGTTTAGTCTGGCACCCTTCACATGTACTCAATTAGTTTCCAATTCAGGAACAGAAAAGAACAAATTAATTGACCAGCAAGGTCTTAGAAGACGCCTGGTACTGTGCCATCAAATGGAATCAGGCTACAAACAGCCCTGCTGCAGGCATCCAAAGTTCTCCTCAGCCAACACTTTTCCCACAGGACACCTTTGGTTCTCATCAAAAGAGCCAACATAGTAATTGCAAGAAAGACAGTAGATTTGAATGTGTGCACCAAGAGAATTTCCAGCAGTCAAAATCCACACACACAAAACCAGTAAGCTGACATACAGACATAGACACACAGAGATCAGACTACCAAGTGGTCCGGCCCACACAAATGCTAACCAAAGCACAAATCAGTACTGTAACAAGCTAAACAAAGGGGAATGGATGAAAGCCACAAAAAGCTGCATTCTGAAATCCATCGTTACACAGGAGGTTAATCAGAGTGAGCGACCGTTTTCACTTCTGTGCGTGCAATACTCCCCAGTGGTTTAGTCATTACAGCACAAACCCAAGCCTTTAAAGATAGATCTGCCAAAGAAGCAGAACACTTCAGAGTGCAAAATCAACTTGGCGGTTAGCTTCCCTTCCCGAAGAATTGTATTAGACAATTATCTATAGAAGTCAAAATCAGGCCAACATTTAAGGGCCACAAGGGGAATAATACAAAGATTGCAAAGGAAAAAAGCAAACAATGGCTAGGTGCTCATATTTGTTTGAATCATCTACAGTGTGGCATTCATAATGAATACTAATTTTGAGTTCTGCTTTATACAGCATATTCCTAAAAGGAACTTATTTTCTAATTATGAGCTCCAGTGACCATGCACATTAAACAATGAAAACAAATGGCACTAGATATTAACGTTGTGACAGTCCCATTATCTCTCAAGCAATGCATGAGGATAAAGCTGTTAGCTGTCCTCACATGCTAAATTTACTCAAAATTTCACTTCTATCCAAGTTCCTACAGCTGTCAATTTACTCTCCCTCTATCCAGACCAAAAGGTGGCATTCAGACAAAACTCAATTAAAGATAAAACTCTTACTTACCAAGAATACCTACAGTTTAGAGATCACATCCTTACTGTGTTCTTGCTAGCTTTTTCTAAAAGCAAAAACCCAAAACAGTCACCTTCAAAAGAGACTGGGAAATGACTGGCATTTTTTCTATCGCAATGTTGAACTTCTAAGAGGTTCCCTGCTCAATGTCCTCAAAAATGCAGGGGCAGCTAAGACTTGATCTTCTACGTTACAAGTGTTCTATAAGCACGTGAAGCATTGCTATCTTGCCACAGAGTACTTAAGGCATGTAACAGTCCTTCTTTACCTCCCTAAGAGCCTTCATTGGCAAACACAGCAGGACTGAAAGGCTTTAAGGAGTACCTTCTAGATGTGTCCTCAAAGCTCAGCTGAATCCAACAAGCGAAAGCAGAAGTTTGATGCTCAAGAGTCCCAGCACACACAGCTCCCTAGACAGAGTTTTATTTCCTATTTCACTAGGTGCATTAAGCAAGAGTGAGAGACACTATAGTTTCTGAAGAGATTCACTTACAGCTTCAGCCTTGCAGCAGGTGAATTTCAAAGCCAAATGATATTATGAGAGCAAGAAAACACCACCTGATTTAAAAGAAGCAGTAAAGTTAAAAGATGTGCAGCCTATGGTAAAGTTAAAACACCCCTGTGTAAGACAAAACCCTGTTACTTCATGGTTTTGTGCCCGCTGCACTACTGTTCTCCCAGCAACACAAACTATCCCAGACAGACATCGAGCCCAGAAACAAAACAAAAGTCCAGCAGTCTCAGAGGAGGTAAAACCTACTCTTATCAGTGGCATATCCTATAGATATTTCCTAATATGGCTTTTAGCTTAAACATGCAATAACTGGCACAAAACCATCATCGCACAGCTGAAACCAAAAGCAAAAAAACTATAAGACTGCACAGAGAAATCACAGGCTTATCCAAGGCCATCACCCTGGACAGACACATGGACAATGAAGAGTTATGTTTGGAAGACATTCGGGTATCCTCACATAGTGCAAGCAAGAGACTTGCACTGAGATAATAGCAGCTCATTTTAATTGGGGAAGCAAGATGCTCAGTTACTCCTCAGTATCCCTTGCTAGATTAACCTCTAGCAAGTCTTCCAGTGATTATGTAGAGCAGACTTTGAAGGACAATAGCATATGATGAAAAAAATATTCAGAGACAAGACTGTGTTAGACTTTTTGCCTTCTGTGCACTGTTGCATCTTCTCACCAGGGGTAAAGGATGCACACTGGTCCTCGCCTTAGTCTGAACTCCTGAATAAAGACACAAATAGCAGTAATACAGGCATACACTTAAAATCAGGATTCCTATGCTGAATCATTGAGGCTAGGAAAGAGAAATGACACATGTTCTATATAGCACATTTCAAAAAAGTTTTGAACAAGACATCCAATTTACATTTCTTTCAATAAAAATAGATCTGCTTTATTCAGAATTGCTGCTATTCCTATTGTAGTTCGTAAGAAATGCAAATTCCCAGAAGAAAAATGCATTATTCGCCTCCAGTGTGTGAATCAAGAAAGATTTGCATATATTAGACTGACTCAGAGGTGAGTTCAACTAATGCCAATCACATGAAAAATTAACCATAGGGTCTATTCATTACACAATAGCAGTGACTGACATAATGCAGCAGGAGAAATATTTTGGCCTATCATATGACACTCCCAACATATAAAGATCTCTTTTTCTACATGAGCACATAAGTGTAACCTAGCAACAGCCAGAGTCTGTACCCTCTTTCACATGCATCTGACCCCGATAAGTACATCTTTTGTCCCAAACCCTAACAGGTTTTTTTGGCAGAAAGTAGTAAAAGAACAGCATTTCCAAGAAAATTATGAACTACACACAAATACAAGCATATTAAAAAGAAGGAATATATTCCAGTAGATTAAAGGTTTTGCCAGTGTAGTATTCAGTCTAGTGTTCTCTGGGCACTAAATATATGTAACAAAACCCATGCTTAGCTCCAGGAAGGTTTCCTGGCACTTTATTTTCAGTTCAGAATTTCGATCCTGCTTTTTGTCTTGTTCCCTCCACCCAGGATCCTGAGCTCCATCTCATGGTCACTGTGGTCAAGGCTGTATCCCACCTTCATATCCCCAACCTTACTTGTTTTTAAGAATGTACGTAAGCAGAATACCTCCCACTTTTCCTCTACGTGCTACTTGTTCCCAGCGCTTCCTTTCCCCTCACACACACAGCCCAGATGAGCACCACTACCCTTGTTACTCCCACCAACCAGTAGATGTAAGCTGTCTAAATACAGCCCAATAGGGACAAACCTGTAAAGCAAATAAGCTATTCCCAAGGGCCCCCATCATACATATCATTAGCATTTTGGGGTGGGGTACTCTGAATTAGACTATGAGCATTGTATGCGCCCCCGGAACACAGCTTCTAGTTTAGTTTTATCCAAAAAGGAATCAAATACACACTCTGGAGCTAGTCTGTTATTCAAGTAAGTGCAGTAAGGTGGGACAACCAGGAAAATTAGCTTAAAAATTCATTCCTAATGCAAATCAACTGTCCGGTGTCTGTGGACACACACAGCAGCCTGTGGTCTAATTTACACTGTACTTGTTGCAAAGGGCCAGTACTACACACTTGGAAGATGTGAGATGCTCTGCAGAAAGCCACCTGAGCCAACCTGAACCCAAGGAAAAACCCACAAGGCTTGGTATCTCTTCCCAAATGCTTGTTTAAAAGCAACTGAAAGAAATTCCAAATAGTGTATTTTAAATGTTCTACCTCAGCAGCATCTGAATTATTTCCATTGTTAAGACACAGAAGTAGTTGGTTTTTTAAATAGATTAAAGGGACACAACCAGGTTAGAAATAAGCAACTGCATTAAGTGGAAGTCAGGCTAAACAAAGACAAATCTTTGGCCAGCAGTCCAGTGCTGTACTTGCAGCATTAGGCAACACTTTGGCAAGCATGAAGAGGTATATGCTAATATACAATGTCCTGTCCTCCAACCGGTTGTGTCGCTTGGGTTCTTTACAGGAAATTCTGCTCCACAGCGAACTTCCACTGGCCGAGGGGGACAGCCTGCCTCACCACGGGCTTCCCGGGAATCTCCGCTCCGGTGCCTGGAGCTCCTCCTGCACTGACCCGGGTGTCTGCAGGGCTGTTGCACTCACATAGTCTCATTCTTCTCTTCAGCTGTAATTTGTTGCGCTGTCTTTCCCCCCCCCCCCTTCTTATATGTTACCACCATCGCTGATGGGCCTGGCCTTGGCTGCCTCGGACATGGGGAAGCTCCCAGAAGCTTCTCACAGAAGCCACCCCTGCTTGCTGCGCAAACCCAATACACTCAAAAAAGCAAGTGGTGGGTTTTCTGTAAGTATTTTTAGATGAGGAAAATAAGGATGATTGAAAAGCCTCATTTAATAAGTATAGTCCTGTTCATTCAGAAGTCAAGCTTATCTCCTGCCTATGCATACACACATACCTTTGAGAGGCAGTGGGAAATCCCAACTGTAAGCATGACAAAGGAGCATCTATTCTTAATGACTTGAGCTAGCCGTTTCAAATGTCTTGAGAAGTGGTCAGTAAACCTACATAGATTAAGAAATGATATGTTGGTACTTTTCAAAAGAAGTGATTGTAAAGTAAAACAGCAAGCAGAATCCTTTATGAGGTCTTCCTCACCCAACTCTCTCCTGGTTTTCCCTAAATATTAAATGGCATAAGGAAAATTGATGTCAGCTGAATTAACAGCCCCTCTGTATTGGAATTCAGTACTGAAATACATTTTTGAAGAACAGTCAAATCTGCAGTTCAGAGCAATTTTGGAAACCTAAACAAGACATTTGTAAACCTTTCCCCTCCAGACTTCATGTTAATCCAGAGGCAGCCACAAGCATCAGGAAGACAATGCCTCCCACACTATGTAGTAGAATGCTTCTACTAGGTACCTGGGTTCTTACTTATTTTCATTCCATTTCTTTGCACACTCAAGTTCAAAAATTCTTCAGTTCAATAACTGCTTTCTGGAACTAGCTGTTGTGGTAACTAAAATATGTAACACACCAAAGATCAAAAAATCAGCAGGCCAGCAGAGTGCCACACAAGCCTGTGTACCCATCAGTAGCTGGGAGGCTGGACTAAGTGCTCAGGAGACCCAGGCTCCATTCCCAGCTCCAGGTATGCCAGAGATACTCCCTCCCCATATTCCTCTATTCAGAGGACGTGTTCCCAAGGACAGGAGCTCTCTTTCCTTCCTTGTGCAGTGCCATAATGCCACAGGGTCACCAATAACCAGAGAAGTAAAAACTAATTCCCCTCCTCTTCATGCCTACAACAAGAACAGGTTGACACAAAACTGCAAGCCATCAGTAACTGTAAGTAAGAGAGAAAAATACATGATTGAGGCAAATTAGATTTGGAAGAAAACATTGAAGTGAAATGAATAAAATAGCACTCTTCATCAGCCGAGACATCACTTAGTCATGATCTGGAGTGTTCACACCTGCTCTGCTCTGACACAAACTCCCACAGCTCTGAAAGGCACTGCAGCAGCACCCTGACACCCTCTCCTTCTGCCAAGCCTAAGCAGCGTAACAGGATCATTTTGTCATTCAAGTTCCCATTTAGCTAATCACTGTAACACCTTCAAATCTCTGCAGTGTATTTCACACAGAACATCTGCACAAAGTAAAGCAGCCTCATGGGTCTGCCTCCACCAGCCTGGTGCAAACTCCTGAGCTGCTGAACACGCAGGCAATCTTGTCATCTGACAGCAGTGGGCTTGGGTCACTGGCACAGCATCGTCATTTATTTGCCTGCTTACAGTCATTTGGGCCTACTGACAACCCTGCTCTGGTCACCGTTTCCAATCATTCTTTTTTTGATCTTTTATATCATAAATGCCTCAATTCAGGGAAATACTTCGACACGCGCTGCTCTGCCTTGGCTGAGCCAAACCAATGCAAGACAGGTCTCAGAGCCTAGGTGTTCAAGGAAAAAGACTAGCAATGACCTAAGAGGAAATTCTCCACAGACTTTGTAGGTACAGAGCACCCATAACACATACATTTTGATGGCCCTTTGAAGTGCTACTCTCCATATGCCTTCATAGGTTTGAAACCCTTTGGAAACACATCTCTGAATACTTAGCTGAAGAAGGGTCTGCCAGTACTTTGGCAAACAGGGATCCAGATTACAGGAGAGTAAGAGATACAGTATCTTTATTTTCTATACCTTGAAAATTCCTTCACAGTTCCCCTGTCTTTCACCCCCTCAGCAGTGGCTATTTATCCATGTTACATCCATGTGGACCTGTTTAGTTCAGCTCCTATACAGTTACCATGGATTTAACAGGTGATACAAGGAGTGTTTTGTTGTTGTGGTATTTTCAACTGCCTAAACAAAAAAAGTTTATATTGCGTCTTCCAACAGCCAAATCAGTCCTTTGAGACAATGGTGACAAGACCACTAAGCAGCATAACCCTACCTTCCCAATTACGGCTGCAGACAGCCACATGGGTTGGTGCCAGTAAAATGTAAGCTTCTACCTCCACAGAAGTTAAATAACCTCTGTAGGGTGAAAATGGAGGAGGAGTAAACAGAAACCAATGTCAGGTCTTGTAACTCATATTAGTGCCTGCATGCAGTTGTGTTCTCCCAAAATAAAGATTCTTCACCCAGTGTGCAATAAGCCAATCAACACAGAGTCAGAACATTTGTTTTATTTCAGTTCTGCAGATTTGGGTGCCAGGCATCTAACGCAGCCAGCACACCCTCGTTCCGATTCATCTTGATATTTATAGTAGCAAGATACAACTGGCTGGTGAATAACAATTTCTTTTACCACCCATAATTACACATTTTCACATTTATGCATTTAGCTTTGAGTTTAAAACATTTAGGAAGGTCCCCTAATTAGCATACTCATTATTCACAAAGGGGTGTGTATTTTAATATTACAATTACCTAAGGTTAGCTAGGGTTCACTCTTCCCTGAGCACTGTTCCAAATTCACGCACATGTATCCAAGTCAGTAACTCCAAAGCAGGATTTTACAGCCTTTCCATGATGATGTTTTTCAAGGTTAGGTACACCCCACAGACTTGCATGATTGCTCACTTTAACTTCTAACCCTGTCCTTTCAACATCAGGCAAGTGTTGAAGTCTCCAAGACAAGACAAGGGGCACATTTAAAAACATCGTGGTTTTCAACCCCAACTGCTCCGGAAGTCCAGGGTTCCCCATCTTACTTGGTCAGATATGCTTTTTGGATCCTAGAGTATGGAAATGACAGCATTGTAATGATTCCCAGATGCTGGTCTTCTGCCACAGACTGCGAACCTCCATGCTATATCCAAATGGTCAGGGAAGCAGAGAGCCACCGCTCCCATGTATCCAGAACAGGGGTATTTGTCCATGCCAAACACTATGGCTGTCTCTACCTATCAACTTGTAACACTTTGTAATGAATCTTTGGCAGGACCAGCTATGAACATGACACTTGTCCACACACCACAGCTACGTGCTTCATTTATGAACAGAGCTCCAGTTTATGTTGCTGCAAGCCTAAGCCCCGTACACAAGCCACCAAGCAGCTAACCTGAACTATTTTATGTCTGTACAGCGAGACAACTTACAGCTCCCATACAATTGTAAAGCATGCTGCTCTAGCAAGTTATTACCTAGCAGCTGATTCACAGTATGGGGGTTTTTCCTATCTGTTGCAGCAGTTGAGCGCTGCCATCAAACTAATTCAGGAAAAAAGTTAAATTATTATTTAGTCTTGAGTATGGCAGAGCCACCTTCACTCATTTTACTACAATCACTGCCACAAATCTATTAAAAATCAGTTAATCCCAGGTCCAGGGCTTGTTCCACCAGATGTCCCTCAGCAAAGCACAGAGTGAGTAATGTCCTGACCGCCCCCAAAACTTACCAATGCTACCTGAGGTAGACTCAAATCCCAGCCCGAGTCCAGCAAAATCTTACCTCACCATTTATGCACCACAAAGGTGTGCTGAAGTCTAAGACAGCACAGCAGCAAGTGATGGGACCAAACAATGTGTCCAGCTGCTGGCTATTTTACCTATTTAATGACAAAACACCATTCAGCATTAACCAGTTACCCACTCAAAGCCAAGTCAGCAGGAAAGAGCTCCTGGTACGAGTCAGCTGTTTCACCAGCTATTACACTGCAAATCTTCTATCAGGTAAGTTAAAAACAGCAAAGAAAGCTGCAACATGGATACCATCACCTGCAAACCACTGAGATGTCCACACTCCTAAATGATTGTAATATAGAAAGAAGGTGACAACTGCCCTACAGCGACAGACATTCATATTTTGGTTTTTTTCCTGGCCTGTATCTATGAAGGAATTAATTATTTTTCTATACTACTGAAAATACTACTGATCAATCATCCAAACACAAAATGCTGGCTATTACAGCTGTGTTCTTTTCCTTCCCTTTCAAAAGATATTAGCTACAGTTCAAATACTTCAGTGTATAAATTCAGCCAGGCATGTTTAATGAAAGCTTTACCTTCTATCACGATATTTTTAAAATAGAGAATAGGCTGCCTTTTACCCTTCCAACATCATAATGAAAAAGTAACTCTTTCCATGGAATTGAAGAAAATACTGTGGCTAACAGAGCCCTGTTGAGAGACAGATTAATTATCTACTTGAGCGTGCATGCAAGAGTAAGCTTGTCAAAGCTAAGGAAAAAAGAAAAAAGCCAATCAGTTAGGGAAAGGTAGCAAACCTCCTGTGTTAATGTTCTCTTCGTTTAGTCCTTCTGCACAGCTCAGTGCAATGAAAGAGGTATGGTGTTCAGAAAGAGCAATAAAGCAAAATCAGGCTGGGGAATTTGCTGCCCTTTGAACAGGACAAGGCAGGTCCTGCTTGCAGCCCACAGTGCTACCCCACTCCATTTTCAGGAGCAGGGAAGCCACATTCCGAGTGGCCAACCTAGAAAGGAACACAATGCCCTTCAAAACAAGAACAAAACTGCAGCCACAAACTACAGTCCAAAACAAGCATAAGCAGTGCACCAGCTTTCTAGGGATGAGAGGTTACCTGGAGCTGTGCATTGCCCAAAGGCACCCAGTGCTTGAACTGTACAGCACAAGCACCTGTAATTAGTGGGAAGGTGAGGCCCAGCATGCTCCCAGTTCATTTACTTAGTACTGTCTCAGATTGACACGATACTTTGCCCACCTCCAGCTCTGACTGGAGTGGAAATGGATAGGGAGGTCTAGGAGAGAGACCAGATTCTGAATGAGTGATAAACAGCAAGAAAGTTCAAAGAAGGAGGAATCTGCAAGTTTTCACACCAAGCCTTACCTGTGTCTGTAGATTTTACAGACATCTTCTGGCTGTTCCTGTGCTCTGCAATTCCTGAGGAAGTCCCTGCAGGCAAGATTCTGCCTTATTTGAGGTCTCTGGCTGGGTTGGGGTAACCATTCCCTGCAGTCTGAGGTAGGGGCAAGTGGAATGTCACACTGAAGGTCAAATGGCAGCCAAATGCTCCTTGTTGAGCTGCTACCCTTGCCAGCAGCACCTACACTCCCTGGCTTAAAGGAGACTTAATGACCCACAACAACTAGTCAAGATACATGCACAAAACAAGAGTAAGGCATCACCCTTCACGTTACTAGTAGCATAGGACCAGGCTCGATACTAGAAAGAGCGAAGGAAAATAGATCTAACTTGAAACAAGCTTTTAGCAGCTCTACAAAAGCTTAAGTAGACTTTCCTTTAACCCAAGTAGCAGCAAGCTGTAAAAGGTGGCATGCACAATGGGTCTCACATGCATTTTGCATCAGCTCTCCAACACTAGGCTTGACTCCATCCAACCCAGCTTTAGGCACTCAAGAAATATCCAAGTTAAGTGGATTATGATAGGCAGCTTCCTCTAAGGTCAACGGAGAGAGATGGACACCTCTTCCCACCAGAGGGTGGAAGTCATCATCTAAACACAAGCATTTTTCCACTTCTTGTTTTAGACCCGTCAATTAAGTGGCATGAATCCAAGACAAAGTGTATTAGGGACAGCTGGTGTACACAGGGCCAACTAAACAGAATTAATGTTGTGCTCCCCTCACTTGGCCTGCACTATTGTTAAATCTGAGCAGCAATGCTCAATTCAGATAAAAGTAAATGGTGAAAACACAGTAATCTCTGGAGAGACACAGAAATGCATATTCTAAGCTTCTTTGTGGCTCCTTCTGGAAAATAGCAGGGCAAACTCTTTACAACCCATACCACATGTACAAAGACAAATGCCATCTTCAGCCAAGTTCCAGCAAAGACAACTACGTATTTTTTAGAATTGAATTGTCATTTTTCTATGGAAACAGCACTTTTTGGAAAGAGCAACTATAATGTAGCAAGGGAAAAACATCAGGGAAAAGTAATAGGTCAAGTGTGTGAATGGGTGACCTTGCTGTGATCATTCTACTGTAAGAGACTTCAGAATAGTTTCATTTCCTGACAGAAAGCTCAGAAATGCAGCAGCACCAGTAACCCTGAAACACCACAGTAATTCACTTGTGTTCAACCAAGTATCAACTGAGATGCAGTGGAGAAACAACAAAGGCATGAAAGCAGGACACCGGCTAGCCAAGTGGATGCAATATGTCAACACAACCTGGATTTGAGCCATAGCTCCTTCCACTGACTTGCTGGGCACCTCACTTCTCACATCCCATAAAATAAACCCTCTTCTAGCAGAAGTTTGACCTACAGGTGAACGTTATTGATAACCAGTAGGTGTTCTCAGAATACACGCTCTGGCTGATGACAAAGAGAACAGTACAAGGAGATTTCACGTTAGGACACCCCCAACCCTAATACACACGCTGAATACTGAGAGGAAGTGAGGAAAACATCCCAAGTATTGCAGGAAAACTCAGACACAGCAGCTGTATAAACCTGAGAAAACAGAGGAGGCAAGGCTGATCACTGAGAACAGCACATGGGAAGTGTGAAATGAGAGAGCACAAACAGGCTTGGAAGGCTCAAGGTCTTCTCACAAGCAGAAGGCAGCTTTCAGGATCCTGCTAGCCCCCTTACATCACACTCTGCATCTGCTCTTGTGCTCTGCTATCAGAATTGGCAAAAAAATTATCACAAGAAAAGAAACAGGTAGGGGACGGAGCTAGGTCAGCTGCAGCCCTCTTCTCTCAGCTGCTCAGAGCTCCAGCTTCCAGTATTTGCCCCTCCTTCAGCCCTGTCCATGCAATCCCCTTTCATCTATCCCTGATATGACTCAAATTTGAGGCACTTGCTCCACAACGCTGTGCATACAGAGACACTGATGCTTACCCCATGTTCTACTTTGCCAGTGACACATATAAGCAGCAAAAAATTAGGAGGGAAGGTTCCTTCTCCCTCCTCCTGCGTCATTAGAGCCTCATCTTTTGCTCTGTGAAGCTCTTAAGAAGAGAAAACAGATCAGAAATAAAATGGGAGGGCTGTAGAAAGTGTCTGGAACAAAATACCATATGTGCAATGCCTCTTCTCCTGTTCTAAATGCTGCAAAAGAAAACAGCACCTTCCCTGACAGAAGCAACAGGGCTGTCTTAAGTAACGGGGGGGGGGGGGGGGGCCACACCAAGAAAAACACATTGTTCACAGTTCAGAGAAGAGCCCCTTTCAGTAGCCACGAGTAAGAAAGTTGCAAAAGTGACAGCTTTGCTGCCTCCCTGCCCTGCCTAGAAGCAGCATCCAACACCGCAGGAAGGGCTGGCTTTGTTTCGACACCGTTGGCTGGTGGCCTTGTACACAGGATTACAGAACGCTGCTTTCCTCACAAGTTACGATGGGACAATGTATTTTCGTTGGCATAAGCAGAGAAAGAGAGCCAGTCTGATCCACTCTGCAGCAGCAGGACACTGTGAAAGGCAGTTTTTACACATGTACATAACACAGTATCCATATTACACACGTCCTTTCTTAGAAGGAAATCTTTCAAGAGAGACCTTTGACTTCTGATGATAAACTGAAGCATCCACAGTCAGAATTTTCAGCCTTCGTTCTCCATCATTCATGTACTGCTATGTCAAAATAAAACCGGTTTGGCTTCATGACTATCAGCTCCCCATTCCCTCCTATTTCCATAGCAGTCTGCCTTACAAAGTCACAAGCAGATCTTCCCACCCTGTTGACATCATGTCCTCCTTGTTACACCCAGTCCAATCCATGCCACTCAGCACAAGCTGCAGGCTGAGCGCTGGGTGCACAGTACCAGATTCATTGCACTCCAGTGATCCTTGTTGACATTACAGCTCATAGGCAGCTATTACTATTCACGTCCAGACTAGCAAGCAGCAACTCTGTGTGTCTGGGGTGATGCAAACCGTTCCACAGTAAATCTAGAAACTACTAACAGTTGCACTCTGCTTTCATCATCTGCACACACACACACACACACACACGTGCACTTAACACTCAACAGGTGCTGAATACCAGCCCGGCTTTTTGCGTCTCCTGTGACTTCCTTCCTCCCTAGTCCCTCAAATTTCTTGTGTCCACTCTGACCTTTCAGACTTTATAAACACTAAGGCAGCTTGGCGTATCAGATTTCAGCAAAGCTTCTTTTTTCCAAATACTTCCAGCTTTCAGTCAGTCCCTTACACCCCAGCTCTTCCAAACTGTGGCTCAGAAACGTGTCCCCAGACTTGTTTGCCAATATCCGTGCAGCTGACCAAATGCTTAGCTCTATTGTAGTGCTATCATATGTAAATCTTCAAATACTTCAAATCAAAATGAGAAATGCCAAATTAAAAAACATAAACAACAACAAAAGAACCCAAACACCAATAACTTAAACGACTGCTGAAATCATCAATATATCAGCTCCAATAGCAACATTTTGGAGAGGATTTCTCTGGGGCTTTTTATTATTATTGTATCTGCAGAGGGCAAGCCAAGAAAAAAAGAAATAGACGGAACCAAACCCTGCATCCAAGCAAGCTCTCTGCAAGCAAATGCAGGCACGTTTCAAGGCTGGCAGAACACTGTGCTGAAATTAAGTGGTGTGGGTTCTGACAGAAACACAATTTTTCAGATCTAGTATGAAACCTATAATGCATACTACTGAATAAAAGCTTCCATAGGCTGTACAGCAGCACCTAAATATTTGTCCTACTGCTGTTCATCCATAGCTGGCACACATTCAGAGACTGCAAAGGCAAAGCCAAACCAAAGCTCAGACTGACTTTTCTGCCTCCAAATTTGCATTGCACTTTTCCCTCCAGGGATCTCGCATGGTTTAGTTTGGATTCCATCCCAGCTTAGTCCTGAACAGAGAGATGTATCAAACAATTTCAATGCACCAACACATTTCATTTTAAATTTAAGTATTTGAAATTACCTTGAATGTGCATTCTTGACATTTCAATACTATTCTGGATAACTTTTTAATCAACCCATTTTCTTACTAAGTGGTTAGAGTGTAGGGCAATCGGACTAAACTAAAAACAGAAAATTGCACTAAGACAGACATTCACAGAATGAAAGCTGTTTGGGTGGAGTACCAACCTCCCCATGGGAAATTAAAACTTCGTCAATAGCTATTCAAAATTCGGTTGTACCATGTCCACCATGAAGCAGGACAAAGCCTCGAGCCAGCAGCAAATAAAGGAAACTCATGAGGCAAATAAACTAGTTCCAACTTTCACCCTTTTCACTGCAGAGGCATATAAGGGGAAAGAAAATGCCAAATGTCTTGAGGATGTGGGTTGAATATGCAGGGGCAGACCAACTCTGCAACTTATACAAGAGCCTGCCCAACAGAACTAGTCACCAGCAGGCAAAGGCAGGGTTAACATGTACACTCTGTGCGTGCGTATGCACCTATAGAGTTGGTGCACTAGGGAAATACCATAACGAGGGGTCATCAAAACCATTTTCCTCACAGCCACAAGTAGCTTAGGCAGCAGTAGAGGACAGTTGGCTCATCCGCAGCAGCACTTGCCCTTAGAATCAGTACTGCGCATGGTAAACGGGACTTTCAGTTGCCAAAGGCCACAGGATGCAAAAGCAGTCTGGATTAATCATTGCTAGGACTGAACCTGCAACAGGGCAACCAGGTGCATGGAAAAAAGAACCCTAGGGTAAAAAACAAAATTAAAAAAAGGTGCCAGAAAACAAGGCTGATTAAGCTGTAAATGCTTTGATAGAGGATCTTGTGGGTTCTTACACTGGTGAAAACAATGGCCCAGAACTGGTTCTCCTTTCATAATACAGTACAAAGGAACCCAAAACCATTATTGTCTAGCAATGGCTCATAATGGGTCCCATGAATAAAGGACTTGGCAATAACCCAGCAGCCACAAGGCTTGTGACAGCTTTCTCAGGAACTTATGAGAATTTGACTTCTTTCCAATAACTCCCTTCGGCTCCCAGAGGGATCCCCAAAACAGCTTTTCAAGCCCTAGGAGTCGAGCCAGTTGACAGCAAAGAGGATACCCAAAAGGCACTGCAATGACGATCCCGCAGCAGAGCAGGAATGCAGGCAAGCAATAAAACTGATGCTAAACAGGTCCACAATAAACTGGTCCTAACCATAATTTAAACAGCAGGGCACTGCCAAAATGGAATGGTCATTTACTGATAGAGAGCAAAGGAACATAAAAACCCCACTAGAACAGTAAGAGATCCCAGACAACTTTCAGAAACAAATGCTTCTCAAGCCTACTACTGCATCTAGATGAAGAAATCTCCTCTTCATGCGAGTGTGGCTCTCTGTGTCCTCACCTCTAGCAGGGGAGCAGGATCTCCTGGGCAGTTCTTGCTTTCTGATGTAAAGGGATTCTATTATCCATTCTCCAAGTAAGAAATCTTCTTGTGTATGTGACAGAAAAGTCCTAGTCATCCCACAGTCCCTTTCCTCCAGATGTTCTGATTCACTTTAACAAAGGCAGAACATCTAAGCGGCAGTAGCAGTACCGTCAGGGCCACTGCAGCACAACCCTAGCCTACTACCACTGTGGCTGAAGCTAGGAATGCTTGAAAAACAGCATCAAACTGGCACTTCTCTACAGCAGCAATAGCTCTTCCATGCTCCACAAACCCTTCCTCAATCCATAAAGCACCTGCACATATGCTCGGGGGAAAGCCATTCCTTTACCCACATACCATTTTGTTCTGCAGGACAAAAGGGAAAAGTGTATTTGTTCACCATGCATTTTGAGAAGATGGAGCATCTCTGCTTTAAACTGAGACCCCACGCTGGGGACGTATCTCCACAGAGAAGCAGAAAAACACATCTCCTTTGCAGAAGTGCAGATACATCCAAATACACCTCTGGCCCAGATGCAGACAGGTGGCATCCTTTGTGTAACACGGCTCATGGCTAACATTCATCCACGTTACAGATAAACCACTGCACAATTCAGTTATTTACAGAGCTAAGAAGCAGCCACACACACACATTCATCTTCAGAGGTTTCTTCACGCAAACAGAAAAAGCTGTCTTTCACAGACTACAAGCGTGTTCTTAATATTCGGCTTTCTAGCTTCTCTACTGAGTATGGCAAACGTCATAAATCAAGAAAAGAAGTGAAGCGGCTTGACAAGGTCATACAAGAGGCCTGTGGGAAAAATCCCTGGCTGGGGGGACATCCTAGGGAAGAGAACCCATGTCTGTTTGCTCAGCATGCTGCTCGTCAGGCCAGTGGGGTGCAAGGATGAAAAGGTGGAAAGATGTATTTGTTTCATGCCCACTTGGAAGAGCTAATTTAAGGAATCAAAATAACGTGGGGGTTCTCAAAATACTCAGCATATCCTAGAGGAGATGGGAAAAATGCCCTCCAGATAGCTTTGGGGAGAGCAGAGGTATATACAGTGAAGTACCATTTTAGATCAGGCAGGGATCTGAAGGCAAGCTGCAAACAAAACTGCAACCTTGATCTCACTGTTCTTTTTACTTAGGCCAAAAACAAATGCAAAACCCCAACCAAACTCACCAGTCCCTGGGCACAGCTCAAGCAGCTTATTGTTCTGAGTGGACGTATCAATCACTACAGACAACCCACCCAGATCAGGTCATATGATTGAAGGCTTTACTTTATTATTCCCTCACACCATCACCAAGCAAAGCAGCAGCAGCAGCATATCAGATCACACAAAGGAACTGCTGCCCTTCAGAACAGACTCCTGAAAAACTGCTCCCTGGTGCGCACGTGTGTGTGATTTAGCTGTGTGCAGTGGGAACACAAGAGTAAGTAATATGCCACCTGTGCCATTACTTACTGAGTTTAAAGAGGCAACACAAGCAAGAACAACCAGGACATTCAGAAGCCAATCCAGTCTTGTATCTTGAGTTTATTAAAACTTTGTGACTATTTAACCTGGTATGTTGCAGCATTCCCAAGTACTGTACACATGCTGAAGAGTGCTAGAACTGCCAGGTGGAGGCAAGAGATGGCAGAAATCCCAGTGAAACCTAGCTCTCCACAGCTCAGTCCCAGCTCCAACATACAATGTTTCACCAGCGTGCAGGCCTTCGGGCTTCTCTGCAGCAAGCTGGAGAGCCTCCCTCAGCTTTCCAGTCCTGGGGCTACCACACCCCCAGTTTCCCAGCCCTCTGCTACTCCAGTGACACTGTGTCATGTTTAAAAAGCCAGAACTGGCTCTTGAATGAAAAAAATTCACCTGCAAGCAATACTGCTTTAAAATCCATACCCACAAAGAATGTTCGAGGAATTTAGAGGCTTCTTCCCCTTTACCCACTGAAATGTAAAAGTTCTGGGTCTTTCATACAAAACATGCCATAATTCCTTTCTTTCCTGCAGAGCAGACACTGTGCATGTGTCTACCACTGTATTACCTCGATTTTTTTTTTCAAAAAGCACTTCTCTAACAAAAAACGAATTCACTCGTAACAAAGCAAACTATTGCTTCTGCAGAATTTCATTTGAGTACCCACAGTTAAAGTGCAGGACCCCTACAGTTACCAGTTCTGCAGTGTGATAGCTTCAGCATCCCTTGTGAGATGAAGCATGTCACCTTAATGCATCCTTAAGGTGAGAGAACAGCCAAGCTGATTGGCTTCATCACCCTAAGGACAGACAATGTGACATACTTAATCTGATGAGACACGCTAAAGCAGTGCCTCTTAATATTTTATGAAACATTTGGCTGTTTTTAATTTTAAAAACAGCAGCTCAATAAACAAAGCAGTGGAACATTCCCTGTGGATGGCACAACGATAGGTGCATTGCAGCCCACTCATCTGAGCGATAACATGATATTCTGTGCATTGACTCTTCCTCCTCCCCACATCCAAGCTGGAGGCCCCAAACACTGGGAATTTTCCAGAAACAGCTGTTTTTCACCAGGATGTAGCACACAGCAGGGGCAGCTTCAGAGCTGGTTTAGGACATCCAGCTTCCACACAGCACCTGAATATGGACACAACAGGCTGACATGCCTAAGCTAGATAAATGGGTTTTATCAGGAAAAACTACATTTTCTTCCCTACCTGGTCAGTTCTGGAACAAGGCTACAATTACAGACTTCCATGAAAGAAACTGCAGGCATCCCACTGTATTACTACCACAGTCTTGCTTCAGGCTTACCTGCTTTCCTTAAATAGCCACTCCTGGCCACTGTCAGAGACTAACTACTCAGCAAGATGGATCTTTGCTCCTGCTTAAAACAACCACCTTTTATTCCCACTCCCATGAAAGCTTGCAAGACACAAAACCAGCCAGAAGACAGATGGAAGGAAAAGCCCAGGCACCAAGCTCAAACACAGACATACACATCCCCAAAAGGCCCAAAGGATAGCCTTCAGCAGAGCCTGCTCTTTAGTTCTTTGTTCCTAATGCATCCATCATCACTTGTAAGATCTTCAGAGATAAGATTTCAAAACTAAGTTAGAAAATCCCCCATTCCTTTTCCCTGGAGTTCAGAGACTCATAGATGCCAGGGCAAACTACTACAAGAGGACTGGCTTGCTGCAGTCTCTTTAAATAGAGATAAATCTTGACAGAAGATGACCTGCTCATACACCCAGAGAAAAAAAATTCTCAGCCAAAGACAGGAAGTACACCAGAGACAAAAGCACTGCCATGAGCGCAATGGGAATGCACATAGTGGTTTCACCACGGAAGAACAACAACTTGGGGCTCTTCCATTCAAGCATTAACAACTGACAAGTCCTTGTCTCACTTCAGCTTCACAGTCCATCCTTTACTCTGGAAGGAAAATTTCTGCTGAAATGAGAAGTATTATCCCAAGAAAGGGGATTATTCTGTCATCTGAGGACATTTCCATGGAAGAGCAGAACTGATGGGCAGATCCTGTGATCTTTCCAATTAAAATGCTGCCTCAGGATACCACTTCTGCCACCACCACCACCACCCCCCCAAAAAAAAAAATAAATTAAACAGTCAATTAGGCCATGATATATGCATGCAATAAAGGTTTTTTCTTATAAAATATGTCAACCCAAGACTGGCAAACATTATACTTTTGCCTTGAAGTGATCTTACTGAAAACAAACATGACAGATAAAACCAGTCCTAAACTAGTTAAATGCTGACATGTAAAGAAGCAGAGAAGTGAGGGAGTAGACCAGTGTTTTTTTTCAATCCCATCTCAGTGCTAAAAAGAAGAGGGGAGAGGAGGTGTAGGGAAGTTAAAAGATGCAAGGATGACAAGCCATCTCCACAAAAGGCTATCTTTTCATTGTTAATTTCATATACATTTACACACACACACAAAACTACGCTCACCTGCCACCTACAGCTACCTCTACAGGAACAACAGCACATCAAACTGAACAGTGCAAAACTCTGTTCACTGCATCAGATACAGTGGTGTCTGATTATCATCGTGATGACCATCAATGGACAATTCTTCAACCAGTCTCTTACACCACATAAAACCAAAAGTCATTATTAAAATAAGAACTGCCTTTGTGGAGCACCCACCCCCCGAAGCCAGAACACCTCACCTCTCACTTCTAAGCGCAACTAGGATCACTCTGAAACTACAGATGGTCCAGCTATACTTCTCTGTAGCTATGTCCTACCCAGTGCAAGTGGGAGGACACCTGAAATAGCACTAACATACACAAGCAGCAGGGAAGGCTCCATAAATCTTTAAAAAAAAAAAAAAAAAACACCACCACAGCTCACCATCCACTCCCAGTTTGTTAGCACAGGCAACCGCTAGATATGCCACAGAGATCAGAACTATCTTTATAAATACATATACACACTACCCAGCATCCTAACTGCTGTCCAGAGAAACAGAACAAAGTCTCTGCCCCACAGAAATAGCAAGATAAAGCCTCTGCCCTCTTTTCAAGTAATAGGCAGCGATCTTTACATCTAACACAAAGACACCTTAAATAGCTTTATGGGAAAACACTTGCATTTTTAGACACATCTATGGGACTTCCTCGAACACTCTATTTAGCAGAGACATCTGTTACTCAATATATATATAATTTCATATAAATCCCACCCTCTGAATCCTTTCCATCGGTTGTCACTAATGAAGCTTTGTGTGCAAAACCAAGTGCATTCTGCCCCCATTAGGAAGCCAATTACAGCAGGAAAAACAAGCAATTAACAAGGTGTAAAATAAACATCCTGCCACCTGCCTTTTAATAGCAACCCCACTTCAAACAAGTCACAGTCTCAGCACAGCTTTCAGAATTGGCAACTGATATTATATGTATTTATGCAGCAGCTGCTCTTCATTGCAACAAATATTACAGGCTTACCAGATAAGGTCAGCATATTTAAAAAAATATATAGCAAGTATTAAACCCTGCTTTGAGGCCCCAAATGTTGCTTTTAATGAAATCAGCAGCATCAGGCTTGTCTGGTATTACAGTGAAGCTGCAGTCACATCCCCAGCTTAGAGAGGTTTCTCTTCATTTCTACTGGTTTAGCAGCTTCTGTATTTGTTTCGCTAAATCCAGCGGCCTGAGCAGCTATTAAATAGCATGCAGGGCAACTAAACAACACAGAGCTCTACAGAATTAGACAAGTCTTTCCTCCTTCCATTGTCCTTGCCTCTCTTTCTTGGCTTTCTCCACCTCCCTACCATCACATGTAAAGCTACATCCAGTTGGGGGGGGGGGGGGGGGGGAGGCACATAATGGGGCAGAAAGCCACCCCCACAAAAAAAAAAAAAAAAAAATCAAGAGGAAAGGAAACAAGGTTCCAGCTTAGTCTTTGCTCCTACAAGCTTTAGAGGGAAAGGAGGGAAGTCCTTCCAAAGTCATGCTAGCTAACTAGAAAGCCACTTTTCTTTCCCTTGTGTGGAACGGGATAATGACACACTTCTGAGTAGTTAACCAGGCAGGACTAGAGAAAGCCCAACAGTAAATCTGCAGGATTTAATAAACCTGGAGTGGCAAATGTGCCTGAGAAAACAATAGCCAAGATTTGTCTTGCACATGGAGTGTGGGGCATGGTGGTTGTTTTATCTTCCCCTCTCACTCTGGCTCTCTACTGCTACATATTTATTTCTTAATGTTTCCATGTCACATTTCAGTTCCTGGCTAATGTCCTGTTTAATCACTCATTTTGAGATTCATGCAAGCCTTTCTCTCTTAGGGTTCTTCTCTCTCTAGCTCTGTTGAGATCCAAGGAGTACAACACTGACTACAGTACCATGAACTTTTCCAATCATGCACAGGATTGTGAGGTGTTAGTCAGAGATGGCTTGAAAACTGGTAACATTCTTTCTCTAAACGACCACAGGAAGCAATAGGAAACAACTTTTAACTCCACACAGAGCCAACAGGGCTACCCACAGGTTTGTAGAAAGCTGCAAGTCACAATCACTAGTACTGAAACAATCCTTCACTGAAAAGCTCTCCTAAGAAGTCCTGAATTTAAATAACAATTCACAATCCTTGAACGCAACTGGCAAATCAGATTTTAGAATACCCAAGTCTTCAGTTCTGGCTATTCTCCATGTTTGCAGTCCGAAGAAGGCAAACGACAACAGCAGATAAAAAGTAGTGAAAGGTGAAGACCCCAGACTCGTGAGGGTGCACACCTAAACTTGACCTGCTGTAACCCACAAAGTAAAAAAAAAAAAAAAAAAAACCAACCTCAGCCACTGGTTTCTCACGCTACCAGTACAAATGCAGAGATCCCACGGCTCCTTTCTACAGCCCTAATTACAGGGACAAGGTCACAAAAGACACAATCTGCCAACATGAGCTGCAGGAGGTCATACAGCCACTCAAGCTATAAAAGTATTTTAAGAGTAGTTCAGTCAGTCAGGTCAGTTAACTGACTTTTTCTGGTGGTTTTTGTTGGTTGTTTTTTTTTTAAACAAGCAGCAATATTTTCCATTACATTTTGTGGATGGGAGAATAGGAAGCTGGATCTACTCCTTAGTCACTAATCTAGGATTTCAGCAGTCATCACTAACAATGCCATAGAACAGTCACACCTAGCTGCATGTGGTCTAAATCCACACAAAAAAATGCCAAGAACAAGCCTCAACCCAACAGCGACGGTGGGACAGAACACTGTCAGCTTTCCAAAGTTGTTCAGATCACAGGAAGCAGCCCTGCACCACATTAACCGGGAAGTGGGATATATTATCTGCAATGCCCCACAGCAAAAGCTTACATGACACAAGCTGCTCCAGAAGCACACCAGAAAAGCAGTCCACAATTCTCAAACTTACTTCAAATGTGATTAGTTCTAGGGAACCCTCTTCTGCTCAAAGCTGAGGAGCACTCTGATGCGTTTGCTGACCACCAGGCTGCCCACAGGCCCAAAGGATCAGCAGTTTGGGGACTGCTGCTTGCTGAAAGTGGCAAGAGGCCAGAAATGGTACAAGAACCTACCGCGAGAAAAACCCTTGCAGTTCTAGGAGATAGGACCGATTAAGCATCCTTTGAAGAGGAATTGCAAGAAACAGATCTAATTCTCCAATTCTTCCAGTCCTCTTCAGAAGAGGAGTTGAGGAGACCAAATCTGACTAATTACTAAACTGCAACAGCTGAGTGTCAGCAGTACCCAGCTCACCTGAAAGAGCTGAAAAGTGGCATGCCACAAGTGGCCCACTCTGCAGGCTCACCCTAACCAACACAAGCTACAGCCCATAAAACACTCACTGATTCTTAACAGTCACATGTGCGCATATCCCCACACACACAGCCCCCAACTCTTTTAAACAGACTTCTGTAGCTTGGCAAAGGGACAGATTAAGCAAGGGATACATGAAGTTGAGCAGGGAATGTTCTTAGTATGTAGCAGTCTCTCCAGGTCACAGATCATAAAAATCCTTACATTTTCTAGGATCAAAGAAGCTACAGCCATAAAAGACCTATTAGTTCATTAAGCCCATCACCCAGCCAAAGCAGGTTATCCAGAAGAGACATAACAAAGTTAAAGTAATATTGTGAGGACAAGCGAAGTAAACTTTTCTTTGAAAAAAAGATGCTAAGCAAAGTCAGATAAGAGGACTAGGTCTGAAAGTTAAAATTTAGGTTTGTTTTCAAGAAATAAGCAAGCACATTTCCACAAGACAGCTCTGTGATGCTAACCTACATCTAATGATGTGTCTCTGCCATGAAGCCCCTGTGACAGCCCCTCTTTCTCACTTCCAATTGCAAACTTCCATCTCTAAACACAAATGCTTTTCACCGCACAATTCAGTAAGAAAATTACTTTGGAGCCCTGGTGCTGAAAATGCATCAAATCACAGTCTCCACATTCTCAAAACCCCACCCCACCCCCCCCAAAAAAAGAAATCAAAGGAGAAAAAGAAAATGCACAGTTTGGCTCCCACTGGCCTACAATAACAATAATGATGATAATCTAGAGATCGCAGGAGGTTCATCTACCCTCCAAGCCAAGTCAATTTGCTCCCCTCACAACTGTGTATAATTGTTCCTGGGACTGCAAAAATTACTGTCTTTTCACTAGCGATCAGAATTGTAAAAATGCTTTCAAACAGCCTCAAACCCTTATTTGTTGAAACAAAACTATTTGCTCTTTTACAGTTCAAGCGAAGTCTGGCATTTCTGTGCAGAGGGTCAATAATCCAGTCGTTCAAAAAATAGTCACGAAAGACATATTAACATAAGCTGTGCATTAAGACACAATTATTTATATGTCTGACAGTAATGGCTCTGCACTGTGCACTGTATCAACTCACAGATACTTTAGCAGGAAAATAAAACACTTGGAGAATTTCTGCTCTGCCCAAGGACAATTAGCATAATCCTAGCGTCATAACAAGAGAACAGTAGGGACTGACAGTGTTCAGACTAATGCTTCACCCCAGAGCCTCCAGAAAAGCAGCATCTGTCCCTGAAGTTCATAGCCATCACAGCACGATTCCCTTTGCTGGATGCACACAGCCTATGCCTAACGCTTCCCCCGGCCTCAGGTTAACGGGATACAAGCCTATAGTTTCAAGATGTGTTATCCTCTGCTCCCAAACCTCCCTGGCTCAGGGGCACCCCATATAATCGGTTGATCGCCTCCCGAGCCAGGGGAGCATCCCCCGTCCCTCAGGTACCGGGGAGATCGATGCTGCTGGGGCGGGCAGCACCCCGGGGGCAGCGGGGAGCGGCCGGGGCGGGACACGGACCGTTCAACCGCTCCAGTGTCACGGCAGCCGTGCAGGGGTCACGGCAAGGCAAGAGCAAGGTTAGAAATTAAGTAGCACAGCTTCAAATCCAACCTAACCCCAGAGTTGTGGTTTTTATTTTTAATAAATAATAAAAAAAAAAAAACCCAAAACTCTCGGCAGCCAAGAGAGCGCCCACAACTCGGCTGGGATTCGAGTTCGCATTCTAAAGGAATAAACGCTGTCCGGGCTGTGCGGAACGACGTGGGAGGGGGTAAAATAAATAGATAAATAAATAATTAATAAGAACGATAATAACCACCCCTCAGGGCGGGCGGCAGCCGCTCCCGCCGCCGAGCGCGGACAGAAGCCCCGGGCGCGGGCGCGTCGATCCCTCAGAGCTGTGAGGACGGGAACCGCGGAGCGAGCCGCCCGCCGGCGTCCCCCAGCCCCGGGGGGGGTCCCCATCCCCGCCTCACGTCCGCCCAGCCACCCCTCAGGCGCGGCGCGGGACTCTGCCCGCCGCGGGCACCGGCTCCCCGACCGCGGGCGCCACCTGCACCGGCTCCCCTGAGGGAGCGGGCTGGCGGGCGGGCTGCTGCGGGGCGCCCCGGCTCCGTCTCGCAGCGCTCCCCGCCGGGCAGCGCTCGGCGGCTGCTGGGCTGCAACCACCAGTTGCGCTTCCCGCCCCGGACGGCTGCGGTACCTCAGGGTGGGGTGAGGAGTCTCGTCGCTGCAGAAGCCCCTCTCACAGTGCAACAAGTGCCCACCCGCCGGGGAACGAGGGAGGAGAAGGAGGAGCAGGGGCGGGCGCCGCGCTCGGTCGCTCCCGCCGCCGGTGCCGCCGCTCCGCGCTCCCGGCGCCCCAGCTGCCACTCAGCGCGCCGCACGCGAAACGCGAACCCAGCCCGCCCCGCCCGCGCTCTCTTGAGCCGCGCGGGACGCCGTACGCCTGGCCGCTACCACCCCGCCGCCTGCGTAGGAGCGGGGGGGGGACTGGGGCGCCTTTCCCCCCCGCCTCCCCCACTGGTAGCGACCCGGTGGCCGTCACGGCAGCGCGGAGGAGCCGTTACGGTAGGAATCGCCTGAGGGGCCGCGGCCCCGCGGGAGCTGCCCCGGCACGGCGGCGAGGAGCCGGCAGGAGGGCCGGGGCCGCCTTCCTCCGGGGAGGCCTGGCCCGTGAGCGAGGCCTCGGCCTCGGCCCCGGCCCCTGCCGCGGGCTCCCCGGCCCCGCGGCCACCAGGCCCGTCCGTTTGCAGGCCGCGGGCAGTGTGACCCCCCGCGGGCCCGCCCGGGCGCACAGTGCCCGGCCTGTGGTTCCGCTGGGCCCCGCTGCCCCGGCCCCGGGGGAAGGCGCCACCCGGGCCGCGGCCCAGCCGGGGGCCCGTCCCTCGCTGCCGTGCGGCCCGAGGGGGGGCCGGGCTTCTCGTGGCGCTCCGTGAGCGCGGTGTTTGTTCACTTTGCCTTGTGTGATACTGTTGGTTTTTAATGTTACAGTGCAGAAATGATCATCCCAGTCAGATGTTTCACGTGCGGCAAAATAGTTGGGAACAAGTGGGAAGCCTACCTGGGCCTTCTGCAAGCAGAATACACAGAAGGGTGGGTATTACTTGTGTGTCCTTTCACTCAGGTTTTAGATGGAATTGTACAGCGTGTAAGATAATTAAGTGCAGCATCACAGCTCTAGGAACTAGCTGTGCCCAGGCTAAAAACCACAGGTACATTCTGAGGCGAACTATGTAACCAGAGATTAGAAATTATAATGGATAAGGAAATACTGCGTGATTCCCTACTGAATCTTTCTGGGTAGGAGTATGGAAGTTGCCAAGTCATAACCTTTATACCCAAAACAGTCTCAAATATTTAACTCTGTATGGGACGGGAAGGAAAGAAACAAACAGTACTGTCAACTTTTATGCTAATGTGGGTTTTTCAAAGGGTAGAGAAAGAAAAAGTTACAAGTGTAAAAAGTAACTGCCGTTGTTAACAATGTATACCCCTTTTAGGTTTTCCGAAAAGCATTTCATGTTCGCTGCCCAGAATTGCTAACCTTATTTGAAAGCACTGCTTTGCTGGGGGGAAGGGGAAGTTTAATGGCTCTAGATAACTGACTGGTAGTCCTAACAAGTCTATTTTAAGCGGGTTATGCATGCTTTGCGTAGCCAGAATTGTCTTTTAATAGTTCAAGGAGGTTCTGGCTGTGGTGGGACTACTTCAGAAGGGTTTGAGAAGGTGACTTTTGAGAAATATTTACGTTGTCATCCAATTTAAGTATGGAAGGGAAAAACAACCCACAGATCTTTGCCACTTGAAGAAATGTTAGAAGTCTGAGACTTCCCAAAGTGATGCTGAAACTATTAAGTAGAAAGAAAAGAGTATTTGCTTTGCATTCAAATGGTTAGGGTTACTAATAGTTCATAGATATAAGTCCATTTAAAAACCTATCAGAAGAATGTACATTAACAACACAGATTTCACTGCTTTTTTATCTAGAGTAAATCTGAAAACATTCTTATGGTTTAGGATACTGTTTTGTCAAATGTTGAACAGTGGAGCACAGAACAAACAGAAAAGGAAGGCTTTGGGTTTTGAGGTTCATCTAAACTTGTAGGCAGTTGGGATTACTCTCTGTGCTTCTCACTGTTGGTGTGGAGTTTGCAGGGGAAAGATGCCCTGTCCCGCCACCATGTTATCAGTTTCTTTAAAAACTGTCCAGTGAAAATCATTCAGTACTTCTCCTAAATCTCATTATTTCTGTGAGTAGCCGTTTTAGAGTGCATTTACATGCCAGAACCTGTAAAACATAGTTGAGTAGAATACCGCAGCTGCTAAGCTAAAGGTATTTGGAAAGTTCCGACAAAAAAACAAATAATTTTTCTTTCATTTGTGAGGTTAAAATCTTTAAAATAATACGGGTTGCTAATCATTTATCACTAATACTGAAATTTCATCAGAGGTATTCTGGTAGCACTTCTGACTTACTTTCCAAGTATTACATTTCAGTATTTTTCCTGTCTTCATTATTCCCCTGCTTTTGAATGTAACAGGAAGATGTACATTGTTATTGACAAATGCTCACTTGAAAACAATTGCTGTGGTCACTGTTGTGATTCTGGGATGCCTGATCAAAGTAATGCAGTTATGGTATTGTAAGATAAGATCAAAAGCAGAGTTTACAGATATGGAACAGTTAAAAATCTTACAGGCTAGTGTCAGAATCACTGTTAATGGTGGCTTAAGAAATGGGTGGACAAAATGGGAGAAACTCGTCTAAACAATTTGTGGTTAAAAAGACCCACACCTTTATGTTTGTCCCTTAAAATTGCTCTCTTTCCACAAGTCCTTGGAAGCTGGAGGAAAAAGGAAATACAATTGAAGTTGTTTTAGCAGAAATGTATAGTATGAATTCTAAAGTTGTGATTAATGTTAGTATTTTGCATCTCTGATAACTGCATTTGAAAGTTCAGAACTTTTCAGATAGCCCTTAAAACTTATACTATCCACAGACATTAGATGCTTTTGTTCTCAAGTGTTTTGGAAAGTTTAGATACCATGTGATATTATTTATAAACATTCTTTTTTAAAAAATACACATTCATATACTTTTAACTTTTGCAAGTGCTAGCCCTAAAATAAATAGCCCTGCTATTTAAGCCCTTGAAGAACTGTTGATAGGTACAAGGACTAACTGACATCACCAGAGAAGCTGCTGGAGTTTGACTCCATGCAGTCAGACTGCACTACTTGACACCAAACAAGTCCAGCTTTGCAGAGGCTTCCTTTCAGTCATTTGCACTTTAGAAAAGTATCTATCAGCTTCTTCCTACAGCAGAATTACAGGTTTCAGGAAATTACTTGTGTTTTAAGCAAATGCTGGGTTGTTGTATGGCATCATATAGATCTAGAGACCTGAGATCAGTCGTATTTCATGAATGTCAAATTTTGAAGGAGTGTCAGACTGGCTCTATGGCTAATAGGTTGGTGCTGAAGAGCTTGGATAGTGTCACTTACCTGTGAGAGCTCTGATAGTGATAGCCATAGGAGATGGATACAGTGGTTTAGGCGAGGGTGACTCATACGTTCTCTACCCAACCATAAGAATCTCGAGTAGTCACTCAGAAGGAATTAAGTGGAAAGACTGTAAACTACAAATTTCTTGTTGAGCAGTCTGCAGATCCTTATTTGTGTATTTGTGGGGAACAGGTTGTATAACTGAATGCTGCCTTACATTGGAGCTGGAAAGGATTTTAGCCTTCCTCAGAGTTAGCATCCCGTCCGTATGTGGGGTAGTTATTTTAGTTTCTGTATATCTCTCACCCTTTTATCATCGGTTAGATCACACATTTATCTTGTGAAGTAGGCAGGTATCACCCTCAGTTTACAGAAGCATGTTATAATGGTGCTTAGAGATGTTATTCCTTATTCCTGAGTCAAGAGACTGTCTAGTGCCTTCGTGCTGTCTTCTACCATACAACTAACAGGAACTGTAGCCAGCACCAGTAATTACGGACTGTCCAGGATTTTAAGAGTGGAAATTACTTCCCATGTTTCAGAACTGTGTTCCTGTTGCTACTCTTGATTGATCAGATCTATCTTTAACCAAATCAGCTCAGCTCCTTTCTTTTCTACAGACTGGTGTTTGTAAAAGGAAGACAGTTACTGTAACTAAGTAAGTGAGGTTAGAAATGTACCATATTTCAAGTCTCTCCAGCTGGGAAGACAAAAAATTTATTTCCAAAACCAAAAGGCTTGCATCTCATTTAACCTTGCTGTTTCATGACCAAATGAAAGGAACTACCCTCATGAGTCACGTAGTTCGGAAGAGGAAATTCATAAGAGTTAGTCTGTTATGGTTCTGTTCCTATGGGTGGGACTTCTGCAGACTTACCTCAGAAAGTTTGGTAGTTGTGTCAGCTGGGCACCACCTTCAGCAGAAGATCTTGCGCTCCTGCAGGCCAGAGAACAGGCAAACACACTGTCAACAGCAGTAAACAGAAAAGAACATTAACAGCACATGCTAAATTTTGGTTTCTTCGTTTGAACTGCAAGCAAGTTTTTGTCTCTGATTAAGCTCGAAGTAATCAGTGTGTTGCTTAGTGGTTCTGACTCACTTCATCCTTTTTTTTTTTTTTTTTTTTCATTATTGTTCTTGTTCATTAATAGAGATGCCCTGGATGCCCTTGGTTTGAAGAGATACTGCTGCCGCAGAATGCTTCTAGCCCATGTGGATCTGATTGAGAAGCTTTTGAATTATGCACCCCTGGAGAAATAAGATTTAAAAAGTACCATGCTGCAAGCCATGTGGAACGTATCTCTAATTCTACTTGAAACTGGTCTTCAGGCAGTAAAGGATGAAAGCCACCTGTAGTGCAACCGCTGAGAGATGTTTGCCTTCTGGAGAAAATACTGCTCCCAGCCACTAACCTCTTTCAAGGAAACAAAGGAAGGATGAAGTCTGCTTAACCAAGATTTGAAGATTAAATTAAAAGTTTGGATGCTTCTTTTTAAATTTGTTTGGAGCTTTGTGAACTTTTAGATGCTTCTGCCAGCAAAAATAAATGCTTTTCATGTAGAAAATTTATTATATTCCATAAAAATGTTGAAATAAAGGAGGTCTTTCCCTGTAGCCTTCCTGCTGTTTCCGGTTAGTGCTAAGTATGTGCTTGGATCTTGCCATTTGCTGGTGCTGGTTACTTTGAGGTTAGGCGTACTACTAAGTAATCAGTTCACTGTTTTGTGCTAGTCAGGGAAGAGGGTTAGAAACATGGGACAGAAGCTCAGGGTTCCAGCGGCAGGGAAGTGGGCGAGTTTGGTCGGAACGAGGCATGACTCCTTGGAGCTGCTGGAGCTAGCAGAGTTACTTCCACTGCAGTTAACTTGTGGTCTCTACCCCAATTCTTATATAACACTGGGGCTGCTGTATTATAAAAAACAGTGAATCAGATGGTGCAGTACCCTTCATTTAGGTAAAACATGTATGAGTGTTCCCATGGAAAGCACTGGATGTGAGAATTTACGCACGCTGGTGTGAACAGGATCAAAGTCTTGATCTTGCCAAGCACCTGCACCGCGCTGTAGCTGGTACACATGCGAGCTTTCCACTTGTTAGTCATTTCGTTGGCTTCGTGTTGTGCTGCGCGTGTGGTGTGGTACTGCCTGGCCAGATGGAATGCTCTGCACTCTTGTGGTGGCATGAAACACTGAGAGGTCAGCTGTACATGCAAGGCTTGTGAAGGTTACCTGCACTGAGGGAGCGGCACTGATCCTGCCGAAAGATCTCCCCTTCCTGCTGTATATTGGCTTGAAAGCTGGACCGTGTTTCAGGCTGTTCTCTGACAGCCAGAAAACGCATCGTTCCGGGTGGCGTATGCCCAGGCAGACACACCCACCTCACCTGAAAATAGAGGCAAATTTCTACATCTGTGCACGCTCAGGATTCTGTTTTAAGTGCAGCATCGGTCCATATGTAAATGTAGGACAAACCATCGTTACAGCAGCCTTGTAGAAAACGCGCTGGAACAGACAATACTCCCTGGGTTTGTGGTTTCTTACTCCTTAGTACAGTTAAGCCTTTGGCACTCGCGCGTGGGCTGCTGGGTGAGAGGTGTCTCTGTGGATTCTTTTCCGTAGTTGAAGAACTACAAAGAAGTTGCTTTGAACAAAACCTGGGTTCCAGAGATGGTAATTATTTTACGTGTTTACTGGGTCAAACTCGTACGCACAAACCTTAAAACTCGATTGTCTCACAAAGTAAGTTGCAGGACAGTGTGTTTGGCTATCACCCCACCAATCTTTACACTTGAACTTGCTTTTCAATTTAGTACACAGCAACAGGAGATGTTTCCCATGTTCAGCAGTTCTTCACTGACGACATTTTAAAACTATACGCTTTCTCCTAATGCAAGAGAATTAAGCAATTAATTCTAGCATTTGTTTCATAGTTGGTTGGATAGCTTACGTTCTGCACGCCTGCTGTATTAGCTAGCTAAATGCATCTTTAAAAAACCACAAAGCAACCTTCACTTGTCTCTGAGGCTATTTTTTCAAAGGGACGTTATGAAATAGAGGATGACCTTTCCAAGCTGAAGTCGTGCAGGACACTTTTCCACGTTACAGTGGAGCGTTACACGGAAGCTACGTGCCAGCTTGTTCACAGACAGATCAAAACGCCGTGCCCAGCGCGCATTCCGTGAGCTGTACTGAGAAAGTGCAGCAGCCCAGGCTGGTACGTCTGGCAGAGGCAGCCGTGCATTATGCCGTGTGGAAAGCTGTCCTGCATCAGTGCCAAAGAACTGGATTACATGAGCCGACAGGACTTTGTTTCTATCTGCAAAAGCAATTTTCTAATCTAGTTTTCTGCTTTAGAATAACATGTTTCTTTTCACAGCTGATGCCAAGTTGTCTGATATGAAAAGCTAGGGCTCTTAAATACTTATAATGAAGATGCAATTTGCAAAAACACAGCAGGCCTCATTCAAAAATTCAAAGGAAAATAAAAACCTCTCTGGTTGCTCTTGTTACCGTTCCTCAGACAGAAAACAGGGTGCAGTGGAAGCTAGTGACAGGCTGGTATCGCTCTGTCAGACAGATATTACACAAGGAGCAGCAAAAAAACCTGAGTAGCAAGACTAAGTCACAGCAGGCATTAATATTAGCTCGTGCAGCTCATGACAACCTGTCTGCATCGCAGCTTTTCGTCCGGAGTTTGCAAACACAGCATTGACCAGAAAAGCCATTTCTGTTATGCGGCGAAGCAAACTGTTTATCATGTTCGTATGAAAGGTTGTCTCAGGAGTTTTGTCCCTGGGAGGGTTCGGAGCAGAAACAGAGCTTAAATCCTGTTCCATAAAGAGTCAGTGAATTTTTCAATGAATTTCCAAAAATCCCAGCTTTCACCCCTGCTCATCGGTAAGTAGGAAAGTAATTCCCTTTTGGCTGTAATTTCTCCTGTGCTTGCTGCTGCAGCTGTTAATAACACCAGCTTATCGGATCTGCTTTCTAACCTGCCAGATCTCTTTGAGAAGATCCATTAAATATGCTCACAACAACTGTACTTTTTAAAGCAAATAGAAGAGACACATGCATATACACAGGTCAAAAAAGGAAAACCCCCTCACTTTTCCCTGAATCTTAATAAAACCAACAGATAGGCAGAAGTGGCAAAAAAGAGAAATTGTACTGAATATGCAGCCCCTAATTACATGCAGAAATCTGTCAGTTGGGAGATTGCTGAAAAAAACAAAAATTCCACCACTCCTCTGCCATCATTTATTCACTTGATGTATAAAGTATTTTGGAAATTTTTCAAGCCTGTTTTGAAAGACTGGTGCAGGGATCATGCTAACCTGGTATTGGAAAAGCAAGCAAGTACCATTAGAAGTGTAACCCCCCCACCCCGTCACCCAGGCTGCAGCCTCCCGGGGCAGGGCAGCCTCGGCCAGGACTTCACACATCACTCGTATCAAAATAACGACCTGGTGCCCGAGGAGCACAGGGTGGGAGCGGAGGGCACGGAAGTACAGAGGAATCAGCTTGAATCCAGCATCCTGCTTCTGCCTGGAGCATCAGCACCAAGGTATGTGTGTGTTGGAAAGCATTACGTTTCTTGAAATGACAGTTTTAAGCAAAAAAAACCCCTCTTGATCACGATTCTGAGTCCATCTGCAGGAAGGAAGTGGAGTGCTTTCCTGCCTATCGGTAACGAGCCTCCAGCCTTGTATTTCAAAAGGAGTTTTACTCTGAAAAACCACCCAGAGGGTGATGTACTGAGATGTGTGCTGTGGTTTTGTTCTTCCCATGACCTTTCCCCAAATGCAGCCTGGATTTGGATACTGAAGTCTGACTTCTTGTCTATACTTTCTTGTCTGTGTGAAGAAAAACACAAACTCTGAAAACCCCAATTACAACCAGTGCAAAAACTCCGTAGCTGCACGTTGCCATAGAGATGCCTAACTAGCTCTGTGGCTACAAATCTGCATTTCACTGGTAATAAACTACGACGACCCAGCACATGAGCTACCTCTTTCCCCGCAAATAGTTCTACAGGAAAAAACGATTCCCACGAACACCCCCAGCATGCCCCCCCCCCCCCCCCCAAACCAAACCAAACAACTCCAACCAAATCCAAATAACCTGTTTGCCTCTAAACGCAGTTTAATTCCAAACGATTTCTAACTCAGTACTGATCCTAGTAAGAAAACACTATTTCTACTTCGTCGCCTCTCTGAGCAGACACATGTACATCCAATTGAGCTTAGTTAGCCAGCAAGATTTTCTGACTCTTGGAACTTCTTGGTTGAGACATCTCCAAAATAATGTTTCCACCTGCCTCTGACCACCCAGATGATGCACACAGCTTTGATTTCCCTTTCAGCACATTTGCACCATGATATACAGCGTGGCTTTGTTTTCAGATCCAATTTTGATTCAATTCCTCCAGCCAGTGAGAAAGCATTTTTAATTGTTCAATAGGGACAGCACAATAGAGGTGTTTGAAAACCCAGGACAGGAGGCACGTGGCCGAGACTTGGGCTTTGCCGTGCTGCCCGGTTTGATGTGTCGCCCACTGAAGTCTGTGGGAGCCTTTTCATTAAGTTCAACGTGACTTAAAATGGCCTGGTAGCATGTGGTGCCTTACGCGACTCGAGTGTCCAGGATTAATTCGTTTTGTTAAGTTCTGCTAAGAAAAGCTGTTTGAGATGCCCAAGCCTTAGATACTCAAAGAGCTTTCAGATCTTGCTGCAGACCTCAGCCATGTGTGTCTCCAGCACATAAGGCCATAAAAAAAAAAAAAAAAAAGGTAAGAAATTATCTCTAGCTTCAGCGTCTCCAGCCACCCAGGGGGAGCTGCAAGGCAACCGTCTTCACATCGGGCTAGAGCTTGGCAGCAGCACAATATTTACGTGGGAGCAGGTCTCATTTAAACTCTTTCTCCTCGACACTCCCTTACAGAAATCTATAGGGGATGTAGAGCCAAGACATGCAGAGAGCATTAAGGCTCTCACCACCGATCTTATTTCTCCTTCTCCACAAATGCACATGTTCCGGACTTTGTCAGTCACCTGTTTTGGTCACCTACACCTTGTCCTGTCCTCGTAGGTCACACACAGCTGGGGTGAAGACGTGGAGCTCCAAAGCACCACACAAATCTCCGCACAATTTCCTTCCGGATGCATCTGCTCCCATATGGAACACTGTGTCTTGTAACAGCCAAGCTACAAAGTTCATGCAGGAAAGTCCTTGATTTATCCCTCCCAAATATGAAGCAAGTATTTTAATAAAATGGGTTCATTATTTCCTGCTTTCAGGAGCTGAATAAATAGTGATCAAAGGAAGGCACAGCACAGCGGACAAAAAGCTAAAAGCCTGAACGCTTTGGGGAGCACAAGAAACTGGCAGTTAACAGCAAACTTCAAAGCGATCTGCAAAGGCTGTGGTCAGGACTTTCTGTAGCACTGAGGATTTGGAATTAACCCACACCCCACCCCGTGGGCTGGATTTGGAGCTAGGAAGAATGGATACTGAATACCCGCACTTTGGGAATCAGACCTCCTTCTTTTAAAAGCAGGTCTACCTGGAGCACTCTAAGAAATTAACTGCTTTTTTAAAAAAAAAAATGAAATAAATGAGTGCAGCAGTAGGAAAGCTGCGCTCAGCATCCACCTTCAGGTGCTGACCTTTATTGAGCTGCTACTTTCCACATTTGCTTGGGGTTCACCACAGTGGTATCTACAAGCTTGGAACTACTTCAGGGATTAACATAAATGTCACCGTCCTTACCAACACCTCTGCAGAGATCCGATCCGAGTGCATGAAGCTCAACAGGATCTTTCCTCCAGCACTGGTGTACCTGGGGTCCATCCCATTCCACGCTCTGTTTGCTTTCTTCAGGCTGGTCACGTCAGCAGCGGAGGCTCCCTTAGCCTGTGTCCACATAACATCATTTTTTGTGTCTTTCAAAGTCTGAAAAATACTTCCCCTGAAGGTGTATATTTAGGGACAGGCTTTGACAAGAACCAATTTCAATGTCAAAAAAAAAAAAAAAAAAAAGGGAAAAAAAAGGCATTACACAAGCCTTGGGCAAACTTGTGCCGTGCCTCAGTTTCCCTGCCTGTATCTGTGAGATGGCACTCACCCCGCTCTTCAGAAACCATCAGAGGTGGGCAATGAGGAGAAGCCTAATCTCACCCAACCACTGGTATCTTCTTGCCTCCCTTTTATCAAGGGCCCCTATCATATACTGTCCACTAATCCTAATAGAATACCTTTAAACAGGTTAAAAAAATGCTTTTTGACTGTCAGCACAGCCCAGTGCAGGAACTGCTGATGGAAAGCTCCTGCCCTGAGCCTGTGCAGCAATTCAGAGATTGGCAGCGTCACTGGCCCTGGCAATCCAGCAGGTGCAAGAACACAGCTAAAGCCCAATTATCTCCAGCTATTTACTCAAAGCTGCTTTAAAGTCCTTCCCCTCCCCTTTTTTTTTTTTTTTTTTTTTTCAACTAAGTCTTCCCCCTGGTAGCACGTGTGAAGCGTGCTCCTTCCTAGACAGCACTAGAAGAGGGAAGGGAGAAAATGTCCACTTAGTGGAACACTGGGGTAAGTGGCACTCGGAGCAGTGTCACTGCTCCCGGTTAAAGGCTGCACTGATGAAATAGGATGTGCTCCTACCACCGTTTATCAGCCGCTACCCAGCAGCTGACAGGCTCTGCCCAGCTCTTCATCAATAGGGTAATGGTTTGCAATACAGCCAAGCCCCCAAGCCTCCCATTTCCAAAGAAAGTGGAAATGCAGAACTTTTATAATTGAGTTTATAAATTTATACGCAGTAATGGAATAGCTAACACTTAGGCTGGAGGTATAATGACAGGGTTTGCTGAAATTCTACCCCCCCAAAAAAATATTTAAAAACAAAACCAAGATGAGTGCTGCTCTCTGCTGTAGGCCTTTGTTTGTAATGAGATGTGCAGCTGAAGCAATTACTAACTTCATTTTTTGTAAAGGAGCAATAGTAGTTTGACTAGGAGGTCTTCCTCCAGGAATGAGCTAGTAAATGAAAGCATTAAGTTAATAAGGGCTTGAGTGCTTCAGATGATTACAGAGACAGCCTACAGCTCCACACTTCACCAACCTGATTTTTTTTTATTATTATTATTGTCAAAACAGCTTGAAGAAAACCCCCTTTGGATCCACTCAGCATTAAATGCAGCCTAGACAAATGGCTACTTCCCTCCATTAAGCAACGTTTTTAAAAGGCAAAAAAATAATAATTAAAGTCCACTGATGAATAATTACTTCTAATAAATAAAGAGAAACAAATGCCATTGGCCTCGGCAGCTTTCACGTCAGCTAGCCAAGCTGCCACCGAACCAAAGGAACATTGTGTCCTGTGACGGCTGGGAGCAGCCGCGTGAGGAAGCTCCGTTTCGGCTGCAGTGGGAGGCGTCTGGAGACAGACATGGCTTTGGATGGTTGAGCAACAGCCAGAGCAAGCCAGTGGCTCCTGACAGCCCGGTGTCCCCTGGCCGCCCCACTGCCTTGTGCCTTTATCCTGGTCTCAAACCACAGATGGAGAATCCTGCCTGGGGCCAGGTCCGGAACAGAGATCTGTGCTGGCCGGAGCGAAGCTGGAGCCTCCACCCGGGGTCAGGGTGGTCATGCGCTGCCCGAGTGAGGGTCTGTCGTGGAGGCTGTGGCCATGCTGCCCTTGCCCCCCCAAGGCACTGGTGCTTACCCCCACCCCCTGCCAGTGCAGCATGCCCGGGCAGCCAACAAACGCCAGCTGCTTCCACATCTCAACCCAAGGCAGATTTTCACACCAGGTGACTCCTCCAGGGGTCCCTTGGGCAGCAGAGCTCTTCCTTCTATTGGAGGTTTCTTACAAATTATCCTCACCCTTTTTCACTCCCAACCCACCTCCCCCAGGTGTGTTCCCAACTCAGAACATCCAAAACTTAATTTAAACTCTGGAGGTGATCGGCTACACTAACCAGAGCGAGCTTCAGACCTTTGCTCCCTTCTGCTCGCCCACTCAGGGGGCTCTGCCGGCAGAAGCGGGGAAGTCATATTGCATGTGAGGCCACGGCAATATCACAAACTTAAGCTGGTTATTTCTTTCTTCATTATTTTAAAAGCTACAATATTCAGGTAGCTCAAGGAAAAACAACCTTTGGATTTTGTCTGCTCATAAATCCATCACAACAGCTTGGGGGAAAACAGTAAATAAGGTATTGGAAGAAGAGCACAAGAGGCCAGAAGAAGAGTATCTGCCTCTGGATGTGATATTTGCAACCGAAGCCAGGTACCAGGCTGTGATATTAGTATGTGGTATTGATTTGTTCTTAATCCAGAGAAATGCCCCTGTAATGAACTCTGCTGTGCCCTTAATGATTTCATATCGAAGGATGTTAGGTGCCTTGCTCATAACAGAGTAACAGCAATTCCAAAAATAGCAAGCCTCATAATAAAATGTTATTGAGGAGCCTGAATTTCAATATAAAAGGGACTCTGCTGTACTCAAGGGCTTACTAGATACAAATGCATACTCTAAAAAGTTGTATTAAAGTCGTGTTGGCATCTGAGTTACGGAGGCGATGTGAGATGCTACTTCAGGGAGCAGCTGAGCCCCAGGTCCCCAGGAAACTTCTAGGCAGATGTGGTACAGGCTGGATTTAATCCCACCCCATGACTGGGGCTGGATGCCTAGAAAGCGCCAAGATGCTTTTGAGAGCTGCCTGCAAGCGCGGGAGAGCGCAGCCACAGTGCTCCTCCGCAACAAACAGGGACAGCACAGGAACGGGGTGCTGGACCAGGTGCCACGGGCCTCATCCTGGCTCTGCCGCTCAGCAGGTTTATCTGGTGATATCATCTGGGCAGGAGCCTCCCTGCCGCCGCAACTGGTGCGAACGGGTGTGCGAGAGGGCAGCCACGGCCGGCTGCCGTGGGAAGAAGCCAGCACCAGGCTCGGCGCCACCGCGTTGGCAGCCCCGTGCCGAAGGCTGACCTCGCCTGCAGGCCGTTCCTGTGCAGCCCCAAATAAACCTGCCGGCGGGGCTCCCCGCCCCCACCCAGCGCGGACCCCAGCCTCAGCCCGGCGCCATCAGCAGGACCCCCGCGGCTGGGGAGGGGGGCGGCTGCCCATCTCCCACCGCGTGCCGAGGCAGCCGGCAGCAAGGGCTGATGCCCGGCCCGGCGCGGGGATGCGGTTGGCAGCAGGTGCGAGTTACGGGGCGTATGCACGGATGAAAGCAGCACAGCGAGGCAGAAGGCACCCTCCCGGCGTCAGGAGGCTGGGCGATGTCTCCAGAGCCAGGGGTGAGATGATCTCGGGGGGCTGGCTCGGAACGCAGAGGTGTCTGTCTGCACCCAACTGCACGCCTGGCCTTGGGGAGGTCTCCTGGCCTTGAAGGGGTCAGGGATACGGAGCGTGCCACCCAGCTTCGTACCCCGCTCTGCCGAAGGGCACTACCAGGACCCATTTGCACCTTAAGCCTCGCTCACACTCCTGCTGCCTAGATACTACCTATTACTGCTGGCTTACTCCTACCCGCACTTGGGCCACTACAGCCCGGGATGCAGAGCAAGCGGCCCCCAAGGTACCCCAGCAATGCCAGGAGGGAAACACAGGGAGGGGGCACCCGTGCTCCCCTTCAGGAGGGGACCCCACTCCTGCCCCAGCACAGCTACCCCCTTTGCAACAACTTTTTTCCATTTGTCCTTTTCCAATCCACTTTCCTCAAACCTGGTTGAAGCAGCATCCCTCACCGTGTGAGGACACATGGAGATGTCATCTCCTTTCAAGGGGACATCGGAGATTTTCTCTCCAAGTGTGGTAGTAAGAGCGAGTCATGTAGGAAAACACTCAACAGCAAGTTCAAGTGGACGCTCAGCCTGGCTGCAAAAAGCCACCACAGACAGGTGCAGCCCCGTGAAATGGCTGAAGCAAAAGCCATCTCCAGATTTCCTCCCCTTTGCTTTCTGCATCGCTTGCCCAGTGGGGGCAGAGGTTACTCTGGCCGTGGGACCGTCTCTTTCTCCCTTCACTCTGGTGTCAGGGATGCCCAAATTACATGTGTAACGGCAGGGCTGCAACAGTGGGGCTGTGTTTGCTCTTGGAAGTAAAAACTGGAGCAAGCCACAGCTCAGAGGAGGTGACATTTGTTTTGTTTGCTGCAGCATTTGTTTAACCCTTGCTCCCAGCACACAGGATGCATTGCTCATCCCTGCCTCATCCCACAGCTCCTGCGTAGGAAAGAGCTCGTTGCAGGGCTGCTGGAGCTAAAGCCGGTGGTGCGGCCATCCCATTTCTGCTCCTTACCCTCCACTGCAGGAGGTGAGAGCTCAGAGCACCTGCAGTGTTGCAGCCCCCAAAACCTAAATCCCCCCCAGAAGGGGCTGTGGCAGCTGCTGCTTTCCCCCTAGGCAGGGACAGGGATGCTGCGATGGTTTGGGTGTGCCAGGCAGGGCCATGCATCTCACTGGGGCGGGGCACCAGGGAGGAGGAGGTTGCTCCTGCCCTTGGCTGGGTGAGCTGGCTGATGGTGGTGGCGCACCAGAGACGCGTCGTGGGCTTTCTGCTAGAGCTTCTGCAGCGTGGGATGGGCTACAACAAAAACAAACCACTGCCACGCTTCTCCCATCCCGCAGCCTCTCCTTCAGCACGCAGCCCTGCGCCCCACGCTCCAGCTGGGCTGCTCTTGGCTTGAAGCACATCTCCCCTGCCCACAGCTCTGCCACCCAGGGCAGTGCCACCAGCCTCGGCCCCCACACATCTGCAGAGAGGAGCCCCTCTCCAGGGCTGGAGGCACGGAGGGGAAGAGCCAGCCCTGCAAAGAGCTGCCTGGGAGCCCCTTCAGGCCTTCGCATAACCCTCATGCACCAGCTGCCTTCGTTAAGAGCAGCTGGGGGCATCTCCTGCCACCTCTAGCAGGGCCGGGGGCAGCATTAATTAGCTGGAGGAAATGAGGTGAGCATTTGCATCCTACAAGCCCTGAAAGGGAAGTCAGAGCTCATAGGTTATCCAGGAGTGGTGATGTAGACTGGGAAAAAAGCCATTAGCTCAATTATGCCTAATTAAAGGCATAATGGCCTTAATTATAGCCTGTTGTTTCTGCCCCCTGCCCAGGAGGTGGTGGCAGCAGGGGCTGCCCCTGCCTGGAGGGTCTGTGCTGTGCAGGGGGCAGGTGGAAGTGCCGAGGGGCTGTGGCTCGCTGCCTCCTCCCTCCAGGACCCTTTCCTGGGGAAAAGTGACCGGACTCCAAGCAGGTGAAGCGGGAACTGCCCCCCTCTCCCCAAACCTTAAACCCCCTCCCTGCTCCAGCCCAGCTCCTGCTCCTAGTTAACTGACAGGCTGGCAGCATGCGGTCCCCCTGGGAGACGACAAGCACCCTTGGACCCCGTCTCCGGGAAGGACTCGGAATCCTAAAGCAGTGAAACAAGTGCATCCCTCCAGCAGTGCATGGAGAGATGTTATTTGCATTCACGTTCCAGAAACCTCTGCCTGCAAAAGCAGAATCAAGTTTATTCGAAGCTCCAGGGTATGCAAAAAACTAGACAAAACTGCTGATGCTAACGCAGAGGCTGCAGTTCACCACCGCCCCGCGTTCCCGTTGTTGGGTTCAGAAGGAGAGTGCCACCAGCATGCAGTGGTTTCGTGGGGTCGTAACTCCTTTGGAGCAGTATTTTTATCGTTATTTAGATTACAGGCAGAACTTAAGCCGTGCAGCTGCAACCAGGGCCGCGTGGCGCTCAGCACAGCTTGTACAGATGCTAAAAGGAAGCTTTCAATTTAAGGGGACAAGGAAAAGGAAATATTATTAGAGGGGAGGAAAAAAAAAAAAAAAGACTGATAGGAATTAATTTGTCTGCTCCCACCTAGGCAGGTGCAGGACAGACTCCTGCGATGCTGTGCGCTCATCCGCTCCCATCCAGCACCAGTAACATCTGAGTATCTGGGCACTTTGCTAAAGGGGTTGTTGAGCTCTGCCAAAAAACCCCGATGGAAGAGGTGTCCTTAAACTTCCCAGCGAACCGCGGATGCACCACCAAGCTCCTGTATTCCCACTCAGCACCTTAACCGCGTCCCCAGCGACCCACTGCTTGTGAAGTGCCACCTCTTCTCACCCACTTCTGTTTGGATTCAGTTCACTTCCAGAAGGCAGCGCTGGTTTTTGGGTGAAAAGGGCACCAAGAACCCACTTTTGTTGGGACTGTGATTTTAATAGCCCCAGCCAGTACCTTTAACTATGGTAAGTAAACTGTAAAATATGTTTGAATAAAATTTGGGTGGGGTTCTTTTTGTTGTTGAAAAACATATTTAATACATATGCAGCTTTCTTTGCTGTCCTGTGATTTAGGGCTCCGCTCCCTGTTCTGGGGTTCAGGATTGTTCCACATGGAAGTGCGGACAAACCTCAGCTATGTTTCATTTGAGTAATTCTGCCACAGCTGTCAGCTAGAGCCCAAACAACTGAATCATTCATGAGCCCATCTGCAGAGCACGAGGTGTTCGGCAAAGGAAAGAGCAGGTCAGCCTCCAGCTTGAGTGCTATTAAAAACTTTCATTAAAGTCCTAGAAGAGAGCAGGGGGAGAGGGAGAAAGGAGGGAAAGGAAATAAATTATAACATTGATCACGTTTGCGGATCGATGGAGGTGGAGGGATGGAAAACGCAAGGAAGGACAAAATCTGAATTAGCCTGGGATATCTTAGAGAGACAGGCACATTTAAATGGGACAAGATTTAATTTAGATAAATATAAAATAGTACCTGACAATGCTCAGCATATAACAGAGGAGTAACATGCAAGAGGGGAGCTGTAAGAGCGGAGCGTGGAAGGATGTGCCTTCAGATGTCGTTTTTTAGTGATATTGGCTGTTACTTCAGTCTGGGGGGAACTGAGCTGGCATCCTCCAGGAGTGGAGGTAGCGGCTGAAGTTGCAATCCCAAAACCTGAGGCTGGTGCCTCACATCTCAGGCCATCACAGCTTAACGCTGCATCGCAGAATAGGTGGCAAGAAATCAAAGCGTGAAGAACAACCTGGGAAAACAACTAGTCAGTAAAGACTGCTCGGGAGGGTTAAAAGGCGATTAAACAGGCAGTGTCCCAGGAAAAAGGCAGCTTTGACAATACTTAAAATACGTGCTACGAGTACGGCGTGCTACTGAGCAGCACAGGCAGCTCTGCCCAACACCTCCACGTGTCCCCGAGCATCCACCACGTACCTGCTGGATCAGCACGGATGAAACGCCTCCGTTGCTCCTGTAAAACACGGCAAGGGGCTTAAGCTTTTGGTTCTGGCCCTGCGTTCCCCCTGAGGACGATGGCTGCGCACCGATGCAGGCACCTGCCGCCTGCCACCCGCAAGGTGCTGTCAGGCAGATGCCCATTTATTTACAGCCAGCGGCAGGCGGGAGACATGCAGCCGACCATTAACGGGGCACCGCCGGGTTAATGAGAACGCCGTTCGCTGTGCGGTACGACAGTTCACCTTGCCACCTCGCTAACCCGGGGCTGGGAGCCCTTTGGAAGAGGGAAGGCTGAGGCTGTGGCTGCTGGCAGGTCAGGAGCATCCCTGACCCACCGGAGAGAGGACGTCCCTCCCCTGGGAAGGGAAAGGGGGGACCGTGGCTCCGGAAAGACTGAGCACGTTTCTACGGTGGCAGGTTACTGGGGTAAAGGGGTTCCAGCACGTAGGAGTTTGGGCAGGCAGTACAAACCCTCCAGCAAGGCAGGAGATACGCAGATACAGCTATAGGTACACACGTATAGCTAAAGCACACAGCCGGCACCCCAGGGTCGATGCCTGGTCTGGGCTGGCCTCTACCCACCAAGGGGTGCAAGGGCTCAGTGTGACCCTCACGCTCCCCACAGAGCTGCCAGAGACACACGCCGCAGCCATCGAAGCTGCTTCTGGGATGCCAAGGGTGGGAGCACTGGGCTTTGCCGTCCCAGCGGGGGACACAGCAGCCGCTGGCAGGATCAGACCCAGCTGGGGCGCTGGACACTCTCTACACTCTGCGTAGGCAGAAACTGCTCTTCCCTTGTCAGCAAGAGTTTGCTACTCGAAAAAGCGAAGCCTGGAAATGCCCGATGCTCAGCAGCTCCTGCTCAGCAGGCAGGAGCTGTAATCAGAGGAGAGAAAGGTGCTGAGCCTGACGGCCTCAGCGCGTGCAGCCCCGCTCTGCTAGCACAGGCAGCGGAGAACACAGCAGCAGCCATCTCCTCTGCAGAGAGTAAAAGGACTTCAAACCCCCAGTGTGCCTGGCGATCCGCTGTGCTAGCGAGTCACCGACATGAATTTGGTGGGCACCAGCATCCCCGCTGTGCAGGATTATAGCTCACCCCGAGCACCGTGCCCCTCCCCACAAGGAATCTGCCATTTCTGAAGGCACCGCGCAGGCCCTGGACAGTGTCTCGTACAGGGCCAGGCCCGCCCGCCCGCCTCACCCGAGGCACCTCAGGAGTGATCCGCCTTCCCACGGCGGGGCCGCAGCAGGGGCGCTGGCTCGCCCTGCCGCTCCGAGCCACCCGGGTCTCTCTCCTCAGCATGTGCCAACACATTCGTGGGCTCTTCCAGCAGTAGCACCTGCTCTGAGCCGAGGGCAGGCGAGGTCAAGCCCTCGGCCTCAGCCTTGCACGACTGTGCCTTGCTGCAACGGGAAACCCAGGTGTGCTGTCGGGGCTGGAAGCAGCAACCTCCCCTTCCAGGCGAGGGACCACCAGCGTGACCTGCCCTAGCTTCCCAGGGGCTGGGTGACACCACGGCCCCGCTGCCCACAGAGCCAAGCGGCTTGAATCAGACGCACTTGAACTCCAGAGGCGGAATTCACAGCGTGCTGTGCTGAGCCCCCAGAGCCACCGAGCGGCTGCGCTCCTCAGCTGCAGGCAGGCGCTTCCATCTGGCCAAATACAGGCGTACGGAAACTCAGAATGTGTAATTTTCAGCCTTAAACTCCAAAGGGCACACATCTGCTCCCTCTTTTTGACGTGCCTGCAAAGCAAGGTGGCTACAAGCTACTCTACACATGTAGTGTGTACCGTGCACCAGCACACACAGGCTTATCGCGCGGCGTAGGAAGGGGCAGCCCCGCTGCAGCCGCCCACCTACGTTCCTCCAGTCCAGATGGAAAGGGGAAGGATCTCCACTGTCTTTGGGGTAAGTGGAAACAGGGTGTAGAGAGCACAGCTGAACCCTGAGCCAGCCCGTACCCCCAGCCGGTCTGGCCCGCAGGACGAACGTAAGTTACGTGATGGCAAAGGGCGCGTTCCGTCCGCCTCGGCACGCTGCACGCGACGAGAAAGCACAGCCTGTGACAAGGCCAAGAGAGGTCACCAAGTGTCCCAGCGAGCGCGGTGAGGTGCCACACAGACCCTCCGCGCACAGCCCACGGCCGCTGGGCAGCAGCTGGCACCCTGAGGTCCGGGACGCCAGCTCTCAGGGTGCCACACGGAGCAGCAGGTCAGAACCAGGCTGGCAAGATCAGTGATGCAAAGCAGATTCTTCCCCAGTTTGCTTCTCAGCCTGGTCCCTCAGACCAGCTTCTTCCCGAGGAATTGCCTCCTCGGCAGCAGGATCCGAGGAATCCACATAACCCATCCGGCTCACGGTACCCCTTCCATTTCGCCACACAGAGCAAGTACAGAATCTTAAGCTTTATTTTTTCTATTGGCCAGCAACTTAAAACTGGGTTAAAAAAAAAAAAAAAAAAAAAAAGCAACAAATATTATTACACAGAGAAAAAGTATAAAACAACTCAATGGACACAAGCCAACTCAGTGTTCATATCTCACTCCTCCTGGCCCCTCCCAACCCCGTACAACACACTTGAAGGGAATGGGTGAGGGCAGCTATGAAGATATGCTTAAGAAACTAGAAATATTGCTTCAAGCAACATGCTCAATATTTTCCTCTTAGTTAGTAGTCAATACTTGTCAGGAACTTGATTATAAAACAAGAAGTAATTTAGAGGTTTCTCCTTTAGATCATTACACAATAATTTAGATTTCTTTCCCCTCTCTCCTACTGCTGTGGAACCAAGGATACACCTCAGTTTCCCCACCTCTCTTTCTGCATTAGTTAAGGATTATTTCACGGGGCTGACGTTGATGGGGGAGTTTCAGATTGACCTGCTCTGAATTTTAACTTGTCACCCTTTAGCACCAGTCCAAGATTTCTGCTCTGTGAACTAAAAACTCCATGATGCTGCCAAGACCCTTTAGGGGCCTGGATGATTTTGCTCCTGTTAACTTTCTGCTGCCGAGGGGACAGGGCTCAGCTGGCACCACTAAAAGGCCAGGAGAGGGAAGAGGTGTGTGTGTTTATAGACGGGCTTGTCTCCACTGCTTTGAAACACCAAAACCCCACAGCCCTTCCTCTCGTGGGTGGAACAGGCCTACCAGGAAGGTGGGAACAAGCCAAGAGGCACACAAGATCCTATCGGTTCAGGCTAAGACCCTGTTAGCATCATGGTGGCACTAAGGCCATGGCAGTGGCGACGTCTACATCCTGTACGTACCCAGGATCCCAATGCAGAGAGAGTATTTAATTAAAACTTGCTCCTCTGCAGCAAACAGACGGCTAACCCAGCAGTACCAAGTTACCAAGTACACTGGGGGACCTTCTCAGCAGTAACCAGTAAAGTGGCCTTCTAGATCTCATTAAAGCCAGAAAACCCTCAGCTGCTTAATGAGCTCTTTGGAGGCTGATAAGACATTTGTATGTATTAATTTCCTGCCCAAGAGAGACAAGCCTGGAGATTTTAATTAGAAAAATCAAGCCAAGGGCACCTTTCAGCAGGTAAGAGATGGGGGAAGGCATTTCCACAAACCGAACAGGCCAAAGGGTAGCAAGATGTGCCAGCTCCACAAACAGACCAGCTCTTCACGAAACCTCAAGCAGGGGATAGGTAGGAGGAAACAAAGTTCTCTCACCCACGCTGGAAGCCTCTCGATAAATACGGACTGGACCCCAAAGAACTGGAAAGCGGTCCGTCATCGCTGCTCCAGAATCGCTAGGAGATAAAAGGCCTCTCGTGGCACTAATGGCACTGTGCTGGGGGAAGCTTCGAGGAAGAGGAGGAAGGATTGCCGAGAAATCCTAAGGCACCCACATCATGGCAACGTCAGAGTCATGGCAAGATTTCAACTGCACCGAGTTGTGCTCCTGATCAGCAGGGAGAGTAGCTCCTGCCCCGAGCCACCGGGCAGGCACCCCTCGGGCAGAGAACGGCTGTGTTAGGACACTGGCACGCACTTGGGAGGAGGGAGATAAATCTTCAAGGTACGGGAGACTCGGATCTGGCTCCAGCTCAGCACAGGAGCATCACCCCTCCTCACAGTCAGTGCCTGGTGCTGCTAAGCCACTTCTCAGGGAGCGAGCCATGCTCTTGTATAGCATCCTGAAACCTTCCTGTTAGCTCAGGAAATGCCTCAAGAGAAATGGCCCTGGATAAATCTTGCTTCGGAGTTGTATCAAGGGACTGTTTCGCTAAAGCTTCTGGCAGAAGATCCACAGCTCTTTGGTTTCTTGACAATGACGAGGACCCCGCTGAACTCCTGGCTGCCTTGCACACAACAAGGAGGGTGACTTTCCCCCGCAGGGGAGGCAGGTAAGGCGCGCGTGGTTCGAGAGGCATTTAATTACAGAGCCAAGTCCTCAGGTTACAGACACTTCTGTGGTGGTGGTGGAGAGCGGTCAGGGTGGCAGGCGCTACGGGAGGTGGCAGAGGGGGAGCGACGAGAGTTCCCACAGCTATTAATAGGGTTCTGGTTTTAAACTCTTATACAAGCAGCAGGTGAAAATCATCCCAAAGATCTACAGGGGGTAAAGAGAAGAGAGAAATGCATGACAAAACAGAACGGATGCAGTGGAGGCAGCAGCCTGCAAAGTAACAGCCTGGACCCAGACTGAAGTAGCAGCTAGCTCCTGCCGGGGGACACCACACTCCAGCTTACAGTAAGCAGCAAGAGAGAACATAATCTGTGCTAATCCTTGTAATTCATCACCAGCAGCTTCTCTGGGGTGTAATTTGGCTGCCTTCCAGAACAAAGGGAAAGATGAGGAATTCCCAGACACATCTGCATCTGGAAGAAAAGAATATCCTCTGCCCTCCCCTCTAAAACGGGAGGGGGGGGCCTCCACATCCTACCCCTTTATTCATCACCTTCTCCCAAATCCTTCGCAGACCCACAGCGCCGTTCTTCAGTATGACACAGCCGAGGGAGAAATTCTGCATGACTTACAACAATCCTAATGAGCAGGGTAGGAAACTCCTCCAGCCTGGCTCTTCAGCTGCGCGGGCTGCCACGGCACAACCCCACCAGAGGTCTCTCTCAGGCTGCCAAAGCTCCTGCTGCGGCCAGCACCGCCCTTCCCACAGCTCGGAGCAGGAGCAGACTCTCCCCCTTGCCCGGCTGGCAGCTCTCCTTCACCAGGAGTAAATGTTACAGACCTCCAGAAAAGGCTTTGGAGCTAGTGAATGCTTGGGTCCCCGAAGTACCTGGCAACTTCTCCTTGCCAGGCAGGGAAAAATCTAAAACATTTGATTTTTTTTTTCCTTCCCTCAGCTCTGGGGTTCCTTTAACTTCTACCCAGCAGCCCCAAAACTCCACTCAGCCCTTTTACCTGCACACAAGCAATGCTGATCCCCACTGCCCCGATGATTTTCAAATGCTCTTGAATGAAGTTTTCCAGCTTGGTAATGCAACCACTCTGCAGGGTGAAGAGAGGGACATGGAAAATCAGCTTCATTTTAACCTCATGTTCACGTTAACCCAATGGTTGTGACCCTTGAAAGCAACGCTATAAAAAGCAGCATCTGTGAGCAATCTCTTCCTCCGACACCACTGGAAAAACTACACTGACGATGTAAACTGCTGGTTTGTATTGCTCTGGACCTACTGGCTCAGGAACCATCGAACAAACCCAAGGCAGCTGCGAGCAGGGTGGGAGAAATGCAGCAGAACCAGCCACATCATACGGCGGGAACGTGTCATTTTTCTCAGAGATACGTGGAAAAAGGTTCCCACACTCGCTGCCTAGCACATGCCTGGAGAGGTTATTTACCCCCATCAGACCAAATGGCCAAGGAAATGCTCCTGAGTGGATTCAGTACCAAGAACTCTAACGACAGGAGCCTTTTAAGAGCAAATTCCTCCCACCGCTCTCTAGGACAGCGATTACTTTCAGAGTGAACCTGGAAAGCCAGGCTCTCCCTGCCTCTGCCTTGCAACTGCCGCCTTGGCTGGCAGCGTGGCCTTTCCCTCCCTGTTTCAAGCCCAAGTTTTTGTTGTCATAAGGCAAAAATAAATCAGTAAGAGTACTTTCTGGGTTTTTATGGAAGAGTTCCCTTTAAACAAACTGTTTAATCTATCGAGGCAGGTTTTCCATGGTAACGTCAGGGGGATTTATTGCGTAGGCTACAGCAGAGCCCCAAGGGTGCTGGGGGTCCCAGGAGTTTACGGTGAACACGGACACTGAGATGCACACGGGCAGAGGGGAGGAGCGAGCACACAGCCCTCCAGGGAGGGATGGCAAAGGCCTCGCTTTTCCCACGCCAGCAGTAGGTTTTAGCATCAGCCCCAGCTGCCCTGATACGAAGCAGTTAGTCCTGTTCCCTGACCTGACCCTTTTCTAGGTTTTTCTTCCCCAACGCCACTAAAATCCCTTCTGAACACTGACTGAGACCTCCTATCATGATACGCAGCATCTGACTGTGGATCCAAATCTCCCCTTACAGCTTTTACTCCCCTAGAGCTAGCCCAACGCATCTGGCACCCACCAGGGCCTCTCTTAGTGCAGCTGGGGCAGATACCTCCAGCTTCACACAGCACGGAGAGGATGGGAACTGCCCGCCCTGCCCCTCCAGCTCCAGCGGCTGTGGGTTTGCGCTCTCAGAAACACCTCATTAGCCCTTGGACTCTATTCTGCACTAACGGGTCTCGCCTGGAAGGCAAAAACCTTATCAGACTGGTCAGGGTGGGAAGGGACCTCTGGAGATCAGCTAGCGCAGCCCCCTAAGGCAGGGTCACCTAGCGCAGGCTGCACACTCACTGGTTTTGAATGTCTCCAGAGAAGGAGACTCTTACGGGAGAGTCTTCTTCCTGAAGAGCAAGCCCAAGCCAAGCAGCCATAAGTGAGAGGGGCTTTGGTAGATCAGAAAGACTGGCCTTCATCTCCCTGTTCGTTCCACAAAGACATATGGTTGGTTCTTTTAGCTGTTTGTTTGTCTTAATGCGGATGTTAATTCCTACTCCTCTTCCGAGTGCTGCTCAAAGCACAGACTGTGAGAAGAAATACCTGCTCTCAAGGGGCCACCTCTTCATCCACAGCCCTCCCTAACTGTCAGGGGGACAGGACCAAGGAAAAAGCTCTGGCTGCTGCTCCCCAGGCTCATACAGCCAGCCAAGGGGCTGGTCCCACTGATTGGAAAAAAAGGACTATGCTACCCCATAGAAAGCATCACGGTCAGCAAGTTAAAGCCAGCTGGCAGGACTGGAAGGTGCCAAAATAAACGCACGAACTTCTACCAGCCTCATGCAAACTGGATGAATAAATGGTGTGAGCGCTACCTGTTCGCTTACTCAAGTCTGGGATTCAGTTTGCTTCCAGAAAACAGCCCAGCCCCTCCATCTCAACTCCAGCCACCTGCTCAGCCCAAACTGCAGCCCACCCGAGCTGGCCTGATTTATCTGCTACAGGGCCCTCTTTCTTCCCCACATGCTGTTTCTTCGTGCTGTAGGTCCAATCCCACCATCTCGATCAAGGACCAGAAGTGTTCCCATTTGCACCTCACCGAGTAATTCCAACGGCAGGAAGCTGCGGCAACGGTAGGGCTCACATCCAAGTCTCTTGCCAGAACCAACAACCTCTCCCCAACTTCCCCCTATCGCTAGCATACTCTAGTAAGAAATGTAATTTATTATTTTTATCAATATTTACATATAAAATAATAGCCTAGATGGCTGGACGCTGAGCTAGAGAAATGAGTTCTGCTTTCTAAGGAATCCCACTGACCTTGAAGCCTACCGACAGCTTGCAGCAATAACCCAACACCCTCGCTCCCTGCCCGCCTCCTTTACACACTTTGTGACAGGCGGCTCTGAAGCTCTTTGGCTCTTTACCTCCTTGTAGATGTTGGAAGGATGGTCCCTTCGGCCACACAGGTCGGTTATCGTCTTACAGCAGCTGTCTGGGACCTTCCGTCCATTGGCCTCCGGGGACTTGATCCACCCGCAGTCAGCCCAGTCTGTGTAGTTGTTGCTGCCGCAGCACTTGAACTGCAACACACAGAGCAAAGGCTGAGCCTGCAAGCACCGCAACCTCCTTCTGCCCCTGCGCTTCACCAGCCTTTGCAGAGAGACTCCAGCTATACCACAGGTTTGTTTGGGGTTTTTTAGGCTCCTGTAATTATTAGTCGCTTTCGTGTTATACGCCCCCCCAGACCGTCACTAAATACCAGCTTCATCCATCTTTCGGCAGCTGCGGCGTTTGGTTACTGCTGGGAGGAACTGTAACCAGAGCACACCTGCAGCTGCCTCAGCAATTAACCGCCGGACTGGAGAGCGTTAGTGGTGACAACAGGGTAAGTTTAATTACCGGTTACAATGGCAGTATGCATACAGCAGGCCCCAAGCTTTGGAAGTGCCTGTCCTTTCTGTGGGACAGCCTGTCAGAACTGCAGCAGCCCTCACCTGAACAACCCCCGAGCCCGGCACAGCCACCACCACAACAGAAGGCTCTTCTTTCATTACCTCTTGCTCTCCAGGGCACCGAGGAGCTTAATGAAAAATGTCAGCAACTCCTCCAAAGCTTTGAAGTGGTAAGTAGAAACAGCTGTCAGAGTGACTTGGCTGTTCCGGTTCACTCTGGGAGCAATTCACATGTAGTCTCCCCAGCGCTGCTGGGCGCCAGGGATCGCGCCGCCGTGCAGTTCTGCCGGTTGCATGGCCCTGGCCCTGCACCTCACCCAGCGTTGCCTTGAACCAGGAGCAGCAGAACATACACTCCGCACACAGAAGAAACATCTGTATCCTGGGTGTCAGGAGCCCACAATGCCTTTTGTGCATGATTTTAAGCCCTGCATTAATTCTCCCTGCCTCTGCAGACACTCACCTCCTGCTGCAATTTGTCCACTGCACTGGTAACACTCTCTTCTCCCTCCTTACGGTACTTCTGGGTCATGGTGTTCTTCAAATTTTGCTTCAGCTCCATGCTCAGCTGAATGGAAGAGACACGTGGGATAAAATCACAAAGCAAAGTCACCCCTCAGAGTGACCCAGAGCCCTGCATGCTCCAAGAGGAAAGCAGAGCACCTAGTGGAAGCTTACAGCTTCCTTCAGGATCATCCTCCGAGGTTGGACTGGACAGGCTTATTTCCAACTGATCACAGATCATGCCTCCATTTTAGTAACTGGAAGAATGTGCTCCTGGACCAAATTTCAGCCTGTGTTACACGTCACCGTATGGGTCCTCCCCTTGAATATGTAAGATTGCCAAGACATGCCTGCATCAAAACAGAATACAAAACTGTGCCTGCTAAAATATGAGTAAGCCTACAAGACCATGTGTGCTCCTCTCCCTCTGAAGCCCGTGACAAAATATTGTGACAAATCACTCTGTCCAGGAGCAGGAAGAAATCAAGAGTCCTGGGCATGCTGGCCTGAAGCCACGGTCTGAATAGCTCTTGTACTGGCATCAAAAAGGATGCCACAGGAGGGAATTACGCGTGCGATTGCAAAAGTACTGCAAGGCCTTTTTTGGTAACAGTGACAGAGAGACAAAGCCTGATTCCGCAAGTACAGAATTTCTGAAAGCATCATCATAAACCACCGGCATGTTCAGGTGACTGGATTCAAACATTTAATCCTGTGGAGGCTCTTTTAAATCTACATGAATTCTTCTCAAACATCCAGGTGACAGCCAAAGAGCTGCATCCTTTTTTTTTTTTTTTGCCATCCTGGTTCATACAGCAACACTGCTTTAGTCAACACCTATGAAATATGAAATGCTAAGTTTCCTATACCAATAAACAATGTCAACATGCATTTTAGATTGGGTCAATGAACGAAACAAGTGGGCAGCCTCTCTGTACACCTTTTACTCTACACATTAAGTAGTAAATGAGAGGTCAAACATCTGGTTATGCCAAACTGCAAAATACAGTCTGAAGTTTATTCTCCCTTTGAAACACTTTTTTCCAACCCCATGCGTCAAGTGAGGACAACACCTACCTCACAGAGACGATATGAGGCTTCATTCATTAACATTTGCAAAATGCTTTGAGATCTTGGGCTGGGAAGCTCTACAGAAGTGCAAAGGACTTAGTGTAATACAAAGAAAGGAAAAGGTTCAGCAGCTGGAAGGCATCAGAGGCAAATAAAGAGGAGAGTCCATTAGCAGAATTATTACTTGGGAGAAAAGCAGTTACCTGCGGGCTCACGGGGAAGAACTGCAGCATGGAACAGAGATAACAGAAGAAACAGTTTAGCGCACACACACACAAGCCTTGGATACCAAAGCAAGGGCTGAAATAAAACCAGCGGCAAACAGAGCAAGCAGCCTGCAACCAGGAAAGAGGGGTCTTTGTCAGCCAGAGGGCAAGGGAAGGGCAGCTGTTGACCAGAGATGCCCACAAGCAATCTCAGGCACTGGAGGTCCAGCTCTGAATATGCTGTCCCTTATTTCAACCCAAGGATCAGCTCTTCATCCGTTATCATGTATGAACCTCGTGCCTATGGACGGATGGACGGACGGACGGACCCTGGCTCCCTGCCATGCCTGCCAGGTGGATCTTCCCCTGGTACAAACGCACACTGGCACCACTGCCCCTCCTGGCAGGAGCCAGCACGGCTCTTTGGCTCCTTGCAAACCGCCAGCGCCCATCTTAGCCAGGCAAAACACAGAAGGCCCAAGAGAAAAAGGAACGGCAAAGAATCCTGGCAGCGAAGCCAACACGATGGGACGTCCAGCTGCTTTTCAGACAGCCAGTTGACAACAACCCTAATTTGCCATTTCCAATCGATTTCCAGACATGAGAGCAACTTTGCAGGCTGTCTGTGCCTTGGTGGTTAAACTCCCTTTGAAACCAAAGTGATGACTTCAGCTTCTTCTCTCTGCAACTGCAAAAAGTGCCAGGCTAGAACTGCAGCTGTGGGGAGGCTACGCTCTTCTCCAGCCCCTCAGCTGGGCCAGTTCAGTAAAGCTCTCAAAAACTTCTTGACCTGAAAGAACCTCTCAGCTCGACCATTCGTTATCTTTGCCAGGTCAGAAGTATGGTGCTAGCTTGTTGGACGCAGCAGGAACCGTTCCTATGTCCTGAACACAGTAAGTGGCGCTAACATGATTTGAGCTGCTTGCACTACGCCTTGGAGGGCATTAAGAAAGCTCCTATATCTATGCAGCCTCAAAAATGGTCTTCTACAAGGCTCTGCAGAAAACCAGCACACAGGGGTGAACAACATGGAGGAGCTGAGTAGCAAGGCTGAGCAGCCTTCCTAGAGTAACCACCAGCGCTTTGTCAAAACCAGTAAATAATTCAAGGTCTTCTGTACAGGGAGGGGAGTGAGTACAGACATGTGGAAAGGCGAGCCACAACCAGACCCCATGTCCCAAGCCTCCAAGCCCAATTCTGGCTGGAGGAACAGGATGACAACCAGCTGTTTTCCCTCCCTGGTTTGAGTCTCTAAGGACTAATGTCCACTCACCTGCTGGTAGTAGATATAGGCCAGGATTCCAGCAATGATCTCCAGGAGAAAGATGCACAGCAACAATATGAAGTACTGTAAAATAATGCGGAAAGCAAGACATTAGAACAGAACGTAAGGAGATGCTGGGAACCAGCTTTTCATTCGCTGGTAAAATGCACAACACACTCTTCATTGATGCTCTTTCTGCAGCAGTGTCCAAAGGCAGGGGCTGGGATTAAGACCTCAGCAGGGTAGGAAAGGAACAACCCCACTGATTAAAAAAAATAAACAAAACAAAAAAACAAACCAAGTCAGAGGATAACTGAAGACAAGCAGCAGCAAGTGTGAGTTTAACTTACAAAGCCAGAGGGATGCTGAGAATGGAGAAGTGCAGGCAACTGAGATGAGATCACAGGATAAAAGGAAAGCGGTTGCTGGATAACCCGATGACCACTCGTTATCACAGAAAACATCTGATTCTGTCATCAATACGAAAAAAATCTGAAACTTTTGCTTGTTTTGATATTGTTCAGGGCACTTCACCAAGTTACGAAGGAGTATGTTATAATGATGATTCAACAAAGCAACTGATTCACACTCAGGACTGTGGCTATTATGTTCTTCTGAATTAGGATCTAGAGGAAAAAGGTCAGTATCTCAAACTCAAAGTGAGAAGAGCTCTCAGAAGACCAAGAAGAGAACATGACTGTTTCTTACAAGGGCTTAATGGCAGTGAAATGGAGAAGGATGTGCCCTGCTTACTACAAGGAGAATCCAACGGACAGTACAGAAGACTGTTTGGGAGCACCGTTCCTACCCACAAACAGGAAGGGAAGCCAAGTCTACAAGGAGGAACGTGGGTACTAGGTTAAAAGGCCTGGGCAGGCCTGAAGACAGAGGGTGACGTGGCCACTTTCTCCATAGGGCCAAAGAGAGCTTTCCAGGGAGAACCCCTGCTCTGACACACAGCCCCTGCCTTGCTCCTGGGCAGCAACGAACAGTTTCCTTACAGATCCAGGCTGTTCTACCCTCGTTATTAAATTTATCTTTCTGTAGATAAATCTGAGGGGACACCAGTTCCAGCCGTAACAAGTCCTTGTAAGAGCTGGCCTCCCCAGGGCAGAACAAACAAAGTAGCTCCCATTTTCTGTTTTATCCCAACCTTAAGAAACGGCTGTTCCCAAGGGACGGAGCAAACTGCTCCCTACAAACGTAACCGGACATCAAACCATCTCTTCCTGGCACAAAGCAGGACAGTGAAGACCTGGAGGCAGCAAGCTGAGCTACGCAGCACGCCCTGCCTTTTGTGGCACTCCCACTGCGCACCCTCCTCCGCTAGGTATTGCCAAGCCCCTTGCAGGAGTAAAGCAAGACAGACACAAAGGCTCAGGCCTCCTCTTTTGCCCCTGCTGGGATTCAGCAGCTGCGAAGGACGAAGGACGGACAGCTGTGTTTTATCTGCAGACCAGGCTTTAATGTGAGCACCCTATCTCAGAGGTCCCCCCCCAGCCCCACGCTGCCGGTCTCTGCAGACCCTGTACAAGGTACCCATTCATACCAGGAGCATGAGTCACCCAGTGGAGTGCGGGAGAGCTGAAGGCTGGTCCCAACACTCAGAGGAGTTTGAAAGGGGGCAAGAAAGGATTGGCATGCCTTGACACAAAGGCTGGCTTTCTTTTGTTGGGATCTAGTTATGCCCTAACTGCCCTGACATCATCTCTCTGACAAGGAGGGGTCAGGATGCTGAGAACAACCAATGAACTGGAAATCTTTATTTTTCCCTGCTCTGTGTTGTCATGTTAGAGGCATTCAGGTAGAGTTGAGATGTGTCATCACAGCTCAGCTCATCGTGCTGGCTCACGGTGGGCAGAAAGAGACACCCAGCAGACCTTAAAAAATTTGAGTCACAAGGGCCCTGTAAAACCTCGTTAAGGGAAGTTAGTGCATCTGCCACCCACGAATCCAACCTGTCTCTACTGATACGCTGCATCATTATCTTTATCTCAGTCTCATCGTTGCCTCAGGGCTGCTTCCAAGTATCGGGCTGACATGGTGGAGCAGCAGCTCACACTCTGGACACACACAGCGTACAGGGCTGCTCTCCTTGCTCTTCACCAGGAGTTGCAGGGCTTTCTTACAGAGCTCTGCCCTGGGAAGAGTACGCCAGCTCTGGCACCGAGCTGCAGGGACATGCCCTACTCACTTCCTGAGGGGCTGAAGAACAAGACAGAAATGTGGGATCACCCAAAAGCCTGTGGTAGACACGTGCCTGGACCTGGGTGGGCTCTAGGCAAAGTTTACTCTTACTCTGGCTCCAAGCCAGAGTCAGGGCTATCTGGTGTCTCCTCAAGATCTACAGGGTCCAGATTTCTTCCATCCAGCCTCAAGGGTTAGAGTGAAGCACCAAGATTTAGTGCGTTATCTCTGAACAACCCGAAGAATGGTTCAACCCGCCTACAATCCAAATCACTCAAGAACTTTCTACTACCTGAAGAAGAAATATACAGCAACCGTACTCCTAAATCAGCAATCTCACTTCAGAGGGAGTGCTCCAGGCTGAAGTGTGGCAAGAACAGAAATCATAACCAACGTGTGTTCCCTTCTCCCTATCCAAGGTAGCTAACTAGAAGTGGCAGCGTGAGGAGCCAAGCCTGAAGAAAGCCACCCTCTTTCTTCACATGCAAGTCTTGTATTTGATGGGTCCTTTTCTGTGACTCCTGCTTGCGTATTTTTGTGTACATGCATCTTGACTGAAGTATAAGATAGTAGTGGTCTGTGTGCTTGCGAAGAGCTGGACTGCAGCATCACGGCCAGCCAGGCTGCGGACCCACTGCCGTGCCTCCTCATGGAGCCAGAGAAACTCCACATCTACTGCTCAAACCTCAGGACATCACCGGATGTGGTCTGAAGGAGGGACATGAGGAAGGCAAATAAGCAATGACATTAAAAAAGTACCACGGCTGAGACCGATAAGCAATGAAATACCATGAAAAGCCTTGAAGTGGGCCCATAAAACACATAGGCAGAAAAGCAGCAAAAAAATTCACAGCTTCCTGAGCCTTCAGCAGAAAAAAAACCTAAAAAAACCTGATATACCTTTTACAAACAACAAACAAAGCTGGCCCTAACTGACTTCTAAAACCACCAAGGAAGCCCTGGGGAGAGCGGAGATTGCTGCTTACAGCACTCCCTCCCATACTTATGCGGGCGTCTGGTACAGAGAGAAATTGGGACGGGCTGGCACAGACCCCAGGGCACTGACTGCAAAGCTGTAAGAATTACTGTCTGAGCTCAGAGCTGGCAAAGGCCCCCCGCCAGGCTCACCCAGCCCTGGCAAGCACAGCCCTCTCTCTTGTGCAGATTACTCACCGGCAACCAAAGCAGAGCACAAGCGAGAAGAGACAATAGGCCTGTCACAACCAGCCACTCCAAAAGGACGCGTGGTGTAAGGAGACAGAGTGACCTTTTGTTCCCAAGAGACAATTATTAGTTTTCTGTAGCAGAATAACAAAGAAAAACCCACCGGATTTGGATCTGTGGCTTCTGGCTGAGGCAAAAAAAGACAAAGGGGGATCTCTTTGGCGTGGAGACTAAGTGAAGCAAGGCCAAACCAGACTGCTACAGACCAGGAGCCTAATGAACAAGCACCAGCAATGCACTCCTCTGTGTTTTATCCTCCCTTCCCGACCCTACTCTGCCTCTCATGGGGATTACGAAGCCTTCAAAGCAGTGGTACAAGCATCAGGCTTGCTCACAACTCCCATTTTCTGCTCCTCTAGCCAAATGAAAGAGGGGGAAATGGGACAGTCAGGTGAACGAGGATTTGCAAAGGAGGGAGCTGGTGAAGAGTTGCTGAAGTATCCTTTTCTGTAACTGTGAAAGCAAAGAACCACTGATTGTTATTTCAGTCACTGCACTCACCGCTGTAGCCCAGATACTAAAAAGGACTGGCGCCACGCTCCAGACCGAAACGGAGATCTGAGAGGGAGGAAGCAGACTAGAAACCCTAGGGCTGGTCAAAAACTTCCGCGTAGGTGGCTGAGCAGGGAGCTCAGGAAGTAACACAGGGAACAGCGTAAAAGAAGGAACAGATTATCAGATTGGCCTGGCTTTTTTTTTGTGGAAGCAAAACTGAAATTGTTTCTTTGCAATTAAGGAAAATATTCATTGGAAATGTTTTGATTTTTGACAACCAACTGAAAAAAGGTGTTCACTTGGCATGAACCTACTGTTATTAAAAGCCAGATTTGTTGCAGGTGTCTTATATTTTCCTCTCTCTTCCCATTTTCCAAAAGAGAATATAGCATGGGCAGGGAAGAAAGAAGAGACAAAAGCCAGGAGATTTTGCCTTGAATGGTTTCAAGCAGACATCCTTACACAAAGTATTACGACTGTACTCGGTACTTTTGCACCATGCAGTGATAAGCACATTCTTTGGGTGGATGAAAGGAAATGCTTTGCAGCAGAACCTGCCCCCTAGGACAAGGACAGTGTGCTGTTAGGAGCAGGAGGCCTGGGGGGCATTTGCTCTAGGACAAACAAACAATGTTGATGCCGAACATAGCCAAGATGTTTCCCTCCCTCCCAGCATGGTTCAAGAGGCAACGGGGTGAATGCTCCCCCAAACAAAACCACCGAGCAAAACTTACCACTCTTAGCAAATTCCGACGCTCTTTGAAAGTGGCACAGCAACCAAGGATGCCAGTAACCATGACGACCACCCCAGCCACCACCAGAATATAAGCAGTTGCCGAATACGTGCTGGAGGAGAGCAGGCTGATGTAGTCACTCTTCTCAGCTAGGGTCCAGGTGCCCACCGCCATCACGGCCCCGCCAGCCAGCTGGGGAGGGGAGAAGCAAGCAGGTGAAGGGCATCTGATGTATGAATTTCCTCATCTCCCAGAGCAACTGTGCTGGGATACCAGGATGTGCCTCAGCTCTGGAAGCTAAGCTCATGATCTACACTAAAGGAAGGACTCCCAGAGGTCTCACTGGGACCAGGAGCAGGCCCCAGTCCGCTGGAGGAGCCGAGCTTCAAGGCAGCCCATTTAGCTTGCATCTTGGGCTGCCTGGGATGCTATCTGAAGCATCTACCTGTGTACAGCAATTCATACTCGGGCCTGAGCCTTCCCAAATGTAGCCACACCGGGCAAATAGGAAACAATGTCTACCGGGGTGCTACCCAGCAGCAGAGGGGAAGAAAACAGCTTTACATCAGCAAGCTTTCCACTGTTTGTCAGGGAGCAATACTACCCATAAATGACAACCATGCCCAGTATCTCCTTCCTAGACAATACATCTGGGGAGAAAGCAGTCAAGGAGCTAAACAGCCTGGCTGGTTAAACTCTTAACCCTTGCAGCAAATGAGCACGGAGAAGCCAACCAGACTCCTAGCAGTCCCTTCTCTCTTTGCAAGCCTTGTGTCTCTGGAGGGTTCTTTGCAGCTTCTAGTAAGCTCAGACAGTTTTCCTTAAAGGTCTGACACGGACACTCCAATGCTGTCCCAGGCAGCAAAGGAAAAGACAATGCTTTGGCATCACTAACTTTCTGGTGGAAAGCATGACTTTGGGAAGCTCTAGTGCGGACCCAGCTGCAAGAAGGTGTTTTGTTATCCTTGCTCTAGCTGTCTCACTCCACTGCCAGGACTCCCTCTGCCATTTTGAGGAGAGAAATGGCAAGACAATGGAGTCCTCAGGCTCTCTGAAAAAGCACGCCAGGTGAAAAACAAAGCCTGTTTTCCGGCTCCCTGTTATTTTCTATACTTGGTAACATGACCTAGAAACAGCCAGAGACTACAGCATCAAACCGTAACTTCTGCAGCCTGGGCAGGCGAGCCCAAGGGATGGGACTGCAGCCCACAGCATGAAATCTGTGTACCGCTGATGTCAGTGCTTTCTGCCAAAGACTTCATCAAGCCCAAGATCTCTGTACTCCTGACACCAAAACTGCAGTGCCCTGTCAGTTCCTCTGAAACAGACTGAAGTTTCTTACCCAGAAAAAGAAGTTGAAGATGAAGAGCAGGTACTTGAGACAGATGGTCCCACATGTTTCCTTCTTTTCGGTATACTCACGCATCTTTCTGGCTCAGTGAGTTCCTGGGGAAAAAAAAAATAATCAGAAAAGCTTGAGTCAGTCAGTCATCACACCCCCTCTCCCAAAAGGCCAGCATTACTGCTCTCCTCCTGCAAGAGCTCACACTTCCAACCTGTTGCTGAGGTAAGGCAGTGAGCAAGCCGTTCAACTGACTTCAGGGATGCTGAAGTGCATCAGACACTGCTTGATAAATAAAGAGCTCCTGTATCCATCTGGGTGACCTACACGGCACAAGACCTTGCGCAGTGCGAAAGGGAGGCAGATGGTACCAGCCAGTGGCCTTCCTGTACTGCCTTCATCCTCCTCCTCTCTCTCCATCCTGCTGTCACTTCGGGAGACTCGTTTTCCTTCAGATCACTACTTGCAGTGGAGGGATCAGACCCACCGTTGTGCAAAAGGTCAAGCCAAAACCATGAATTGTGATCAACATTACGGTGAGGAAACTTCAGCACAGTTCATGCTCACTTCTTCCTATTTCAGCTGAAATAACCAAGATTTTTCTGGATAACCAGTCTGGGGCTTCGTTTATCTGGCTCCTGCCTGCAGCCTGTAACTGCTGCTTCGGAAGGCAGTGACAGAAACCTCTGTCTTTGACATTTACGGAATAATCTGTCTCCAAAGAATATTCTTTCCTCACTGGCATTAGTTACAACTGCCTTAAATAGATCCCTCTCTTAAGTTTGAGCTATTTTTAATCTTTGCAACTGTAACTGGGAACATGCTTGTTATCCACTCAAATGCCCTATCCTTTTTGAACCCCAGCAATACACTGGAATAATGAATTTTCTTCTTCACTCTGCTTATTTCTCATGGCCCTTCCCAGGGGCCAACTGTCTCCTAGGGCAGCTGTCCCAGCTATTAAGAGGCAGAAACATAACCATCGGCTTCAGATGATCTGACAGCATAAAACGCCGCTGCAGATACGTAACAAATGGGAGTCCGCTGTGGGTCAGCCCCAGTGCAGTGTTACAGATCTGCAACACTCCTGAGCAGGTTTCCCTGAAGTAGCTCTGCAGCAAGTGCAGCTCCATGTCACTTCACTGTCGCCTGTTGATGCCAGAAGACCTGAACCTCTCAAAAACAAAAAAAATACTCTCACCACTGCCTGGCCAGGCAGACCGGACAAAAGCATTGCCCAGAGCATCACTGCCAGTATCATCTGTGTGAGGTAGTTTGCAAAAGTGCAACCAAATCCACACCATCTCTCCTGCATTCAGTTAAAAAATCTCCCCTTTCCTCCCCTACCAGCCAGCAGCGAACGATGCAAACATCTTGCACCCATACCAGAGCAAAATGCTTTATTAAAGCAGCAGTTTCCCTGGAAGCAGGCAGGCGAGCAGTCTCTCCCTTTTTCCAGAGATATAGGCTTCATGTTCGCTTAGATGACAAAGCTTCTTCCCACAAGTGATGTGAGCTTCCTCCGGGGACCCACTGCAGCTGCAACCCAGCCACGCAACCCATACAGACGCTCATCTACCTTGGCAAGCCCACTGCCAAACACCTGACAGTAAAAGAAAGTGAGCAAAGGGTACACACGGCCAGGCTGCACATCGATCGCCTCTCAGGCTGGGTCAGTCAGTAGCATCTTTGCCACTACACTGCTAATACCTGGCTTTACAGGCAGATGTACCAAGGCTGGGAACAGCAGCTGCCCATTCTGCGGCGTAATTTTATTTTATTTGCAGGGAACTGTTTCCTTTCACGTCACGCCAGCCCACTTGAAAACCCCAGCCAGGCCTGTGCTTTAGAAACTAATAAATTAAGCTAACAGGGAAGGCGAGGGTGAGAAGATGCCAGCAGTCCCACCCGTGCCCGTTTCCCCTCACCATCTCACAAGAAAACATCTCTCTCTAGAATAACATCTGGCAACAACAGTTGGCAGCAGAAGGCTGTTTCACAGGCAAAGGGAACAGCTCCGAGATGGTGGCGTATATCAAGGAGAATAACTCTTCAGAGCTATCTTCAGAAGCGATCAGAACCTCCAGCGATGCTCAGATTAATTACCCTGTTGCAGCAGAAACAGGCCTGGGGCATCAAGGAGAAATGGCTGCTGCTGGTACCGTAGGCACTGAACAGACTTGTAAATTCTCAATGAGAAAACGCCCTGTGAATGCAACGTTCAGGAAGGTGACAGATTTACGGTTCCCAGAGGCTTCATTTAGCCACAGAACAGACGGCAGCAGCGAGGCAGGTTCCCACAGCCACACACCCTGGCACAACCCAAAACAGGTACCTCAGCCCAGACCAGAGAGATGCCCTCCAGTAACAGATCTAAGGGCTGTGCTTGGCTTTTTGCCATCCCCTTCTAACATCAGCGCTGTCTGTAGAGGAAAATGCACCCCAAGTTTGCTGAAACTGACCCTGGTTCCTATCACTGATAGCCTGGGGAAGGTAATGATGCTTCCTGTCCTTGGGCTGGCTCCTTGGCCTAGTTCCCCGCTTGCTCCAGAGGATTTCAGGAACCTTTTCCCCTTCCCCTCAAGGTATGTCCCCCATCAAAAATAGGCCACTGCAGGTATTTCCATGTATGACCATACAGCAGGTGCTGGGCCCTAGCAAGGGATGCTAACTTGTCCCTCCTTCCAATCTGAGAGCTCAGAAACCCTAGACCAAGCGGCATCTTGTTCTGGTTGAGGACTGGGCAGACACACCACTGAGACTGTACTTGCACTCAGATGACAGTCTGAAACTCCCCCCGAGAGCAGGTCCTGCTCCACCAAGCACCACGTACAAGTCTTTCAGGCGGCTCGACTTCGCTGCTGGGAGGAGAGGATCTGCCTGTTTCCAGAAAGCTGGCAGGGAACAGCTGCAGGTTTATAAAGCAGGGTGATTCACGCAGGGATGGCAGGTCATGAATCAGAAAGCAATCAGGGCTGTCTCCTGTTTGATCTATCCCTCCTAGCCAGGAGCAGAGCTTATGGCACTGGCTGTCTCTGCATGCTTAATGACTCACCCAGCGAGCTATTCAGGGAAAGGCAGCTCTCTCCAGACCCTCTTTTTGGAAGTGTTTGTGCTCCTTGCCTCACACAGGGTGACCTGGCACCTCCTGTCGCCTGCAAAGACAGGGTTAGGCTGTACGGAGCTGTGCTGGTCTTCAGAGCAAGTAAGGGCAGGAGACGCCAGAGAAACGCCTTTCCCAAAGAGCCCAGGCAGCAGGAAGGAGAGCCACAATCCGTCTCGCAGGCTAAGTGTGACCTAGGGCTCTGAGCCTCCGGTGCTGCACCACAGCGCTGGGATGAACATGGGGGGCCCCATCCTGAATTCCCTGACGTGACCAGGGTCTCTTGGCTTCAGTCATCTTTATAACAGACCCTCAGAAGTGAACACAAATCACTCTTGAAACCAGACAAGCAGCAGCAACATCAGCTAACACACACAGTTGCATCCTATTTTAAAATGCTGAGGCAAAGGTCTATTCTGAATCACATCGGTAATTGCGAATGAGCTCTCCAGTGGACAGAAAATGGCAAGCTATGCCACAGTGGTGTATTTACCAATGCATTAAAACATATTAATTAGACATGAGCTTCATAATGGGAAGCACTTTGCTAATTGAAAAAGTGGTTAGAAGACCAAAAGCACTCCCATAATGAAGTTCACTTGGTCCAGTTCCATAGACAGGAGCTTCATCAGCAAGTTAAATTTAAGCAAGCAATCATGGGATACAGGCTGTGATGTTTAATACAATGAATACAGGTATTTTTATCTAATTCACCAGAAATCAAGAACAGGTTCCTACTATGCCCACACACACTGTGATGTAAGTGACCAGGAGAAAAAATGCTCTAACTAAAACAAAATACATGAAGACGGGAGGAAAAAACAAGGACAAACTCAGTGCAACAGAACTGCGCCTGAAAGGGAGGGTTAACAGTTTGAAGATTAATTCAAGAAACTGGGAGTTGAACAGCTCGAACCCAGTTCTCCACTCTGACACAGACTTTGTGCATGGCCTTGGGCAAGTCCCTTAGTCTGTCCCCTGCCTCTGCTCCTCCTCTCCAGTGCAGGATCCTCATCCTCCCCTAAGCCCAGTGATGTTGTAAGGATCTACACTGAGAACCCCTGCTGACAGAGGAATGCAGGCAGGACAGGCTCCAGGTGACAGGTGTTTTGGCAAAAGCCCTACAGCAACACCATTTCACTGCCTCAAAAGTGGTTTTGCCAGTATGGGCTACTTTGGCCAGTGAACTGGAACCACCTCTTTGGGGGTTAGTAAAATCCATACTTATAATGAGAGAAAACGTCTGGTAAAGTGATTTTGCCAACCGTTTACAAGACGTGCTGGCTCAAATACATCAAAGATTGCAAGATGCTAGTAATGAAGTATGAGAGAATGGAGTAATAATGAAGCACCTACACAAAAAGCAAGAAGGAAAAGGATGACCCACATATACAAATACCTCAAAAAAAGTAAAAAGAAAAAGAGAGTGAGCTCATCTTGCCCTGCCTGACTGCAAGCCACAACCCACCAGCTGGGTAAGCATACACAGTGCATGACTGCCAGGCAAAGCAGTGGTCACCTCAAAAGTGAAGCCATTCCATGGTCTGATTTTCTTGGGCTCTCATCCTACTGAGACTGAACCTTAGGACAAACCGGGTAACAGGAATCCACCAGAAGTTGAGCAGTTTGTGCAGTGCTTGTGTTCCCAGGTGCTCAGCACCTGGAACTGGAGCCAAACCGCTGTTTTGTGGCATCAAGCCACCTAAAACCTCAATGGCAGGACTTGCTCTGCTTATCCCACGCCAGACCACTGTATTTTTATTTGCAGGCCCAAAGGCCCACACAGGCGTGCACCCACATGCCAGCTCAGAAAGCACGTGGCATGCACGCACACACACACACTCCTGCTGGCGAGACTTTCATTTAGTCATCACCGACATCACTTGGTACATTTGCCTCAACTTGCACAGTAACAGGACTTAATTAAACAGCAAAGAAAGCCAGGCCCGCAGGCTTTTTCTGCACAACCTGCCCTAAAGCAGTGTCTGACAGATGGGGAAGAAGCCATGCCAAAGCAAATGAAATAGCTCCCAGGCCATTAAAAGCGTCATTATTTTTAAGTATTGATTTTTGAATGATAGCAAGAAAATTGATATCCAACACATCCGTAATGTCTATTTCATAATAACTTGTATGCCAGCAGTTAGGTAACTTCTAACACCTTTGCCAACATGCACAAGAAAGACTCGCTGCAGGACACCCCTCCGCACCTATCCTGCTATGAAAATGGAGCCCGCAAAGGGCTGCAAGTCCAACGCTGTCAGCCCTCTGCCAATACAGCCACCTCGCACACGCAGCGGGCACGCTGCCACCATGCTGCAGTTTATCTGTGTGAGCTGGGCCGGTAACCCTGGCCTGGAGGCAGCTCTGGGCAAACAAAGACGACCGTCCCCTCCCTGGTATGCACAGTGCAGGTGTGGGCCAATAACCTATTACCTTCAGCAAACTGACTGAAGACCTCGTTCTCCAGCAAGGCTAAACTCCAGCCTTTGAAAGCATGACCTCTCCAAGCTCCCTCTCTGTAAGATGAAAATATTACCACCGCCACTTTACCTACCCCACTGAACATCCTCAGAAAAAGCCTCCAGCCGCTTATCAACTTGCCAGCCCATCTCGCACAGCCCAGAAAGCAGCCAGAAGTCATGAAGTAAAGCCTTCCCAGGAGGGGAACTCTAAAGCTTGCAGGTGAAGAGCCCTGATTTACACAACTACCGAGTACCATTATCCACCCCAAACCAACAGTCAACAGCCTTGACGCTGACCTTTCACCACCAAAGCAGCTCACAGCACCAGCGCAAATGTGCAGTCCTCTTCAAGTGCTCTCTTCCAACCCCTCTCTCCTTGCTGGCTCTGGTCCTCCACTGGATTCAGGAAAGCAGAAAGCTGAAAAAGAAGAGAGATACAGAGAATCACAAACCATGTCAAAGATTATTCCGGGAATCGGTATTTGATAACATTCTTCGGCATCACGTCTTCCTTTTAATAAAGAGTGCCTGATTTCAGAATACAGCTTACACACACATTTGATTAAACTGCAAAAGGTGCACTGGATAATGGGAGAGAGCCTAACTGTGACAGCGTGAAGACCTTCGGACGGTAGGAAGCTGTCAGAGCAGGTTTATATTCCCTGCTGCATCCTTTTGTAAATGCTGCTATTGTTTCCATCAAGGCTGTGCAGACACCACGACAACTCATTCTAGTGCAAAAGGCCTGAAAGTAACCCCATGAGAAGCTCAGGAAGAAGACCCTTCTGAGCAGGGTGAAGCCCCAGGTGGTGTTAGTGCCTCAAAATGATCATTTCTCCTAACCCTCCCACAGGAACTGCCTGGGAAGAGGGAAGTGGTGGGCAGAACTCATTGTGTACATCCATCCTCTGCTCCCAGGGCTTACAAGCCCCAGGATACAGAGCACAAACCAGAGCAGGGCACATGCAGAGAACACACACACTAGGAAGTCACCATTTTCTTCAGCCTCTACCACTGCTGAAGCATAATCAAGACACGGGTCCTAAGCACCACCAGGTTCTGCTGGAAAACTGCTGCCCTGAACTCCCCTGCCACTGCAGGGTGTCCCTCAGACCGGCACAGAGCCACAGGAAGGTGCTGTCAAGAGGTTGTTTCTCCACAACCTTACTACATTTATCATAAAATCATAGCACGGTTTGGGTTGGGAGGGACCTTTAAAGGTCACGTAGTCCAACCCCCCTGCATTGAGCAGGGACATCTTCAACCACACCAGGTTGCTGAGCCCCATCCAGCCTGGCCTTGAACACTGCCAGGGATGGGACATCTACCATCCCTCTGGGCAACCTCTGCCAGTGTTTCACCACCCTCATCATAAAAAATTTCTTCTATCTAGTCTCAGTCTGCCCTCTTTAAGTTTAAAACCATTATCCCTTGTCCTATCACTACTGGCCCTACTAAAAAGTCTGTCCCCACCTTTCCCGTGAGCCCCCTTCAAGTATGGAAGGCGGCTGTCAGGTCTCCCCGGAGCCTTCTCTGCTCCAGGCTGAACAGCCCCAGCTCTCCCAGCTGCCCTCACCGAGCGGGGCTCCAGCCTCTGCCCATCTCTGTGGCCCCTCTGGCCCCGCTCCAACAGGCCCGTGTCTCTCCTGTGCTGAGGACCCCAGAGCTGGACGCAGCGCTGCAGGGGGGTCTCACCAGAGCGGAGAGGAGGGGCAGCATCCCCCCCTCGCCCTGCTGCCCACGCTGCTGGTGACGCAGCCCAGGGCGCGGGTGGCTTTCTGGGCTGCGAGCGCACGTTGCTGGCTCACGCCCAGTTTCCACCCACCAGCACCCCCAAGTCCCTCTCCGCAGGGCTGCTCTCCATCCTTCACCCCGTATCCATACTGGGGGCTGCCCCGACCCCGGTGCAGGACCTGGCACTTGGCCTGGCTGAGCCTCAGGAGGTGCAGGTGGGCCCACTGCTGGGGCTTGTCCAGGTCCCTCTGAACGGCATCCCTTCCCTCAGGGTCGTCACTGCGCCACTCAGCTTGGTGTCACCTGCAGACTTGCTGGGGGCGCGCTCGGTCCCACTGTCCGTGTCACTGGTGAAGATATCTAACAGTACTGGTCCCAGTATGGACCCCTGAGGGACACCACTGGTCACTGATCTCCATCTGGATTTTGAGCTGTTGACCACTACCTTCTAGATGTGATCATCCAGCCAATTCCTTACCCACCAAGCAGTCCGCCCATCAAAGCTGTATCTCTCCAGTTTAGAGAGAAGGTTGTGTGGGGGACTGTGCCCAAGGCCTTACAGAATCCAGAGAGGTGACATCTGCAGCTCCTCCCTTGTCCACTGATGTAGTCACTCCGCCACAGAGAGGCCACTAGGCTGGTCAGGCAAGACTTGCCCTTGATGAAGCTGTGCCGGTTGTCTTGAATCACCTCTCTGTCCTCCGTATGCTTTAACACAGCTTCAGGATCTTGTTCCGTGATCTTCCCAGGCCCAGAGGCTGACAGGTCAGAGTTCCAGCGGTCCCTTTCTGCCCTTTTAAAAAATGGGTGCGATGTTTCCCTTTCCCCAGTCACCAGGGCCTTCACCTGACTGCCATGACTTTTTGAATATCGTGGAGATACATCAACCAGTTCCCTCAAGATCCTGCGTCTCATCATGTCCCATTCTGTATGTTCAAGCTCCTCAGGTGGTCTCAAACCTGATCTTCTCTTACAGTTGGAGGGACTTTACTCCCCCTGTCCCTGCCTTGAGGTCCATCCACTCGAGACGTGTGCTGTTGAGTACCTCAACCTTCTCCTCACTCATTGTGACCAGTTGCCAGTCATGTTCACTGGTGAGGTACATGTTCTTTGGCCTTGCTTTTCTGGCTGACATACCTACAGAAGCCCTCCTTATTATCCTAGCAGCTTGTTGCTCATGCCGTGTGCACTGGTGCAGAAGCACTTCAGCTGGGCTGTTGGCTACGTCACCTTTTTAGAGGAACACACCTTAATTCCTTTGAGGTACTTCACTGGTATTTCCCTCTTGGCTCCTATTACCTCAGAAGCCCCTGGCTCCTCTCCGTAAGATCTGAGGCATGCTCCAGTGTACCCAGAACACTGCAGAGCAGCAGGCTAAGGGCCCTTCCTAGCAGCCTGTCCCTCTAACCTTGGCATGTCATCCCATGGCTTGTCATGTCTGTGAAGGTAGCTAGGCTGAATAAGGCTGCTGTAACGGAAAATGGTGTCCAGCACCCCTTCTGTCCCCTGCTTTTCTAATATAAAGGGTCCCAAACCTTTTGCAGTCGTTTGTACTGCCACATGCCCAGCCACCTCACCCTCAGCCCACAGCGAGCAGGTTCAATTCTCCCTGCAATCCGTTTCCATCGGCATGGCAGGCAGCAGGATGGAGAATAGCAATTCTTTCTCCCTAACCTGTCTGTTTGGGTACTGAATTAACGATCCTTTGATCTACACCCTGACACTAACTGACTTCACAGCCTAAGGCTTAAACTCGTATTTACTGCCCGTACCGGGATATGGAAGCAGTAATATTTCCTGACTTGCCTGGGTGGGATAATGGGGTGTTTGCAAACCACCCAGCAAGGGAAAGAAGTTAGTTTTTATTAGCAGATCGAATTTAACACAATTCATGACCATTTTAAGTTACTATTATCTTCAAGGAGAGGTTCCTGCAGCCCTTTACCTAGCATAGTATGGGTGACACACCTTCATTTGTAATTAGCTTGCTTACCCTTGCTTCCATTCCCTATGAAAAGGAATGCTCTGGTAAGAGCTAGAAACTTGTTGATTCACATTACTATGTAGCCTCTAGACCACAGAAACATCTCTTGAAACAGTGGAAAACCCAGCACCTGAGCCACCGAGAAGCAGGCCAAAAAACCCCCTGGAAACATCAAAGACCAGACAAGGGAGCCTTCTGAGGAACTGGGGAGAGGAGGGAAGGCACAGCAGCACAGTCACCTGCAAAGCAAGCAATAGTTCTGAAGCACCCTCAGTCCCGAGGCTGAGCAGCCCTTGTGCCCTGCCATTTATCCATCTGCTGCACACTGCTCCCACCCTCCTGCCCCTTCGGAAGAGGAAGCGGAGCCAAGAGGCAAAGCTGAGCGCTGACCCAGGATGCAAAGCGGAATGCTTTGCTTTCCATCTCAGCATGTTGGAACGTGCTGGGAAGTCAATGTACTTGTGGTTCTAGGGCTAGGGAGAACGCAAAACACGAGCCAGACATCCAGTGAGGCAAAGAGGCTCCTTCTCAGGAATTGTCATTTATACTTGGGGGGGGGGGGGCGGGGCAGGCACACAGAACAGATTTTGGTCCAAACCCCTCCTCCCTGACCCTTCCCATGGAAGCTGAACTCATCTGGCCCTGCTGAATGACATTCCCCAGACCACAGCCTGGAAACTGCCTTCATCTTCTTCTGCCTGTTGTCTAAACTGATGACGTGCTCCTGAGGGCACAGTCATCTTCCTCAACTGTACAGCACCCAGCACAAAAGGATTGCGCCCCGAGCCTTTTAGGCGCTGCTGAGAGGTGAGGAATACAGAGCAATGTTTCCCAGCACATCACGGGCTCCTACCAGGAATGGGCACAGTGGTTCTGGGAGAGGTGGAGACAACTTGGAAAGCCACCTACATTCCACAAGAAGATCACCTGGCAGACCCCTCTTGGCCCTACCTCTTCACTGGGAGAGCACCTTTCTGAAGAAATAAGCAAGATCCCATCCTGGGAGTTTGGGAGGATCTCACCTCAGCGCCTTCTGGGTCCAGACATCATCTCCACGGGCACATCATGGTCCTGCGGTCATCCCTTGGGATGCTTGCCAAATGCCTCCTTTCTTCTACCCTGGCTCGAGCTGCTGCATTTGAATAGATCCCACAAGAGAGATGTAGACCCTTAACTCCTGCTAATTTTGATGACAGTCAGGTATCCAGCAAGGAATTGTGTGCCTAATACACCTGAGGAGCTGTCTGCTCTTTGAGACAAGAGCTGTCTCTCAGGAGAAGAGCACTTAGCCCTTCCACCCATTTTTTCAAGACTGTTTACTCCCCAGGTGAGGGACTCACTGAAGCCTAAATAACAGCAAGCATAAATTTCAAACTCAGCAAGGATTTACACGTTCAGCACCACACACATACTTGTGAATTAAGGGGTTTATGAGCGGGTTAATCAAACCTGGGCAAGGTGGCGGCTGGCTTTGGGATCCTTGAAGATAAAAGGAAACTCAGCGTGAAATCAATTTCACAACCATTAAGAAAAATAAAGCGTGAGAGAGAATGAAAGAGTGATTGAGCATGTTTGGGACTCTGTGCGTCTGTGCTCTAGCACTCTTTTAGGACAAAGCAAACAAAAAATCCTTCACAGGGTGCTCTGGTCCTAACAAAACATACACAACCACCTCCTGCGAGCAGAAAGCCCCTGTCTGCTGCTCCCAGAAGTGGATAACCAGGGAAACAAACTGCCCCTCCAAGCACCCTGTCCCCACCGCGAGCTGGAGGGCCGGCCAGAGACCGGCACGCACTGCACGACCAGCAGGAACTCCTTCTGCGTCAAACAGCATCCTCTTGTATCTCATAAGGCCTCCTTTATCCCAAAGGATCCTGAAGCACTTTACGCTATTTATACACAGGAACCACTTCACTAGTCGTTGAACTGAGGAGAGGAACAATAACCGCCTCTTTTCTCTCACTCAAAGCGCAGAAATCAGTGCCTGGCATGTGTTTGCAGAGAGCTCATAGCAGCGAGGGTTTGCCACAACCAGGAACAACAGTTCAGATCGGTCAGGCTTAGCCAACAGACACGACAAACTCTTCACTGCAGCCTATCAGTATTTTAAATTCTATTTTCCCAACTCAACCCACCCCAAACAAAAAAAACCCCACAGTGCCCGTGAATAGAGTTGTGGTGGGGTTTTTTTTTTTGGGGGGTGGGGGTGGGTGGGGGGGGTGTTTTTTAAAGCAGGGCTTTGTCTGCACTGGAGAACTTACCAGTAGCATTAAACCACATTTCTCAACAAAACAATTTGTGCAGAATCAGCTTTCCGCCTGATCCCTTCCCATTCATTACCTTCCTATTCATTACATTCATTTTCTGCTCAGCTTTCAGAGGCAAAGCCACTGGGTCCTCAGCGTTTTCAGGGAGCACTCACAAAACCTCCCTGCCCTGTAGCCATGCCAGCACTAGGACCAAGCCAACAAGCACTAAAAATCCTGGGAGGATAAAAATCCTCCCAGCCCCCACAAAGTCTATTCAGGCAATTCTGTACATGAATTCAAAGTGCTCTCCAAACAATGCAGCGATGACAACTATTTGTTCACTCCCTACAAATCGCTGGGATTTTACACTGTGGTTTGAGCTTAGGGCAAAGACTAACCTAAGAACACGTGCTATGTTGTAGCTAGCACAGAGTCACTCAAAATTTGGCTGCGGTCTCACTGCAGAGGTACTTTCAGTTTTAATTCCCCATCAACTCTGCAGTGAGAAGGTGACTAGCTAAAAGCCAGTAGATTTTCCACCTACCCACAGCAGCAGGTACGTATCCCATGGCAGGTCATCATCTTCACCTCACCGAGCTCATGAACGAATTGTGGGACTTTAAATCCCACTGTCAAAAATACATGAAGCAGTTCTTGGAAGAGAGGGCAGGCAGCCAGTTTGCCACCATAGGGTACATTTCCAGCTTCTCAATGACACAATGTTTTATAATCTTACTGCCTGGAAGACCCTTTCCCTCCTCAAAGCACCCCAACAAAGAAAAAAAGATGTAACACGTTGTAATAGAAGCACAGACAGATCAAGCGACTCTCCCAGCAGAGAGAAGGGGTGGATTCGCTCTCCTTGCATCTCAGCATCCATCCTCCATCTGCTGAGCTATTCCATCCTCTGGAAAAGCACTGCAGAATATGAAGCTGTAAAACGCAAAGTTTTCAAGCTACTTGTTAGCACTGCCCTGCCTGTGCCTGAGACACATGACTGCAGACAGCACAAAGCAAGAAGCACATAAAAAGCTGGCAGCAGCTTTAGCTTTTGCACAAAACCTGTTTTGCTTTGAGTAGGCTCTTCCTGTTCGAAGTTTCAGCAGTGTAAACAAACAAAACAAAAACCTCTGGAGTCAGCTCACAGATATCTCCCAGGCAGCTCATCTGTTTCAACTCCACAAAGATCGTAGTAACTGAGAAGGGATCTGACAGTGGAAACTACAGTTAACGGTCTTACTGCTTCACCCATGTTGCTGATTAGCTCAGGACCGGTGCCAGGCATGCCAGAGAAAACCTCTCAACATGTCAGCGACGGAGCAGGTACCTGCGGTCCTAGGAACAGGGCAACCCACTCCTGCAGCGTCCCAGCGCATCAACAGAAAAGGGAGCATCATGCAGCCACAGAACGGGGCGACAGCAGCTCTCACCTCAGCATGGCAGCTGGAGAGATACCTGTGACATCTTTAGGAGCCTCCCTCCCTACCTAGGGCAGCCACCTCATGCGGGAACACGCTCGCACCTGTAATTACCCACTTCGCTAGCAGCAGCACCAGGAATGGCCAAGAAGTCTCTTCTGCCCATAGGTCCTTATATATCCATGATGTCTGCGTCGCCAAGGCTGTTTTGGAGCGATCATTGAATGCTTTGAGGACTTACATTCCTCTCCAGAGCTAAAAACATTTTACTAGAGTCAGATCAAATATCAAGCACAGTCAAGGGCAAATTAAATGACATTTCATTTCCCAGAGCTGTAAGTCCAAGTCCATAGGAGCTGCCTCTCTCCTGTTGCTATAGGAGCGATGCAGGAAACAATGCTCAATCCACGCTGCTTAAGGCTGCCTTGAAAAGGACCATTCTTCCAGTAAATTAAACAACCCCCAGCCAAAAATAAAACATTCCTCCCCCTTCCGCCTTGCTCTTGTGTAGCAGGTTTTAATGACTCCACCAAACCCATTTACGCAGCTGTTTTTAGACCAGCCTGCAAACTTGACAGGGAGGCACCAGCAGGAGAATAAATAACTGGGAGGCAAGGGCTGTCCTCCAGGAAATTACTTGCTGGCCCTTCGCCAAGGCTAGGGGCAGGGGAAAAAGATAAAAAGAAGTCCCTGACCCCAGAGCACATGCCAACCAGTTCTAAAGAAACCTCCCAGCCGCAAGCCCTGATCAACCACTTCCCTGAAACACCTCGCTCCACCAGCCCGTACGCAGACCTGCAGGCAGAGGCACCAGGAGCTGGGCTTGCTCAGGACCTCTCCGCCACTTCAAATACAGGCACAGGCAAAGGGCAGCTCTCCACCAAGGGTACAGAGCTATCACCACTGCAAAACTCGGGCCAGTCTGTCTCAGCGTATCATCCGTTTCATTTAGAGCTGGCAGGAATAAGTAACTGGGAAAGGGTTCCTCTAACAGCTGCCAGCACAAAACAGCTGGACTTCAAACGAAGCTGGGAAATCCTACCTGGGATTTCTCCACCACCCCACCCCCAGGTTACCCCTGCCCTGTATGAACAAACTTCATGAAATGAAAGCCTAAAAGGAGTTTGAAACTTAATCCTCCCCATCCCCCCCACCTTGTAGGTCAATTTTCAAGTCAAGAGGGAGTATATAATCTCATCTGATCTCCTGTTATTTTAAAGGTTAAAATTTTAAAGGCTAAAAGGAGTCTCTGCAACTCTGGGATACCCTAGATTAACCCTCAAATACCAGGAAGCCTCAGGAAGACTTTAAGAGATGGGAGAAACCACATACTTTGTCCCTTGGGAGCCTCTCCAAATGCTACTAGCACATACTCAGAATTCAGACCACTTCGCTGAGCTCAGCAGAAAGCAGCAGCACATTTGCCCCTGCACATTAAGAGACAGGAACACAGCAAACATCCAGCGTTGGGCAGGCTTATCATCTGTCTCTCTGTGTGCCCCATGCCATTAGTGAGCAGCAGGAGAAAAGCAGTCCACAGCACTGTTCCCTTGTAGGTTAAGACACTCAGTAAGTCCTTAAACATTAAAAGCAAAAAAATATTCAGAGAGAATCCAGGAACACCACAGCCAAAAGTTTCTGAAGAAATCGAGGAACTACCTTCATTTTGGCCCAAGTTTCAGTCAGTACTTAAATACCCGCTGTGAAAATGAGGGCCCTCTAGGATATCAAGGGAACCTGGAAACCAAAACCCGCTTCTTGCTTCTGAAGAATTTAGATAAAACTCTAAAATCCATTCTGGAAATAATCAGGGCAATTCTGAGACAGAAAATAATCCTCCTATTACTGACCTCAGGTGAAAGGGTGTTTCAGCACTGACCACCCTCCTGCCTCTCAGAAGTTCCTCACTGCAGTGGTGCATGTGCAGGCAGCAGCACCTGACTTGATAACCACTAACCACGTGTACAGACACAGGAGAACAAAAAAAGACTATTTGGTCAGGGTGACAGAGGGAGAGGGCACCTGAACTGGCCCGACATGATTATCAATGTCAAAAACTGGGAGGATACTGCTGATGTGCAGCAGTTATGCCCTTCATACACAGGCAAACCAGGTTCCCACTTACACGCTGTAAATATACCACTGATAAGAATTACATTGATACAGCTGCACTGATTTAATTTGGATATTTCACTGCTCTCTAAATTGGCTTGCTCCTCCCTTCTTTTTTTTCTGAGAACTTGTTAAAATTCTGGATGAAGTAGCAAACAATAAACTCCCTTTTTTCTGCAAGGGGTTTTCTTCCACATAGAGACAGATGCAGCCAAAGCAAAGCTCGTTAAATCAGTGAAAGCCGAGTTTTTTCCCCTGCAACTGTGTCTGCTTTTCCTGCTCCCAGCTTTCTGGCAGCACACCGGGGAGCCAGGATCCACGCTTCCCCAGTGCCTGACCAGCTCTGAGGGTAAATAAATGGTCTGGTGAAGTCAGCCACCGGGATTTTTCTCCTGCTGTAAGCACAATGGTTTCAGTTCCCTTCCCTCCAGTCTGGGGCCACACTGCACACACTGGAGGTAAGCCCTGGGCAGCGCACAATGGACAGAGCAGCTTTTGTTAGTCTGCAGAGCCCATCTGCGAGGCTGAGCACAGCCTCATTCCCCATGTACAGCACAGGAGCTCGGCGCAAAGCCTGTACTATTTCCCCACTCAAGATGAGGAAAAAACCAGCAAACTGGGACTCAGAGGCACAGAAACCAGCCCGCCACTTCCCACTCCCCAAATATAGACACAGGTCCTCCCAATAATGGGAAATTTATCCCTCCAAAACCACTCTGACTGGGCAAGGTAAATCGGAGCCCACATCAAACCCCCCACCTCACCTCTGGCAGACCCCACCTAAGCCCAGACTCGCAGTGACGATGGAAGAGGGCCACCCCTTACAGCCGGGGGGACCTGCCGCTGCCAACAGGAGCTCGCAGGCAGCTCAACTAGTCAGCCAGCTGTAGTTCCACACGGGACTGGACCCATCCCTTCTATGCTACAACAGCCGAACCCCCAAGCACGAAGCCCAACACTTTCCCATGGGCACGGCCCTTGATCCCAGCACTCGCCACACACAGCTGAGACCCCTCCTTGCTCCAGCGCTGGCCGCTCCAAGGCAGTGCTTGCCACACACGTGTCCCCGTGCCCGGCTTGCCCGCTCGCTGTACACTGCCGTGACTGCACACGCAGCTGCCCACCGCCTCCCTGGGAGCTCTGCAGGCAGCTCACAGCGACCATGAAGAAAAACAACAAGTCACCTCTGTTTCCAGGGCACTGCGTGGGGGAAATGTGGGATATGAATTCCTCCCTTCTGGATTCCACTAAAGCTAGGAAGAAAAACTGACATTCACAAGCCATGACTCACTCCTGCCCTGTCCAGCACACCAGAAGTCCCACTCACTGGCTGACGTGCCAGAAATGGCATCTGCCAACTGGCTCACTCTATAAATTTGACCAAAACAGTCCTTCCCCCTTATTTTCTTTATTGTATTTGTTGCAGTGTGGTGGTCACTGAGGATCAGAGCACTCCCTGAAAACAACCACACAGGCATCGTGGCTGTTGCTCTGGCAGATAACAGGTTAGCAAGGCTCAGAACATGATCCACTTCACACAAAACAAAAACCTCTTCCCCAGAAATTCCTACCTCAGACCACATTTGGTCCCCTTTTTAACTGGATCTCATTAGTGAAGAAGTCAAAGAATCCACTGATCATACTCCAGCTACGCTGGTAAGTCATACACTTGTATTACAGAGCTGCCAAGGATGCCTCCACTGACCTCCACAGAGCACAATTCCTGACTGCCCCTGCTTCTCCCACTAGACCAGTATCCTGCCACCACTAGCAGCTACTCATGATTGTACCCCTCCACAGAGGAGCTGACTACGCTTTCAGTCCCGCGCTGAGCCTACTGCACTTCTGCCAGAAATGGACTTGCCGAGCTGCACAGCATTTCCCAGCTCGGACTGGAGAGCCGTAACCCCCCGACCAGCAAAGGGAACTCGGGTTAGAAACACGGACCAAGCTGATTACACACAAACGCAGCCCAGGCTGCCGAACACACCTCTTTCTTTGCCATGCAATGCCAGGAGTGCAAAATGGTAACTATCCTCCTGCTCATTCTGCCAAGAGTCTTATTACTGTGCAGCAGCCAGGATGCAGGACCAACAGGACTGACTGAATTCATTCCCTGGGATGCCAGGCTGCTGAGATCACACGGCAGGCAGGGTGAGAGAGATGCTCAGCAGCAACGCTGCTCTTACAGTGCTAATCCTTGCCAGGAGGGGCTAGCAGCGAACAGGACCTGTGCCATGGGGAAGGATGGTATGAGGTGCTCTCCGCAGAACTGACAAAACACCTCCTCCCCATGCCCCAGCCCTGCCGTTCCTCAGTTCCTCATTTCTCCCTCCACACCCTGGCTGCAGGCATGAGGTAGCAGGGAAAAGCACGTTTCTCACAGGTTGGGAAGATGGTCACCACCCTGGAGGAAAGCTCTGCCAAAATGCATGTGCAAAAATGAAGGGGAAAATGGGACGATTTTACAAACAGTGCCACTGTTCATCCCATTTTGGCTTTGCTGTGGCCAAAGGAAAATCATGTTCAGGGTCTGAAAGGCAGGATGAGCAAGCGAGATGGACTGAGACCTGGTCTTCACCTTCAGTACCTTGAAGGTTTTCAAACAACCACAGAGACTTAAGGTTTCTGTTCCTCACAGCCAGGGAAGCTGAGATGAGCTGTGACTTCCAGGAGTCACCCTCCCTCAGGCTTTCCATGACCTCAGCAGTCGGTGCGCACCCACAGGGAGAGCTGGAGATAGCCCAGTGCCGAGCCCTGGAGAGAGGAGAGGTGGGGAGCAGGAGAGCATCTTCTCAGGAGGTTTCAAGAGCAAGACTGATGAGGCCACTGGGGATAGCAGCAGTAGACTGGGACATCAAAAAGCAAAGCTCCCCCTTTTTGTTTTTCAGAGTCAGTGTACTTACCTTTATTTTTCTAAGCTTCTGTCTTAAACAGGAGGCACAAGAAAAACAAGAAAACAAGAAAAACAAGGCACAAGGAAAGTGACAGCATGATTGCTTTATAGGTGACCAAACCAGCTGGAAACATCAGGCAGGACGGTCTGCCACATACAAGCATTTACAGCGACAGAGATGTTACATGTAAAATACATGTAAACACATATTCTCCTCCTATGCATAACAAGTAGCCCAACACACTCCTTAGAGCAGAAGCCAAACTCTGTAGAAGCAATGAGTAAATTTACCTGTGCGATGACTCAACTAGAGGAGACATAGCTCATCAGTCAGCTGCTGCAGGGCTGTCTCACGAGCAAGAGAGTTGTTGCCTGGTCTGTGTATGTGCAATGGGAACAGCTAGAGCTGTGCTACAACTTTTATTAGCTGGGAATAATCTAATACGCCTGCTGGAAACTTCCGAACAGGGATAGATAGCACTCCATCAGCCACTCCCACCTAGCATTTTTGCTTGATAAGGGAATACAAGCAGCTTTCTTCCAACCCCTTGCCGAAGAATCTCACACCCATCAACATAAACTTTAGGAAGCTGCACCAAAAATACCCTTCACAGAGCCAAGATTTTGGCTGTATGTGCCTCACAGTACTTGAAGAGAAGCCTCAGAGTCCTGCCCACTTCCAAACTGGCATAAGACTTCCCTTCTGCACAAGCAGGCTGGGAAGCTAAAGCACTGGGGAAAAATCTTCTTGGGTGGGTATTCCCTGCTTACTCAGAAGACAGTTTTTGTCTTAGATCCAAGAGGAGAGCCACAGCCCCAGCTGGGCTGTCAAAGTTCCTCGTACTTGGTGCTCTGCTCTCTGCACTAAGAACAAACCCCCTTTAACACGCCTGCCTTGAGACAGGACAAAGAAAACGTGACTGTTAAGCTCCCACAAAACATACTGCAGGACAGACTAACCACCTTGGACTCCAGAGTAAAATGAGATGTCACAAGAGTGACATTATCTCAAGCACATAGAAAAGGTGTGCTCTTATTGTTTACTGGAGTCAACATACAGCAGGGACTGCCCAGACTTTTACCAGGCAACTGGGGAAGTCTTTCTCCTCCACTGCAGAAGAACTCCACCAAGAAGGCAAGCCATTACTGAGAGAGAGCCACAGGCCAATCAATATATGCACCAGTGTGGAATAAACCATGCTTTTTGCAGAAACACAGCATATGGACAGAAAGGCATGCAGGTCAGGAACCCAAGGACATCATCAGGAAACTACAGAACAACGACATGACTTCAGGATAGTTACATGGAGGAGCTCAAAAGCGGCTGACTCCTCTGACGCATGACCGAAGCTTTCAGCCAGGACATCCAACTCCCAAGTACCGGCACCTAAGAGCAACCGTAGCAAACCAGAGCCTAGACCCACCTTTGCAAACCAGCACCACGATTTTGGTGGGGACCTGTCACCAGATGCCTCAAGTAAAGCGTAAGTGACGCTGCCCCAGACATTACCCAGCTTCCAACAATTTGCAGATTGGGAACTGCCTGTCCCAGGCACACAAAGCCCTTCAGAGAATCTGAATACGCCAGATACTTCTGCATCAGCTTTTCTAATTTCTGCTGAGCTCAACAACAGCTCAGAAGAGGCAGGTGCTCTGCTCCCTCCACCACAGGCTGTCACCTTTGGTAGCAGCAACTTGCACAGGAGGACTGCGATGGACCATTGCCTGACTGGTGACATGCCCAGGGCTCTTCAGCCTCAGCACCACCAGGAGGTAGATATCCCCTCACACCAAAAGCTTCCCTAAGAACCCAGGCAGTGGCCTCGCAGATGGTGAAGGAAACGCGTTTTGGCAACAGGGACTTGTTTCAAAACTGTTCCAACAAAAGGCCACCGCTGGGCATGACCTCTGATGGGTGATGCCATTTTAATAAAAGCTTGTTTGAGCGGACACTACGTGAAATCTCAGAGCAAGCCAGCAAGCACTGCAGGGGGACAAAGGAAACAAAGCACGTAGTTTAAGGGATGCTACAGAGCAGCCTGAAATAAAGGTGCATCATTGCTAAAATTCAACAGGATACTGCACCAGGTTGGTTACAAAAGCCCTCCGCAAGAGTTGGGGCTTTTCAAATTTACAGCATTTATGTCCTTCACAGGATGACACAGAGCAAAGGCCAGCGGGACAGGCTCATGATGGCAAGCAGCGCTGCCGCACAATAACCCATGGCCATCACCTTCCCACCTGATCCGGCTTCCAGAAAATGAAGGAAGCGGCACACCGCCTGGGTCTGGTGGGATTCTGTGGCGAAGGAGGGCTGGCCCTTCCCCTCCCCCGCCTCCGCGGGCCCTACAAGCCCACCTGGGAGGCCAGGCCTTCCTCCTACACCGGGGAGACGGGCCAGGACCAAAGGCAAAGGGAGATAAACACCGTGACAGGAGATCAGGGCAGCGCGGGGAGCAGCGTCCCACGGCGCGGGCCGGGCAGGGCTGCTGACACACACACACACGCACACATAGACACACACACACACACATATGCACACACACGCACCCGCAACAGGTTAAAACACTGATTTAACAAAACAAACCGCCGAAGCCAAGCGCGGTGACGCCGCCCGGGGCCGCTGAGGAGCTGCAACGCCGAGGGGGCGGCCGCTCCCGCCGCCTGAGAGTCCGGCGGCTGAGCCCGGAGCCCGGCCCCGCGGCAGCGCCTGTTCTCCCCCGGGGCTGCCGCCCGCAGCCCCCGCCGCCCCCCGCCCTCCCCGCCCGGCCGCCCGCGGCCCCTTCCCCCCCGGCCGCCGCCATGCCGGGCTGCGCCGCTCCCGCCTCACCCTCCGCAGAGCCGCGGCGGACCGGAGCGCGCGGCGCGCCTCACGCTGTGGGGGGCAGGGCAGGGCCGGGCCGGGCCGGGCCGCGGCGGGGCGGGGCGGGGCGGGGCCTCCCCGCGTTCCCCGGGCCCTGAGGCACGGCACGGCACGGCACGGCACGGCACCTGGGGCCGCCGCTCGCCACGGGCCGCCCCGGGGCTGCGGGCACCGCGCCGGCCTCCCCAGTGCCGCAGCGGGCCCGAGCTCGGGGTGCCGCTCTCCGTAATGGAGGCGCCGGAGCTTTCCGCCCGGTACGGTAGGACCCCCGACGGGCGCAGGGCCCGGCCTGCCGTTACCTCAGCCCGGCCGCGGGGCGCGCAGGGACCAGGCCGCGGCGGGACCCGCGTTTCCTCCGCCTCAGCGCTCGGCCCAGCCGCCCCCTCCGCCCCCGCGCCGGCCTGCAGCGGGCACGGCAGCCCGTGGGGCCAGCCCGAGCCGAGCCCCGCAGGGCCCAGCGCTCAGCGGGGCCGCACGGCGCCGTTACAGCCGTCGCACCGCTCGCAGAGCGGGTGGCAGAGCAGGACGCAGCGGGGTCCCGGCACGGCTGGGGATGCGCCTCACAGGCCGCGCCGCAGCAGCAGAGCGTCGAGCAGCAGCGCTGGGTGCGGGCATGGCGCCGAGCTGCTCGGGGTGCGCGTTACTTGCACATCGTAGCACGTTACACTCGTTTTCAGTCGCGCACAGGACTGGTTGCACGTCGCTCGCTTCCAATGCAAACCAGCACGCACCCTCAGACAGCACCACTGAAGCTTCTACTAACTCCGCACACTCCCCAGCAGGGTTTGCCCGCTCTCAGGGGCTATCTGAGTCGGAGGCCGCGATGTCCCACTGCCACAATTACCTTTGTCCTTCTTTCAACGAATTCTCTGCAAGTCGCAGCATTTTGCCAGCTCATCTCTTGCAGCCAGAGCTTCCTCACTTGGAGACTTCCTTCTGCACAATTTAGATAATGGCGTTCTTTTCCCCATCCGTTCTTTGTTCCCCATCCTCCTGGGGCTTCATTCGTCACTTTACAAGAGTCAGTTTGCCCTACGCCTTGTGCACAGATTTGTTTAACGTATATTTATTTAACGTATAGCTAAGCACTATAATCAGCTTGGTAATTCAGGAGTTCAGAGAACAGCGAGGCCAGCAAACGGGCACAATTAGGCACAAGTACTGCCTGTGCTTGGCAAGGCCTGCAGGTAAAGGAGAGACACACAGGACACCCAGCATCCCACCCCTCAGCTTGTTACTGGAGTAACGTATGTTTACTGGAGATACATGTTTACCTTGAAAAAAACCCTAATTTTCCCCTGGTCAGGTCTCCTGCAGACTAGTCATTTGGGCAGCAGCGCACAGCTCTGCTTGTGTTTGTGGGATCGGGCCCTTATTACACCGCATGGTTTGATAGGCGTGTGAAACATGCCTCGCAGGCCTGAAGAGTTCGGAGCTGGATTGTTGTAGCTGCGCCAACTGAAATTGCTGTGTGACTCATAAACAGCCAGCTAGGTAACAGCAGACTGATGACTGACGGCGGCTCAAGGAGCTAACGAAGCTCTGAGCTGCAGGGCTGTGCATCTGTTGGCACGGGGCAGGAGATTTCCACCATGAGCATTTAAAGGTATATAGCATGAGCTATGAGATACTGTTATACTTGGAGCTTAAGTATTTGGCCAATATATACGGACTAAGCAATGAACAAGTGAAAGGAACATAAAGAGACACAAACAGAAGGTGTCAGGGCAGAAAATAATGTGTGTGAGACACCATAATCACCATAACAGGAACTGATTAAATGTGTATAAACCGAAACCGTCCCTTGGAATTCAGGCTGCTGGGGTCAAAAAGGTAGAGGAAAACAGCATTCCAAACCATTGCGATCCCTGCATTTGTTCTGTGGGAAAGCTTTGAACTTAACACTGTGGCTTAATGTGCTCTCTTTAGCTCTGTTTTGGCTTTTCAATGAGAGGCTGTCAGGGTAATCCTGTTGTGCTTATCCCTGGCATATCAACATGAAAGAGACCAAGTCGAAGGCAAGGCAAGGCAAGGCAGTGCGGAGTCCCTTTGCCTGCCTGCAGAGCTTGGTGGGACCATGGCTGCTTATCACAGCAGCTGTTTTTTTCACCTTTGCCCCTAGATCTGATTGTATACACAGCTGCACCCCTGCATGTGCCAGGATAAGGCTTCTCAAGCTATAAGAAAAGTGCCTTCTTGTGATAACAATTCCAAAATCTCTTACACAGGTAATGTACAAAAAGTCACCTGTCCCCTCAGAGACTGCAGCCAATACAGGGCAGGAATAAGCCCCCAGGCAGAGTCTATTTTGCCTCCTCCCTCATCTCATGCCACCTCAGGACATCCCCGTTGTTTGCTTGTTTATTTACACCGTGGTTTCCAGCAGTCACTTGTGAAGAGTGGCTGCTCCCAGGGCTTCCATTCATTTAGAGGCAGGAGAGATTCTGACAAAAACGGGGGGGATGTAGTACAATTAGGATTTTTGGTCTAACTTGGATCTGGTATCAGACACGTTTAAAAACTAACAACGTGCCCCTCTAGACTGTATGTGTCTGCGTCTTCCAACAGGACATTTAAATATTGTGCAGAGAGACAACAAAAGAACATCCAGTAATAAAACCTGCCCTGGTGCTGACTGTTGTCCAAGCGCAACCTGCTCAAACGCCATGCCGCTTTGTCATGGCTGAAACAAAAGTCCACCCTGTTCCTGCTAAAAAAAGACGTTACAATGAGCTACTTGTGCGGTATCAACTTATAGCAGGGGAAATGAGTAATAATTCCTTTTGTCAAAGCTGCAGAGAGATTAGTTCAGTAATGCACAAACATGCAGCTGGAGCCATGCCAGGGCACAAGGATTAAAAGCGACCAAACTCTTAACTCTAGTGAAAAATATGCATGGCAAATTATTAAAACAAATGTTTGGTTCTACAAATACAGGTACAAGGTGAGAACTTGCCCTCTCTGAAAGCACTGCACTCCCCCCAGACTGGAGAAGCATCTCCCCTTTTTCGCCTCCCTGCTCTTCCTTCCCTGATCACCTGGATTCTGGCTGCTTGAAAGAGGTAAAAAAAATAAGACTGGAGAGGAATTTTGCTCCTGTGCTGCCTCTAAGACATGGGTTCCCAAACAACTCTCTCCCAGCTTACAAACCTCCCATGTGTACCACCATGAGAGACAGGCTTCTCGGCACCTCCTGAGCAGCGAGAAGGGGAGGTTGTGCTACAATCGGCGACTGAAAAAAGAAGGCTGAATCTTCTGCAGTGCCTGAAAAAAAACAAAATCTCTCAACGCAGCCATTTGTAAGACAGTGTTTCTTTATTGCCTGTACTCTGCTTGCACACTAAGAAAACATGCTTAAGGCTGTACATAAAAAAAACAACACGTGGTAGTTCTTGCTGTTGCAATATGACAGCGCTGATAAAGGCAATACATAGACCGGCCCAAATTTGTGTCAGCTGTATTTTACACCTTTGTCTCTGTACACGGCATGGGAGGTGCACGTTCAGACCACCACAGCAGAGTGGCTACTGCTCTCTTCCTTCTGCAGCAACTTCCCAAGTCCTGCTGCTGCAGGTACGTAACCATGAGCATTTCTGATGTGCCCCAACCAAAGATGCCAGTTCTTGGTCAGCACCACTCCGTATTAACGTGCCGCTGGAGCATGATGCAGAGGAACCACTGACAGCAGCTCCCCCAGCTCAGGTGGTGGGCTTGCCCTGTGCAGCAGGGGTCAGCGCCTGTGCTCCTTCACACCCACCCTGGCTAGAAAGGCAGAAAGCCACATCTGTGTTCAGGTTACAGGTGTTTTCTGAAAAGAGAGAGGATTTCCCTTGCCAAACATCACTCTTGCGAGCACAGGCAGTTCCACTGGCAGCGCTGCTGGGGTTACTGCTGGCTCCACACCAGCTGCCCCGCTTCCTTCTGGACCTCTTTAACTTTCTGATTCCCAGTCTCTGGAAGGCGTTACTGCAGTTAAACACAGCGTGAACCACAGCCAGCCAGCAGTAAGGACCGAGCAGGGCTTGCCGCTTTTAGCTATTCCTTTTAGTCAGGAATCCTGCTCTTCCAGAGGAATACTCCTGATAGGAAAGAGGAAGTTACAGGCACTGGGAGGAACCATGGAAATTTTGTGTAACACTGATGGGCTGTAGGTGACTCAGAGCAGTTTTCCTGCATGCGAGATTCCCAGAGACGTTGGTGGAGTAAGCAGCTATTGAGAGTAACCGCCTTATCCCAAGAGAGGAAAGACAGTGGATAAACACAGACCTTCCCTCTCCTGCTGAGGGGGGCTGCGACACGGCTGCAGCATCACGTCACGCGCCTAGAACGTCAAAGTCACATACAGAAACAGGCTCAACGACAAAAGGGAACAGGGCATCACAAAAAAAGCTCACTTAGTCCCACAAGGCTTTAAGAGCAACCGAGCTACAACACAGCAAGCATGCCAGCGCAGAGAGTGCATGGTGCGCAGGCACGGCAGCAGCTGTGCTGAGAGGCAGCTTCAGGCATCAGTTCCACCGCAGCCCACGCCTCTCCTTGCCCTGCCATGCCCCCCCACTCAGTGCCAAGGAGGCCCCTTCCCGATGGGAACAGGTTCAGTCCTGCTCTTCCTCAGGCCCTTCCTTGGCACAGCGAGGTTACTGCACAAGGTCACCGCAAGAGAGAACACCTTGCTCCACACCTTTCGCACCCGCAGCTGCCCTGTGCTTCCAGCCCACTGGAAAGCACTGTGGTCGGGCTAGCGGGGTGGGATCTTCCAGTACTGCAGGTGCTTCCTCCTAGTTGCTGGAGATTTTTCAGGAAAGAAGAGAATGGGAGGAAACAGGCAGTGTTCAGCCTTAAAACAGGCTATAATACAACCCCCTAGTACGTACAGCACAGCTCCTGCAAGGGGTCATGAATCAGCAGCACATGCCAGCGCCTGCGAGTCCCTGGGCAACTGCTCTGTGTTCTGTAAACAGTAAGAGAGGGACAGTGACAAGGTCCATTAGGGTAACAAAGGGAAAAAACCGTCAGGATGACTCATTTTATCCATACAAATTATTATCCACATAGGGAATGAGTAAACTACAATTTTGGTAAGTCAAAACAAATTTCACAGTAAATACAGGGCCTGATCCAGATCTTAATTTCACAGTAAATACAGGGCCTGATCCAGATCTTACAGGAACCGCTGGAGGTTTTCCTGCTTACCACAAGAGCAGGCTTTCCGCGGGGCTCTGCTCTTATGGAACCAAGAGATGCTGCACTTTGAGATGGATGGATCGCTACCTAGAGCTAGCCCCAATTTAAAATAATTTCTTTACCTGTTACACTACAATTATATTTAACACAGCACCCACTGCATCCTCTGCTCTCTGCTGCTTGGCCACTTCTTTGCCAGAAAAAGAAGGAACAAGACTTCATCCTTTCACAGGGCAGCAAACTCTCCGGACGGAAGGCTCGGTTCGTGCAATTAGCCAAGACCAGCCAAATTTCCCCCAGGAAGCAGAGGCCTTCAGAGACCAGGGCTGTGTGCCAAGCTGGAAATGGAACAGGGCAGATCATATGCACAATTTGGCCTGATTTAGTGGCTTGAAATTCCCAGATGGGGAAAAGCTTCAGCTTCCCCAAGTCTCTGCCGAGCTGACACCATCAGGTTTGGCTTGCTTGAAAGGAACCCCAGCTTCACGGAATAGTGTTGGTACACGTCTCTTGTTGACACGTTGATGTGCCTTAGGTGCAGCACCCTTTCCTCCTGCTGATATCTTCCAGCTGCAGGGCATTCTCCCTCTGCCTGTCTTCTTGTGCTGTCAGCAACCTGGAACAAGCAGCACAGAACAAGAACACAATCCTGTTACTGAGATCTTCCTGCTGAGGCATTTGGCTCTGCCCTTTGCTCCCCATCAGCCGGGGACATTTAGAATTGTAAAAAACATCCAGCCCAAAGACCAGGCTTCTCTGGAAGAGACAGGTCTGTAACTAGATAAACCACACACAGAAAACGAGCATGAATTTCCAGGGAACAGGGAACGAGACTGGACAGATACAAGCGGGGACAGCATGGCTTGGTAGTCAGAGCACCAGACCGGGGTGCGAGTGGTCTGTGCCTTATTCTCAAAGTCCCACACCGATGGCAGAATCCCGGGCTGTTTGCTTCACCTGTCTCGGCCATCTCAGGCAGCAGCATGGTGATAAAGCACGCTGAAGGCATATGCTATGGAAGTTGTGATTTACCTAGCTGTAAGTAAATCATCTCAGTTAATGAACAGCTAGGTCCTGCTGTGAATTTAACAGAGATGTTGCAGCAGGAAGTGAAGGGATAGAAGAAAACAAAAGGATACTTTTTCTTGCAAGATTTCAAAGACATTTTTTAAAACCACTTGCTTTTTTAAAAACTAAAAATCTTAGAGCAAATGTCCTTAATCCTTACAAAGTGTCTTATCGCCCTTTAAAAATACTACCACCAAAATATCACATTCTCTATAATGCTTAATAAGATAAGGAAGAAAAAAAAAAAAACCGTAGAGATGCACGCAGACTTCAAAGTGAAAATTCCAACTTAAAATCAGGGATAGTGCACAAGGTGTTTGTGATGAAATATTTGAATTAAACTCCTAATCTTGCAACAGGCAGCTCTGCCAGGTGAAGCTTTGCACGCAATAACACCCAGTCTACACTTGGTGCTCTCCAGGCACAGAAGACAAGGACCTAGACTCGGGGGAAGAGCGTATTGCTCCAGGTCTTTTTCGTGACATGGCAGAAAGTCAGCCTCTGACAACCCCCTCTTCCTGCCCATTCCCCAGAAGAGCCCACACCAGCTACCCACAGCTGGGGAAATACCCCGGAGCAACGGCTCTTGTCCACTGACCTGGCCATGTGCAGCATGGGCTCCATGATGTTATAGCCAGTCATCGCGCTGCACTCGTAGAAGACAGCCTTGTACTCCTGCCAGAGAGCACAGCAAGCACCCACGTTGGCTGCCAGCTCTCCCTCACCATTCACCCACACCCTGGGAGCTGGCCCACCCTCACCACCGGGAACTTTGCCATAAGCAGCTGGGGCCAGAAGGGTGGCTGTTGCCACCCCGCTGGGGCGCACACCCTGCTCACCAACCCCGTGAAGGGAGATGCTTGTTCAGCACCGGGGGCCCAGCCAGTGTCCACAAGGGAACACCCGGGTTGTTATCTGGGAAGAGAGGGTATCTGCCCAGGGTGCTTGGATTCCCTTACCTTTGTCTTGCGGAGTCCGGAAGATGGGGAACACCTCAGAAGCCCTGCCTCCCCCGACCCAGGGGCCAAGGTACCGGTGGGCACGCAGAGGGAGGGAGTGAGGAAGGAGGCAGGACGATTTTGCAGAGCATGCATTGGAGGAGTCCTCAAATGGGAAGACAGCCATGCATGCTCCCCTCAGAAAGACTGAGCACCACTGTAAGGAGGCATCAAGCCTCCAGAGAAATACATGAGCGTGCCTCAAGGGCCATGCCCATCGCCACCTCATCCTCTCTGTACCAGAAGGGCCTTGGTACATGTTTACATTGGAGAAACAGGGGGTGGGAGGGGAGAGGGAAGGTACCATACTGGGAAATGGCTCCAAGAAGGGCTTCCTGCCAGCCAGGCTGCCCTGCTCACAGCTGGAGGGAGGCTGCAGGGCAAGCTGAGCAACAGAGCACAGAGTCACACCTTTGCCAGCCTTTCTCCTTCCACCTTGGGCACATTCCGGGTCTCCCTCTGCGCAGCATCCATTTTATTTCCAAGCAGAAAGACCACAGCCCCATCCTCGATACCTTCCTGCAAAAGAAACAGATTAAAGCACCCTAGAGACTCAGTTGAGGGAGGGAAATACCTTGGAGCAGATCCTGTTCCAGCTCATGCAAACAAGACCTTCAGTGGCAGCAGGATCAGGCCCTTTAGCTCATTAAAGGGCCATTCCTCAAATAGCCCCAGGGATTTGTGGAAGGAAGCTCAGACTATGGGAGTGCATTTCAAATGTTTGGTATGTACAGCTGGGATGCTGAGAGGCGGGAGACAGAACATAAGTTCCTCTCTGGGAAACAAGAAGCCTAAAGAAAACCGGTTTGCTCCATAGGCTGTTGGGAATTTAAGTTCAGGCAGGGCTTCTTGTTAAGTTCAGTCATTGTGTGTATGTGCCGTACTGTTTGTCTGATGTGCTGTCCTAAACTCAACGATCCCTTGCTGAAAATCCACTGGCCAAGCAAGCCAAGCAACTTTCAACTCTTGCGTAAGGTCTCTGTAGGAGCCATTATTCCCAGACAATTCCCAGAGCCCATCACCTATGGTAAAACTCCCGCTAGATCCGCTGGCTTACTAGGACATCACCAGAGTAAGGATTGCAGAACTGTGTTCAAAGTTATTTCCAAACTTGACTGCCCTGGATGACTTACAGTACCTGAACAGCTTCAAAGCAAAATAAATACTATGACAGCAAAAAGGAAAAGACGACAGATTATTAAAAGTTACAGATTTCGGGTGCTTTGATTTTCTGTGTGTTCAGTTTAACCTTCCTGAAAGAAGCCTGATTTTCAGAGGCTGATTAATTTTGAAAATCTTAACCTTTGATCTTTTTGAGTCCAAAGAAACAGCCACGTGTTTTGGGTCTTTTTGCCCGCAACAGGCGTGTGGAAGTTAATAATATTAGAAGCCTCCAAACTGTGCTTATTCATTTCGCTTAGATCTTGGTTGTTGAGACTCAGCACAATCAAAACAAAACCACCCTTGATAATTTCCTTTTGGCTCTGAGTCACCTACACACAACTTAGTTAAATTATACAGACAGGTATTTCTGTCTCCCCAAGCAGATACAAGCCACAGATGAGTGCTTCTAGTGAGAGTTTGGAAATAAAAAGCAGGGGGCCAGACTACACTATTAATGCACCGTCACCAAATGTAATGGAAAAGAAAAAACAAACCAACAGTTAAAGTTGAAGCAAAGGATGCGGGGGAAAAAAGCTATTACTAGGATTTCAGTCTCCTCTAGAAATCTCAAAGCAGAGTCAGGATGTGATTGCGCGCAGTGCTGGGCATGCACGCTGCAAAGCTGAGCCTAAGCACACCCGCACCACCTCCCTTCCCTGTGCGTGGGCTGGACACCAGGAGATCTTGCCTGAGCAGAGGTGTGATGTGACCGTGTTTAGGAGATGCTGCCAGTGCACACAGGCTACTCACAGGCACACGCGACCGTTTGGGCAGGTCCCAGCACCTGCCACAGAAACAGCCCTCCCTCCCTCCATGGGCTACCTTCAACAAGAAGCCCCTGGTCCCTGAGTGACTGCCACAGGCAGTACCTGTAGCATCTGCCTTGATAATGCATCTTCCTAAGCTCAACGGGACCTCCTGGGCCGTCGGATAACATCACCCCCGGACCGCTGGAGCTGGTCTGCAGCACGGCAGCGGTACCACCACTGACCCCAGCTCTCACCTGGACACTGCTCATCCAGTTCCGCACCGCCCTGAAGGAGCACTCGGCCGTGATGTCGTACATCACCAGAATCCCGTCCGCCTTCCGGAAATACTGCTTGGTAATGCTGCGGAACCTGAGCCCAAACGAAACCAAAAGCACTCTCAGAACCGCAGGTGCGTAACGCCAAGAAACAGAATAGGATCGTCCTACGGGTGTGGGACGTGTCCCCTGGGCTGGGATGTGTCCCCTGGGGCTGCTGTGTAAGGACACATCAGATCCCTGCTCCTCTGAATCCAGCCGTGGGCGAGCAGGGGTCTTTGCAAACCCATGGTGCTGAGAAAGCAGGAAGGAAAACCTCTGCAGGTCAGGAGGGAAGGAACAGAGGAATCTGTTTAGGTGGGACAGGAAAAGGTAATTGCCTCTAAAAAGGGAACTGGATGGAAAAACCCACAACCTTTCTCTAGAGTCTGGAAGAATCTGCAGACTAAGCTGTGCCACAGTATAAACTAAGCATGCATAATGTCTGCCCCAGTGCTGCCAAAGCAGCAGTTAAGACCTCTGCATCACTACAGCCTGTTCCCAGTTTTGAATCTATAAAGCAATGCCATCATCTATAAAATCAGCAGTTAGACACAATTTCCAGGAGAAACTCCCACCAGACATCTACTTTGTCCTCTGGGTATCAGTTAGAACAACAGACTTGTATTTTGGGAGTAAATTACAACACCAAAAAACCAAGGCCAAATCAAAACCTTAAAATCTGTAAGCAGTTTGTGTCAGGGCCACGATATAACCACACCAATTGCAAACTGATGGAATTAAATGCAACACAAGTCCTGAGATCTCACTGGAGAGCTCCGCATTGCAGCCCTGCGCAGGATAACAAGCTCTCCTATTCTATTAAGGGCCAAAAAACCCTACAGCAAGTAGTGACCCTCCTGAACCCTTCAGATGATTGCCTGAAGCCTGGTCTTTCTCACTACGACAAGGGCGTGACATTCTGGCAACTACCCAACGGAGAAAGCGCAGACTGTATCTTTGGTGGTCACAATACACCTCTGGAACAACGGGACTGGCTAAGTGCTCTAGATGGACCATCAAATGTAGCATGCACTGGTCTCAGGGAGGTCACCAAGGAGCTCTCCTTGCATGCTCCAAGGGGTTCCTCTGTCTCTTCCATTGGATGCTCACAGTTGGACACCTCCAGTTAGAAATAATTAATATTTCTCTAGAAGTAAGGAAAGCTTTTGTTTCTTCCCAGGTGTCTCTTCAGCATCAGCATTAAGCCAAGTTCCCTCTTGCAAGTACACACCTAAGACCTGCTTATGCCGCAGGGGGCTACCCTAAAGGTCCTTTGCAGAAGGACTAGAAGAGACTAGATCTTGAACCTGGCCTCAGCAAAATGTCACATAGCATGTCATAACAATTCCCCTTACTGCTCAGCTTCAGCACCAAAATAACCACAGGAGTCCCCTCAAAAATCATTATTTCTTCAGCATGAGGCTTGATTTTGGAAGAAATACTTTGCTTTTCCATAGATACTCCTACTTAGTATATTTCCACCAAGTCTGCGTGGTCTAGCTGACTGAGGTAGAAAGCATCACGGCTCTGCTGGCACAGTTTAGGATTATAACATTCCCACGACCTCGGCTGCTTTCTGAAGGCCTGCCCCCATAACATATTTAGCCCCAAACACCCAGTACTTATTTTTGCCAAGCTCTTGAGGTTAACGGCCCCCTTGAAATAGCTTTCCATCTTTAGCTTCAAAGTGTATCCTAAATAAAATGTAATTTACATGACGGTGGTGGTGGGCCTTCTTCTCTAGTAGCAGATGAGTGTCAAGTATGTCCTTTACTACCTTGATCCTCACCAACAGTGCTGGTCATATTTAGTGATAAAGCCTGTGCTTTTGAAACTGGAGCCATTCAAATGGGGAACCTGTACTCACTGTCACAAAAAGCCACACCATCCCTCTACCATGGATTATCACCTCCACGAGTCTACGAGCAGAAGGGACAGTGGAGGGGACCAGTAACCTTACCAACAGAGCCCAGCAGGGTATTCAAAGCCCCTTCCCCACAGGTTGAGCCAATTCACCTGGCTTTGTCTAAGTCAGACCTGGAAAAGTTCCCACACTTCCTTCTACCCTCTGAATAGCAAGTGGCGGTGAGCAGCTGGGGACAGCAGTCATGCAACCGAGTCTGAGAACAGGATGTCTACCCAGAGCCTTCATCTCTGTCCTGCCCTGCAGCCCTGCCCTGCAGCTTTTCCCAGCAGCAGGTTGATGCAGGAGAGCCTTGAGGGCTAGAGGAGCCTGGCGTGCCGCACCATACAGTGATTTATGGGTAGACTACCTGAAGCCACAAGCATGCAGGTCAGACATACGGATAACTACTTTTCCCCAGTCCTCAGAGTTATCTCCCTGGGCTCTGCTTCACAGCCACAGCTTCTAGAAATTCTGACACAGACCTCTGCTGCAGATGCAACTCTGGGATAGCTGCTGCAACCTCTTTGGTCCAAAGCCAGAAACCAGGCGTGCGCACTTTCCTCCTGCTTCCTAAACTGAGCCTGGCAGTAGGACATCCTGACATACATTGCTTACCTTTCTTGTCCAGCTGTATCCCACAGCTGTAAGGCAACCTGGGTGTTATCCACCATCAGACTCTTCACTTGGTAATCGATACCTGTCAGGAAGGTAACAATGATCATAAGATAGAATGGAGAGAGTGCAGCTTGCCATTGCAATGGCCAAGATCAACACTATTTAATTCAGGGAAATTGCAAGATCGATTCAAAATTGCAAAAGGGACCATCTTTACCTTTAGTTGGGCTAAAATATGGGCAAAAAGCTCCCACCCTTCATAGCCAGATAAGTCAGGAACCCTACTACTTACCAATGGTTGCATTGAGCTCAGCCAAGAACCTGTCATAGCAGAAGCGGTGGATGAAGGAACTCTTCCCAACACCAGAGTTTCCTACAAACACCACTTTAAAGATGCGGTCTGGGGAACAGCCAGCTGGTTCCAGTGCCTGGAGCTACAACGGAAAAAAGGGACGCAGTTTTGAACAGCCCAGCTGCAGACCGTGCTTTGATTTAGGCATTGGACCCCTGCACTATAAACCTAGGCAGCTGGAGTTAGATGGGAACAGAATCAGAAACCTTCAAGTCCCTGGTAGCAGCTGTTTGAGGAAGAACCCCCAAGTAATTAGACTCACCCTGGTTTCGGTGCCAACAGGCTGTCCTCTAGGAGGCAACGGAGCATCATCTAATCCATCTGCATTTTTTCTACAGTCAGCATCACCCTTCAAAGTCATCTTCAACCACTCAGCATCTGCTACCAATGACCACCTCTCCGTGTCTCCACTATTCTCTCTGAAGTTTGTGCTGCCTCCTTCTCCTGTCTTCAGGCACGTCCTGTTGCCTGGGATGTATCTACAGTTCTTTTTGTTGGGTTCTTCCACTGCCACATCCTCCGGGAAGGTGAAGGGAAGGTCCGCAGAGGCCAGCTGTCTGTATTAAAGCCCACAGGCACCACAAATAGGGTGGGAGGGTAGGGGGTGAGGGGAAAAGGAGAAGGTTGCAGATTCCCAAAACAACCAATGCGATCCAATTAGTGCATATGCAGCACTTGCAGGCACTCTATACATTCACTCCCCATACGCCCTGTGACTAAGGCATCAGTAGCATCCCTAGGGAAACAGACAGCTCACCTGAGCTATGCTGTACTCACATGTGCTGACATATATTTCACTAATTTTAATTAAAAATCCCACCTTCCAGATTTTTCAAGGATTCTTTGCCACCCACTTCCCCCAGCGCTGAAAAACGAGGCAAAGCACACAAAGGGCTGCATGCAGTACACACATGTCTCGCTGTGCTCTGTTGAGGGCACAAGCTGCGGTCCAGGAAACCCGTCCCCCTCACTTCCAACCGCTGCTGGAGCAGAGTCTTACTGAGCTCAGGCAGCAGCAACCTGCCACAGGTGGGCAAACTGCCAAGAAAATGCTCACACCAGGGTTGCTTTGGCTGGTGTTGGCTCTGCTCTGGTGTGCATCATGCCTGGCCCAAGGTAAGGGAGCCAGGACCTGTAAGGGGTTTATTTTTTAAAGCCTCCAACCAGCCACGCTGCGCTCTCAACAGCAAAAAAATCCCCAGGACCTCTGCCCAAGCCGTGGCAGTGGGGAACGGGCGTTGCACTGACGGCACCTGTACAAGAACAGGCCGATGCACTTTGTTCACTGGGAGTAGACTGGTACGGCAAGTGGAGGAACAATCTCCAAAAGAACAGCTAGAATAACCGATGTAAAGTACTGGAACCCTTGCTGAGGAGCAAGGCAGCGTCATAGCTCTGCCTTGGCTTTCTGTGGTTAAAGAACTAGACAAATGGAGTGAGAAGGATTAGAACTCAGCTGAAGGGCTTTATCCACCTCAGGTATCTCCACTGCCCTCCAACAGATCGCTTTTGGAAGCAAATTAGAGCGACCAGAGGCTTGCTTCAGTCACTCTCTTCAGAGGCAGCACTTCACAATTCTCTCTGCAATGTTCTTCTCTTGCTACTAGTGTGGGAATCAAAGCAACAACTCTCCCCTCTCACATCTGCAAGTACACTTTGTCAGGGCTGCAAAATTCACCTGCTGCCATGCCTACACTTTTTCCGTAGAAGGGACCTCACATTTCTGGCTGGCCTCCCTGCATCTGCCCCAAACGCCAGCCCAGAGTCAGGCCAGCTGGAACCTCTCCCCATTGGAACCAGACACATCCTTCCAGGCTCAGCCCCCATCTGCCACAGCCAGGAGTCACAGCAACGAGGGGCTGAGTCTCAAAGGCCTCTTCAGTGGGGGGAAAAAAGGGACAAACACAAAACTTTCTGACAGTGACTCCAGATGTAATGGATTTTATTCATGTTTCTCAAGCACTGAGGTGTGACACAGCACTGGGACAGAGACAGGACCAACAAATACTTCTCCCCTTCTCACATCACCCTCGCTGCCAGACTTCTCCACCTGTGTTCTGGTGGGTTTACGCCAGCAGCAGCCAGCAGGATCTTTGCAAGAAATAGCTGGGGAGGAGGATGGGAGAACTCGGTTGTCTGATCCCATGGTACATCTACCAGTCACACAGCCACAAAACGCCCCTGCCTCAGACCTATTCAAGCAACCTCAGCCTGGGCTGAAGAATCAGCCCTGCTCCACAGTTCACCCCATTTTCCATCAGTCCATGAGCCCAGGAGTCTGAAGCTCAATTCTTAAATGCCACTACCAGAATTGCAAGCATTACTGGTGAGTCTAAGCTGGAAGAAACTCTGAGCCTAGACACATGTCTCTGGTTGGCACCAGGAGTAACTGGGAAACAGTGGAACCTTCTGCAGAGACCTGGTAGGAAACAGGGAAGCACGCCACCTTTAAAAGTTGTTTGGGGCCAGCAGCTGCAAGAGAGATCCAGCTCTAGGCTGGCCTCCCATGCCTCCCAGAGGAACCAGGCTTTTGGCCAGAACTGGTGTGCTGGTCACACAACCAGTTCACAAGGGTTGGTGCTTCATGCCAGCACTGGTCAGGCAAGCAGGCACCTGTGGGTATGGAAGCCACTGTACAGTCTGCATGTCAGGGGTGGGGGGAGCAGAAAAAAACATAAGGTCTTAACCACACAGACATTTACAGATGTTTTCACCTGCCCTGGCTGAAGGGGAGGCCGGTGTGCCAGGTGAGCATCTGCATAGCTGCGGAGAGATGGGCAGGATAAACCCCGAACCCACCTGGAGCTGGGCCCTCTCCTTGGGGCTTTCAGCTGCCAGAGAGAACACCAGCCTTGTGCAACTCCTGCCCTCTCCCATGTCCCAGGGATATGAGCTCTGGCATGAGTTGCCAGCGGACAGGGTTTCTGCCTGAGGAGGAGCTGGCACACTTGGGATATGATCCAGTCATTCTAACGGAGCTGCCTGACTCGGTCAGAGGCAGCCTTCGTGACTCCTGTCCCACGAACACTCTCACAGCTTCTGATGGCGTTTAGGTTTGCTCCCCGCACGTAGGAGCAGCCCAGAGGGGGGCACAGCCTGTGGGAATCAGCTAACAGCATCCTCAGCTTCATGCTGAGCCAGCACCACCTGACGCCGAGAGGCAGCTAGAGCCACGGTCACCCCCCTGCCACGCTCCCCAAACCAGCCAGCACCAAGGTGGGAGAACTAGACACGGGACGCAGCTGGACTGACAGGGTACTCCAGCGGGCACGGACCGACACCACAAACACAACACAGACGCCCATCTAACCGTTTGACCGGCTTGTCATCCAGCAGGTAACTGCCTAGCACTGACCCTTTCTTCAACAGGGGTTTTTTGTTCTCAGGTGCCTGGAAGTTGAAAAGAAAAGGGGTGAAGAATGTCATTAGCACCCAGGAACCTGACCAGCCCCAGTTCAACCACTCGCCACCCCTGCAGACCGCTTCAGGGAGGCAAGGCTGGTCCCCTTGCACCCCTGCACCTTGCAGCGTAGCACCCTGCCGGCAGGCTTGGATGGAGGTGAGCACAGGCTCACAGGGGTCAGCTTCTCACCGTTCATTTAACTCAGGCAAGAAGGCATCGCTGCTGCTGCTTTCCCCTTTGCAACAAAATCCATCAGTAATGGTGGTGCCCCAAACTGAACTCTTCCTCTAGCCAGCCAGAGCTTTTATTTCTGTGGCTTGTTCTTCACATGGTCTCACAGCTGAATCTCTCTTTCCCCACCTGCCTTTTTATTAGGCTGATGTTCTGTGGGACAGACCCATTGCCCCTTCCTCAGAAGGCGCTAGCACCCCTCCACCAGTACTCACCCACGGCTGCACACGCACCACAAGAAAGGCAGGAGACCGCTCTGCAAAGGGTAGTGTGTGTGCTCTGCCTTACACAAACGTCCCTCTCCATGCTTTCCTCCTACTTACCTCACACTACACCCTTCCTACAGCCGGTAGGAAGAGAAGGAGGAAGCAGGACAACTCCTCTCGCAACCCTCTTTCCCCCGTACGGCAGCTTTGTCATTCCCCACAGAGTCGAAGATGAACAACGTGCCTGAGATCGCACAGGAGAGCCTGCGGCAGAGAGGATTGCCCTGCCAGCTCCTCCAAGGGCCATGCTACAGCCTAGCCCCCCCCCCCGCACCCCCAAACGGACCGGCTGGCTGCTCTGGCTACAGGCACAAAACAGACAGAGGGAGAGACGGCGTGGCAAGGTGCCCACCGCCCCAGCGCCGGGGGAAAGGGAGAGGTACTTGCTCTCTAAGGCCGGAGATTTCCGACGCGCCCTCACAAGTTACTTCTGGGGGTGAAGGTGGGGAAAGAAGAATTCCCAGCTTGCCAGATCCACCTCCGGCAGCAGTTGTGACCTGACCACACACCTGCAGGCAGCTCTGGACAGGCCTGCCTTCATGCTGCCCGCAGCCCAGGGGAGGGCTACAAAGACAATTTCCTCAGTAACCCCTGGCTTATTTTAAAAGGCAAAAAATAAGAAACTGCTCTGTTGGCCAGAATTCCCAGAACACCTTTGCCGCCGTGCAGTCCGACTAACGGAGACACTCTGGGCTCTGCAGGGGCCTCACCCAACTAGGAACTTCGAAGGGGAAAAAAACACCCCAAGAACTTTTTTTACATATAAACCTGGTGTTCAAGAGAAGCTCCAGGCACAGAAACAACCCAGCAGGGAGAGGCTCACAACTGTGGAGCACATATCTTCCAAGGCAAAGGACCCCCAGGCACATAGTGACCCTTCAGTCAACACCGATATTGGGCTGTGGTTCAGCCAGCCAGTGGTTCTCCAGCAGGGATGCAGGAGGATGTTTTCAGGGTTTGAGCAGGTTCGCTCAAGGGCACTCTTCTAGACACACAGAAACAAGGAAATCATGTTACAGCCCACCGGAGCCGAACCACAACCTTCACGTCACCTGTGAAGCAAAGGGCCTCCCAGGCAATCTGCTATGGCATCCCCTACCTGGAAAGGAAACAGCCTGCAGAGCACCTACCTGGGTAAGAAAGGAGAAACAACGGGATGCTTTGCCATCGGTTCTGTCGTGCTTTATTGGCCTGCCAGGTTTGTGTGACATTTGGCTTTTCACCAGGATGGTAAAGGGACAGATGTGACATCACAGCTATACAACACACGATGGCAAGGATTCCACAGCAACAACAGCACACGTACAAGCATTTTGGATGGAAAAGATTCTGGTTCATCAGAGGGACAGAAAAAAGATTCTGATTTATCGGTGAAATACAAACACATGTCCAATGTAGTCAAAGTCCCAGAACACTCTTCATGATCAGCAGACATGAAATTTGCTGTCAATACGCAGCATGCAAGCATAACTCTATAGCCAGGTAAGTCATGGCTGTGATACTGAACCCACAGCCCATAGGTCTTTAAAGCACCCAGCAGCGGTGGCTATCTGTGACTGTGATCTAACCACCGGGGCAAAACAGTGCCCCACAGCACCGTGGGGCCAGGGTCGGTGCACCCTGGCAAGGCCAGAAACTCTTATGAAGAGCAAGGTATTAAGCTGAGCACTGAGAAGTGCAAAGGAACAGCACTGGGCTGCTGTCAGCCACGTACAGCCCAGCTCCTCCTCCCAACCACTTCAAGATCTTTGCTAACAGAGAACCGCTGTTCACCACACCTTCATTTCACAGAAATAACACAGCTCTCCCCAGCACTAACAGATGGTATTAAGGCCTTGGGTTTCTTTTTAGGCTGTAAAAACATTGGTAGTCTCTGGTAAGAGTGATTAGGGATCCTCATCAGAAGGCTGGATTCTCCTTTTTGCTGCTGCAGGGAAGTATAGCTGTTTTCTCTGCCCCTTACAGTGGGACAGGCTGGACAGCAGATCTGCAGGTGTGTGATGACAGCAGCATCCCTGCAATCTGTTGGAGCCCTGCTTTCCTGAGGACTGAAACAAGAGTGGCCAACAAGATGTCCTGGCTGACAAAGCAAAAAACCCTTACTTCAGCACAGGCTTCATCTGCCCGGCATGACACAGCCCTACCAGATGAGCAATGGTGGTAGGAGTTCACCCTGCTGCCCCATCCCTACTGCCAGCACTGGGAGAAAGGAGAAAGCGGCTCCTCTGTACTAGGGACCGTCTCTGCTAGGCTCTCTCTTACATCCACCTGCAACTGTCATGTTTCAGAGAAGCCCTGAGCAGGTCCTAGCAAGGGAAAAGGAGAGGAGAACAGAAGCAGACAAGCTTTACACACGCAGAGGTACATACCTGAACCGCGGTCTCCATGGGCCACCCACCCCACCCACAGGAACCCAGAAGCTGATGAAGCACTACGCATGGAAAGAGGAAAATGAACCATTTTCTTTGCCTGCTTGCACTGGACTCTGCTACAGAGTGACAGTGCTGATTACTTCTCCAAGAGGGAGCAGGACGCTCTGGTGCACATACACATACCTTGCAGCTTTGAAAATGGAGTGAAGGGGGGAATAAAAGCAAGATCTTTCAGATTTCAGAAACACACACACACACACAAAAAGGCACACACAAACACACCTTGCCTCCATCCAAAAGTTACTGAAGTTATTTTATACAGCTGCTGCTCCACTTGGAGAAGAACTGCAGCCTCTCCCGCAGCAGGAGATCTTGTCCCCTATCTGGGCATGAGCCCTGTGCTTCATTCCACGTTCCCTTACACACCAGCCAGACAGTCTCTTGCAGCCTACCACTGCCTGTCTTCACTGCAAGGCAGCCACTTCCAGATCTTCAAATGGGGCATGGTGGCAGAGCAGGCAAAGACAGACACATGATGGCAGGGATGGGTCCAAGAAGAGCACAGAGCAGCCTTGACAATGACATTTGGGAATACAAAGACTTTTTCATTAATAAATAATAAGAATTAAAAATAGATCACATATTCATACTTATCTTGGAGACTGGGAAAGGTCAGAGATGGAGTTGATTGCTCCAGAGGGTTCCCCCTGCCTCCTCCTAGCCCTCTGACACAAGGCTCACTGCTGCACCTCCACCCCAGCAGAGTTCACAGGAATGGGGAGCTGCCCCAGAGGAACATCTGAAAACATCTGCTACAAACTCAAGGGGTCAGAGAAACTCCAAAACCTTCCTGTGCCTCTCCACCCCCAGTCAGCTGGCAGCACATCTGGGAATCCATCGTCTTCCTCCCCACCCAGCTCCAGGGATGTATCCAGCTTCACTCCCTTCCTGGCGTGTGCCCAGTGCCTGTCACACCGCGCAGACCCCACACGTGCAGCAGGCAGCACCCACCGCAGCCCTGCACGGGGCTGCGCAACAGTCACAAGGCTTAAACCCAGGGACTGGCAACTGCAACCAGCAGAGCTTGTCTCCAGCACGGGCAGAGAGGTGCTGTGAAGTCTGTATTAAGCACCACACCAGGCCTGGTGAGCTCAGGTCATTGTCCCCCGTGGAAGTGACAGGCCCCCAAGTGGTGACAGCAACAGCAGCAGATGAAAGGAGGGTGTTTGGGAGTTAGGATTTTCTTTCTGAGACTAACCAGCTTCTTGGCTTCAAAAGCATCTCGCTCATCTCGAAGTTTCTTGTTCATCTCTCTGCTCCAAAGGAAGACACAGGAGAGACACAATAAAGCACTCATCAAAAATGGAGTAAAGCCCAACATTTGAAAGCTAGAACAGAAAGGGAGCTTGGGACACAGATAAAGATGTTAGTTATTGCTGGACATGTTGGGATTTCCAAGTATCCCAGCTCACGTAATGGGGTCCGCATGGTCCCCTTAACCAGCAGGGAAGACTAAATTCCTCCAGTGGTGGGAATACTCGGTGAAACACCGCAGCCTGTTCTCTGGCAGAGCTGGCCAGGTGGCACAGCTCTCTCTGGACCTGGAGAAACAAGCAGTGTCTGAGCACTGCTCGAATACAGTCCCGTAGCTTTCTGTGGGAGTGCTGCAACCTCAGCCCTTTATGTGCACAAGAGCTCGGCATTTCCCCCAGCCCTGCTCAGCATCTCCCCACAGCCAGTTCTTACCTGAGGAGTTCCAGCTGCCGAAGAAGGCTTTGTTTCTCTTTCTGCATGTTCTTGGAGACTCTAAACACATCCCTGGGCAAAGGCGATTTTAAAAGGGGAAATAAGTTAACAGGAGAGGAAATACAAGGATCCCTTTCTCAGGGACACCCAGAGTCTTCTCCAAGATAAGGGCCTGCCCTAAGCTGGGAGGATTCAGGGGAAGCAGCACTGCCGCAGGAGCTGGGATGGCTGGGTTGTACCCCAGCTCTCCTGCTCTCCTCCAGTATGAAGACAGGCAACCCATTTTCTCCTTTCACACTCCACTTTCCTCAGCTGCTAGAGATGGGAAGGATGCTCACCGCCATCTGGGTCTGAAACATCCCAGTGTTTTAGCTACATATTATTAGATGAAGCCCAGAAACAGGAAAACAAGTGATTAGAAGAGGCTCTGTAGGAACCTTATAGAGGTGATGGTGAACTGGAAAATAAATGGAGAAGCCTCCTTTAGACTGAGGAACATTGGTAGTTTTACACTGCTTTTCTAAACAGATATCCATTAACACATTCATTTCCCGCTAAAGGCAGGCTGGAGGCAGCATTATCACTCCCTGTTTAGGCCTGTAAGATCACTGGGATGTTAATACTTTTCCTCAAGAAGGGACAGGCGATCCTCTGATGAAACCAAGGCTTCTAATTATCCTTATCCTTTAATTACTTGCCCACTCTGCCTTCTCTGCCTAGGTTCCTGCCTTGACACCCCCTTCCCTGCCCATTCCCACCTGTCCTTCTGCTCTTGCTCAAGCTGAGCCTCTTTCTGGAGCTTCTGTAACTGCCCCTTCACCGCCTCCAGCTCCCATTTGCTTTTCTCCACCTCTTCCAGCAGGTTTTCATTCAGGTGCCGGAGCCTTTCATTCTGCACACGGGTCTCCAGCTGCTCCGAGTTCAGCGACTGCAGCTGATGTTCCAGCTGCAATGGGCAAGGAAAAGGAGAGGTTAAAACACAGAGAGGAAGGGTTTGTGCTACAAACATGCCTGTAAAAACAGGCTGGAAAAGCAGACGTAAGCAACGAAGCAGAAGGGAGATAAACACCACTTGACCACCAGTGGCATCGAGAAGGTGAATTGGAAGCAATTATTTCTCACCATCCGTGCCAGCACCGGGGAGCAAGTGATGCAATTAGTGAGGCATAGCTGAGGAAGCGCTTCGGGCAGCGTGAGGAACCTGCTGCTGTCAGGCAGGCATAGTAGAAATCAGAGTGCAAGTGAGGGTCAAAGGAGGACTGGAAAAATTTGGGCAGAAGCAAGGGTGTGTCTGTCGGGACTTATCAAGCACAGTTGTTGAAATGCATGCTCCAGTCTGGGAGCTTCCTGAGCCCACGGCAGCTGAAAGGGGGATATATCGAGGTGCTAGGGGTGTCTCACGCTACACCTGGGAAGTCCAGCGATTAGGTGGCCTTTACAACTGTTGGAGACAGGACCTCAGGCTAGAGATGCTGTTTAAATGCCACTGGGGCACAGCTGAACTCGAGGTAGCACGAGACCCCCACACAACTAACAAGACAGCAGGCTTTGAACTTCCCAAAATCAGGCATGTACTCAACCAGTGATGCGATTCCTCACAAACGGCTGGCGTAGATGGGGAAGAGTCAAAAGACAGATGCAGCCGTCAAACCCACCCATCTCAGATGACAAGCGGGGCATTGCAAGAAGGATCATACTGACACTTCAGTATCTAGCCAGCGATACCAGCTAACCAGGGCCCTCTGCTGAAGCTGGTGCTATTGCAGAAACTGCAGTATCCACCTGACAACTTACAGCCCCAAAATAGAATTATACAATCTGTGCTTGCAAGCAGAAAGGAGCACCAGGAACCAGTTCTGACCAGCGTAGTAGGTAGCAGTCAGCCTCTGCATTTACACCTTCAGCTTGTCATCTCTCTCAGTCTACCTCCTGACTCTCTCAAAGGCAAAGTAAAGCAGCACACCGTGGCACTCTTTTCTTGCTACCCTGCTCTCTACCAGCACACACGTACAAGAGTCATGAGCAGGAGTGAACAGAGCGGACCGCTCCTAGGTTCCTTGAAACACAAGCCCTACATCTCCCACCTCTGAGGCTACAAGCACAAGTCACACCCGGCTTTGTCGGGAGACTTCCAGTCCTTTGGACATCAGGGCAAATTTGAGCATGACCACATATGCTGAGCAGTGGAGTTGAGACCAAGAGCCAGCAACCCCTGCGCACAGCCTGTTCTTTCAGGTGATCAGAAAGGTCTTCCGCAGACCTTTCAATGAGCCAGAGGACAGGCTTTAAGTAAAGCAAATCTGCCTCTCCCGAAGACCCCTCCGTCACACACAGCTCTCCCGTTTACATTGCCTGCGCTGGGAAGCAATACCCTAGAATACTGGTTTTACGCCACAAGAGGGACCCGATTATCCACGTAGCTTAGTACAGCCAGAAACCACCATTCCAGCGAGTCCCTCACCTCTGCTGTTGCAGGATTTAGGGAGTAACAGTTGTATGTGGGCCTTTATCCACCGCCTTCCTGAGTCCATATGAAGCTCACCTAGATCTTGCCTCAGTCTCCTCCTCTCCAAAATCAAGTCTAAACTTTCCTGGTTTCTCTTCCTAAGGCAGATGCTCCACTTCCTGAATCGCATTCGTTTTCTGCACCTTCATACTCAGAAGGACACGGTGGAGTTAGAGAAACCAAGAACTGCACATGCCAACTGAGGCACATCAAGGGTGTGGGCAGCAGGAAAATTACATCCTCTATCTTATTCTCAATACCCTTCCTGATGGCACCTACGTTTTGCTAACTTTTCCAGCTGCTGCACAATGAGCTGGTGATTTCAGCTGTTTCATCCACATCACAGCTAGGTATCCAACCTGGATACTCCCAGTCACCAGCCTCTTACAGGTACCTCCCATGACTTGTTTCTGTGGGGGTCATGTCTCAGTTCTTCAGACAGAAAGGAAAAAGACATCCAGAATGGACTATCCCATACAAATGTCTGTACCAGGGACCACAGGCTAAAGGAAAGTTTCTGCCTTCATCTTTTCTGTGACTGATTAATCAGTACGTCATTAGGTGCTAAAATGCAAATATACAGTACGTACCGTTCTAAGTGTCATGGAACTGTTCACTCTGGGTTATTTTGGAGCAGCCAGAAAACAAACTAGAGAAATCTGGCTCTTGTGTATCCGCACACAGCTTTCTTACACACCTCAAAAGGCTCCAAACTCACAACTTCCAGATTTTTACCCTCTTTCTTGCCAAATAGTTGTTGTACAACCGATAGACTGTGACGAGAAAACAAACCTGATAAGAAAATGCTTGGACAGAACATTCACAGGAGACAAACCAATCACTTTAACACCTTCAGAGGTAGGAGGGAACTAGACTAGGTAATACCAGATTAGTACCAACCCTCCGCACACAAAACCCATTCTCAGCCAGAAAAGGCCTTAGCAGAAAGACGGTAGAAAGGGATGTACTTCTTTAGAAAGGATTTAGGTCCTGTTACCTTCTTCTGGTGGTAAAGGATTTTCTCCAGCTCCTGCTCTTTGCTGCGCAGTTCCTTCTGGAGCAGGTTACTCCTGTCATGTCTCAGTGCTTCCTAGAGAGGTAAAGATATACATATTGTATCGCAGAGTACATATGCTGTGCATACAACACCCAGCACAGTAAGAGCTGTTCCTTGGACAGATGAGCCACCACCTCTGCTTCAGGCCAGAGGAAGTTTGATTTCGGCCAAGAGAGATGAGGTACCTGGCAGATCAGCCTCTCCCTTTCTGCTTTGATCTGTTGTTCCATTTCTTCGTAAAGGCACCTGACTTCCCGGTCATGGTCTGTCTCCTTCCTACAAAAAGCAGGGTGCACACAGGTCGGGACAGAGAAAGAAAATAGATAGAAAACAGGAGAGGAGGATGGAAACAGATCCCTACTAATACCAGTGTAAGACTGAGTGGAATTCTAACCAGACCAAATGTTATGGTGGGCACTGATCCAAAACAAACCCATGGGGATCAGATCAAGATAGAGAATCACTTTATTACAGCAAGAAAAATCTCTGCATCCTGTAACCCAGCCTTTCCTTGCATTTGAGGCAGCATCCAAGCATCAGCTGGTTCCTGACCGCAAATGGCCGTGATGCTCTCCTTACCGCTTCAATGCTTGTTCCATGGACTCCTTCTCGTGATTCACCTCCCTTATGTATGATGAAACACGCAGCAGAAACTCTTCAAAATTGGATAAGAGCTCAGGACGCTCCTTTCGTAGCCGAGCCCAGAGCTCCCGAATCTCACGTGGACTGGAGCAAGCATACAAAAGAGAGGGAAAGCAAATGAGCTTCTGTGTCATCTTATGGACTGTTATTCCAATTCCAACATGCACTCGGGACAGACAAACCGCCCTTCTCCTGTGACAACCTCCATTATACCAGCATAGCAAAGGGCGAAGTTGGACAGTGACGGAGCGTGCATGTGGGGTGAGATCTACTGTGAGGTTAAAATAAAGGAAGCCATCCGAAAGAGGGAAAGGAAAGCCATCTAGGAAGCAAACCTGGAATGATCACTATTCCAAGTATTCAGCAGTAACACATTTGGTGTCTAAACCAAGACCTGAAGAGATGAACATTCAGCAAATTTGCTGTCGCTATGGTCAAGCAGCAAACTGTTATAGCCCAGGGATTTTAGCACACATCACACAGGTGTTTTTCACACACCGGGACTGTAGTGGTAGCTGCTACAGCCCTCCTTACTTATTTATTTTACAGGTTTGGAAACTGAGGCACACAAAAAAAGGAAGCAAATTTGCCCAGGTGTCATATCAGGATAATAACGGAGGAAGCCCCAAAACCCCAAAATCTTTTTCTAAACCTGCACTAACGATTACACTGTTTTGGCATTTAATTTATCGCAGCTTGAACACAGCACCTATAAACTTACTCTTTCCCAAAAAGTCTTATAAGCATGCAGACATTACTTCACGCTTCTTCTTAGGGAAGAACTTATTATTAATAATTTTTTTTTTTAAATCCATGATGTACTTTGGAGGAATATACAGAATAATTATACATACAGACATTACCAAATGTCTGTTTTTCTTTGTCTATGTATTTGTCTCCCTTAATATTCTTTGTGAAAAAACAAACAAAAAGACAACCAAAAAGCTCTTGATTCCCCCTGACACTGTTGCATGATAGCCTCCTTTTTCTGTCTCAAGTTGAAAAAGTTACTAGCACTTCATTAAAACTTTGTGTTTTAGATAAAAGAACATATTGAGTCCCCTTAACAAACAAAACCATTTATTTCTAGCAAAAACAGTGAAGATAGTTCAGATTCCTGCTCCAACCCCAATTAGCTTCTGTTTTGTATTACTTCTTTACAACAGCTGGCTTGGCACAAAGGCATGACATGAAGTAGCTACTAAACTCATTGCCTAAAACTGCGAGTAAGCGGTCAAAATAAAAACAGGATAGTTCCACTTTAAGACCTGATGCTTCTGAAAGCAGAGTTTTAAACACCCGAGACTGTTTTTCCAGAACAGCAATATGGCCTGTCACAGCATCATCCCATTAGTTGAGGCATAACAGCTTTCCAGAATTTTTCAGGACAGGAGAAGTTGTTTAGCATTAAAAGAAGCATGCAGGTGCTTTGCATTACAATGCAAATGAGACAAAAAAAAAAAAAAAAAAATCTGTTTCATGACAGATGCAGCTCTGAAAGCAGCAAGCTCCTTCACTCTCAGCTTCTGTCTTCAATCCTGTCTGCCTCCTGCCCCTATCTGGGCTGCTCCCTGGAAAGCAGCAACACTGTTGGACTACGATGCCAGAAAAAAACCGCTGCCGCAGATGCAGTTGGGCACCCCAGCCGCAGCAGACGTGCATCAGTAAGAACCAGTTATGCATCATGCTTCACTTGGGAAGACCCTAAAAAAAGGCTGGACGACACTGGTGCCAGCAGACTCTACTGGGGCCACATGCAAGGGCGTTAACACCAAATTTCAAGGCTCAGGTGAGCATCCCTTGCCCAGTTTAGCCTTTCGCTCTCTTCAAGATCAGCCCAGTCCCAAGCAGCCTGTTGAGCGCAGGTCTTTCAGAGACTCTTAGAACTAAGATTATCTGAATGTACTTGAACAGTCACACACCGTTCTGGAACAGACAGCACACTCATCCTCCTCACCCAGTCTAACCCTCCACACTTCATTTGGTGTGCGTAAATGGGCTTCCACGCCACCAACTGTTACATTTTACAGCTGCGGTATGAATTCTAGTTTGGGAAACTCTCTACAAAAAGCACTGCGCTAAAAGTAATAGATAACTGATGAAACAATCCAGAATTCACTGCATTGGTTACCAAGCATATGAAACCCCCAGACAGCAGTACCAGAAAGCCCAAGCAGCGCTTCAGAAAGCAAGCAGCTCCGTTCACCTCTTTGGTCTTTGCTGGTCCTTTGAAGTTTTGGTATATTGCAAGATCAAAACAGGGTAGAAGTAATGCCATGCAACTCCCCTACTTACTCTTCAAACATCTGAGCTGCTCCAAGCTGCTCCATCATGGAACAGAATCGTCTCTCTTCATCGTCTGCAGCGTCTAACTCATCTGACCAGCCTGACTCAAAGGTCTCCTCGTGCCTGGAGTGATCCATTCTCCCAGCCCCCTGACACAATTCAATCCCTAGTAATTTTCCTGGTGGAACGAGAAGGGAAGAAGGAGAATAAAGTAAAATTGGATATCATTTAGTAAGCTGCTATATAAATGGGAGCCCAACAGAGCTCCACGAGAAGCTGCCTGCACACTGTTGGTGTAGAATACAGCTCCTGGTCAGTAAAGAGCCTCCGTCCTGACATCCTGAGTGATGTCAGTGTCCAGTTTGCGATGCTGGGACCGATGCTGGCTCCCAGCCCAACAACAGGCTGTTAGGGCTCTGCTCACATCTGCGTGAAGATGATCTACCACCCACGGCCTTGGATTCTCGGCGTATAAAGCGCGCAGCATTAGGTCACCTCACTCCCACGGAGCAGCGGCTGTGGGTTCAGCTGCCCATGATCCCACAAGCTCCTCCTGGGACCCCAAGCCCGGCACTGAATAGTACTGTGCCTCAGCTCCCCAGCTTAAAAAGAGCAAAGAGGAGATCATTACCCCTCCCTTCTCATGTGCTACAACTGATCCAGTTCAAGGGCTGCAGGACAAGGACTGCCTCTCGCTAGGATTGTGTAGAGCGTCTGAACAAAATGAACCGCCTTCTGCCCCATCCCACATACGGACGGCTTCCAGCTATCTGGATCCTGTTTCACACTGAGATACTAACGCCATGAGAATTTCATGCTATGCAAAGAATGTGACAAATACTGGTGCTGGGAACAAATTCTTCTCAAAGAAACAAATCAAACAATCCTACCCAAAAACACAAGCCCTCATCCTGTACACAGAGGTCAGACCTCCATCAGCAGCTTGCTCTTCCTTTCCAAAATATACCTGCTTGGTTCAAAAGGCAGAAATGACATCTCAGCTACATGTTCAGAGCACAGATAAGAACACGAAGCTGCTCTAAGGGGAAACAGATCCACTATTTGTGTGCCTCGAGTGACTTAACTCCACCACTTCTTAGTTTTGCATGTCCAGAATCTAGCCGCTTCTCTCCCACTCTTAAAACGTGCTGTAAAAAAACTAGCGGTGTGGAGATACAGGCCCTACTCAGCTTAAAGCCTGAGGCTCAGACAGTTAATTAAGGAGATGGGCTTAGATTAGGCACTTTGGATGTCTGCTTTAAAGAAAGAGTCATTATGTCTCATTATCTCTTTTTTACAGTTGGGAAAATTGAAGTAGAGGATGGTCTGAAGATTGTTTTGACATCCTAGAAGGATCTCCGATTGCTTTACATTGAACAATTTAAATGTGTGCTCTTTTGTCAGTTGTGCAGATGCACCCTGTAGCCTCTCAGAGGCCACGCAAGGAGCCCTCTCAAGAAGCAGACCTGATTGCAGTTTGAACCACTGCCCTTGATTTTCCCCCTGCACACTCCAGAGGGAAGACAGCAACATGCTGGGCCAAACTTGAGTTTGGGGCAAAGTCTGAAAAGGATTTCAGTGAAGCCAGACACAAAGAATGGGCATAAAGAAAAGAAATGCAGAAATTAAGTGTTTTGCCTGGACTAGAGCAAATCCCACTGAGCCAGGCTGATGCAAACAGCACTGAGACAGGTACCCTCATGATGTCCATCTACGCCTATGGCTGGGACAAATGCCTCGAACAGCGAGATTTAGGAATAACCAAATAACACGGAGGGCACTGTGGATGCCAAGGTGCCCAAATGGTGCCTGTTCACCTTCTACAGAGTGCCAGGCAGGAAAGCCTACACTCCTGGGAAGTCTCTTGTTTCTGGCAAAGGCAGCAGAACCAGTCACCAAGGCTTCACCCCGCAGGCAAGGAAGTAAGGAAAAAACAGGCATCGTCAGCAGGCACTCAGTGGGTTAACACATTCCCTGAACAGGCTGGCCCAAGACACAGCTTTCCATGTTTATTCCAAGGAAATCTCTACAGCTTCACCTTCCAGGGGTGGCTGTTTCTGGCCAGTCCAAATTGGAGCACCAAAAAGGCCACCCTTCTCCAAGCTGTGAGAAAGCCATAAGCAGCCACAAGCTGAGATATCAGGACACTGCAATTCAGGAGCCTCCTCAATCGCTTCGGAAAACCGTAGACCACTTGTATCCACTTGCTTTGACCTGATCCAGTTAACAGCTCTACACGTCCAAGGAAGGTGCAGATTTTCTGAGACCTTACGACCAGCTAAGGCAACTAAGGACCTATTGCAAAGGTTATTAGCGCTATAGTCCTTCCTCTGCCTTAACATCTCCTGCACTGCTTCTGCTGCTGGATGACGACTCTGGTATAGGATTAGCATTCTCCTCGTGTTTGGAAAAGACAGCGGTAAGAGGAAAACACAAGCTCATTTGCCAATGTGCTAACCTACTAACAGGGCTCCTACTAGTAACCTTGAACAGCACCAGCTGGAGACAGTTGCCAAGAGGCATATTTCTGTCCCCTCATCCAACGAGGGTCCTTATCCAGATGAATGGATCACATAGCCAAATACAGGCTGCAGTACGTACCACCTCCAGTAGATGTTCAGAAGCTGGCTCTACCAGGTCGGCAGGTAACAGTTGTAGAAGGTGGCAAAACAAAGCCTCAGGACGGGGGACAGCAGTATTGCACACACCTTTTTCCCAACGACATTTACATAAGTGTGGGGCATTGCTCTGCGCAGCTGGCACAGCTCCAGCAGAACCACTGCGCTTTCTTTCTTACCAACATAAAACATCATGTCTCAGGCGGGCTTTTTCCTTCCTCTGCCTCTGTGCAGTCCTTACCTAGTCCCAAACTGAACTCCACAGGCGTCAGGTATCCCTTATTGTTCTGCTCCAAGCTGTTGAAAACAGTCTCCAGCTGTTCCAGGGTTAGGGGCAGTTCACTCTGGAGCCGCTGCAAAGAGAAAAGAACAAACAAAATTAAGGCAGGACTCAAGTCTTCCCTGTGACTAGCTACTGTCCCTGCCACCCTCAGCCCACAGCGATGTGCCCTTCCAGCACTGCATCCTGGCCAGGATGCAACAGTCTGCCTGTGCCTCCGAGTGATGACACAAATACCTGTTTGGACCCGCTGATACAGCGACACTCTCCATTACTGGATGATTTAACCAGGACTGCAGAGAGGGAACTTTGGGTTATTTTGTTTGGAGGGAGCTCAGAACCCTTTTCCTTCCCCACTTCAGAACCACTGCCTGCCTGCCTCCAGCCCTGCCCAAAGGTGGCTGGGGCACTGCCAGCCTCCTGTGACCACTGCTGCTCCCAAGAGCTCTCCACAGGCACATCAGGCACCAGCTCCATCTCTCTGGCCAGAGAGGGAGGACAGACTTGTAGGTGTCTGGATTCAGTTCCCAGCCCTTGCAGGAAATCTTGCAGATCAGAAACAAAATGTTCAGTCCTTCACAGAGAGTTAGCTTTCTTCTGTCATCTTCTGCCTTCTGGTTTTGGCTGGTATAGAGTTAATTTTCTACCTAGCAGCTAGTATGGGGCTGTGTTTTGGATTTGTGCCGAAAACAGTGTTGATAATACAGGGATGTTTTCGTTATTGCTGAGCAGCGCTTGCTCAGAGCCAAAGCCTTTTCTGCTCCTCACCCCACCCCACCAGCGAGCAGGCTGGGGGGCACAAGGAGTCAAGAGGGGACACAGCGGGAACGGCTGGCCCCAGCTGACCCAAGGGATATTCCATACCGTATGGCACTGTGCTCAGCATCTAAAGCTGGGGGAGGAAGAAGAAAGAGGGGGACATTCGGAGTGATGGTGTTTGTCTTCCCAAGTAACTGTTGGGCGTGACAGAGCCCTGCTTTCCTGGGGGTGGCTGCTGCCTGCCGATGGGAAGCGATGAATGAACCCCTTGTTTAGCTTTGCTTGCGCACGTGGCTTTGGCTTTACCTGTTGAACTGTCTTTATCTCAGCCCATGAGTTTTCTCACTTTTACTCTTTCAATTCCCTCCTCCATCCCACCAGGGGAAAGCGAGTGAGCGGCTGCGTGGTGCTTAGTTGCTGGTTGGGGTTAAACCACAAGAGGACCATATCATTGTTCCCACAACAGAGACAAGGAGCAGAGATTTCCCTTCATAATACACGTACAGAGCACTTAGTGCGGAGAGGCACCCAAAGGAGCTTCCAAATAACAAAACGCGTAGGTTAAAATCTCATTACTTTCCATTAAACCTGCAGCTTTACATAAAAGTTTAATAAAGACTTACTAATGTAACTACACAAAATTAGACATCATACAACCCAAAACAAAGTGAGTCAATAATTAGACCAGCATGGACTTGCCAAGTGCTAATTACAGATGGAGGGAGAGATGGGACAGGAAAAAAACAATCCACATGTAACCATCTCTGATAAACCATTAAAACAACACTCACAAAAAACTATAGAGATTCTCTTAACAAATACTGTTTTTAACAGAAAGCAACACAACACATTATTCTAGAGCAAGGTTTTAGTTCAGGCCTAATAGGAGTTTTTGAGATCAGGCTTTAGCTATGACTGAGACAAAAAGATTATACAGCTTTTTTTTGTTAAGAGGTTGGTGGATTTTTTGGTTATTGTTGATTGGGAGGGGGGTGTTCGTTAGTTGTTTTTTTTAAATTAGACCAAAGATTTTTTTTTTCCCCAGATTTCCCATCCACTGCACGCTTAATGTTTGTAGGAACTGTTGCAAATTTATTTCATCTTATGCATTCCTTAAAAATTTTGAATTGCAGTCCCACTTGTCCCTGGAATTCTCTGGAGGTCCAAGGCCCTCCTGGGATTTTCAGTTCCTAGCAACCGGCTGTGTCAGTGTTTGACTCCCAGAAATCTGAATGAGATAATGCTCACACACACACACACCCCTGTCAAAAGTAAAGGCGTAACACATTCTCCCCCCTTCTGCCACGCATGACTTTACAACTCCTCCCAGGATAGGGGAGGATTTTTTTCCCTCACCTGCATATCCACCTTGGTGATAAAACCCTTCTCATCCTTGTCACACAGCTGGAAGAGTTCCCTTGCCTTCTCGAGCATCTCCACTTGCACATCTTTCAGTTTGCTCATTTGGCTGGAAGGAGAAACACCAGAAGCTACCCCATCCTCTTCATCCCCTTCCTCTTCTCCTTCCCAGCGGGCGGATCCCAAGAGTGCTCCCCTCTGGTTCTCCATCTTCTCAAAGTCTTTTCCCCCAGGGCAGGAGCAAATGGAAGAGCTGTGGGGCAGGAAACAGAGAAACCCCAGTCAAACACGGCCCTACATTTCCACCCCACACATCACCTAGTTACATGCCTTGTTAGTTTGAAAGAAAAATATTCAGCATCCGTATCTGGACTACATGACCCTTAAAGATCCCTCCTAACCCAAAATATTCCATGATCTCTTACTGAGGGGGGAAGGGAGGGAGTTTCTGTCAGAGGTACACAGTGTACACAACATGGGTGTAACCAAGCCTACCACACAGCCGTAACCCTCCACACTGTGATGGGCTCCAGTCCCTGCACCCACCAAAGATGCTCTTTTGCCACCTCTGAGCCAGAGGAGAAGACCTGTGGGGCAGTCAGAACTCTCCGTTGGTGAAAGCCAGGTGACAAAGGGAGCTTTCAGCAGACAAGAGGATGGGAAGGCAATATTAAAGCACGCAATTAAATCTGCATGGGAGCGCGGCGATAGTCCCACGTTAGCTGAGACAGGGGGCTTGACCAGGAGAGCAGGACCAGCTCCCAGCTCTCGTGCAGCTCCCTGCGTGTCCTGACCAGGATGCTTCTCTCTGGTCTTGGCTCCTTCAGTATTAACATGTGCTTTTCCTTCTCCTGTTGCTTTTCTTTGCCATCCTCGAACACCAAACCAGCATCACAACTGCAAGAGCCCAGAGCAGGATGAAGGCAGATAGGAGGAAGATCTGTGCAAGTGACAAAGAGAAGAAGGAACATGTCCCTCCCAGCCCTCTCCCGCCCAGGTTCCCCAGCTGGACCTCCACCTCTTTTTCTTGTTAACGCTTCCCAAATAGTAACTCCATCTCCTTTCACATTATTATGGCACAAAGAAAGGTCAGACAATTCCTACACTGGGAAAAACGTATTAAGCTGGGCACTCCTGCCCCCCTTGCCTTCCGTTCTGCCTTCTTTCTGCTCAGCCTCTGTTTTGAGACCTCATAAGCTGCCAAACAGAATTTTAATCTGAAATGTTCACCTTTATAGGAAGGAAACCACATGACTATGGAGACATTTCGGAGGCCAAAGAAAATAATTCATGTTACTTGCAAGTACCTAAACCAAAAAGGCTAGGAATGAAAGCACCCCTTTAAGCACTGTAAAGATGCACACAACACCTCCCTACCCCAACCCATCTTCCGACTTACTGAGGCCACGCAACACCCTCCAGAGAGCTTTTTCTTCAGCAACACCACCACATTTTTTAAGCCTTGTTGCACTGATTGCTTTAGACTCTCGCTTCTACAGATCTGTTCTGCATTGCCAAGCAGAACTGAGCTGTGCAAGCAGGCTGAGAGCAGATTTAAACAGTGCTAAGACAAAGAGGGCTTGAGGGTTGGTTTGCTGGGGTTTTTTTTAATCTCCAAGAAATTAAAGCCACGTATAGATGCTGTGATAACAAACAAGTTAATTCTGTTTGCACTCTTAGTACAATGGGAGGATAAAGAGCATGATGGCCAGGAAGAATGTCACGTGCGAGAACTATATGAAGCTGACACAAAAGGAGAAGGCTATTGTGTACCACGCTATTTGACTCCATTTATTACTGCTGGTTCGTGAGCCAGAGGGTGGTTCTGCTTCAAAGAACAAGCAGAACGCCTCACTCCCCCTTTCAAATCCATGTTTTTTCAAGGCACCTCTGTTTCATGTCACTTGAAGATACTTATTTGAAACTCTGCAGAAAACTACCTATAAATGGGTACTATTCTATGTTTTTATCAAATAGACATCCCTGCCAACCAATGGACACATAACTGCACCCAAGATTTGGGGAATATTGCAGAGGAAAAAAAGGTAAGAAAGCATGACAAGCAGGAAGGCAGGGAATGTCTTTCTCTCTCTTTTTGAAACAAACTCTCCTACCAAGCTTTTTTTTTTTTTTTTTTCTTATGGAGCCAACACAGCAAAATTTGGATACTAAAGATTGATTCTATCCATTAGCTGGACAGTCAGATTGCTTCTGATGGCAACTCTGTATGAATTAGTAGTAAAGAAGCTGGAAAGACCCCAGCTTACTTTTCACATTCAAGTAAAAGTTGCACAGCTGGTCTTGAAAGAAAAAAAAAGAATAAAATTACCCAAATATCTTACGCTGCATAGATTTTACAGGTGATTACGGTAAGGAATCACATAGCCACACTGAAGAATGATAGCTGTTGGCTGAAGCTTTTTGCCAGACCCATTCCTTCTGCAAAGACAGTCCCCAGCACAAGCAGCACCCTGTACCAGATGGTGAGCGCAGGCGGCAGCAGGGGAGGAAACGAAATGGGAGTTCAAAGCAAGAGCCACAACAGGATTGCAGAGAACAGCCAGAATGAGAAAAAGCACAAATAAGAAACACGTTCTCTGCAACATCCCTCTAGCTGCCTAAGAGACACTGAGGTCCCCAGAAGATGATCTTACTTTCTTATTATCAGATTCATCATTTCTATTTCAAAAGCCAGAGCAATCCACGCAGACGCCGTCTCCCCAGCTCTGCTGCAGCAAACAAGGTTGTACAAGGAGGATGTTCTGTTCTCCAAGATATTTGCAAGCTGAAGTCAGACCCATTACATCCCTACCTCTAGCATCTCCTCATTTTACCAAAAGCCCAGCTGTACTGTAGCTCCCGAACACTGGCTAAGCTAAAAGTCTCTGAATTAGAAGAGCTGGGAGCCTGACACAGACAAGATTCTGAAAGGATTTCAGTCACATGTAAAAGACCAAGCCCATTTATTCAATGCTTGGAGCGCAGAGTCTCTTGTTCGAGCTGCTTCAAGTGGCTTCAAGCCAGGTGTGGCTCTTTCAGTGGCAATGCAGACTCGTAGAGGACCAGAGTGGCAAATAAGAGAGAGCCCCAGAAAGCAAAATACACTGCAGCTCTGATGGACTTCTCTCCTAGAAGCTTCTCTGACTGAAAAGCTCTTCATCTCCATCCCTGTTGGTAAGGGCATTGCATAGTATAAACGCAGATGAAACACAAAATAGATCTCAGTCTAACAAGTGCTGTCATACCTTCCCTGCTCACAGATCATGACTGCAAACTTCTGGGGAAGCAGCTTTATCAGCAAGACATGGTACATCACTGAAGGACAACTTTGAAAGAGGCTGAGGTCACTAGAGTACTGCAACTGGTACCCAACAGTGAGGCCGGCAGAGCCAGATCACTCTCAGCGACAGAAAGATCAGCCTGGGAAAAGCCATGCTTGCCTGATGCAAGTGGAGAAGGCAGAGAAGACAGGTAAGAGCAGCTAATGCTTTTGGTCAGGCAAACCTGCCAGGCTCCCCCAAGGAGACACAGCCAGGCCACCTCCAGTGACAAAGCCTGGGGTTGCTACCAAAACTTCCTAACAGGATTAAATTTTCCAGATCTCTTCTGGCAGGACAAGGTAGTCATTTGAGTCAGTATCAATTAAGAATTAATTTCCAGACCTAGCCTAGAGTCAGGACAATCTCTGTATCTTGGGCTGCTGATTTCATATGATCATAAGAACATCCGCAACGGGTCACTGCAGGGTTCATCTAGCCCAGCATCTTGCCCTCAACAGTGGCCATGAATGGCTGGCGAGGGAAGAGTAACAGCAGGGCAAGCACAGCCAAGGCTTCCCTGAAAAGATCTGCCAGCTTCTAGCCACTGTCAGCCTGGGGCAATTCCTGAGACACTTGATTCCTCCCTTGTCTTCCAAGACACTCGTCCAGTCTCCCTTTGAATCCGTATGAAAACATTCACTGTTCACACGATCATGTTGATAGAAACGGGGTGCCTGCTGCAATCACTGGGTGCTGACAAAGCCTCACAGCACTATTCCAGTTTTCTGGGTACATGGTTTGACCAGCACCCGCTCCATGGAGTCTCAGCTTCAGTTCAAACAAGTTTTTCCTGCCAACTTCACATCTGAGAACCATGGCAGAGACCAAAAATTCTTCTCCCAGGGCCCAGGAGATCTGCAAGGAAGATGGAAGTGCCAGGGACACAGAGGCACCAACGGGCTCCAATTGCCCTGGACAGCTTCAGTGTGTAATGTTCTTCTGCAGCCCCCTCTTCCCCAGCCCCAGGGGTTTGGCTGCCGGTGCTCGAGGTCAGCTCCGATATCACACAGTCCAGATTTGGGCAGTGTCCAGCGTCTGAACAACCCAATATAGAGCTTGAGAGAAAGCCAGTCTTCAGGACCCACGGATTATACCAGGTATCTCCTGTCACAGAGCATGCTGGGGCCCAGCAAGCAAAAATTCACCTGCTCCTGCAAGACAACTTTCCCCGAGCCTGGAAAGCAAACACAGATCTTCTCAGACACAGCACAGAATGGGAAATTCAACGGCCAGTAAAGACAGCTAACACCAGGTCTTGTGTTTCTACACAGAGGTAACTCAGACCAGTCTTACAAGTGCAGTTTATCCACCTGAGGCATAAACTCTCGTTTGTCCTGTGCAAAGCTGTGCCAGAAAGTCAGCTGGATCCCATGGGCATGGCATTCTTTGCGGAAATCATAAGACCTGATTTTTAATCCTGACTCTGCTTGCCATATGGCCCTGGGTAAGTCACGTCACCTGCCTATGCTTATAGATTGTCAGCTCCTCCAATTTGGTTCTGATGCTTGTGACAGCTGGCATTTTATTTTAAGACTCAGTTCCTGGAGACTGATAATTACATGTGAAACTCAAGCATCAAAACAGTTACAAAGCCTCGAAGCTGAAGAATGAAAAAGTTGGACACAGAACTTGAAGAAACTGCAAGTTTCAACAAACAAAAGAACAGATCCGACACACTTTCCCTGGAGAGGGGAGATACTACTTTCAAGGCAGCGTCGCAAGGTCATGATTTCCAATTTATTGTCTCAGAAACTTCTTGTTGTAGCAGTAAGCAGTATTAAAGAGGTAAAGAAAAGTCATGGCTGAAATGCTATCAACAGCCAAGCCCTTATCTATATGTGACCGTGACCAGCATGTGCACATGACAGCTTTGGTTGTTTTTCTTTTTCCACAGCCCAATGACATGGAGGAAAGTGAGGAGTGCAGCCAAATTTTCCACAGCTGGTCCTCAGATGACCCCAGTCACCACAGGGCATTGCACACGCACTGAATACAGAGCATGCCTAGCAGTCACAGAATCATAAAACCGTTTTGGTTGGAAAAGACCTTTAAGGTCATAGAGTCCAACACTACCAAGCCCACCACTAAACCATGTCCCTACCTGCTATGTCTGCATGTTGTTAAATACCTCCAGGGACAGTGACTTTACCACCTCCCTGGGCAGCCTGTTCCAGGGCTTGACCACCCTCTCAGTGACGAAATTTTTCCTAATATCCAACCTAAACCTGCCCTGGTGCAAGAGGCTGCTGCTTCCTCTTGTCCTGTTGCTTGTTACATGGGAGAAGAGACCAACCCACAACTGCCTACAACCTCCTGTCAGGTAGTTACAGAGAGCGAGAATGTCTCCCCTCAGCCCCCTAAACACGCCCGGTTTCCTCAGCTGCTCCTCATAAGACTTGTGCTCCAGCCCCTTCCCCAGCTCCACTGCCCTTATCTGGACACCCACCAGCACCTCTGCATCTACATCGAAGTGAGGGACCCAAAACTGAACACAGGATTCGAGGGGTCCAGCCCCAGTGCAAGACAGGAATCAACAGTTAATGAAAAAGGAAAAAACTAAGCACAACTGGCTAAGTGGCTTACCCAGGATCTCAAAGCAAGTCCAGCGCTTGGTCCTGTGGAACTACAGGGGAAAGCAGGTTTTTGCTTTCCTGTACTGCTGAATTCTTGGTGAGGTGGTGGTTGAAGGGAATATTAAAGAAGAATCGTTATAGGTACATAGCGGGTGTCCAAGGTGTACCACAAACTGTGGTGCACAGATACTTGCTGGGCATTTTCCCAAAAGACATCCTCCTGTACCTCTGCCTAAGACAATATTATAAGAAGCAACAAAACCACCCTCCTACTAAAACTAAGTATTTAAGCCGTTTATTTAAACACATCAGAAAAACACCCACCCTTTCTAGTCCCAGTGCAGAAAAAGTGTCCTACAACTTTAAATGAAGGAATTCACAAGGCGTTCAGGTATGCAGTGACCACATTCTCAGTGCATACGTTGGATGAGATGGGTTTGATCTCATGCGTGAGAAGATACTACACAAAGAGATGAAGGGGCAAGGGAGTCCTGCAGCAGAAGCCTGTCGCTTCAGCAAATTACAAATGCACAGCAAAAGCACGCCAAGGCGCAGTAGTACAAAGCATTTGTTACTTGCTCATGGAATGGGAGCGTCACAGGGGAACAGCTGAGGAACTGGTACACTTAAGAAAAAAAGGACAATAAAAGCTTCACAGCTCCTTCTACCATTTTATATCAAACATATGCCACTTGCTCTGTTTGTTCTACCTTCCTTTCCCTCCCCAATGTTTTGAAAGCAAATAATGACTATAACAAGCGTTCATTGTAGGACACAGTCACATCTACACATCCCAGATTTTATAGTACTGTGAGATTCAGTGATCAAATACACATTTACAATTATTATCCTAGTTGCATGCAAAAAGCATATACTCTAAATGCAAGGACAAAATTATAGCCATACAAATCTGACCAGGTGAAGGTAGAGCAGAGGAACGACACTGACCCCCGTGTCAAACTGGCTTCCACACAGGCTGAATTTCCAAAAGCTGCTCAAAGGACCTGGGCACCCATTTGGTAGAAATGGTTTTAAAAGGCTCTGCCATGGTGCCTGAAAAGGCTGGGAGAAGAGCAGAAAGAAAAGAATTATTTCTTGATATACTTTGTGCAAAATTAATTTTGCTCTTTCCCTTCTCAAGGAAATGTTTCCATTGTTTGGAATTTGTTTGGGTGGTTGTTGGGTTCTCCCTTCCCAAAGGGAACAGCAGGAAAAGAAATACACTGAAAAATTAGGAAAACATCAATTGTTTTGTAAGGGGGGGTTCTTTAAAAAACCCAAAGAAACCCATACACACCCTGGGCAGAAAGCCTGAAATCAGGTGTAATATTTAGAGCTACACTTCATTCACTCTCTCTCTCTCTTTTAATTGCTTGCACTTGATTGTATCCCTTTAAGGAAACAGGAACGAATCCAGGAACTTTTGTGGTGTTTACTCAGCAGGAGATTAGCCCGGCTTGATAGCCCTGAGCTAACCCCTGCTGCACTATGGATGGATGACTTCATCCTGGGATATGCCAGGACAACACGGAGGTATAGCCCTGAGCCACAGACAGCTTCAAGGCTCCATCACTCTGAAGAGCATCTTTAAAAACAATTCACCGTTTCCCTCGCCCGAGTTCATCAAAGGGGAATGCTTCTTTATGACTTATCACACCAGCTTCTTGATCTTTGTTAAAAAAACTTGCCACCCATAAACTTGTTCGATGCAGACTCTACTACGCTCTTATCTGCAAGCAATCGGAGACTGCTAACAGTTCTCTTTTTTTTTATTTCAAGAGGTGAACAACGGCACTCACCGATACTTCCCAATTCAACAGCACAACAGAAAGCACCGACGTGTGCCAAGAACCATCAATACAATAACTTCAACACAGATGGGTATCCGCAACATACCACACTGATATTCTTTCCCCCAGAAATTGCCACAAATCCTCTGGCACAGCCCCACGCCGCTCCCCAGCTGTGCCCATCGCAAGGCAGTGACACTCCGCAGCTCTCGGACACTGGCACAGTGTCACAGCATTGGCACGGCAAACACCGAGTGTGTGTGTTTGCACTGGAACCACTCCTACTAATTGGGGTTTTGGCTTTGATGGGTTGTTTTGCTTGGGGAGCGAGGAGAGAAAGCATCAGTTTTTCCTCTAATAATATTTGGGCCAAGAGTTAATTCTCAGCAATTAAAACCAAAATCCAATCCACATTTTTTCCATAAACAGCTAATGGCCTTGGATCTGTCAATATAACTAGCACACAGCTGATTTTTCAGAAAACAAAGAACATGCCTGCCATAAGATATGATAAATAGCAACAGCTAGTTTCAAAACAACTAATTTTTACAAATTCCTTCTCTTTGTAAAGGTTTACAGCTTTCCTGAAACCTTTTTTTCTTTTTTCCTTAAAAGAGACAGAACAGAACACTGCAACATCTCATACAACGCAACATAAAGATTCATCTTATATACCACACTGGCAGAGGAATGCAAAACCCAGCAGTATTGTACCTTTTGGCTTCAGGAAGAAGAATTCACTGTACTTTCATAGGCTGGAGATCATGCTGCACATCCACAAAGGACATCGTTAGCCAGCAGTAAGTAAACATTGTTCACTTAGTCAAGTAGAAAAGCAACATTAAGCTTCCCCCTGATGCCACTGCTGTTAATGTTCTACCACAGATATGTGGTTGTGAGAGGACAGAGACAATCAACTCAAGAACATAATTGAGAGAGACAGGGTATTTTAGCTGTGAAGAGATCCTACAGCCCTTATTTGTGTTAGCTGAACACTGCTAACAATGTTGTGGAGTCGGAGCTAGATGCTGCTTTGAGTTCAGCAACCGGTAGGGAGATTACACCTGCTTAACACCAAGCATGTTGACCACAGAGTAAGCGTTCTGCTCTGCTGGTGATACCTATGGGCCAGGTAGGTAGGCAGGAGGCAAACAAACCTTCTTTGCCGGCCCGGATGTGGAAAAAGAGGAGAGAAGAAAGAGGACTTGGCGCTTGATATCAGACACGCTGGATCATTTTTGATTCCAAGTAAAAAATGAGCACTGGGAGCCCAGGCAAAGGAGATCCCTGCTGTCTTCTACTTTTTTCCAAGGGTTGGTGTGGCATGCAAGGACACCCCATACGGCAGACAAGCTCCAGATCTAAGCTGGTATTTAAAGCTCTACAAAGAGCCTTTACAGGAAATTGCATAAATGCAGGGCAACTCCTCAGCTTGTTTAATTGAACATCACTGGCAATTTCTTCCTGCCTTACCTGCCCCTTTAGCAAAGGGAGGACTTGCATGCAGAGCAGGTTGTACCAGAGACGACAACCAGAAGGCAGTGCACTTCTGCTGGGCTCGTGCCACTGGTTACGGAACAGCTAAGATGTTATCCAGGAAAACTCGACACATGATGAGCACCACCTTGGCTGCCGCAGCTCAGCAAGGACACATCAGCAGAAATGCTGCTGGGGAGATTTCTCTCACACCCTGCGAGCAGCAGAGGCACCGCTAAACGAGGTTTTTCCCCAGCCCTCAGGAATGCACCCACACTTGGTGTCTTGCAGAGAAAATTCAGGCTGAAAGGAGGCACATGCAGTCCTATGCTGGTTGCTGGTGGAGAGCTACACACACTCCTTCAGTGTCCCTGAAGTACCTCAGGGGCAAAATTCTATTATGCAGAAACAGCCTTTTGTTGAATAACTGGATAAAAGGTTCTAATGGAACAAAGCTTCAAACGCAAAATTTTGGGGTTTGTGCAGCTGCCTGTGTAACCAATTCCTGAATGGCAGAGATGGTGAAGAATTGTCCCCAGTCACCGTCGTCTTTAAAAAAAGAATCCATGAGCCTCAGATAAAACTGGGTGGTGGCAGCTGCACATCAAACAGGAGGAAGAACTTCTCTGCAAATCATTAAAGTGTGGGACTTGCTGACATGGGATGCTGAGGATATCACAGGCAATCACGGGCTGCAGAAGTGGCTGTTTTTTTCTTGCCTGAGTTTGTCCATAAAGGACTATTACACAAAAATTCTGTTTCTGATGAAAACTTTCTGAGCCACAAACAACAGAAGAGTGTACTAGGAAAGTACTGTTACACATTTATGCTGGGAAGACAAGGGTATCTACCGTTAGCTGCTGTTGGAGACTCAGCCTGGCTGCTCCTCAGCATGAACAGAGGCTGCTTTCCCATCAGCAGGAACAACCCTCGAAGCACATGGAGTCTTCTACCAAAAGGCCGACAGCATTTGCTTCATTTTCACCAAGGGCAGTCCTATAAACTGGGCTTGGTACTCCAATAGCCAAAAGTCAGGCTTCTCCCCGTAACCATCACTGCCATCAGACCCATCACCTGGCTGCTGAGCTCACCCCAGACCTCCCTGTGAGTCCTCAGATTCTAGCTGTCTGTGTAATAGCAGAACAAAGATTTTCCTTTCCAACAAGAAGCTGAATCTCTCTGGCTTCCAATCTTATTCTGTCATTTCTTCATTAAATTTCCCAACAGCCACCCGCTGTCCTGAGCTCAAGCCCTCCTGGCCAGCTGCAAGTTTCCCCTCAGCTGTTTCAGTGCCTTCTTCACATAAAGGCTAAAAATCCTGGGACAATCCAATCTCACCTGGAGTACCACGGGTGTAAACTCATATAAAGAAGAGATCATGAGCCTTACCTTTGTCGATCAAGATCCTTAAGCTTGAAATCAGCCTTATACAAACAAAAATACGTAGCCTTATGTTGTCCTCAAATAGTTCCCCCACCACACACACATAAAACATCAAACCAGAACAGCAGACCACCCAATCCCCTTTCGAAGAAGAAACTTCTGTTCGGTAAAGCATCCACCCACACTGCTTACTGAATACATGTGGCAGACAGTGACTCCTTCTGCGGCTGTGCCGGCAAGTTCTCCACAGCACTTGAAAGCTCCTTATCCAGAGGGCTGCAACTGCAGGGGGGATGCATGAAGTTCAAGCATCTTTTCCTCATCCCAAGAAATTCATCTCCCATATCTTGAGAAGCGGACACAGTGATCTCACTCCCATGATCTTTGCTGGGCTGCATGTTAGCAATGGGACCAGGGGGAGAAGCTTCACCTCACTACTCTGAATCTGCAAGATGCACTTAGAGGACAAACATGGTTTGCAAAGATTAACGAGCAGGAATGAGTATAGAGAGGATTTCCAGGCACCACAACTCCCTGCTGGAGAAGCCTCTCTGTGGCTGGTGCTGTATTGGTTTTGCCCAGGAGCGATGTATGGGACTCATGGACAGTTTGACCTTTCTGCAGATGCTATTAAAACAACAAACAGAGCAGAGGCAGCTGGGTGAAGCCAATTTCCAAGATGACAGTTAACCCATTCATAGCTTCGCAGAGATGAAAATGGCCATATGCACAGGTGCATGACACTTGGTTACCTATCAGCTAAGGATTTACCCCGATAACAGTGGGTATAAAGGTAAAGGTTCACCCCTTCCTGCGAGCTGAGGAGGTGTTGGCTGTGCTATGCAAAACACCTTTCCTGAAATGCCAGTGCAACCTGTGCACTGCAGAGGGATGCGATCCATGCCCCGAGTAGAGACACCTCTTGGCTGTCAGACCATTGAGGGGGGCACAGGTGAAGTCTTGGATCCAGGGAGTTGACACCCCCACACCTCCCAAAAGAAGAGAGGAACACTCTGAATATCCAATAACTCCAGGACCTTATACAAGATATCAGAAATATCCCCTCCCTTTCTCATTCGGGGGGGGGGACAATCACAGCAAAACACTAAAAGCTTCAGATTTCTACAGGCAGAAAACTAAAGCCCACAAGCCCTGAACTGCCCCTCTGCATAGTGGGATAAAACATGCAACAGAAGGGCACGTGTCCCCTGTGTGCCAGCAAGGAACAGCATTTGAAGCAAACTCATAAGCAGATGATATCTCAGAGGCGGTTTTGTTCAACTTGTACAAAGTTATTCTAAGGTGAAATGACTGGGGAGGGAGGGGAAATACTCCCCTCTGGCAAAAGCTGTCACTGAGAAACAAGCCCACAGCAGCAACACTGAGGTAGGATTATAGAAAAGGGGAGGGGGGGGGGGGAGGGGGTGTAGGTATGCTCAGTGGAAAATTTCCTGACAAATAATTTTAAATAAAAATTTCTAAGTTTTCTCAAAGTATGCAGCAGAAGATCCTTAGGTTTTAATCTAACCAGCTCAAGATATCCACTTCATCAGAAAACATCACAATCCCACATATTCTAAGCATGTACTTTTCCCCCTTTACTTTTAAAAATGTAACCGCTTCCCAAATCAGCAGTTTCCCAAATCAATGAGTCACTAGCATTAGTTAGGCAACCTGCAGAACCACATCAGAACCGAGAGCAAGCTTCTTCAGCTCAACATTTGCAAAGACCTTGGGTGATCCAGACTGAAGCATTAACCATGTGTTAATTAAGCACCTCCAGCTCTTGAAAACCAATCAATAAATTTGCCTTGCTCCAGCAGGGGAGTAACGACCATTTTCTGCAGCGATATACAACGCCACGGCACTCAGCGAGTTCTACTCCGCTGCTTTAAAGCAAAAGCAGGAAGTCAGAACAGAAAGTTCCTAGGAAGAAACTCTGCGGAGACACGGCAACTTGCAAACTCGTTCAGACTTCCTTCTCAAATAATTCCTTGCCCAAATGAGAGAGACTTTCTCCCTTCCCCTCCACCCCATCACACAACCTCGTTTTCTCTCTCTGCAGGTATCCCCAAATACCTCGAGAGGCAGGACAGTAATGCTCCCCTTCCCTGCAGCCAGCAGCGTATCCCACAGCAGAAAGCTAGCAGAGAACGAACACCACCACTGTAAATAGAGTATCAGAGCCGGTCCAAGCCAGGAGGTGTGGTTTGCAACGCTCCCTACGCATCTCATCCCCTTTCCAACACAGGCTAGCAGCCATCAGTTCAGAAAGCAGCAGAAGAAAACCTGCTCCCAAGGTAAATTCCTTGTAATCCTGCCCCACGCACAGCTGTGAAGGAGAAGGGCTTGTCTCTGAGCTGCCTTAGGCAAGAAAGGAAGAAGAGGTAAGAGAGCAGATGATCCCTCGTCTCACGTCGACCTTAGCTTCCCTGAGAAACACTACCTGTGCCTGTAGGTAGCTCGCTGCCGACCTCCCATACCATTTCAACATAAGCAGGGCTGGACACTATCCCTATGAATCCTGCCTCAAGTTTAATTCCATTTTTATATAGCTGGCAACCTGTTTCACAAAAAGAAGCACAGAGATCTTAGGAATAAAGAAAGCAAAGCACAAGATGATAGCGCAAGGAACGTTTTTCCAAAGCACCATAAAACACACCCCAGGGGTGGGGTGTGCACCCCAGCATGTTCTCCCTAAAGCAGCCTGGGATGCCACCCTCTATCCTGCCGCTGACCAAAGCACCCCTTTATCCCACAGCATCGCCAAAAGGAAGCAAAGCTCCCCCAACCCACTGACAGCTGGACATGCTGATGGGGATTTGTCACTCGCAGCTCCAGAGCCTCCAGGCAGCATGAAGTTGCCCTCAGCTGTGTTAGCTCCCACTAGTTAAGCTGGAGGATTTCTTGGAAGGTGACAAAGAAAAGGAAAAAAGAGCATGTTGAGCCCCTGGCAGGCTGGTTCTGCATCACCTGGTATGGTTTTTCTCCCCTTTGCTCACCCTGCCCCAAATGCCTCTTTGTGTCAGCCCTCAAGGATAATATTTGCCCAGCAAACAAGCTTTGTCATCCAAGTCATGAGCGGGGCAAGCCCAGCCTCCATAGAGAGCAAAACCCGCTCATCTACCAATTCCCGTTGAGAACGCTCCAGCTGGTATCTCATCACCCTGCAAACAGAGGAGCTCCGTACAGCTCCATCCTCCCAGTAGCAAGGGACAGTGGGACCAGCAGAAAGCAAAGGGAAAGGTGGGTTCCTCCCACTTATAAGACTGTTATTTCAAAAAACCCGACTAAAAAAATGCATGGAAATACAACTACAAATCATCACATTTGTCTTTAATACAGGTTTAAGAGGGCCAGCGAGCTCCCCCCTAACCAGCTGGGAAGGCTCAGCGCTGCCCGTGAGGAGCGTAGAGCTGATCGTCCTGGTCTGAGAAGAGCTCTGCCTTGCCTCAGCCCCAGGACCACACATCCTTTGTGGCAGGCTCTAGCAGTGTAGCTGAGACAAAAAAACCCCCAACAAATCTCCGTCAAATGAGGTACCTGTCTTTACTCACCATTTTGTCTACTGTTGCTGCAGAGATGCTTAACGTTGAACCATGGTCTCAGCTGGGATGTTGCTAGAACAGCACAAAAAAAGGGAGCAAACCGCTCTTCTCCACCTCACAGCCTGTTCTGTCTCTAACCTCCTCCCGGGGTCCTTTATAAAGCTTCTCTTGGTACTGACCAGAACAAAAAAGCTTATCAAACACCAAAAAATAAATAGCATTTTGGAGCCACATTAATGAATCCTTAGCATTACATGGATAAAGGTCAGGAAATACAAAAAGTTACTGTTCCCATAGTAATGCTAATTCAACCATACTGCACATCCTGTGTATTTAGTGGTACATGTTGAAAAGAAAAAGGCTTCATCCACCAATGCCAAAAAGGTTTTTGATTTAGTAAAGACACTTGAATACCACCCCCTACGTGCAATATTTATTGTGTAGAGAAGTGAATTTTCAGATCGAAATGGATTAAGCCAATCTAAGCATCGTTACAGCTCCCCACACCTAGGGCAATGGCAAGAGCTCTCAAGCATGATTACAGGCTGAACGTTGTTTGCCCAACCTGAACAGAGGAGAGGGATCCAGGCGTCAGAAGGGGTTGAGTCACCAAATCACGGTCGCTGTTGATTCTGCACTTGGATGCAGCAGGGAGGTGGTAAGAAAGAGGGGAGAGAATAACTGACCAACTCCCTGCCCCAACCCCCGCCCCCCACCTAGTAAATGTTAATCCATTTCTGTAAATGCTCATTTATTTGATACCGATGGCTTGAAATAGCCCCCTGCCTAGTATCCCACCTCAAGAGCCTGGAAACAGGTTGTGAATGAACTACAGCCATGCTGACGTCTCTCAGCACAAATCTGTGTCTTGCTCTGCTCTCTGAGCTCCTGAGGTCTTATCATCATGCTTTACATAAAACCCACACCACTCTTCCCAGAAGGAACAGCTACAAGTGGTTCATTTGCATTTAGCAGCTTTGACTGAGCGACCAGATTTGCATAGGAAGCAAAAGTCTCTTTTTGTGTCATAGGAAATGCATTAAATCAAAGGGGTTTGTGCATCTGTACCGGAGCTGAGGATTATTGCTCTGGTTATGTTTCTGGGAGGAAAGAAAGCTAAAGCAGAGATGTTGCAAACTCCTTTAGAGGTCAAAGAGGAAGAGAGAAGGCAGCTTTCAAGCACAGGAGAAATGGGTGCAATGGGATTAAACATGAACATTTGTGGGGGCGACCACATGTGTCCTTCTTTCCTTCAATAAATCTGATTTTTTTTCCTATTTCCCGTGATCTCAGACAGATGGGCGCAGTTCAGGACAACAGACATCTCTGGACTTCAAAAACCTAATAGGTGAAGAGAGAGGCTCTAGCAGTGCTGCTGCTGAAGTAGTCCTCAGCCCTGCTAGATACCAGGGCACCCGCACAGCCCTGCTCAGAGGACATCAAGCTGATGGAGTGGCTCATGCAGCGACACCAACCCCGGAGTCCGCAGCAGGTCACAGGCACAGGAACACACAGCAGAAGTCCTTCTGCCCTCAGGGTTGCTGGGCGGCTGTTCCTTCACTCACATACCTCAGGCCCTTGCTGTCACTGTCCCATGGGGTGCACCTGTCTTCCCTTCTGGGCTCCAGCATCGAGTCTCCGCACTTTAAAGAGGCTTTGCAACCCTCCCCACAGCTGCAATGCCTGGCTGTTCCTTGGAGCTACACAAATCCCAGCCAGCATCTAGCCACACCTGCCAAAGGTAACAAGGATTTGGTCATGCTTTATCTTATCTAAGTGATGATGACGCTCGTCTTCCTCCTTGCGCAAAGCTCAGCAGCTCTGCACCTGCCGAGGAGGGGAGCTGGGCAGAGGCCAGGAGCTTCAGCCTGCAGCAGTTCACACCAGAGCAGGACAGCTCTGCTGGCCAGCCTGTCCCACCCCACAAACAGGCAGGCATTTAGTCCACAAGCAAACTTACGGGGGAAATAAGGCTCAGCAATACTTTTCTGAGGAAAATAACACTCGGCTCAACATATCTCATCGGACCTTCACCTGAGCTGCTAGCACGGGCACGCAGCTCACCTTCCCTAGACACAATACAGCCACGCTTGTACTGGCTTATCAATGGGCAAGGACTTTTTATTTTACAGGGAGTCAGACCATTTGTCCAGAGAGAAGACTCCAACATCCTTCATGCTGTCAACCAACAGGTCACCTACAGCTTAAATTCCCAGCTGGAGATGAGCCCGGTTTCCTGTGCTTCATTTTGCAGAGGGAAAACTGAGGCAGATAAAAGCACCACTCTTACTCAGACATGTTTTGCTGAATGAGATGAAGAGGCGTTCAGCTACTGTAACAGTGAGGGCCACCACGTTTTCCTGTTTCACGTATTAGATCTGCCTCCCCGCACCTGCACCTCTCCCTCCACACCCAGCCAAGGGCTTACAGTCTGCTTCTAACCCTCCTTTTCCAGAGGCTGGACTCACTTAGCTATGCCCAGACATAGCTGGATTCTTCCCAAAAGATTTGCTTTCCATAGCCTAAATGACATGTTTAGGCATTCCACAATTTTATTTTTAACACCACACTGCTACCAGTTCTACTTGTCTGAAGGTCTGCAGATATCCTGCTTGTTATTCTTCTGAACAGCTTGAAATTGGAAGCAATAAGCAGCTAGATACTCATTACCTTGATTGCACGGCTACAACAACTGGACTTGGCATTTTTCAGGCCCTGACTGTATTGCTTTAGCCTTCATCCAGCACACGTGCTAAAGGCTAATTCTTTCAAAAAACCGTAGAAGAGGTCTTAAGAGCTCTCCCCCTACTCATACTCTGATCTCATCTTCAGAAATGTAGGTTGCCTCAGCCCATGATACACCATCTGCTGCAAACAGCGACATCTTTGCATCTGCCAGGATCTTATCAGCATCACAAGCTCAGGCCAGCCCCATGCCCAGACAGCGCTGGACCACCGCAGCAGATGTCAGGAGGTTCACAGCTCCCAGTCACATTTTTAGAGGTCTCCTGCCATCGTCAGAACAACACAAACCTTTCCTGCAAGGCTTTCAGGTGTATGTAATCCTCAAATGTCTTTCTGAACCAGGCAGTCCCTTCCGCATAGATGGGGCCATTAACTGGTGCAGAAAAGCAATGCAAGGTCTTGTACCAGCACAGATATTAAAACTACAGAAGCAGGAACAACAGCTCCTCCTTCAGATGACATCTCTGCTGAATTAACTGCAATCACACACTTCACCAGATAGAAAGGAGGGATCTCACAAGCCTCTCCGCTCTCCATCTCATTACTTGACAGATTTTCCTCCAATTATGCCAACTGGATGAGAGCACTGGACCCTTCCAGAGTGTCATACCACACCCCATTTCCTCCAAAGCAAACCTATGATTAAAGCCACAGCCTCTAAGAGCACAAGGCAGTATTTGCTCCTGCTTTAGTGCTCTGTGATACATGGTTAAGAGAAAAACACTCGGTTAAGAAGTCCACAGGGCTTCCCAGTCACTTTACCCCAACCCGAACGAAGCACAGGAAAGCCCACCGTGGCTCCAGACTTGATTTGAAAGTTCACGGTACAACAATCTACACACAACTCACGACAGCTATTAACCTGAGGTTTGGCATCATTTTATCCCACAGCTCACAATATTTGTTATTGCACTTGAAGCCCATAGGTCCTACAGTCAAGTAAAATACCGAGATTCAAGCATTGCTGGCAGCTTATACAGACACGCAGAAATCTCCAAGACAATCAGAAATCAGCATGAGAAAGCAAATCAAGAAATAATTTTCAAAAAAAACCCCACTTAGTCATCCCATGGCACCTTTTTAATTATTTTTTTAATGGCTGGCTGATATTTTTTAAAAGCTTAGAGCTGGCAAATCTTTTGAACACACAGCATCAGGAGTTGCGCTCCTTGCCGCTGCAGAAGCATGCAACGAATACTTAGTGGATCCACCCCAGTGCTCCTTGCATAGCTGCAGAGGTCAGGTTTGCTTAGTAAAATGTGCAATTAGGTCCACGCATAGGGCAATCCTTCTCGGCATCAGCCAAGAAAATAAAGCTTTACGATGCAGGACAGGGAAAAGAGAACACTGCTAGAAAAATATTAAGAGGGGTAATCAGAACATCAGCAGCATCTCCATTCCAAGCTGCCGGGCTATCCATACCTCAAAGGATACACGTTGACAAAGGACAGAAAGCCTTACTAATTGTTACAATTCTGCTCTTTTGATGCGACAACAAAATGGATCATTCAAGATTCAGACATTCAAAGAAAACCAACCTCAGACTTTATACGGACAGCAAGCAAAGGCATCTGGCAGGAACAGGGAAGATGCTGCTCCGCTCGGTGGAAGACGACACATGTGCTACAGCTGAAGTTTCTAGTCACTGTCTTTAAATCCCAGATGAGCTCCTGCGAGCAGGTGAGGAGAGGTGGGAAGATCTGGTCCCCAGAGCAGCCTTGTCAAATCCAAAAGATTCAGTCAGTGACATGTGGGCTATATTATGGAAGCCAAACCTAGTTTATTGTACATAAGGATCAATATCTGCAAAGCTCTCTGACCATGAAGAACATTGTGCATGGAGCTGTGCCCATATGATTTTTGTTATTGCCAACTGTCCTCATCCCATTACTTTATTCTCTGAGGCTGCCTGGCAAAGTCATGAGTAACAGCATCCCCCAGCACTGTCTGCATGCTCTAAAGACAGCCCCAAATGGAGTCCTCCTTTGCAACACAGTTCTCGGGTGAGTAGATGGTAGGCTCTTGATTCGTTACATGCACCAAATCTTCCTATTTGATGGTGACAAAACAGCCAAGCAGACCTTCCAGCTGGACTGGTTATACTACCCAGCTTAGCTTGCCACAGCAGGCAGACCAAGAGAAGAGCGATGCTCTGGAGAATCAGAACAATTTTGTTTGCCCAGCAAGATCGCTTTGGAGAGATTTTATACCACCTTATGAAGGATCCTAAAATTTTATGCCTTGGGCCTCACATCTGTCTCTGTGCAACAGGATGCCCTGGCAAAGACAGCATTACTCCACTCCAGCCCGTTGCATCCTCAGAACCTCCTCTGGAACCCCCAAACTGGACAGTGAAAGGACAGAGTAGACTGATTATCTCTTTGATCTAGAAAAGCAATTTCCACAGCCCTCAGGAGATGTATATATACATTCATCTGTATATACCTGCTTATGCTGTCCTCTGAAATAGGTAGGGAATAGCTCAAGAGCATGAAAAATAAGATGCAATTGCTCCTGAACCTGGTTAAGGCAAGGCTGGAAGTTACCGGTTTTCTGAGAGCCCCTTGATGCACAACAGCCTTCATCGCCACGGGAACGAGCAAGGACTCAGTGGGTCATGTCTAAACAAGCAAGCGGTGTTTGGATTATCCTGCCTCCTCAGGACTTCCCCGAGCACAGCCATCGCCCTGTGTCCGAGGCTGGCCATCGCCGGCCTCTTTTCCCCTTGGCTGCTTCCAGGAAGTCCTACAGGAAGGACTTGAGGCTCGACACACGAGTTCACTGAAGTGCATCCCATGTGCACGGGATGTCAAAGAGAAAAACGCTGCAGTCTTAGGAGAGGGAAAGCTCTGGTGTTTTTTCCTTCAGAAGAGAAGGAGAAGCAGCACTAACGCAGCTGCTGTAGGGACCTGCACTACTTTTCTGTGCAGTGTCATCTGCACCTGGGTCATGGCAAAAAAAAAAAAAAAAAGAGAAAATAAGAGAACTCCATTCAGGTCCAGCACACAAGACCAAAGCCCCCGGACAGCATCGCAAAGGAGCCTGCAGGCTTCAGAGCAACAGGAGAGGGGAGAAGGTGGAACAGCCGGCAGCCCCCAGCCCGGACCCCACCAGGGCAGTGCCCCCCGTCCCATGGCCACAGCTGCGCCGCCGGAGCTTGGCAGGGCAGGTGGCTTTGCACAGGAACGTGGATCCTCCACGCCTGTCCTTCCTCGGCAAGGGCCCACCCACAGCCGGGGACAGGGCGGGTGTGTCGCTCTGGACCGGCAAGGACCCCCGCAGCACCCCGCGCCCCTCGCTCCACTGCTGCCGGGGAGGCCGAGGTGGCGCGGGACAAGGAGACTGAGGCGAGGGAAGGGGAGACCGAGACCGGGAGGAAGGACGGGGCAGGACGATGAGGCGAGGGACGGGGAGGGTGACATGCAGGGCAGGGAGGCCACAGGTGAGGGCCGAGGGCCGGGAGGCTGGCGGGGGCGGTGCAGGTGCCGCCAGGGCCCCTCGCTGGGGCGGCCGCCCCCAGCACCTCTCCCGCCCGGCTCGGGCCCTGCGGGGGTCCTGCCCGGGCCACCCGGGCGCCGACAGCCGCACAAAATGGCGGGGGGGACAGCCGCCCCGCCGAGGAGCCCCGTCCCCAGGGGCAACGCGCCCTCCGCCCGCCGCGGGAGCCCCTCGCACCGCTTACCTGAGCCGGCAAAGGGGAGCGGGCGCAGCGGGCACCTGCGGCCGCCCGGCCCGCGGGAGCGGAGCCGCCGGTAGCGCCGGAGGCGGCCCCGACCCGGAAATGAGCGGGGCCGCGGGCGGGCGGGCGGCCGGGCTGCCGGGGCCGGCTCCCCGCTCCCGGGCCCGACGGGGCTCCCCGGGCCCGACGGGGCTCCCCGGGCCCGACGGGGCTCCCCGGGGCCAGGGCCGGCTCCCCGCCCCGAGCCCCCCGCGGGACCCCGCAGCCCGGCCCCGCTCGCAGCCGCCGCCGGCATCGCCCCGGCTGATCCACGGAAGACAGATCAACTTAGCGGGGCGCGGCACCGAGCGGGGGACGTTTGCTTTTCGCTGTGAAAAAGCTGTTCGTTTTCTCAGCCGCATGCTGTATTAATTACACGGCTTGTGCTTGTCCCGCGACAGCGCGTAACAAAGTATCCTTCTACAGTTTACTGCTGTCGGGACCGGAGAAAGCGAAACGGGGTCTGGCTGAAGGAGCCAGGTACCCAACAGGCAGCGTCATCTGCATCGCCCAGCTGGGAAACAGAGCGGGGAGGGACAGGGTTTGGTTTCCCCAAGTGATGCCCCCAAACTGGAAAAGTCTCAGCTCCCTGAATAACTACTTAGTAACCCTTTCACAGGCGCCAAGCTCCTGTTATTCCCGCAAGATGGTGCTTAATTCCTCTTGGAAACCGGGGTTGACCCAGAGGCTAATATCATTTGAGGCATTTTGGCTTGAAGAAGTCAGAATTGAGCCAAAATGCACCATTTTTCACCTCCAGGTCAATGCCTCATTCATTGCGTGCTGATGCATGTTTACCCTGAGATCATTTGGAACAGGATAGGGCTCAGCAAAACAAACCCAAGTCGTGCAGTGCATTGAAAGATAGGTAATAAACCTTTAAATGGCAAGTAACCTACCACAGCCAGGTAAATACATCGAGAATGTTTTTATTAGAAGGTATATTTCTGCCAAAATAAATAGTTACATGTTCTTCAGCAAAACTTTAGAAAAAAGAAACAGGAGGGGGGGAAAAAAAGGATCAACAATTTAATACTGAACTCTTAAAGTGACTGTGAACACTACTTAGTGACATTGCTGTGTAAATACATGACTTGCGTATGCTATTGCTGGGCTAGTTGCTGCTCTGACATCAGGGATTTCCACAGGATCTCCGCGTGCATTGCGTGCCTGAGGGTCGTCTTAAACTCAGTGACAGCAGTGGAGTCCCAGGACGCATTTAGCTCAAAGAGCTGCTTTAGGTGCTGTTTTCAAGAGCAAGAGAAACCCCCAGAAGAATATGGTGTTTATTTCAGTTACATTTCTAAATCTTCCAGAACTAGAGGTTTCCTTCCCCCCTCTCCCCGTTCAGGAGAGCTGATGTGGATCCATCCCATGGATGCAGTTAAGAGACTGTAGGAGTGGAGCTGCTGGCAGAATGGAAAGACAGCAACATCCCACCAGTAGGCAAGAGGAGGAAGGGAGGGGAGAGGGGAAGCAAGTACTGCTGCATTCAGACACCACAGGGACACCGAAGGCAGGCAGGCCGGAGCCCACCGTAAAGGCACACGGTGTGTTTGGCACAAACCAACCGGCTGATGAGGCAGCCGGGTGAAGTGGTCCATTCTCTCACGGATTTAAGAGGAAGACTGAAACAAAGCTTGAGAAAAGAGTTGGTGAGACCCTCTGACTTCGGCAATGCTCAGCCCTGCCACCCACCACATCTAGCACGTGCTTAGCAGAAATGGACCCCTAAGGGATATGCACGGAGTTTCAGGTATTTCTCCCACAACCGCTGAGGCAAACATGAGAGCTCTTCTCTCAGAGGAAGGAGTGAATTACTAGATTCATTTTTTAAAACTGACAAAACCACTGGGAAACATACAACAAGTCCTAGGGACACCCTAGTGCTGCCAGACAGCAGGTTCTCTTTTATTCTCTGGTCTGAGTGCTGCAGGTATACAGCCCTCCAAGAAGTCACAAGAAAACAGCTCCTAGGTCCTATAGATAGTGGTCAGAAGTGTTTTCCTTGTACCCCTTGAAAAAAAAAAAAAAAATCACCTTGCAACAGTATTAGCAGTAGGGCAGGCAGCAAACCAAACATAACACACACAAATTGCAGCTTACAGACCATGCCATAGATACGGACCGTTGTACACAACACAAAACTACGGCGTTGTACAGGTTAGGGGCTGGTTAGATGCACCAGAAGTTTGCCATTAGCCTTGTTAAAAGCAGCAACTAGTACCACAGGAACGAGGAGGGAAAAAAAGTGGATTCCTGAATGCACAGACCCTTTCTGTGAAACGGTAGAAACGGCAAGGGTTGGGACTCTGCTTGCAGAGTTCATGTGAATGCTATAAGGAGAATTGGACATGGACTGCAAGATGAGCTTTTGGTCCAGGAACCTGACCTCCCAACCGCTGCATACTGGAGAGCGGACAAGCCCTGGCAACCGCCCGCTGGGCTGCCCAGCCACACATTTTGGGACCGACTGCTCCAGATGGCTACCTCGTTCCTATGAGCTGCGCAAGGGTAGGTTAATCAGCTGCGGCCCAGAAGAGAACACATGCCATAAGGTACATGCAGAACAAAGGCCTGAGGAACTCCCGTTACAACTATCACAATAAACCCCTCCACATCCAGTCCAGAGCCTATCATGAGGTTTCCAGGGATTTCAAAGAAGCGGGGTCTGACCTAGACAAGGCAGCACTGCAAAACAAAAAAGCTGCTCTTCAAAAGCAGCCACAGCCCTTTTTCTGCATTAGCGGGCAAGAAAGTCTTCCCCATTTTCTTCATCCTTTGCTGCTCATTCATCACAGATTGCAAGAATTTCAAGTGGATGTGTGAAACTTCTTTTAAGGAAGCAGAAGGTAATTTGAGGTATTTTTGATCTGCAGTTCCTTTATCAGAGCTTAAATCTATAATGCCAACAAGCTATCACACAACAGCCACCGCACCACCTGGGGAATAAACACAGGCAGAAAAGGGGTTAATACTGAGTGGTGTTTTCCCAGTATCCGTTCACACCCTGCAAATTAGCATAGGGAAAACAGGAGTTTCCTCCCTGAAGAGTTAGGCCTTATATTTAAAGCCAGGCTTTGGTTTGTGGTTATAGTTTGAAGTGTACAAAAGCTTCTCTTTGAGAGGTTAACGCAATAAAATAAATGACAGGCGAGGTGAGACACAAAATAAAACTGTTAGTCTCTTGAAATGCATGGACCAGAACCAGCAAGCCTTCTGGATCAGAGCACTGGAAGACAGTGGCACCAGCCCAGTCAGTTCTAATGCAAAAGGAGAACAGAGGAGATCCAGGGGATAAGGGTGCCAAGCTGCAATTTCTTAGCGCACTCTGTTGCCAAGAGAATTTTGTTTCATAGTTTAGTGGTTTACATAATCACTCAGTGGTTTTACCAGTCCAGGAAGAAGGGATAAAAAAACCCAACAAACAGTTGCATCATTTTCTCCACCCTTATATTAGCACAAACAAGGCAGAGTCAAAAGGGCAGCACAAGATTTTCTTTATATAGCTTTGCCCATCATAGATGTTTTGCTACTGGATGAAATGCCTTCATTTCTTGCCACTAAATATCTACATGTTCTTGCCAATTGCTCCGTGTGCTTTGGGGACGCGAGATATGCATTCGGCAAACTAAGCACTGTGCCTGTGCCATTCCCCCAAAGAAAGCAGCCCAAAGCAGTGGAAAAAAAGAAATCCCACACCAAACCACAAAGTAAACACCTTTTCTCAATTCCATTTTTTACCAAAGTCATCCTGTTCCCACTAATTGCCAGTAGCTTGCTGCTGGTTCACTTCAGTTAGTTACACCCATCTAGCAGTAAGCTTTTTCTGCAGGCTTTAGACAACCACAAGATTGACTTGTTTTATAATCCACTATTCCTATTCTGGTGTCAGAATCCTCCAATTTTTTTCTCTTCCTGTAGCGACTTCCCTGTTCCCTGATTGCCCTAACTATGTGAAGCTTAAGACTAAATCTGACTGCCTAAGTGCAGGCCTGCTTCGTAAGCTATATGCAGGCCCTTGTGTTACATGGGTAGGTTACTATCCAGGAAGGGCAGTGGGGTGATTTTTAAGTCACAGGTTTGTATTTGCACCGGCATCTCCCGGACAGTTGGTTAGCACCACAGCTGCCCCATCTATTGCCTCCCAGCTTGCAACAGCCACTGCAGAAAAGTCCCGATGCTTATCGGTCTCTACCACAAACCAACCAACCCATGCCCAGTGCAGGATCGTGCTGGTAGGAAACAGCACCCACCACCTCACCCACACTGCTCATACAGATGTGATTGAGCAGATTCACTACTTTCTCCAGCTATTAGTAGAACTGGGGTTATTTTTCCTTTCTAAATCAAAGGTGCAAAAGAGTCTATTATAAATCACTATTCAATGTATAGGCTATGTAATCAGCTTCAGCTATCCTATCCTGCTCCCCAGCAAAGACAGCGTGTGTTTGCTTTGGCCACTTGCATACTGTTTGTGCTAGGAGAGGTAGATGACGCCTCATGCAGCTAGACACGCTGCAGAAAAAGATAATACCAGAAGATGATTTTGTGGCATAGTGCAAGGACTTAAGCTTAAGTACATGCAATCCCCACAGGAAGCCTTGTCTTGCCCCGCAAAGAACAGAGTTCATGCCTCTGCAAAGGAAGTCACAACCAGACCACCGAGAAGGCAGTACCTTAGAAGGCACAGTCCTGCCCTGCTACAGACCTACCGGTTCTGGTCTTTTAAGGGACAAGATAAAAGTAGCCAGTTCCAAGCAGGCTGCATGTGCACCAACAGTCCTCACTTCGCTTCCGCTTCTCATGCTCCCGCTATTGCCAGCTGCAGAGCTCTACCTGTGAGCCACAATGCGAGACAGCCAAGCTGTGAGGCTGGTACAGCTACAAAGCCCAAATCTCTCTCACTCCAAAGCCTTGATGTCCAAACTCTGAGCAAAAGACTAAGCCAAGTCCCAGTTTGGCAGGAGATCCCTTTTGCATCACTCATTTGAGAGTTTCCTTCAGCTGTACGGTCCCTTAAGGAGCAAAGCCTGACCCCTGTCAGAGGCAGCCACTGCCCCAGCACTTGCTGTGACACTCCCACCACAAGCCACTCAACAGTAACGTGCCCTGCACAATCTCACCTTCCTACAAGCCCTTCGCATTGTTTCAGCTGCTAAGCTGATCCCGAGATAGTTAGGCTGAGCTTTTCCAGGGCAACCCCACAAGAATTCCATTCAGTGCTAGGAACGGGGCCTCAACCTCAACGTGTTTCCCTAGAAAAGTTCTAAATTACTTTTTAAATTAAGTTCAATGACTTAACACTCAAGGGTTCAAGCTGCAGCAGTTCCAAGAGGACAAAAATAAAAAAGGGAGAGACCATGACAACATGAATCTGGGTAAATACATGGATTTTTTTACATTTTTGCAGTTCCAGCAGAGTCTGCAGCAGGGCCAGCTCTGGCTTCCAGTGGGGATGCAGTTAAGGAACAGAGGAAAGCACGTGGCTTCAGCAAAGAAAGTCAGGAGCAGATTTGGAAGCATGATAAAAATTGGTTTGGCAAGAAGCTACTTCATCTTCCCCTAGCACAAAGAGCCAAGGGATGACAGATGATTTAAGAAAAACCCCAAGACTAACGCTCTAAAAAACAAAGGAAGCTAAAAGCTGTATGAACTTGAGAGCGTCATCTACGTCCCAATTATTTGGCGGTAAAAAGCCAATAGCAATTTAAAGTGCATTATTTGGGAAAGCTCAGCTGGGTCAGCATCAGCCTGGCCACAGGCAACGGCCACGTGTCAACACAGGTCTAGAGCAAGGTACCAGCTCGCGTGTGTCCTTGAACACGGAGATCCCTTGCCTGGCCCAGTGGGCAACAAATGGCTACAGTCAATTCCACCAGTCTCCATCCCAGGGAAATCCCCTTTGCAGCATACTCAGGAGCACAGGGCAGCCTGCTGCTGAGGGATGAGACTGGTCTCACCCTATGTCCGCTCCCCTTCCCACCCACCCTCATCCCCTCCCAGCAGCAGGCTCAGAAGAGCGGCAGGCACTCTTTCGCACAGTCTAGAGGTGGAAGCTTTATAGGAAACCCTTCCCGAGGGAAGAAGGAGGCCTGCATGTCCATGTTGATGCAGAGTAAGCCCAGCATGAGCTGGCGCTGGTACTCCTCCCACTTCATCATGACATCAGACAGGGAACGGTTGTTTCTCATCCACATCGGCAGGGCTTCACCACAAGGTGGTGTGGAAGAAATTGGCATGGTCTGGGGCCCTCCAAGCTCGAGGTGATAGTAAAGCCTGAAAGGCAAACATGTCAAGAATCAGTACATGGGCAGACTTAGCAGGTCACCAGACCAGAGCTCCAGAACCGCAGAGCTATTTTGTTCTACTACTGACTGCATGATCTTAGTCACAAGTCTCTGTGTGTGCCCGTTTTCCCCCTCATCGCTTCATTATTCAGGACCATGTGTCCTTGTACTTCACCCCCTTGCACTACGATCCAAATCGGAGCTGGGACCCTCTGCCGCCTACTGTAACTCACGATTTCCTGTGCTCATCCACGCAACACTGTCTTGCCTCAGCCTCAAGCCATGGCCTACTACAGGGAGTTCAGTTCAGCAGCACAGGCACATGGCACACAGACCCAAAGCACCGGCTCCCTCGGAAACACTCCGGTGTTCCCTGGTCACCTCCCCACCCAGTTAAGCCGGGCCTAGATCTCAAGGCAGAAAAGGTAACTTGAACACGAGTACCTCTTGGAAGGAACTTTTAGGGGACCCTGGGTCAGCAAATGCCACACAGACAAGCACCTCAGTCTTCTACAGGGAGCATGCAATTAGCTAGCATATTGTTTTAATCAGACCTACATCTTCTGCCCTATTGGTATGGTAACAGCTCCATCACAGGGTCTGCCCTGTAGCGGGAAGAAGGAAGGAGACCACGCGCCGACTCTATTCAACAGCTAAGGAAGCCAAGAGACCATGGACCAGATTTACATTTTAGGTTAAGCAGTAAAGCCCTCCAGTCAATTTGGGTCTTACTTTCTCTGCTCCAATGGAGCAGAGTCTGTAGAAGTGAAAGGGGAAAGGGGAAATGGAAGGATCCTCCAGAACAGTGCTGCGGAGGAAAGCAGCCATACCTGGCTGAAAGGTGGCTGCCCAGTTTCTTCTTGGCTTTCTTCACAAGATAGTTGCAGATTTCAGTCATTTGCTGCCTCATCCATCTAATATCCTCTGGGATATCTGGGAGCCATTCCAGCAACCTGGGAAGAAACAGGGGACAACCATTAGTTGGGACACACAAAGGATAGGATGAAAAGAATGCCAGCGTTGCCTCCTATCAACGTTTACATTAATATTAGTGACAAACGCTTAAGAGCCATTTACACTACCATTTATGGACTAAGGCAGAGAAGCTACGAAGGCTGAGAACAGCCTGGGAACTTGTCATTACATTTTATGTCTGCACTTCCCATAGGTTTCACCCATTTTCAGATTTGGAAAGTGTTTTTGCCTAAGCCTTTCTATTCCAAACTATCTCCCTTCCAGAAACTTTTCCTAGGGTGCTCTGTACTAAGAGCAAGCCTGACAGAGCTGTCTTTCCAGCCATGTAAGTGTAGAGCTGGAAATGGCTGGGAATACTCTACCCCTTACTCCAGCGGGGAACCACCTCTTGTGTGATTCCTACTTTCACCCCTGCACTCCCAGTTCAGAAGTCTCTCTCCAGGCTCCAAATTTTATCACCATTTCCTAGGGCAAGTCCCAGGACATAGCCATCTTCCTTCAAGCTGGAAGTATCTGCTGTAGCTAAATGACACATGAAGGCAGAAAAAGTTCTGTGGGGTTTTGGTGGTTTGTTTTTTAGGTTTTTTTTCGTATGTCTGGTTAAGTGGCAGGAACTCTTTCCCCAGGAGCTCTGACACTGCGGAGTTAGAGAGGAACCTACTCTCTGTCCATTCGTGCTCCACCAGCTACACAAAACATTTGCTGCACTGGGAAGACCACCACTGAGGGAACCAGCCGAAGGCCTACCTGACAGTGAAGGAAACTGCAGACTCCAGAGGCAGCATGTAAGGGACCATCATTGCCGTGGCCACACGTATAGGCAGCATGTTGGTAATGCCAGTCAAGAAACTTCTTCTTTCAGCACAAGCCTCCAGAAGAGCTGAAGACAGAAGAGAACATGGCTGAATCCCCACAATGGGGCTATCCCATTTCCTTGCCATACCGCAGAAGTTAGAGGTCTCCCCTCTCCACCTTCTTTAAGGAAGTCTTGCTCAGGGCCGGTGCAGATGAGAACAGCAGCTTTTAGCTTTATCAGACTCCCAAAGGAGTGAGCAACAAGACCCCCTCCTCTATTTACCATGCAGAACACTGTCAAATGAGTCAGCCTCTCCCTGTTCAGCCTCCACAGGGCAAATCACAACTTTAAGAGGCCTCAAGTCCACCTAACCCCTGGATATGGCCAAGCCCAGCCACAAGCAGCACCCACACATCCCAGTAATCCTCTGGACTAGTCAGCACAGAAAGATTGCCTGGAATGGCTCCCTTTGGATCATACCTTGGTTCAGTTTGGGAGGCAGGTGTTCAAAGATGTGCTCTTCAACAACAGCAAGGGCAGTATTGTCCTCAAGCTCATCCTCGCCTTCTGTCTCTTCCTCTTTCTTCTCGCCTGGAGGGGCTTCTATGGCGAGGAGAGGACGGGCAGGACTTGGACGATGAAGGAGTCCTAAGAGAAGTCAGACCATAAGGATGATACAAACTAGCTGCCCTTCCTTGCCTTTAGAGTGTCAATTCTGACTTACATCTATTGTAAGAATTACCATGAGTTAGAAACCCTGCTGCTTTAAGACCATCCTCTCTTCCCCCGCCAGAAATTCTAGCTTTTCCCCTTTAAGTACCACAGGGTGCTGTTCGGCAGCATTTTGTTGCTATAATCTGCCAGTCACCAGTCTTGCAGGCAAGATTTCCCTCCCGCAGCTTAATCCGCAAACACAGCTGCCTGCCTGCTCTTACCCCAGTAACGTGTGTGCAACAAAGGGCAAACAAACGTGCTTGATCTGCTGTACATTGACACCAGGTGGCATCAAAAACTCACTCAACCTGCTACAACAGTTGGAGGCAAGAAAGTCCAGGGCTTGCCTGTAGAAGGGTGTGCAACTGTGTCAAGCTGCCAGGCACTCAGGGCTGCTGAGGGCATGCCTGCATGCCGCACTGCTGTGCCACGTTAGAGGTACCCTAGCTGCACGTACAAAAAGAGCGAGGTAGCTGCAGGAGGTACAAACGGCACCGGTACCCAACAACTGTGTTGGTGTAGCACTGAGCACGTGCCAAAACCGCCACTTTGGTATCAGAGTGCTTACAGTCCTGCATTGCACTGGAAAGGTGTCTACTCCACCTCTGCTTCCTGAAATGCTAGAGTAAGGCTTATTAACAGAAATTCCATAATCTGATATTTGAGGCACAGCTCAGTTCTGCCTTTTCACCTTTCATATACACCACTGACAACCCTCAAAGCTTGGCACAGAAGAGGCCAGTCAGCGCACCCTACAAACACTCAGTGCCTTACCATTTTTCTTCAGGAAGTGCAGTGCATCCCGATAGCCCTGCTTGCACATATCCCGCAGCACCTGTGGACAGAGGAAGGCAAGACTATGTCACCTGGAAACTGTCTGGCTAAGCAGCACAAACATCCAGCTCAATGAGGGTTTAGAGGAATTCTGCTGACTCCTGAGCTATCCCAAGTCTCATCCTTGCCAGCCCTTTCCAGGCTTTGAGCAGGAATGGGAGGTACAATGGGAATATGTTGGATATTGGAATCACAGGATAATTCAGATTGGAAGGGACACCTGCAATCCTGCCTAAATACGGGGTTAGAGTTGCAGCCACCTCATTTCCCCTTGTAGAGATGATGCTGCTGTGAGCAGCCTTCAGCAAGTCACTCTGACAAGCAGCCCAGAATACTTCCCAGCAGATGCCAGGAAGGGCCACTGCATTTGCAGATAAAGCCAGCTAAGAGTAGCGAGGGGACAGGCAAAAACCTGTCCGAGTAATTCAGCACATGAATGCACACTTATTATGCCCAAATGCCAGGGCTATCTGAGGCTGCATTTGCTCAGAAGCAGGCAAAGCTGACTGCAGTGCCACCTACTCCACTGGCACTATTTAGGAGACAGTCACTGGCTGCAAGCTGGCAAGCTCCATCCTGACCTTAAAACACTCAAGAGCACATTGTTCCAATGGCTGATACATCTTTGCTTACAAGCGCGCCTGACTTCCTGGCAAACGCTGCTCTAGAGACTGCGCCATGGGAACGTGTTCCAAGCAACTGCTACCACCTAAATTCCAGCTCTCACAGTAGCAAAAGAAAACTAAGCCCCCTACACAACCTTGTGCAGATGGTCAAGGTTTGCCAAGTCACTGGGTTGATAATGTCAAGGTTAAAAAACAGACAAACATGAGACAAAACTAAGTGTCTGGAATCTGCTAAAGTACACAGTATGGCCAGTGCCCATCTACTGTCCCCAAGTTCTAGTGCTGCCAGGAAACTCACCTGTGGCTCTGGAGGAAACAGGGCCTTTGAGAGGCGGTAGAGGTTGCGAAGGTTGAACTGGATGCTTGTATTGGTGACTCTCAGCTCATGCATGTTTGTGGAACCGTCCCGTGGACAGATATCACTCTCTCCTGAGAATGGAGACACCGTAATGGTGTTCTTCAGCTCATATCGTGGCAAGTTGTCAGAAATCCCTCCATCAACATATCTCTGAAAACAAGACAAATGAAGCACTGTTCATTCCCATAACTGATGAAGTGACTTTTTTTACTATGTGTTCCCATTTTCTATTTGTGCCAACAAGTTGGGAAGAGAATGGAATACATCCACCAGTGCTGGAGGAGTCATAACCAGTGACAGCGCAGCTGTGTTGTCTATAATCTCCTCTTGCTACATGCCTTTCTTCCTACGGTCAAGTGTGTTGGTCACAAGTGTTCCATGAAAGGCATAGTCACTTGTGTGATGCTGACTTACATCTCTTATGGGGTTTGACTGTCATCCAGTTAAACAATATGACACACCAACAACCACCTGCAACGCACACTGTGACATTTTTCACTCATGTTCAAAATTACTAAGCTCAGATACAAGTCCCCACTGGCAGAAAGTTTGTTACCTAAGAGTAAAACCAGCTGATTTGTTGCCAGCAGGCTTATCGAGCAGAAATCCCAACACATGCATACACATTTGGAATCTACTTGCTGCAGTGTGATAAAAGAGCACAGGGGACTTGGGTTTTGCTCTTAACAGGCACCTTCTTATCAGAGAACGTTCTGTACCTATGTACCATAAACACATTTGTATTGCCCTTGCAGGAAGGGCAACCCCAGTAGCATGTAACCACTTCAAAATATTTGTTAGGAGCACCGTAATTGCGCAAGGAGCTGAGCAAGACAATCCCCATCACAGGCCTTTGGCAGAGTAAGCAACATGCTGAAGATAAAAGGAAGGGGATGTTGGTCAAGCCAAAAGAACAGGAGGTTTGAGACCTTTGCAGAGCAACAACGCAAGCTCTTGTGAGCCTCTAGTTACAGAAGAGTCCTGCTGATTTTGTATCAGGGTTGATCCTGCCATTTGCTGCTTGGAATCCTTCCCTTTGGACAGGCTTAAATGCAAATCATCATACAGGAGCTACATAGCCCCATAAGCAGTAGCTGTAACATCTTTCAGCTCTGCTGGGTGAGGAGCTGCGCTGGTAGAAGGTGAACCCAGGCAGAACATGGAAATGCTGGTTGGAAGAGGAGGCGCTCCACTCTCCATCATGCTCTGCCTTGTCTCACAGGCAGACTGACCACTGACACTGGTCCTTTGCTGCACAATGCCCAGGAAAATGCAGACGCTTTGCACTTTGTTCTCTCCTGCTCTGGATAGCAGACAGGCAGAGACCTCTTCAGGCAGCTTCTGTGAGCCTGGGGAAAGGTTCACAGGTTCTTGGGCTGAAAGCAATCAAATTCCTCTCCTATCGAGGCAACAGGGTCAAGATGGACTGCCCTTAGTTTCTCAGGGGCAAACTAAACCTTGGGGCTACCACTGCATACAGCCTACAGGTTCAAGAGCTGGCTTGCAATTACAGTTGTAGGCTACAGCAGCACGAACTCATAGCACAGGGCATTTTATCCTCATGTCAGGCCTTGGTCACCAAACACAGTATCAAGGCAGACAGAGATCTCTGCACCACCTGGATTTGGACAGTGAAGAAAGTGGAAGGATGGGATAGATTAAACTCAGAGAAGTACGCCGTCTCAGAAACAGTGACACTCAGCTGGCTTACAGGATGCTCTCTAGACAACAGAGGTGCCAAAAATCAGTTGAACCCTTGCCCCCTTTTAAAGCGGACATCAGTTTCCCCTAAGCCGAAAGTAACCATAGCAAATTGTCTGTCATCATCTCCCCAAAGCTGCTCCACTGGAAGCCGGACTACGTGCAGCTAGAGCTGGAGACATCTGGCTGACTCCCTCTGCAAGGGCAAGATGACGACAGGCCGAGTGGGAAGGGGACAGAAGCAGGCACCACCTGCTTTGTTCAAAAAAGATGGTGGTAAGCCTTTTGGTCACTTAAGACAGACAATAGTTATGCAGCAAGGCTGCAGAAACAAACGTTTCCCTGCGGGTGGCAGCATGAGTGCACGGATGCCATTAGAAAGAAGGCTTAGCAACAGAAAGGCGACCAGCAAAGCCTTCTCACAGATGGCAAGCCAGGAACACAGGTGCAGACCCGGCCCTCGGGTCCACCATTCCCCGAGCAATGCCGATTTCCATTCCTCACTGAAGACCAGCTGCCGCTTCTTTGGATTTGCCTGAATCTCTAGCAACCCACTCTCCCACCTCCTGCAAAGCCCCTAGCAGCAGAGCCACAGGCTGGAGCCACCAGGGGCCTGCAGGTGTGAGCACCAGCAGCTTTTGGGGGTGGTTCATGGGCTGGGCACCGCAGAAATCACCCCAGTTCCATTCCCTTATTGTGTCCTCCCATGCAGAGGGCCCCTCACTCACATGAGCTGACAATTAGCTTTCTGACCCTTGTTAGGGGTTCATCTCACCCACTTGCAGAAAACACTTCATGACTAGAGTGTGTGTTGACACTTCAGTTATTAACCCTTCCATTTCTTGGTTCTTTGAGAGTTAGGTGGTTCCCCCCCCCATCTTCATCATCTACTCCATGGGCTCAGAGAAGTAAACACTACAAATAGATTAAGAAGGCAGAATATAGATTTTACACCTTACACACAATCATACTGCTTGGAATACTGGTCCTCATGCCAGGCCTGTCAGTTCGTCCTGTGGCAAACACAGTCATCACAGGCATACTAGGAACTGTTTCAAAACCTTTTCTCAGGCTCATACCCAGCCTAATTTAACATTTACCCTCACCAGTGGTGCCTTCCAAGAGACAAAGAGCCATGGTTTTCTAGGGAAGAGGTAGGAATTATTTCCTCATCTCTGTATTCTCTCTCCACCTTTTCCCATGAGGAATTCTGACACAAGAAATCATCCTTCAGTGTGCCAGGGCAGCTGCACATTCCAGAAACCCTGATGTACAGTTTTGGAATTCTGCGATTTTGCCTGATCCACACTAGCCCCAAAGAGGTGTCAGGCAAGAGCCACTGTTATGCTCCCACCAGCTGTGGGACAAAAGCCCTGGCTGCTGCTGCTGAGAAAATACCAAACCATTACTGAATCTGTCACTTCTCTGAAGGGCTGGACATTGGACATTTCTTCTAGTTCATTTCCCTGCCCAACCTGCTTGCACAAGACAAAACAGCCAAGCTGTATATCCCACGGGAGCAAAACTGACCCCACTTTCAGGACACAGACAGCAGCAGGAAGCAGATTTGATGCTGCACTCTGACAGACTGAGGTGTCTTGGTCAGGTCAGTTACAGGAAACCAGGGCACACATACCTTAATAGCAGTTCTCCCTCTCCCTTTTGATTATTTACTTTGCCAACATACTGCCTTTTAACACGTGTATTAACCTATGTAGCACAAGGGGAGTCCAAGGGAGGTCCTTAAGCATGACCGCAATATCAGAGATGCTCCAATTCTGCAGAGCTTTCAGATGGTTACATTTCTAACATGCAAACACAGAAGGGACAAATTGCTCTGGACAGCCTTAGACATGATATTAAAAAAAGCTCTAGCAGGCAGCAGACCATATTCCGAGAGGAAGGACAGGAAGAACTCCATGGAAAAGAGGTCTGGTATCAGCACCACTAGTTAAAACCCTGCAGAAAGTGTCAGGCATATAGGAGAGGGACTACACACTTGTGATTTCTATCCTGGACCCAAATTCTTTCCACACGCAGAGGGCTGAAGCCTCAGTGATGGACAGCGTTGCTAAGTCAGCCAGCACCTGCCCTGACTGTGCTGTATATTACTATCCCATTAAATCCTCTAGTCTTCAGGATATTTGTAGCCAACTGCAGGCAGCAGTGAAAAGAAGGCACAGCCACTGTTGGAAATTGTTTATTTGGGAATTTCTCGTGCCTCTTCAGGTTAATTGCTGCCAGCAGACAGGCAATAAGACTGACAACACTGAGTACCAGGATTTCTGCCTTCTTATTTGTTAGTACATGATTTAATGAAGGAGCATCTTAAGAGTCTTACTTACCACTCCACGCAAGGTTGGAGGTATCAGCCCACAGTACACAGGGATAAAGGTGCTGCAGACACAGGCCTGAAGGAGAAAGAGATCCAGAATGTAAGAAGCAGGTTAAAGCCTTCTGAACCTATTACTCTTCTCAGAACACCACCTGGCTGACAATTATACTCCAGCACTAAGGCAAAACAAAACTGCATGCAGTTCCTGCCTAGCCCTCTGCAGTAATTTCCATTCACCTGGATGAGCTCCTCCTTGGAATGGAAGTCTGACAGTATCACATTTTCTCCATCAGAGACTCGTGTCAGGGAAATACCCAAACGTCCCGCTGCAACTTCATGCCCATTCTCCGGCACAGTCTTGGACAGGCAGAGCCGAATGATCTTCACCAAGTTGAAAGATGGATGGAGTGGGCCCAAGAACCTCTTCCGGGCTTCTTTTGACACTCTAATAATGCTGGCACCAGCCTCACCTGCAACAAGAGGAAAAAAAAAAAGTGCACCATGAAATTCATGCATGTAAGCAAAAGTGCCAGTAAACAGAAACATCAATGCTTTCCATCAATCAAAGTGATTCCAGCTCTGCTGTGAACGTCAGCTACATCTCAGGTGGGCAAGATGGACACTATGTTCCATTAGGGAATCAGCAACTTAATGCCTCCTTTGGTGCCCCGTGCTCAATTCCACAGCACAAAACTGGGCCCTGATGACAAGCAGAAGTCACACAAAGGCATGCCTGCCTTCCCTTTCACACGGTGACCCGGCTGTTTTTGGAAGAAAGGAGACATCTCATCTGCACAAAAAGGAAGGCATCTGCTAAGTCCACTCTCTCACGGTGACTAGGAGCCTAATCTGGCAAGAGTATTGGAGCTCTCCAGTGGGAAAGGAGAAAACAAAGCAAAAACAACAACTCAAGCCAAACCCTCAGTGCCCAGCATGCTGCCCTTTCACACACTGACTGCTATTTCCACATGCATCTCCTAGACACAGCAAGATACAAGACAACAGTTCCTTTAAGTAGCAGCCAACCACTGCACTCCCAGGGGCATTGGGAATATACATGTGAGAAGAATGTGAGGGGAAGATCTAAAGAAACCAGGAGAAAAAAAATAAAAATAAAAAAATGCTTTTGCAAATCAAGACTTCTCTCCAATGGAACTGAAGTTCAGTTTCCAGAGAAAGATGAAAGACCACCCGTTCAAGCCAACGGGAAAACCCTCCATTTTGTTCTCTCACGCAGTCCTGCAACTGCAGAAAGGAGGCAGCAGAATGAAAGAACCTGAGTTAGATCCAGGTTGATAAATATAACGGAGATAAAAACACCACCACCCTTAATGCTATGTTGACACATCCCACTCTTTTGCAATACATGTGTGCCAGCAACATGTTTTCCATTAACACAGCCTGGGAATATAATTGTGTGCTTTGGAAACCCATCAACACCAGCAGCTCAACCACGCACAGAACCGGACCCTTGAACATGACCAGAGATTCTGGGGTCAGGCACTGTGAGGTAGCATCTTGGCAGAAAATCCAAAATTCCCCCCTCTGAAGCAATGTTTAACACTATAATCCCAGCCTTTTGCTCTGTCCTAGGGCAATGTTTAGCAGTCTACTACCGATCTTCCTCAATTAGCAGTAAGCCATTGAGCCCAACCTGTCCCAGATAGTAGCCACATGGTTCAACAACTTCCCAAAGTGAAGTCAGCCAGCCTCGCAGAAACTACGTTTATCCCAGCACCACGCCATCAGCACTCATAACGCTCCCTAAGACACCTTCACATCTGACAAGGGAAGGAAAGACACACAAACTGCAACAGGGCCAAAACCCAAATGAATGCCAGCCCAGCACCTTGGCCGCACGACCCCAGGGAACTCCACTGCACCAAGTGCATTGCAGGGAGTTGCTGGCTTAGCTGAAAAACCCAGCGGGAGGGTGGGTATTGAGTGTGCAGATGTGGGGATACACCCTATGTGCAAAGGCCGTGGTGGTGGTGGTGGAGTTTGTGAGTAGGGTGTCACCCCAGAGATGGTGCTTAGAGAATGAAGCTTTCCGACTTGGCATCTCAGTGTGCAGAAAGATTTGATATTGAGCACTGAAGACAACTGCAATTAAATTGAAATTATGACTATTTGACCTAAAATGTGAGCTGGAAGGTTTTTTTAAGAAAAACAAAATGGCCAAGTCCCAGCTATGCCAGGAAACAGACTGTCTCAGCATTTGAGGGGAGAATTCAGTTGCAGCTGCCTGCTCTATCAGTTTCACAGCCAAGAGGACGAAGTAAGAATTATTGCTAATTAGCAATTTTATTCTTTAACTGCTTTCTGGGTGTTTGGTTTTTGAGGGGGGTTTTTGGTTTGTTTTTTTAATACATGTGCAAAATACAGGTATACACACAGGAACTTGTGAGATGTTTTCACTTAAGGGCACCTGTGATTCTGTTGGACTTGCTGGCTCACTTGCACCAAAGCTGGGCGCAGAACAGCTCTGTGGGAAGAGACAGGCACAGGGTGATCTGCAGCACCACCAGCTTTCCTGGAAATAAGGCTAGCTGAGGGTTCAGCCAAAGGAGTCAGGTTCACGTAGCTAGATCCATGACACATGACAAGCCCTCTTAGAAATATACTTGGGAGGAGAGAAGAGGTGAGAGTGGTTTAATCTCATTACTACCAGAAGTGCTATTCCAGGAAAATCAGCTCACAAGCTGTCAATTACTAGGGCTAGTCCAATGCCAATTCCAATCCACAGGAAAGTTTCCTATGGCTTTTGATGGACCTGGCAATTCAGGATACAGGGTCATGTGAAAAAGCTAAATTAAGTTCCTCTTCCCTTATCGAGGTACATACCGAGGGGCAGAGGCAATTCTTAGCATTTAGTATTGCTTGCTGTGAAAACATTTCATTCTTCTACCAACTAATTAGTTCAACACTTTTCCCTATACATATTTGTTAAGCCAACATTCCTCTAAAAGTTATATATTCATATGTGGAATATTCTGTTTTCATCAGAAAAGTCATATCCTTCTTCTTCCCTGCCCCCACCACTGCCCCAGCAGGTGTTGTTATACATGAACCCGAGTACTGCAGGGCCATCCATCGTCCTTATCTGATGCTCCTTTGCGTCATCACCACTGAAATTCAGACAGTTGCGTCCTGAAACACCCCAACGTGTCCCTCGTCAGACAGGGGAGACCAGCTGCTCCACCTCTGCTGGCTCATGCTGTGCTCATACTGCAGTAGCTACAAGGGGCAAGTTACTGTTACTGGTCGGAAAAGACCTGAAGGCAGTTGCTAGTTCGCATTTCATTTTTAAGCTATCAAGCCAGCTTCACATTAGCTTACTGACATAGCAAGATCATTCCCTTAGAGAACTGGCTGCCATGCTCGACTCCAAAATAATAACCCAGTACCTAAGACTCTACTGCCTCGCAACCCCCTACGCTACCCTTCTCTAATCTGAAAAGCATTCAGGCAGCATGCGCTATTTATAATGGTACACAAACACCTTTACTGCAGCCTGCTGCTGCTCTGTATCTGGAAAAGGAGAAGAGCTGAAGATCAATCACCTAAACCTGATGTTAGCTGGGCTGCTGGGAAGACATTTAACTGCAGCTAAGAGCTCTGAGATGAAAGAGAAAGGCTACTTTCAAGCCTGTGCAATGCATAAGGATGAGGATCTTGCAAAGGTTAGCCACCTCATGGCAGAAGGGGTGATGAGCACATCTTCAGCAGGAGGGCTTTTGCGCTAAGGGCACCGTGATGCTCTCCTGTTGACGTTAGACCACATAGATATCAGTTTGCCAGCTAGCAAAAGGACAGTTGACCCGTAAAGTATTTAGAGTGGAAAAAAAAGCCTAAGACACAAACAAAAATAGGAGCAGAGCAGGCTGACGAGGGAGGGGGCATTCTGGACATTCCACCCCACAGCTCCTGTGACCATGGCTCACCCATGACGCTGCAGCTCCCTCTGGAAGAGCTCCACAGGAGCACAAAGATCACCCTCTGTGCCAGGAACATTTCTGCTCCCTGGGTAGTGCAGCAGTCCACAGAACACAAGCTTAAAGGGAAAGCTGTCCAACAGGGATGGAGAACAGAGGACAGCACAGCTGATGGATGTAGAGACAGCATCCCTCCCATCCCTGCTGATAACAGGCACAGACAGAAGTCACACCCCAGACTGCAAACACCACACCTCACCTGGACCACTGTGGCAGGCAGAGAACTGTGCAGATCCTCACTAAACCTGCTTCTCAGTCAACATCAACAGGAATTCACAGGGACTCCTTCCTACACATTGGCAACGCAGGAGGCACCCCCCGCTCTCCTCATTCCCATTACCCAGCTAAGGCTCCAGACTGGCCAGACATACCAATAGCTTTCAAAGGAAGCCGGCTAGCAAAAGGAAGTGTGGGTGCTTTTGACATTCCTCCAGCACCCCAAGCACCCAATGCCTCGTTAGTTTGGGATGGCATGACCAAGCTATTTTAGCTGCAAGATTTTTCAGGACAGGAGCCAGCTCCTGCGCACCCTAACCAGGAACCTCATTCTGGAGCATTCCAAGTTCTGCTCAGTTATCTGTTTGAGTGATGTTTGTGCAATACTCAGCACAGATGCTCCCTGCAAGAGTCCCCACCTACAATCTTCACACTTTGCTTTCAATTCAAATGGTTGCTGAGCTTCATGGGAGTTCTTGTGTTTCCTATTGGTAGATCGCAGTCCAGACCTGAATTTAGGAATGAGAAGGAATTTACTAGCATGATCTCCCCCAAGGTTAATTTAGCTTGTTTGCCTGTCCCTTGCTAATTCAGCTGCTCCTGTACGTTATCCATGGAAGAGCTAAAAGCCAGTCTCTAAAGATGAGCAGGAGTATGAGGACAGCTGTCCCATGTTCTTGACCTGGGTACAAATCCCCAAGCTGCTCCAGCACAGCACACTCAGCTCCTGCACCTGCCTCTTCCCCGAGTACCGAGAGCAGCAATTCACATGCTTTTCCAGCCTGGCCTCTCCCAGGAGATGATACGGTCCTAATTATAACAATCCTGTCACCAGCCCAAAAACGTAAAGCTGTAAACAAGAGGTGATGAAAACAGAGTCTGCAAGCTGACATCAGGCAAATCATGAACAGAAAACTTTACTGGATGTTTCCTTACAGGTAGCTCAAAGCCCCAGGAAGCGCCCATTTGTTCACCCCAAGGAGCAGCACATCGCAACGTGCCGATGACCAAAAGCCAACCCCAAGCCTTGTGGGCAGCGACCTCAGTTTGTGAAAGATCCCACTGCTTGGCTAGACTTCTGTTTCTCTTCCCACACTCAGCTGAAGCGACCTGGTTTCCACTCACTGTCCTCTAACAGCAAGAATCAGACAGACCTTCAGCTGAGCCACGCAAAACAAAGGCCAACATGTCCTGAATGGGAACCTGACCCAAGATGTTCTCTTGGTACCTATCAGCAAGGCTGGGTGGATGGCAAAGGGGAGGTGGGCAAAGAAATTCATGCCAGCAGGAAATAAATGTGCAAAACTTCTTACAATCTTCCCTTACAAGATATTTTCAGGTGACATGTGTACCCCACAGCTGGTGTCAGCTCTTTAATTTCAGCGTGAAATCCTGGACAGATGCCTAAAAGCATTGGGTGTGGAAACAATACTACTTCTGGCAAGTGAGGGATAGGTATAACTCCCACTATTTAACACGAAGAAAAATCACCCATTTTTACACACTTGAGGCTAGGAGATGGCAACTAGCAGTGAAGCCTTTAAAGGAACCAATTCTCTTCTCATCTGTGCACGCCTTCCTGTAAGCCAGCAATATTGAGAAATACCATGTACCAGAACAAGCTGTTCTTCTGGGACTTCCCTAATTTTTGTTGTTCTGAGGTGTGTTTATTTTTAAGTTTTTCATTCAAACCTCCTCACCTACTACTTTGCCATCAGATAAGAAACAGCTCAGCTGACTTGGCTCAAGATAAGAAAAGCTTCCTTCCTGTATCTATTTTTTTTTTTTTGTGAGACATAGGTAGCAAACACAACTCTTCTTACAGCACACACCCACTCAGCCTACAGATAGCCCCTACTGCTTCACTGACTGTTCCATGTGACAGGTAACCCTCCCCAACAGGGGCTCTATGCAGGGATTTAACCCCAGAGCAACAAGCAAATGATTTTGCAAAGGATTTTTCTTAGGAAAGCCTGGCCACTGTCTGTAAATAATGTTTTTTCTCCCCTTTGCTTCAAGAGTAAGGGGCACCAACTCATACCCTATCAGAGTAACTCCTCGGGATCCCTACCAAACAGTGGTAAGCAACACCTGTTTTGACCTTACAGGTGGAGCAGGTGGAAACACTGAGAGGAAGAGACAGCTTTTCAAGTAGTGCCAGCTCTCACAGCCAGAGGCGGATGCTGAATGCTCAGCCCACAACACTTTCTGGCTCAGATTCTCAGTGCTCAGCATTGCAGAGTCTGGACACAAACAGTGCTGAGGCACAGCCTGCAGCAGGAAGACTAAGTAAACCCAGATCACCTGCAACTGTTTCAGAGCCAGAAGCCTACCTCATTAATGTGGTTGTCCCCAAGATGTTTGCTTTTCTATTTCAAGTTAAGTCTGGGGAAAAAAAGCAAAAAGCTGTTTGTCACTTTACCTGTTTAAATAAAGCCAAACCAAGAGCCATTCTTCCTCTTTCAGCCAAAAGCGGTCCTTGTTTTGTGTACCAGTTAACAGATGAACCAGAACTATTGCAAAATCCTGAATATGAGGAGCATAAGAGAATACCTGCATTTAAGCTGCCTGAATTTCTTCCTCTTGCACAGAGCAGCTCACTAGGCAGCCCACAGTGACTGCTGCCTGCCTGTCCACCCACTGGTACCCACAGGGAAGGACCCTCATGCAAGCCAAAGTACAGATGCACAACTTGTACCTCATCTCACCTCTTATAAGGTAGGTTGCTCTGCTTCGTACAGAAGCAAAAAGGCATTGGGAGAACAGGCACAAGAGCTTCCAGGCTTGATTACATCTCTAAGCTAAACCTTTAATGTAGTGTTGGCACACCAAAGCCATACCAGGCAAGTGATGTTCTGCAAGCTGAGGCCCGCTTTGTTTCTGTGGCCAGGACGGGAGTGTTTGTTTTTGCAACACAAATCACAAAACAGTGCAGCTGCTACTGCGAAACAGTCAATAGGAAGGCCAAGAGGCAGCTCAGTTCAGGCAGACAGCCAGGATCATTCTGTCACAACCACAACAGCAATCCCCACTAGTCTGATTTTTCTCCACTGTAATTGCCTAATACAAGTCTTAATGCTGCATTTATGTTCATTGCATTAGAGAGAAATTAAGCGGTATACCAGCACATGAAAAGGAAAGGTTGCTCAGGATCCCAAGCAAGCCGTACCGAAAGCCATGTGCTGTCCTCCACCATCCATCAATTCCTGTCAATGCTACCGAGCAACTCAAAGTGCATGGGATGACAAGAAAAGGGGACTCGCAGAGTAAGAGAAGGTACAGCTCAGATCCCCGCTGCTTACTAGCCAGAGCAATGCTGGGTTTGGGGTACTTTTAAAAAGTAAGTACTCAGCAAGATAGAGCTAGCAGAGGGGAGAAACAGACTGAGAAACACGTAATAATGTGAAATTGCCTTTCTCCTCTGCCTGCACAGAGGCAGAAGTGGAACTACATCCGACTCACTTTATTCAGCCCAGTGAAAGCTACTAACACAAAGCCTCCAGTGGTGGTTATTCTGAACAGGAACCAGTGCAGAAGGACCAGGTCTCATCCACATGCACAATGTTACAAACACACTCCACACTCACTTCTCAGGGTCAGTTTGCAGGACGGCACCACAGACCTAGAGAAGGAGTGCCCTGTTTCCACTTCACAGGGGAGCTATCACCAGAGGCAAGATGTTTGGAAAAAAAGAGATCAGTCCTAAAGGACAGTAGGTACCTTTGCCAGGCACCTGCACCACAGATCCACAAAACCAAGAAGTGAGTTGTCCTTTCTGTTTTCAGAGCCTGAAGAAATAGCTGCCACTCCAGCAGCCCTTCTAGCTTTACCACACACACGACACTACCCTCAGCTGGCTCACCAACACCAAAGCAAGGCTCACACACCACTTTTGGTGGCTTTCAGTCTAACCCCTGCCAAATGCTCTCCTGCATGCTTTCAGGTGGCAATTGTTTTGTGCCCACCAGAGATGTTACTAGAGCCTTTGCTGAAGACTCTCAGAAAAAGAGGCAGCTAGTACTTGTCCCCATCCTTTCCCACTGTACATTTGCACTAAAGCCCTGGCACAGAATGAAAGGAATATCCCTGAAGTCCTCCACTGGCCCTCAGCCTGCATCATACCCAGCTCCCTCATGCTTGCACAGCTAGCCAGCTGCTCCGATCCATGCCAAGCACCTCACCATGCGCCTGTGAGCACACTGCTTGCTGTGCCCGCTTTGCCCTTCCATCCCAACAGGCACATTAAGTATCACCTTACACCCCTGAACTCTTCCCCACAAGCCACAGCATGAGCAGAGCAGTCTCCAGCAAGGAAGGGAGAATGAGAAGCTTCATTCCAAAGCAGTCCTCAGAGAGGCGTAGGCATTCTGCTCTAGAAGGAATGTGATTTTGGTGAAGCTGCTCATCTGGGAAGCGTCTTCAGGCAGACCACAAGGCAGGCTGCATTCCTTGGGAGCCACGACACAAGGATATCTGGAGACTGACGCTGTCTTTCTTCCACGGACGTGAACAGTTGGTCCCCCAGCCATAATCCCCGGTCATCAAGATGACTGTTGTGAGAGCAGCCATGAGAGCAGGACAGGAGCTACTCAGGGGGTTGCACAGACCCCTGCAAGGAAAGAGCTTCTGCTCAACCCTTCCTGCAAGGCTGAGCAGTGCACAAGCAAGGACATCAGCAAGGCAGATGGAGCAACCTCCACCTGAAGCTTGCACGCACAGAATTAACTCTTGTTTGCAAAAGCATGGCTAGTAGTAAAATGGTTACTTTGTTCCCATAAAGAAGTTTTTACCAACCCTACTAAAGAGCAGTGGGCTCAATAAACCAACATAACTCCCCCTGCGTTGACAGCCCCCCTCCCCGAAACAGAGCTCTAACTTTCTCCACGCATGACATAACTGTGGCAGCATAAATCCACACCCTGCCTCCATGACACACTGGAATAACTTTGTTGCAGGCCCAGCCCTGGATCAGCAGCTTCAATAAAGCCGGCAAGAGCAGCTCTTGTAATTAACGTATGTAACACGCTCCCATTCATTTACGCCCTCAGATGCCACCTCCTCTGCTTCAGGATGCTAAATTAGATAATCCACAGCAGTGGCAGCTCAGAGACACTGCCAAAGCCTCTGACACTAAAATGGTACACAATCCTTTAAATCCTAATCCAAAAGGCTTCCAAAACCAAACAAACTGCAGTGTATGAAGAGGGAGAGAATGGCTCACTCAGAAATCCTCCAGGCACAGAACAGCCAAAAGCCTGGGAAAGAGCTGCAGAAGATGCTTCATGAAGCTTGCCGATTCCAGAGAACTTGTCAGACATAAGCCATCACTGTAGATTTGTCCTTTGCCTGTACCAGAAAGCACCAGAGGTGTGGTGTGGGCAAGTGCCAGAGGGCAGCACAAAGCCCTGGATTCTACTAAAACGCCACAACTGACACATCCCAAGCACCAAGACAAAAAGTGCACGCCACCCACCCACCCGGCCTCATCACTGCTGGGATTACATGGAGCTTGACTTGTTCTGAGCCTTTCAGCTGGGAAGAGTCCCCTTCACCAGGAAGGCCGAGGGCTGCTCTCCCAGACACACCACGTTGCAGATCAGCTCAACCGCAGGGACAGGATTAGGCCTGTCAGAAGCAGCTATTGTATTGCAAGTGCCGAACACTCCTCCCTTGCTCCAACTTTTGTAGCTACAACAACCTCCAACATCTTCTCTATACTCCTGGGCTCACCAGTTCCCTCCCTTCTAGATGCTCCGTGGAAGGGATTTTCCACTGCCTCAGACCCTATCACTTCCAGGACACATTCTGCCTTTTCCCAAGGACAGACCTATTTATGGCTTTCTACACGGAGTCATTTCCTCCAGCCCTTCTTTTCACCAGCTCTTACACTCTCTTGGTGCCATAGGCCTACTTGACAAGGAAGACAGCCCAAGGCAAATACACATACATGTGCTCCCTCAACTCCCAGATTCTTGAAGTCACATCCTGACTTTCACCTCAAGTCCCAGGAACGCTTAGCAGAAAGAAAGAGGCCAAGTATTATGGCTGAGCAACAGAGCTGTCGAAGTGCAGAGGATTCGATGGGAAAGTGGTGGCCAGTTTGGAATCCAACCATCAACAGGGTTTGCTTCATGGAGAGCAAGGTGGGCAGGAGTCACCTGCTCACACTGCTCCCTGGAGCAGGAGATTTCTGAGCTTTTGCAAAGGCCCTGGAATTAGAAGGCTTATCCTTTCCAGCTCTGGAGAGAAGGAATGCTAACCAAATTATCATTTCTCCAGCCCTTGCTTGGCCTTTTCAAGTACATTACAAAGCAAGTACAGCAGAGCTGAAAATCCTCTCCAGCCAGGACAGTGAACATTTCATCCCTGCTTCATGGAGGACACAGAGGGAAACACCGAGAAGCCTCGAGTGAGCAGGGGCCTAGCATCAGAGTACAGTCATTCCCAAGCCCACCATACTGGAAAGCAGCATGGGCCTCTGACAGACCAAAACCCCACCATCAGCTACTGGACATGCAGGCAGAGATGCTGTAACCACTACAGCAGCGGGCGTTTGGGACTGGAAGACAAAGTAAGGAATCTGAGGAAGGTTTTTGATTTATCAGGACTAAACTTCCAAACACAATCAATAACCAGATATAGGTTCCTGAAGAACACACAACAGCTTCTCATATTTTATAGGGCTGACTCGTGGATGCCTTGAAGAGTTTTGGGAGATAAGAGGCAGAAAGCAGAACAGCCTAGGCACACTACAAGTTCAAGAGAGATGCTGAAATTATGGGTCAGAACAACCATGCAAGGACCACTTGTGCCATTGGCACTGACACGGCACGGCTGCTGCTGTGGCTGACTGAGCAAGGCAGGGTACCACGGTGGTCTGCACACCTACTGCCTACGTGGGATGACAAAAGAATAAAGACACATCATTGCTACGACTATGTTTTTCACTAGAAGTGGCTGCTTGGCTTCCCTTGCACTCATCCAACAAAATTCCTGCAAGAGCACCTTTCCTCTCGGGAAATTCCTTGTTAGAGCCAGGCAGACAGCAGGAACAAGCTTCTTCCTTCCCAGTAAAAGGTACTGACTGCAGTGCTCCAGCTGCTTGGCTGCCAGATTACTTATCTGGGACACCTGAGCCTGCAGCCCTGTGACCACTGATGGCTCTGATCCAAGCACAGCAGCTTCTTCACCAAGCCAGCGAGCCTTTCCAACTATGTCAGCACAGAGCATTCCCCCCTGCCCTACCCCACCCCCCACCCCCACATTGTCCACCAGTGAAAGCAGCAGCAGCTTTACTGCTTCCAGAACACCACGAGCCTCCCCATGAAATAATCCATGTCTCCATGAATGTACACAAGGGTCCCTCTCCTGCCATTGACTGGGCTGGGGCTGCTGAGCTCAACAACTTTTTCCCCCGCCAGGGCCTCTGCAGGAGATAACAACTGACAATCTCCTGTGCAGAGAGGGACTCAAGTTTTGGGAGGCCACAGATGCTATGTAGTTTTCCTTCATGTAGCTGGGGAGATCTATGAATCGATTCACGCAGCCACACGACACCATTGCATACACTGTCCCTTGGACACTTGGGCCAGCAGAAACTGGCATTGCTCTAAGGACCCCATAGAAATTAAGCTGATTTATTTCCCTGCTCTCAGTCTGGGATTTGGTGTTAAGAGACACCACACACAGAAAATTGCTGTCTTTAAGCCTTTGCACGCACATAATTATATTTCAGGAGCACAAGATTTAAGATGCTGCTATTGTTCATTATCTCAATTTCAAAAGGTAAAAGACAGTTGGGTTTGGTCTTGGTAGGGTTTTTTTCTTCCTGTTACTCAATGGAAAAAGTCGCTACAGTTCAGCAGTGTATTTCCTGGTGGTCACATGATGACAGCTGACAAACCAACCTGGATGTCAAATAACTGTTACTTCATCTTAGGTCAAGCCTGAAAGCGTCCTGGCTAAGATACTAGTTGAAAAACACACACCTGTAGACAAGTCAGGAAGAGCTCTCCAAACAACGCTGCTCAACCTAGCAAACATATGGCCTCCTTTCTCTATTATTAGTACTAGAAGCATCCCCTCAGCTTGATTTATCATTTTCTGCCGATACTGTCGTGCTTTAGGAGGACAGCTAACTCCCACAGATGGGGGTTTGATAGCCAGCTTTGCCTCTGACAGCAGAGCCCACCTCTTCCCCCCCCCCCCCCCCCCCAAAAAAAGCAGGTCAGCAGTTCCAACCCACCACCAGATGAAAGCTGTATAGAACAATACTCACATGCTACACAGACATTTGAGTGCTGTCAGTTAAGTATGAGTCAGAAGCACAGTTTGGGACCTTTGGATCAGCCAAAAATGGCTTTTCAGTGATTACAGGTTCAAATCCCATCATTCCTCCAAGCTGCTACACTTCCAAAGCAGGCACACCAAATCCCATATAGCTCACCACAGTGAGGTGATTCAAGACCCTTAACAGGAATATATACCCTACCCTGTATTAAAGATTTAAGGGTCCAACAGTGGCTTCATTTTAGCATTACTCCTGACTGAAAAAGGGACAGCCTTATCGCATCCAGGACAATGACTGGATTTATTCAAACAGATTCAAACATCCTCAGAGCTCCAGGCCTAGAGTTTGTGAAAAAACGCAGAATTTGAGGTACCCATAAGGAGGAGACTGAAAGCCTGCATAAAAGGACTTTTCACTTGTTTGGCATATAAAGGTGCCTTTCCCGGTGCGCTGGATTCCAGCATTCCCAAGAGAAGACACAGGCATGACAGAAGGCCATCTCCCAGAAAACCCTCAGGACAAGAAGTGATTCATGCTACAACACTGCAGTATGCACAACCAAGTAACTCCTAAGAATGCAAGACTTTGCCCAATGCATCTTGATAGCCACACAGATCATTCTAGTGGAAAAACAGCAATGCTTTTTCATGCCAGTGAACAGAAGAACCTCAAGGTGGGAGACAGCATTTCAGATGCAGGACAATACCACTGTTGTAGCCCTGGAGAATAAACCCAAGATCCCTACAACTTAATGGTAAAGTGCTTAACAAGAGCCAGGCAAGGTCGTATCAGACCACAAATACCTCCTAGCCCCTTATTTAGGAATAAGGGCCTCTGTCTAGCTAATAGGCATGCCCAACGTTGTTTGATTTGGTGTTCTCAAATGTACCTTTGAAGCCCACAGTGAGCTCTCAAGGCTGCAGATTACTTGGTCTGGGCTTTCATTTCAGCGTTAGCCCACAGCAAAGCTCCACTGCCACATGCAAATGATGACAGTGAGGTATTAATTCAGGGAAAAGGCAGGATCAGCTCAGATGTAAAGATCTTACACTCTAAGGTCCAGAGGATCAGAACCAAAAAAAAAAAAAAAGACAAACCACCAAAGGAAGAGGTTTTTTCCACTCCTCCCCAGGAAGTATTTACCTTTGCACAGTAGAGTCTCATTGTGCTCAGAGCCAAGTACAGATGCACGAAGGCACTAGCCTTATCTACACATAGCCAGGTAAGCAAGGCTTCTGCAAAATTCCCCTCTGCTTCGTCATCTATCAAGAGACACTATATAACATTCCAATTTGACGGAGAGGGCAACAGAGTGCAAGATAGCTGCTGCCATAAGCTTCAAAGCCCACAGGCTATAACACCTACTCTCAGACAGAAGCCAGTTGCATGGCAAACACAGATACTCGGGATCCTACAAGAGCCTGTACTAGGATGAACTGCTCTCCTTACACGGGCCGCAGCTATACCTTCTGCCCTGTCCCCTTCTTCCCTATGATTTCATGCTAACCTCTGGACCTCAGCTTGGAATCTGCGTTGTCAGGAGAGTTAACGACAGGGACAAAGTGCAGCAATACTATGCCCCAACCAAGCACCCCATTAGCTTTTACTTTCAGAAGTCAGCTCTATTGCCTTAGAGCTGCTCTCTACCAAAGATATATATGCCAGTCACACAGACAGAGTTCAAAGAAAACTATTCCAGAGAAGTCAAACTTAAGACAGAATTTGAACACCCCAAATCCAAGCCTTGGCTAGCTTTAAACAGCATGGCTTGCCCTCTTTCAGGAGAGAGGCAAATGCTGCCAAGAAGGTGGCCCCTAACTCAGTCCTCTTTATCGTGCCTCCCCTCGTACCTCATAGGGAGGGAGAAAACCTATTGTTCTAACCCTGACCCACAGAAAGCTCCCTACCAGGCTGGGCAGCTCTCCGAGGGCAATGCCTAGTGCGCCACGGATGTTATATGAACAGCAGGAACAAGGTAGACATGATAACAGACTTGCTCAGCACTATAATGACACCTGAGCAAGGCAAAGGCTCTACCACCAACCTGTCTCATGTTTGTGTCACACCTCAGACCAGCACACCGGCCACCCAGTCAAGGAACTAACTGGGCAGCCACCTCTTCAACAGAAGCAACAGCAAGTAAAGCAACCAAATCCCTGGCAGCTGGCAGCAAATGGATCCCTGCAGGAGAAGAGATTAGAAGAGATCTCTTCCCTTGTCCATCATAAAAGCTGGCACCATGGCATGACTACAGACTTTGAGATCCCAGACTGGGATTTGAACAGCTGTTAAGAGCTTCCCATCAAGCTCCAGAAGCAACACTTAAGAATCCTTAGCATTTTGTTTACAGAAATGCCCAATGGAGCGGGAAACTACACAGAAAAGAAAGCTAACTTTTGCTGTGTGAAGGCTACATCTCAAAACTCCGCTTGTCCCCAAAGAGCAGGGAGTGCCATGGAAAGACACCTGTGATCAAGGTGAGAGGAGTTCAAACAGTAAACAAACGTGGTTTCATTGGGTCTAGGAAAGGCTCATCACCCTCCAAGACTAAACAGATATACCTGATTCTCTCACACCACATTCTCCTTTCAAGTTTAAGACACTTTTCTACATTCGTTATTCTCAAAAGAAAAGCTGTCAAGTACAGACTCTGGCATGCTCATTGGCTTTTCCTCCCATATGCAAAACAGCTGAAAATCAAAACAGCAAAAAACCAGGAGACACCACACACCATTCTCTTCAGCTGTTCCCCAGACATGCCCCAAGCAGGAACAGACTGTGTCGCGTGGCTGCTTTGGAGAGAACTTTTTAAGGTTTCTTCTGCAACTTGAAGACTGAGGTAACATCTAGCTAAACTCTGAGACCTAGCTCTTGCAGAGGGCAACAAAATTCCCAAGTGCCCTACACCCCAAGAAATAACCTTCTTCCAGAAATAAAGATGCTAACAACGAATAAAGGGTGATTTCCTAATTACTCGGAGGCGCCCGTCAACTACAATTCGCACACAAAACACGCTGCTGGACATCTCCATCCCCGGCCGCGGGCAGCTCTCTTGCCCACCAGCAGCCCCCAGACCCACGCTCCAGCCCAACGCCAGAACCCAGCCCCCGCAAGCCCCGGGTACCACGGGTGGGGTCAGCCCCAGGACCCCCAGCCACCAGGGGCCTGTGGGCACGGCGGGACCCTCCCGCCCTGGGGGCCGGGGCCATGCTGGAGGCGCTCCCCGCTCCTGAGGGGGCTGAGCGCCCCGGCCTGAGGCGGGGGGGGGGGGGATGCTGAGGTAAAGGCCTTAACAACAAAAGGCCGCACGCATCGAGGAAGGATGAGGAGGGCGGAGCGCTGCCTCCCCACCCTCCCGCTGCTGCTGTAATTAAATAATTAGTAAGAAGGCCGGGAAGAGGGGCCGGAGCGGCGGCAGGCCGCGCTTACCTAGGCAGGCGCCGCTGACTAGGGCGGTGGCGGTGAGCGCCCCGGCTGAGGCACCGTAGACTTTCCTGGCGTTGGCGACGAGGAAGGGGGCATGCTCCTGCAGGCAGCTGGCTACCCCGACGTGGTAGACCCCCAGGAAGCCGCAGCCGGCGAAGGAGATATTCCAGGTGGAGTCAGTGGGGAACATGGCCTCCGCACCCCGCTGAGGGCGAGGGAAGCGGCAGCCGCGACGCGGAGGGGGAGCAGCGGGATCCGCTCACACCACACCGCCCCGGGGCGGGCGGGACGCAGGCGAGGGCCGAAACGGGGCTGGAGGCGGCGGGCACTCAAGGCCTGCCTCTGGGCTGCCGGTACCGGCCGCCGCGCTTATATGGGGCGGCCCGGGCCCGCCCCGGAGGCCCCGCCACCGCCCCGCGGGCCGGCCCCGGCCTTGGGCGGGAAGCGCCGCCCCGCCCCGCCACCCTTCCTCCGGTGACCCCGCGAGCACCAGGCCCGCACCGGGGGCTGAACCGGGCCCGGCGACCGGGAGCGGGGCAGGAGGGGGGGGTGGCCCCTCGCAGCACCCCCAGCCTTGCTGTGTGCCGGGGGGCAGGCAGGGGTGGTGGCCCCTCGCAGCACCCCCAGCCTCGGCCCCTCGCAGCACCCCCAGCCTCGCCATGTACTGGGGGGCAGGAGGACATGTCGGCCCTCGCAGCATCCCCAGCATCACCGCGTGCCGGGGTGGCTGGTGCTTCCCCTCACAAAACATGCTTTTCCTCTGCTCCAAGCTCCCAGAGCTTCCTGCAAGTAGAGCGTTTTGGTTTTTGGGAGATGAGGGGAGAAATAACAGAGGAAGGAAAAAGCTTTCCCCTTCCCTAAAAAGCTGAGGGGCCAGAGGCAAGGCTCAGCGCACAGAGGAAGGCGACCCCTCTCTTAACACCTTTCTCTGCCTCTGAACTCACCAAAGCACATAGGGCTGCTTACCTTTGCCAACCTTCTCTCAACAGCTTTCCCTGTGCCTCTAAGCTTACCTTTGGTCAGGGCGACTGCAGTTTTCAGCGGTGTTCCTGCAGGAGCAAGCCCATGGTGTGTCAGCTGGGTGAGGGGCTGGTACTGCCCGGAGATCAACACAGGCTTCAGAAGCTGAGAAGATCCCCTCCTCATAAACAATGCAAGCTATAGTCATTCAAACAGTTAGATACGCAAGAAAGTTTACAGGGGTGGCAAAAGGATCAGCATGGCAAGAAAAGCAGCTGCTTAACTCAAAAGCAAGGAAGCCAGATCAGCGGGAGGGAGGTTTGGTGGGTACAAAACAAAAAGCATAAGTAGTTTTTTCAATGTAATCAATATAGGGTAAGAGTACTTTCTACCAAAGTTAAAAAAAAAAACCACTTAATTAGTCTTGGCATAAATCTATTTGCATTAGTTTTCCTGTAACTGGTCGGAAGCTTCTGATTTGGGACACCGTTGTACTTGTCTGTAACAGCTCTCAGACTAATTAAAGCCAGGCCTTCCTCCCCATGGGATTTTAACTATTTGTGTTAGTGGAGGTCACTCAAGCAGCCCCTCTCCTGTTCCTTCCACTCCAAACATCTTTTCAAAGGATACAGGGGAGGCTGGTACCCTCCCCACAGAGGGGTCATCCAGGCTGGAAGAACAGCTGTGTACCACCTCACAGTCAGCTGAAGCAACCAAACTCAGCAGGTAACCCTTGTGTAAATCCAATATTTGAGCTCAAGTTAGGCCTCATACTCCAGCCTCTACAGACAGACTGCCTTTTCATTAAATATTTGCACTTGCCTTCCATCAGACAGGCAGGACTCCAGCCTTATCTTTCTTCATGTCCTACCCTGGAGCCCATCACCTCACCTAGCTGCCACGAACTACCCTTGACACATATTGGCTCCATCCTGGAGCGTCTAAAGGATTGATCCCACTTATCTCAAGTCCTCTACTTGCGTCCTATACCCACCCTTCTTTCTCTTTCCCCCCACACCTCTACTTGCTGTTGTAGTTTTCTTCCTCCCTTGAGTTTGATGTGGTTACATGACCCTCGTCAGCCCTCATCTCATCCACCTGAGCCTTGACCCTCTTTAAAGGTCCTTAATACCAAGAGAATCAGAGTGCTTTCACCCCGTGCTTCTGACCACATGGAAAGGTATTTCCATGTAGTCAAATCCAAAGAAAAAGTGTTTTGCATTTTCAGGGGCAGGAATTGTGCTGCAAAAGAACTAGTCAATGGGTTGTGACTTGAGTGGAAATCTGTGACAAATCTGAATACTGAACCTTGTTTGCAGATACCTCCCTAACACTTGACCACAAGAACAGCTTCATTCTTGAGCCAACACTGCTTCCTCTTTTTTCCAGTGTTTCAGAAACCTTAAGGTTTGTAACAAAAATAACAATGCTGCAACAATGCTGGGGCTAGTTTCAATCGATTTCTCAACAACAATCTTATTCTGAGTTGTTTACACCAGTCTGCCTTGGCTCTCAAGGTTACTTATTTGAGGATGTTAATGCTGCCCTGTTGAAACCAGTTAATGAAATAACCCATGTGAACAGTAATCTCTTGCAGAGTGCTGCCTGGGTACTGGCACTTAGCAGGCTGGCAGAGGACTGTGTTTTTCTCAAAAAAATTATCCCCCCAAACTAATCTTTTTCTCCTCAATAAGAAAGTACTGACATAATCCTGCAATCGCTCATAATCCTGCAATAAGCCACGTCAGCAAGATTTACATTGCAGCTTTTCATGCGTATTGAACTCCTATCAGAATGCTGCAAGTTCACTCATGCCCTTCCTTACATGTTGTGATGCCACTGAGACAGCTGCTCATGCAATCTCTTCGCTGCATTTGTCTTCCAGTCTAAGGAATGGTGAGCAGTTAGTATGTATCAGATAATAAGGTACCAACAAACAATCCCTGATTGTTTTTTTCAGGTAAGACCTTGGCTGTTGGCAGCCACTGGGAATTAATTTTGAAGGGCAGCTGAGAGGCAGCCTGTACACCGTCGTCTTCAGCATGTTACTTTGGTATTGTTGCCTGTAGTCAGCAAGGCTGGGGCACTGGTCACGAAGCCCAAATCCAGTGCTCTTTACATCATTTGAAAGCTGACTTTGATGGCTTTTTCTTACCTGTGATGTTTGCATATATCAGACAATTCCATGGCAAACAGCTGGACTTGCTTTGTAGGAGCATCTCCTAAGGCAATGGAGCAGTCACCTTGTCCTGCTCTCTTGGGACTGATTTTTCCTTCTAGGTGAGCTACTACAGATAGCTCTGCCCTGTGTGAAGTCAAACCCACTGAGTTCAGCGGGGCTGCCTGAATGTAGCAGCCTGCAAAATTGGGCCTTAGTAGTCAGAGTGAAACCAGTTAATTTGACAGTGGCCCCAGGGAGCCATTGACTTACTACTTTCCAGCAGTGTCCAGGACGTTCTCCCTGCTTTCCAAGTAGTGAAGATGTCATGTCACTCTCCCTGCCCCATGGTATTTGTAAGATTTTCAGTCAGAGGTGATTTGAGGTGGCACAGTGTTTGTGTCCCAGCAAGGAAAGCCTGCATGTTTCAACGTCAAGCCTATGACTAAATCACTCTCCCCTACAGTCAATTTAGTAATGATCAGTTACCCGTGTAACCTCCAGGCACAAGGCCATCCTTTCCTTTCTCTTCAATGCCTTTGAGCCTTTCTTTAAGAAGCCCAGAAAAATCTAGTTAAAATTGATTCTGCAAGGGGACAGACTTGGCCACCACTCCAAGTGTTTGCAGGCACTCATTTTCTTCGAGAGCATCATGGAATACAATGCATCCACCCCACCGCTGCCCTTGCCTTTGGAAATCATTGCTAAGTCTGAAAAGGCCTTGGTGACTCTTGAAAATTCAGAGGAGTGTCCACAGAGCAGGGATCCCAACTCCTTCCTAGCTGAAGCTCACTGAGATCAGAACAGAGCTGTGAACTCCATCCAGAGCACCAAACAGATCTGCAAGACTTCCAGGCACAACTGCTCATGTACAAAACCATCAGGTGACAACTGTTTTGTAAACAGGTGCGGGGGACAAAAGCTTAAAATACCTCAATTTTGCATTCAGAAGAAATGTTCACCATGCAGAGGTTTTAGCAAAGTCTGTAAAACGTGTGTGAAATCTTGGAGATCTCTGCCCTGACCTTCACAGGAATATCTATGGAGTGGTTATGCAGAATGCATTGGCTCCCTGTGGCAGTGTAAGGAACGCTGCAGTTTCAGTGCTTTCTCCAAGAGCTGACCCCCAAAGTTTCTTCTTCAAACAGTTCACCAAATGAGCTGTCCCCTTTTTCAAAGCAGATTGAGTGATGGGAGTTTTCATCAACATTATGAGCTTTCAGGAAGGAATTTAAAGGTGCTAAGAGGACACCCAGCACAGGATCGAGTCTGTAACTCAAGGTTAAACAGGTCATAGGGAAGAAAGAGAGAAAAGTAGGGGGGAGAAAGAAGTTACTCTAGATGTAGCTATAGCCCTCCCCTCATCGCAGCAGCCAGCAGCTGGCACCACAGGTTTCAGTCTCAGCCCACAGGTCTGGGCACAGCAGAACACAAATAGCTCAGCGCCACTGAAACGAATTCCTTTGTGCATAGAAAACCCTGCCGAGTGGCGTGACAGGGCAGTTCCTTCCTGTGAAAACACCGACTTTGCTTGGCAGCCCCAAAGCAAGGCAGTATTGCAGGGTGTAGGGGGGGGCAACCTCTCAGAAAAAAGCACACCCAACAACTCGTTTCCACTGATCTGAAATGAAGAAATTGGCAAGGAAAAAACCACAGGTATACCCACACCCCTCCCAGTGCCGAACCACGGCCATCACCAGGCTGACGGAGAACTAGAGCAAACCCAAGCAGTTTTCCTCACTGCCACAAAGGTCACCCTGCTAGGACTCGAGCCGAAGTAGATGAAAGGTATTGGCACCGTTACCCCCTGTAACCCTTCCTTGCAGCAGGCACAGAAGGGCACCAAGGGCTAGTTGCTTAAAATCCCAGCCATTTTGGGGTCTGAAGACCTGAATTTCAACAACCCTCTCCCTCGGCTGCTATCAAGTAATGGGCGTTTTCTCTGAGTACACCACAGGGAGATAAAATAGTTTTTCCTACTTGGATTTCACCCTCTCTCCTCTCAGAAGTACTTGCCATGCTTTGTCCAATGATTCATAACCAACACAGCTGTATCAGCTAATGCTTTTTTTTTTTACCCCCCCAAAAAAAAACTCCCAACGATGTTAGAAAAGCTTCACAGTATAGACTGCCCCAGCACACCTAGACCTCTTTCCAACACTACCTATGGAAACTTGGCATGGGAAGATCATCATGTGCTGCTTGTACATCACATGTACCTACTTATGGCAACAGCCAAAGACCACAGCAGACGTCAGGGTAAGGTGCCTGCCAGAACCATCTTCTAGCAGAGAACAATCAAGCAAAATTTAGTCTTCCCAAGCTGATAATTCCTCAGCACACTGGGGATCAATTTCAGTACTCAAAACATACCATTCCCCTCACAAAATAGTTTCTTTTTGTTCAGATCAAGGCGATTTGTGTCCTGATAATTCAGCTACACCCAGAACAGCTGTTCAGTATGAAGAGCACCTTTACAAGGTTCTCAGTGTCCCATGAGGAGCAGGATGCACTATTGGCTTTTTTGTTAGATTCTATGTTGTGCATATCAATGTAACATGAAATCCGAGCATAATCAAGCACTTTATTGTCGGTGTTGTCCCTAGACCTTGGGAATCTGACATAACAATGAAATCTGTGCTTTTAGGTATTTAAAAATAACTTATAACTAGCTCTGAAATTAGAATGTTTCTGGACAAATTCAGACCTGCTGTCTGTTCAGTTTGGCTTGTTTTGGAATTGATTAAACCGATCCTGAAAAATAAAATTCCTTTTATTGCTGAACTGATGGGGCTCTGAGTAATCAGGATGGCAAAACAGTACAGAGAAGGCAAAGTACAGTTAACATCAGGTAGATTCAGCTTCCACATACTGTTTAAGAAAGAGCAGTGTCCAAACAAGCAGCCAGGTCACACCAGCTTAGCCATTTCCTAAGCACTCAGAGAGAGCACAGTCCCACGGCTTGTCCTAAAATTCATGTACCTGGTTCAAACAGAGACAAAAATCAAAGCTTTGTCAGAGCTATTTTAAGAACAGCTGTCTGAATCCAACAGCATTTGTATGTATATAATAAAAGTAAGAAAAAAAAAATTTAAACAAAGGATTTTAATAATTTTTCTGTAACAAATAATTAATCAAATAGGCCGAATCCCATGTCATCGTCAGATTCTTCAGATTCCTCCTTCTTCTCTTCTTTCTTCTCCTCAGCTGCAGGGAAAAGAAAGACCAAGCCAATGGTCAGTATTTATACTTTCTGCATGACAGATTTTTGAGATGCAGGTTTTGGTGCCCTCAGCTCCCATATTATTGGTATTTCACCCTCCACGGTTCATCTCATTCCCTTTCAATACCTAACTACAAACACTGAAGGGATGCACACACTACTGCTGAAGGGATGTGCTTTACACAGTGAAGTCCATCTGATTCTCAGTTCTGAGCCAGCACAATCATAAGGTAGATAAAAGAGCAAATGTTTCTGATTTCCCAAAGGAAAAGCAACTGTTCCATTTTACACTTCAGTTATATAGTGAACTGCTGAAGCGGAAAGGCCGTGAAATTTGGACTCAGTTTAACACAGAAAACCAGTGCTGCCCTGTAAGGGTGCCTCTCCACTCATACTCACCAGCAGCAGGGGCAGCAGCTGCAGCAGGAGCAGCAGAGCCGCCTCCAGCAGACACTGCTACAGCTCCCCCGGCCGGCATGCTGGCAAGCTTTCCGTTGCCTGAATGGGACAGAAGAGGAAGTATTTAAGTGTTCATCGCAAGCACAGAGGTATGGTGAAAAAGAAGAGAAACTAAGAGTGCAGAAGAACGGGTACTATGTCTCATGGACTGAACTTGTCTCTATTAGCTGAAAGGAACAAGAGGCTGCGCTCATGATTAAGAAAGTATAAACTATTATTTGTAAAAAACCCTGAAGTTTAAGGCTTATGCTAAGAACGCTAGCAGCACATTGTTAGTAAGTTTTCTTCTGTACACGAATTCAACATTTTTTTCCAAAACTGTCATATAAAAATATGGCAAACATATCCAGTTTTACATATACAGAAAAATGGTGTTTTCTGAATGCAGCACTAAGAGCCCAGAAATCGATGATTTCAATATACCTCAAAAATAACACATAAGCAGCACTGGCTTTCCCCCCTCCCTCACCTTTTTTTTTAATGGTATAGAGAACTGTGAGGGCATGACTGTATCACACAGGACAGAAGGGGGTGAGGGGAGAGATGTACTTATGGCAAAGAGCACAGTATTTTAAACCAATTCTCCAGCACCCTATGAACCCTATTGCATCTCCTTTGAGGTTAACAAACTGATTTATGCTCATCTTTGGAAGGCTAGCTAGTTCTTTGGCATCTGCCTTTCACATACCAAGGCTCCCTGGGCATTCAGAGGTCACGTACACAGTACGTTTGCCTGTATTTCAGTTTCTGGGAATCAGTTTCTAAATAATTCCCTGTTACTTCAAGCTCTAATAAACTAGCCAAGTAAACAAACATGTTTCATATGCATGTCAGTATGTTCTAGGAAACAATTTATTTAAAGAAAAAGTATTACAGGACGAGATAGCCTAAGTGTGTTGTAAGCACATGTATAACAGCTCTCTTCGGCCTTCAGACCCCGTGGATAGAAATGTCCAGTTACTGCTCTCCTAACAGCAACGCCAGGCAAAGTCCCGGCAACCTTTAAGCAAACATATGCCTAAAAGTTCCCTTGTGCTTACACACTTGCAAAAAATACAGAAATTAATTAATCAGAAACCTTTGCACCACCTCAGCTCTGCTTTATTTCAGCCCTATGACCCAGTCAATTAATGTTAAAAGTTCCAACTTTAGTTAAGAGCCAGCGGGTAAGAGCACAAGTTCCTGCAGAAGTCAGCACTCAAAGAGTCCTATCTTGGAGAAAAGGAAAAGCCAGACTTGGGGAGCTCCAGGAGATGTGTACTGGAGAGACTTGTATTAATTGCAGAGGGTGTAGCTGTACCCTTAATGACACTTAATTTACATTTAACAGTCTGTTCTTCCTGTTTTACATAATCAGCCCATAGAAGTGGGTAAACACAAAGAAAAAAGTCTCCCAGAGAACCTGAAGGACCGCCAATTCTTTCTCCAATCAACATGTCCAGAAAACCACATCATGAGCAGACTACCAGTAAGCTCATACATGCTGAAGTTCTCCAGTTTAATGTTGTCCACAAGCAAAACCCAGCAGGTACTGGCACCAACCTGCAGGGAATGAGAATGGACCTGGATTTTGGTCACTTCAGCTAAGATCCAACATGGAAGTCCTCAACGACAAAGCTACACTGATGAATAATCACGGAGTTTGCACCAATTTATGCTCTTGGGTCTAAGTTACCAAAGTAGCAGAGGCAATTATCTGTGATGCTCAGAGACTGTACTTACCCTGAGCAATGACATCCTCGATGTTTTTTCCATTCAACTCACTAATAACCTGTGTAAATTAAGTTTAGAATGTTAATAGTTTTAAAACAGCATGAGTGTAAGCTAGATTTAAACAAGCACTGATTAACTGTCACGTGCAATGCCTCCATCCTGCTGCTTACACAGCCCCAGCATTGCTGGTTTCTCAATGGAAGGAAGAGGACATGGCAACAAAAACTTCAGCTAAGGCTTTTATACTTTTCTGTGAAAGGTTTTTCATGAAATCTGTTACAATAAATTCATAGTGAACCCAAGGACCCTGCAGAAAGCAAGCTACACAGATGTTGTGGAGCCAAGTAGGAAACCCCACTAATGGTCTGTTAGTCACTGAGGGACTGTTAACATATCTTGCTTAATACCCACTGGGAGGCTCTGAAGCACTGGGCCCTAGACCAAAAACCACAGGGTCCTGTTCCTAGCGTTACCAAATGTTACAGCCAAGCTGGCTATTGTATCCTTGCACTGGAACACAGAGTTCCAACTTCAGTTTTACTACCATCCTATAGCCAGGGACGAGGAAAGCAAAAAAATCCAAAAATTGCTAAAGCAACCAAGCACTTAAAAAAAAAAGTAACGCCATAGACCTCACCGGTGAGTCCCTGCTACCAGCAGTCAGTGCTGAACACTGTTTAACTGCCAAAGCCAAAGGACTTCAAACAAGGGCTTTTCAGCAGGAGGCACCTCCTGCTTAGTGTGCAATCTGCAAAACGTCATGCCTGTGTGCTTGCTTCGTCTGGATGGAAGGTGTTTTTAAGACTTCACTAGATTTACACTGGCATAAGATACAGCCAATGCAAACAGAAAAGGATTAATTAATCACAAGCAAAACACATTCCAGAGCAGCTTTCTGGATATTGGAGGACCAGAGAAAACAATTAATTTATAAAGGTATTAAACAAATGTAAACAAGCCAAAGCCCAAAGACCTGGTGCTTAAACAGGAGTACCACAAGTTCAAATCAACATCTCAAACCATAATAAGGGCGCTGTCAGCTCAGTGAACCCACTGTTTGGTCGGGCCTGTGGTAAAACACTGTCTCCAACTGGGAAAGTAACTCAGTTTTTCTCCCACCTCCCTGGAAACATTCTGATACAACTATGGGGCAGGTGATAAGATAGTTTCTTTAGTTTTTTTTTCCCCCATGACCATTTAAATCCACAAGGCTGAAAAGTATCACATCCCAAGTTTTAATTAAGACACTCCCTTCTTAAAAAACCTGTTTTTCAACACAACCATTTCAACATTAATTTCCAAATTTTTCCTACATATTATTATTGAATACCTTTAATGTCCACGTTATAACTTGTCTATGTTTCTTGGTGAAGGAACAAATGCTTCTTTGCAGTACACTAAATGACACTTTATTACTGAATATCAGGCCTTCAAAAGTACTAACTTTGAACTGATACTGACCAAAAGCCAAAATGCAACATGAAGTGCAAACTATACATTATGTCAGAACATAAATTATTTTCAATACATACTTATCTGTGGCCACCATCACATTGAAAATTATTAAACTGAACAGTCAGAAGTCAGCAACAACTGCCAGAGATCTTTGTGGAGGGCAGGTGTTAAATAAGGAAGCCAGACTTCTACAAAAGTGTTGTAAAAATAGTTCTGACTGGTTAAGCAGTGCTTTGGAAATCACACAGGTAATGCCTGCAAGCGCCTAAACAAAATAAGACTAGTCAACACAGAGGCAACCAAAGAAACACCGAACCAAGGAAACAGCTCCAATGTCTGCAGCTGCCCAGACCGTGGCCATCTGGAATTAAGAGGCAAAACCACCTTGTTCATGCGTTCATCGTCCGTCTCAATGCCGACACTGTCGAGGATCTTTTTCAAGTCCTTTGAGGTGGGAGACTCGTTGCCACCGAGAACCGCTAGGAGGTAAGCTGCGACGTAACGCATCCTGGAAAACAAGCGAGCCGGCTCTTGGTGCCAGGGACCCGGCCCCACGCCCGGAGCACCCTCACCCGCTCGCTGGGAACGCGGAGCCAGGCAAAGCTCCCCGCCGGCCCGGCGCCTGGCTCGGCTTATAGACAGAAGCCCACGGCGCGCCAGGCCGCGCACCGCCCCTGCCAGCCCCTCACACCGCAAAGCCGCTGTGGGCCCCAAGCCCGAGCAGCCGGCCGCCCCAGCCCAAGGCTGTCGGCACCCCGGTACCGCGGCATCCCCGCCAGCCCCGGCCCTGCGCAGGCCCAGGCCAGGAGAGCACATGGCCGCCATTTCCCACCCCCCGCCCTCCCGCGCTAAGTAGTCTCGCCCAAGCCGCGCTGGGGGCCGCGGGCTGGACCGGGAGCGACCATTCCCGCGGGGGAGGGGGGATAAGGTACCGGCGAGCGCTTACTTGGGAGGAGGCGGCGCGGGAGACAGACCCGGAACGTGCGTTCGCAATGGCAGCCCGGCGGCCAAAGGGAAGGGGTGGTGCCTCTGCAACACCTTCTTCCCGTCACACCTCAACAACGAAGGCTGCCATTGGGCCTGGCCGGCGGGGAGCTGCAGGCCAATGGGCAGCCGCGGGCCGTGCTGTCGGCGCCGCAGGGCGGGCCCGGCCGGGGCGCACGCGCGGGGCTGTGAGGCGCGGCGCTATGAGGCGCGGCCGGCGGGTGGTGCCGCCGCCTCAGCGGCCCGTTTTCCCCGCTTTAGGACCATTTTTTCCCCCCAAACCGCGGCTTTCCTGCGGGCCGGGCGGTGGCAGTGCAGGGCCCTGCCCTGGCGGGGTCCCCCGGGAAGCACGGACTCCCCCTCCGCCGAGGAGCGGCCCTTCTGCCCCGGCCCGTGGAGGCCGGCAGCAGGTGGCCCTGTGGCAAGGCCTCGCCGCGGGGTTGCGGGAGTTACCGCCTGGTTCGGTTCCGTTGAGGCCTCCCTGGGTTATGGAAATGAAGAATAGCAAAAAGTTAATATTGTGCCAAAATCCCCAGGGGCTAAATACACCAGAAGCGCTGCAGTAGGGCCGTGAGGAGGTCCTGGCTAGCCCTGCCTTGCCGCCTTGGAGTCTCCCTACAAACCCCCCATGCGGGTGAGCGCGTTTCCTGCTTCTCTGGTAACTTTGGTGCCATCAGGGAACACCCAGGCTCCCGGTTTCTAACTGAGGAAGGGCCTGAGAGAAACAGCCGGTGGTTTCTGTTGACTCCCTCTGGGAAGAGACATTTCCTCAGGGCACTGTGCAGCTTGTGTTTGGCTGTAAGCAAGGAGTGCTCCTCTCAGGGCACTAATGCAGCAGCACCACCATGCCAGAGCAGCCAGGCACCGGCCAGAAACTTGCTGTCATGGAAAACCTGGCTTTGCCCCTGGGAGCGAAATGGAGAGTAGCGCACACGCCATGGGGCCGCGCTGGGATGCGGTGTTAGGACCACATGGCATCCCTTGCAAGCAAGGCAGTGGACTACAGGCTCCTGGGGCAGGCGGGCGGCAAAGGCCCTGCTGTGGCAGAGCCGGTGGCCCTGGGTGGCTCGAGGGCTGGCTCGGCAGTGCTCAGCCCTGTGCCCTGCCAGGCTTGCAGCCCCTGCTGCATTGCTCTCCCTGGATTTGCAGTGAATGAGCATAACACCATAGGCTGCCTGTGCCTCCCGCTCCCTGCAGGCTGAGCTCACGCTGGGACCAGCTGGGGTGCCGAGGCTGGGCCGGCGTTAGGAAAATGGCATTTTGTGACAGTGGGACGCCTGGGTCTCGTCTCCCAGAGCTGCCTGCGCCTTGTCCCGCTGCATCTGGCACCTCCTCCGGCTCGTCCCGCCCCGGCAGCGCAGCTTGCCGGCGAACTTTGCAGGAAGTGCTGTGCCGGGCTGAGCCCAACCGAGCGCGGCCGGGCCTTTCGGGACCCAGGGTCTGTGACCCAGGGACCGGGTGCGGAGGGGGTGAGACAAGCGAGGCAGTGCTCAGCGGGGCACGGCGCGTGTGGCCCTGCTGCTCGGCTGTAAGTCCTGCGGGGGGGGAGGGGTGTCCCCAGGGGGCTGAGCCTCTGCTCAGGAGCCCTGTGGGGTAACGGGGGCCTGGTGCTGCCGGAGCTGGTGGCAGGGCAGGTGAAGACTGGGGTGAGTGTGTGTGTGTACGTGCACATGTGTGTGTATGTGCACGTGTGCATGCCTGTGCACAAGGGTGCCTGCCCATGTCCTCCAGCCTGGCCAGTTCAGAGCTGCCCTGTGGTTCCTTCACCATCAATAGCTTTACCAAGCTGTAGCAGATGGTCTTTTTGCTTATGTGTATCTGGAAGAGAGCTGTGTTTGTGTTGTGTACAGCCTTTTTGTAAGGAATACTTTTTTACTAAAGTTCCCATTTACCTGTTCTTGCTGTCTTTATGTGCCCGAAAGATTTCTCCTCTTTCAGGGAGCCAGGTGTGATGCCTCCCCCAGACTGTGCCTCGGGAACACCAGTGCTGCCATGTCCCAGAGGTTAACAGTAAAAAGCGCTGATCCTCAGGGTGTTGCAGGGGCATTAGCTTGCTTCTGCTGGCCTCGGACATTAAAGCTGTTACAAGTGTTTTGTAGTTCTGCATCACTTAAAAGAAATTTCTGTTCACCTATTTGATCCATGACAGGGTTTGAAAAGAACTCCTGATATTCATACCATAAGCTAGTTTAATTGCCATGCTCAGGGGGAGCTGCAGAAGATAAAGGAAGTGGAAAAAACAGGAAGTGGGGGACTTGGAAGTATGTGACTACTGGTATAAAAACAAGTGTGGTGCCTTTGCTCATCTTTGGACTACCAGTGTGCTGTGATGATAGTAGGTGATTTTGAAAGTCCTAGGTGGATGAAGGCTTCTTCACACTAAGGTGGCAGAAGAATAGTTAATTTCTTCAAATTTCATACCTCTGCTCCTTTAGGTTTAAATCCTTCCTAGCATGCATTATGTGATACCTGCTTTCCCCCTTTCTCTTTATCTGTGGAGGGTGCTGTGCGGGGAGGAAACAAGGACTAGCTGGCTGTGGCTGTGTTAGAGCATCTCTGTGGAGGCAAATCTGCAAGAGCCCCCATCCCAATGCACAGTCCAGTGCTCCTGTATCATGGACACGCCTTTTCTAACGCTCTCCCTGGCCCTGCCACGTTGGCTCTGCTGCCCTTTGTCCATTTTCATCTACACTCACTTTTATCCCATTGGCACCCAGTTTCACAGCTGGGTTTGATGTTGCAGCCTGTGAGCAGCCTCTGGGCTCTGCTCCTGGCTTGGTGCTCCCTGCCCCGGTTTTCCCCTCCACTTGTAAAGCTTCCCGCTAAGGCACTTTGAAATCTGCGTAAGGCATAGGCATTTACATTCATGTCTTTAAAAGTTAATATTGCTATTTATTTTGATGGTGGGTAATTACTCTGTTCTCTGCTGGGATGTTGGCTAGGGAAACTCAGAGGTTTTCCCTAGGAGGAGAAGCCTGTGTAGCATCCATCACCCTGAATTTCTGTGCTCTCTGCCCACAAAGCTTTTGGTAACGAGTGTGTAATCCATCCTGCCCTCTTGCTGTGATTATAAACTTTCCAGCTGCTCTGGGCTGGGGCAGGAAGACTTCATTGTGCACTTGTGTTCTCTTTCAGAGCCATCTTTCCTCCTCCTCCTCCTTGTCCCAGCTGCCTCGTAGTGCTGCTGGTGCCTGCCTGCCTGGCAAGTCAGAGCATGTCCGGACCCTGTGGACTAAACGCAGAAGATGGCAGAGCTTCTGGGGCTTGGGGACAAGTGTGGGGAGGGGGCTTCGGGGGCTCCTGCACTTGCTGGCTTGTGCCTTGCCGACAACAGGCTGAACTTGGACGTTTATCCTGACGGCTGCCACCGGTTCCTGCAGCTGTTCGAGGGGCGACAGGGAGAGGTGGTCCAGGTGGAGTTCCTCCGGCTCAGCAGCAACGATCGCCTCCTTGACACCACACTGGACATCCTTCCTCATCTGAAGCACCTGAAGTCCCTGGTGCTCAAAGGTAAATTCCTGGGCCCATCACCATCCAACTCTTTTAAGCTCAGCTTAATTTTTTTTACCCTTTTCTCCACATCTGCAGGACAAACTGCCCTTGAATTTTTTTTGTTCTGGTGCCCCTTACTACAGCTTTAGCTCTTAGCCTTGCTCAGAGCTGCATGCAGATTTCAATAAGATACAGGTCCTAAACTCTTATTTCCTTCCTTTGTTTCTACAGCTGCCTGGGGAACAGGTTTTGGAGTCTGGTTGGGTTGATGATGCAGTATTTTCTGTAGCCATCCTCTAGAAGAAGAGCGGGTTTTTTGCGTGGTTATGCATGCAAGGATGGGGGGGTTGAAAGGTGTTTAATTTTTTGGTAGATATTCAGCCCCTCTTTCATTTTTGGGAGTATAATGAGCTGTCTTTGCTGTGTTTCCATCTCCATCAATCCTAGCTTAATCCTTCTTAGTGTCAGTGAACGTTTAAGACCGGAAGACACTGCTCAACATTTATTAAAAGCATGACTCAGGTGTGCACATAATTTGGCAAGCTGTAGTAACTGTTAGACCTATAAATATTAGATCATTCTTTGACTTTCTTGTCTCTTTATTGTAGGAGGATCTCAATGCAAATGGTATAATTTCTTAGACTGAATCATTTGCTCTTTGGGAGGTGGATTTTAAAAAAGAAACGAGAGAAAAAAAGGGGGAGTTTGTGGCCAGAATTCAGGATTCTAGCTGAAAACTGAAAAGACTGAAGTTTGCTTCTATATCTGCCACAGATTTCTCATGTGAATAATTTCATTTGTCTTTTCCCCCTTTAGTAAGGTGAGGATAATGGCATAGCTTTTATCAAGCTTGTTTTGTGAGATGTACACCCTGAGCATCCTGAAATGCAATAAAATAGTTTGCTAAGATTTTCTTAGTGCAATGTGTGTCTGTTAGTTTGATTGTTCTCATTTTTCACCATTATGCAGCATAAAAAATGTTTGGTGCCATCTGCTGTACGTGTATACAAACAGACAACAGTGGAGGGAGAGTGGAAAGCGATGAAGGAATGGAGAGTTTTGGAAGGTTCCTTTTGTTTGTTTGACTTATTTTCCATGGGTGCAGACCTTCTTCAGTTTGTCACAAGCTGGGGTGGGGAACACGTATCCTTTCCTCACTGCGCCATCTGGCCTACACAATACTGAACTACCTGCTTTTTTCCCCACATTTTCACTGCTTTCCTCACATCTGCTCTCCAGGCTTGCAGGGGCAGATCTCAGTCCTCAGGGCTGTTCATCCCTCAACAGCATGGGCAAAGCCTGGAGGGTAAGGAATGTCTCCTTAGTCCAAAAAGTGTTGTGTGTTGGCCACTGGTGCTGGTGGGGAAGGAGAGTGGGAGGCTTGGAGGGGTATCGGCCACCCTGCTGAAGGGGGGTAGATATGTGGAGTGGCCTGGCGCTTCCTGACTTGTGACTCCAGACATGTTCAGCAGAGTTTTACTGGTTGACTGTAGCATCTCTTGATTTCATAAAAGGTCTTCACCATTATATCGCTTTCACTGATCAGGAAAATGAGGCAAGGAGAAACCCCATTTCTCTATGAATGCTTTGTAATCGGTGCTGCTCAATGTGATCAGTAAATCCCCATCTTCTGGGTCCCTGTGAGTCTTACGTGGGGCCGGTGAGGTATCCCTGTAGCATACTGACCTCTTTTTCCCCTTCCCTCCACACCCAGGTGGCCATGCCAGGGATGAGTTTGGCTCGTGTCAGCATGGCTCCCTGACAAGCTTACCACCCGACGCTGGGAACCTGAGGTGTCTCACCCACCTGGATCTCAGCTTCAACAGCCTCTCCACCTTGCCTAGCTGCATCCTCCACCTCCCTAGCCTCCACGTGCTCCTGGTGAGCCACAACAGCCTGGTGGCGCTCCCTGAGGACTTTGGCTGTCTGAGCAAACTGACTTTCTTCTCTGCTATGAAAAATCAGCTGAAGAACTTACCTCGTAGCATTGGGGAGCTGACAGTGCTACAGGACCTGGATCTCTCTGAAAATGCTTTGGAATTCCTCCCCGAAGAAGTCGGGAATTTGCGTAACTGCACAGAGCTGGATCTCTCTGGGAATTGCTTATCGAGTGTCCCAGACTCCTTTGGTATGTATTTTCTAGAGGAAAAGAAGGACATAGACTTACTGAGTTTTTGATACAGTCTAGGACCCCTGAGGCCCTTGGGCTCTGTCCCCAGAGCTGTTAACACAAACCATCTGTTATGTTAGAGCCAAATGGAAGGGATACCCAGAAGAAAGATGCTTGGCTCAGTCAGTCCCCTTGAGCATTAATGACTTTCTGGACCGTGCTTTCTGCTTCTGTGGATCAGCAAGACTGCTAAGATTTCAATACAATTTACAATAATAGCCGAGGATCTGGCCTGGCTGGTTTTGGGTGGCACCTGGAACTGGAAACAGAAGAGCTGTGGTTTAGTGGGATGCAAATCTGGGTGTCAAATCATGCTGTCCAGTGTGGACCAGTCCACTGAACCGGGCTCTGACTTCTGCCCAGCTTCCTGGCTCTTGGGTCCTGTATTACTTTGTGCCTGGGGTTGTCATTGATGCTGTTACAGAAGCATCTTATATCGATACTGGTAGTTGGGTGCTGAAAAGCAGAGGAGAGAGGAGGCTGCGTTGCCTCTCGGCTAGTTCCCTGGACCCCTTTGTTTTGTGAGCTGAAGGGATGCTGGGATCTTGTGCTTTTCCCTTATTTTGTGCGTGTGTGCGTGATGAGGAGAGCGGCGGGGGCGTTAGAGCTGATGTGCAATGCAATTAACAGCATGGATGGGGGGTCACTTCTTGTTCTAACCTGCAGCCAATCTGAAGTCTCTGCGGCGGCTGCATCTCCACAGCAATCTCCTGGTGACGGTCCCTGCCTCGCTTGCCAGCCTTCCCAACTTGTCCAGACTTGATCTGCAGAACAATTGCCTCCGTGCTGTCCCCCCCGAGATCCAGACCTCACCATTCGTTCGTCTCCGAGGCAATCCCTTAGGAGAAACGGAGCCATCCCTGCAGGATGGTAATTGTAAGGCTTCTGCTGCTGTGGGTTCTGCCCAGCTGTTCCCTCCCTCAGCCCAGCATGGCGTGAATGGGTTTGGATTAGAGAAGGCAAGAAAGGGGGAATCAGATCGGTATTTTTTTGTCTGGAACAATTACGATCTTGTAAGGATACAGACAGTACTAGTTCTGTTTTTATGAGCCCAAGCCTAGTCCGAAGGGCTCGGTGGTCCCTGGAATTTGGCTTGCTAGGAGAGGTTTTACAGTGAAAGCGAAAATGGGATTCACAGGAGGTGGATCAGGAGAGGCCCTTAAAAGGGTCCAGCCTTTTTAGCAGAGGTGAGCACCAGTTCTTGGACTTGCTGCGTGGCCCTAAGGCTGTGGTAGCTCATGCTAGAGGTGCTGGGAGCAATAAGAACTCATTTTGCCATGCAGTTACCTCCTGCTTTCCTGTGGGTCCCAGGCTGCAGAGGAGCAGCTCTTTGTGCAAGATGAAGGTGATGAATGAGCAGGAATATGAGCGAGGTTTCCCAATAGTGTTTACATTCACAAGAGCAAGTGCTGACTCCCAGGGTTGGCCCCAGGCAATCAAACAAGGCCCTGAGAGTTGCAGGGGTGGTAAATTGAAATATTTTCTAATTCTCCCTGCTTCTGAGTTTTCCTGGGGGAGAGTCAGTACTTCTAGTGTGTCTTGGGACCTCTAGGTTCCTTCCTGTCCTCCTGCTGCTGCTTGATCTGAAGCCTACTGCAGTGTGAACAGGGTTCTGTTAGTGACTGTCAGATTAGGATTAAGCCAAAATTAAAATGCAAATTCAGCCTTCCTTTTCTATCCTGATTTAAGTAACCTGTCTTCTTCTCCTACCCAAACGTTATTGCCACAGATCAATCCAGTGCCAGAGGGCTACGAAGATTCTTCCTTGCATCAGGAGAGGACAGGTAAGCCTCTGTTATTAAGTACTTATATTACAGTGGTGTAACAAGCTCCAAGTCAAGATCGGTGCGTGGTGGGTATTGCACATATGTATAGAAGCTTATGTCCTCAGTAGGCCAGTCAAACACAAGGTAGGAGATCCTTCTGTTGATTTTCGGAGGGCTGACGTCATTGCACAGTGTCATACATTCATGCATTTCTTCTGGAAGCTTTACTGTCACCTCTGAAGGCTGCAAAGTGGTCCTGGCCTGTGGCATCCATTTCTGCTTTCCACCGGGGGCTGCTTCTGACCCTCTGCGGATCTACTTCCGAACCCTTGCACCGGACCCTCAGTGGGTAAAGCTGAGACACCATGATGTCCTTCTAAGTAGAGTCCTGGAGCTGCAGCCCCATGGGGTCAAATTCCAGCAGGTGAGGACACATCCAGGCCTCCTCCTGATCAATCTGCCTCTGCAATAGCTTGGCGGAGTCTTCTGAGAAAGTCTCTTGGGACTTTTGAGACAGCTACGCCCATCACTGCTGCTTTTAAGTAACTGCAGGACTGCCTTTCAAAGAAGCCCAGCCACAAAGATTCAGAAAGGACAAGCTTTCCTGGCACTGTGCTGGTCTGGCTTCTTTGCCTGCCCCACTGCTCCCACTTGAGCTGAGCTATAACCTTCCTCACTCACAAGCTTCCTCCTGTGCCAGAGGATAAGTGCTGTTCCAGCATTTGGCCTTAGCCTGCAAGGAGAATGGTTCACATCCTTCCCCAAAAGCCTGATTGTGTGGTTTTCATTCAGGCTGGTGAGTACTTACGCCACCAGCCCTGTCGTGGCTGACAGCAACTCACCGCAAAAGTTGCTTGGCCCTTTCTGCCCCCAAGCTGCAGAACTTTTCCTGCCGCCACACTGTGTAGCAAACCTGACATCTCTTGTCACCTCCCTGGAGGCTGCAGGACAGAGCAGGTTCCTATCTCCTCTTCCGCTCCCTGCGTACAGGCCGTGCTTTGCCTTTCCCCTTCTTGTCTGCACAGGAAGCCACAGAGCAGAGCTAGGCTTGGTTTTATCTTTTCTATTGGTGTCTCACAGGAATGCTTTTTTTGCCAGGAGGTACAGATTTGGATGCCGTACACCTCCCCTCAAACCCTTCGTCAGCGTGAGGTGGTAGTTCGGACCTTCAGCGGGCAGAGCTGGAGTGATCTGAGTACAAGAGTGGAGCAGAAGAAAAAGTCAAAGGTAAGCAGATTGGAATGACTGGTGACACACATTATTACCCTTCCCCTCTTCCGTTTTGCCCAGCCAAGAGTGAATCCATTTGAAACACCTCCCAAGCTGTGTTTTGACCAGCTGCTATAAAACATAGTGGATTTCAGCTCCAGGTTTCCTCTCTTGTGGAGGTGTGTCTCCTGAAGGTGACAACTTGCAGCCTGCTGTGCTTCATCCCTGTTCTAGTGCTTTCACCTGCCCGGCTGCTTCCTGCCTTTATTGTACTGCATAATATGCCTAGATGTTTTCTTCCCTGTCTTCCGTTACAGAAGCATGTGGCTCACTGTAGTGTCCTCCACTTCTCTTGGTTCCTTGTTGTGTCTCGACTTGTGCAAAATCAATGCAAAGTGCCAACAGAGGGGACATTGCTCTTTTCCAGTGTGGATCCAAACATCAAAGTGACTTTTCCTCCTGGAGTCACTGAAGAGACTCGCAACGTCAAGCTGCAGGTATGCATGCTTTAAAAACCACAAGCTTTAGTAAGCCTTAGTGCAGCTCTTGCTGCAGCAGCTTAGTGAGTGAGACTAGGGGGAAATAATTTCTGTGGATGTAATTCTAAAGCCACCCCACTAAAAATAATTGTTTTGTAGAGCTGCTAGATAGTGGTAAATGCTATTGTAATACCCTGGGCTGTCCCAGCTTGCCACATTGACACTGGTATTAGAGCAGACTTCAGCCAAAGTTCACTCACTGTGCTTCCATTTCTCACGGGCCCCTGAGCCAGGAGCAGCATCTGCCTGCTGGGTGCTGGGGGAACTGAGCAAGTGATTTGGGAATTTGCCTGACTGCCCTGCTCTCCATATTGTTTTCCACATCCAGGTGCTGCCGGTCTCTGCAGAAGAGATAGAGGAAATCACAGCCGATGCAGGGTGCAGAGCCAGTCCCCTGCTCTGCCTCTCCCAGGATTCCCTGGTGGATTTTCTCAGGCCAGTGAGAATTCAGCTGCCCCTCCCACCTGGGCTCACAGGTGAGTTTATTCCCAAAACTGGCAAAGAGAAACATCATATGTGGAAAGCCATGAATGGCAAGCTGGGATTTTTGTTTGCCTCTCCTGTAATAATAAAGCTTGCTGCTTATCCTGCAGGAGCAGCAAGGTGCATATGCTGAGTGAGTGGTGGTGCAGTGTGGTGGTGCGGAAGGTAGTTCAGGTCCAGCTCATGAATCTGATGCTGAGCCACTGCAGTTAAAAATGTATGATCATACACTAAGCCATCTCCCACCCTGAATATTGCTAGAAACAGCCTCAGCCTCGCCAGGGTTTCCTCTGTTTGCATGCTGAGTATCCTGTGTTTCCTAATTCCTATTTTCTTTGACCTTTCCTGGCTTTCTTGTGAAGAAGTAAAATATGTTTGGGTACGGCTTGGCCTTCATTGTAACACCACCTGGCATTTTTATGTCTGAAGTGCATCAGGATAGAAAAGCCTGTGGGATGTACCTTTAGAAAGAGATGGAACTTAATTAATAACCCTAGATATTGGTGATAGGAATTGTCTAATTAATCTGTTGGTGGCAATCAGCACACTATCAGTTTAAGCCTGCATATTCTGCCAGACTATCCTGGAAACGTTGAAGTAGCATCATCCTTTTATTTTTGCTCTTCTTTGACCAAAATTCAGTTCTGGGTGCTGAAGAGAAGGCTATGAGCCTTACTTTGGTGCTTTTCAATAGTGAATCCCCCCAGACTGTGGCTAGGTTTGTAAAGCCATGAACAAAGGCTTCTGCTGCATATAGCATCTCTTGATCCTTGTTGTCTTTAAGGGCTAAATTTGGATCGGTCAAGGCTGCATCTTCTCCATGGTGACCTGGAGGGCCAAACCTGGGATGACATTACTAGTCAGGTGGTGCTGGAATTCACCCATCTCTATGTGGTGTTTGAAGTCACCCACTTCTCCTGGTAAGTGCAGGATTAGTCCTGAGGAAAAGATGGGATGTTCCTCTGCCTTGCTTTTCCCACACTGATCAGGGCTCATGCCGTTAACCCTACCTTCTCCCTTTGCACATCAGGCCAAGCTTAGCACTTCATCTCTACCCATCACTTTTTACAGTCTTGTGGGTGTGACACTGGCTTCTCTTACTAGGCAGGATCCCTCCTTTTTCTTAATTCCTTGTCTGCCAGGTACTGGCTGTGGTACACCACCAAGACCTACATTGGAGGCATTGCCAAGAAAGTCTATGAGCGGCTGCGTATGTACCAGGTGAACTTCATTGCTCTGCAGAGGAAGAAGGACCCCGAGCAAGTCCTGCTACAGTGTGTCCCCAAGCACAAGGTTTGACTGGCTTCCATTGCCTTGCTCCTGAGCTTCCTGCGCCTCCCTTTATAGGATATCAGGGCAGCAGTGCACCAAATGGTCCTGTTTGCTGCCCCAAGGTCGTGGCCGGGGTATGCTGTCACCACACTGTGTTGGTAGTGTGATACCAGCTCACTGTGAGCTGGGGTAGAAGGAAAACTCACTCTGTGCAGCAGTGGCTGGATATACATTCTGTAGACTGGGCTGCTAAAATCAGCTAGACACAGTAGCTGGCCATTTGCATGCTGTAAGTGTCCAGCAAACATGAGGCAAAACACGGTTTAAATTTCAGTCAAAGATATTAAGGTTAATAAGTCACTTGTCTGACGTGGGCTAGTAGTGTGGGCAGAAGCACTGCTTTGGTTTCAGCTGGAGAGGCTAGAAATGGTATTCACTCTTCCCGATGTTCCTTGCTGTTTACCGTTCAAGCAGTGGAACAGAACATACGAGCTTTCCTTAATCTGCTTCAGTGCAGCATCAAGTTAGTTTGTGCTGTTAGCCTGAGCTAACCTGGCTTGATGGTCTGTCAGGAGATAGGAAGGGCTCACTCTCTGCTGCTGCCTCTGCCCTAGGGGTACCAGCCCTCAGCAGCAAAGCAAGTGTGCATCTGCATTTGTAGAGCGTGTACCTTGACAGACAGCGCAGCTCAGTGACGTGAGAGTTTTATCAGGCTGCCAGAACTGGGCTGCGTATCCAACTCTCTGCACAACCCTCTGGTCTGGTTCCTCCTTTTGCTCTTTATTTGTTCTCCTGTAGGAGAACATTGAAATGACCTGTACGCATAAACAGCTATAAGGATTCTTTATATCTTGGGTTCAGGGCTCAAATTGTTTCCAGAGGAGGCAGCAACGGCACCCACAGTGAGACAGGTTCAGTGGTGTCTGTACTCCTGCTAGGGGTGCTGGTGGGGTGAGAGAGAAGGTTTACTGTTACAAATAGGAAGAACAATAGACACCTCAGCTCTGGGCTAACTCTTGCATTGCCTCTGAGACCCCAGGTCTGCCAGTGTGATTGCAAGCTGCAAAGCAAAAATGAGCTTTCTGGTGTCCTCAGCTGTGTGCTATTGCAGCATGTGGCTTTTTGCAGAAAAAATGTCTTTTAATGGCATACTGTGAGGGAGATAAGGTAGCAAGGAAATCCTTCCCTGTCTTTGAAGGTTACTGACCTGTTACAATGTAGAGATACTGCTGAAAATGCTTTTTTATTGACAGCTTTGGGATGGCCTATCTTTGTTAGTCCACATAGGCTTTTCTGCTTTTTACTGGAGGGGAGAAATAGGGTAACCACAAACACTTCCTTGCCTGTAGTAAATGTACCTGGGATAGGAGGGTGGGTGTGTGTTCATTTGTTTACATCCTTCCCATGTAAAATGGACTTCCCCTGTTGAAGGTGTGGGGAACATCATGGGTGTAGGAACATGGGTCAGGGGACAGATGTGCTTCAGATCAAACATGGAGTCCTGTGTCATCATCCTTGTCAGGTCGATCCAGTGCTGAAGAAGCTGCAGGACCGCTATCGAGGACCTGAGCCATCTGACATGGTGGAGATGTTTGAGGGAGAGCAATTTTTTGCAGCTTTTGAGCAAGGCATCAGCATCGATATGGGTATGGCAGCACTGGGCTCCTTTCTGCTTCTAACTCCTGTGCTTCTCTAGCCCTAGGTGTGTATCTGCTGGGGGCTGTACTCCATGGCATTCCTCTCTGCCTCCAGTTTGCCTACTACTCACAGCAGCTAGCCCTTGGACATTGAACTTGTCATATTCTCTGGTCACCCAACTTTTGTGTCTACTTTTCTGAAGGAAAGTCCTCTTTGTAGGCTTTCATTTCCTCTCATGCTGTTGTAGTCTGCAGAGGGCAATAGCCAAATGTGTTTATTTTATGACTGATCTGCTACTGCAGCCATCTATGCCCTTTTCCTGGCATCTTAGACAAAACTCTGGAATGCCCATGGTGATCTAATTAATGTTGCCCATTTCTGAGAGAACACATATAATGGTATTTGATTAGAGAAGGTATTTCTGAAATAATCCAGAGCAAAAAAAAAATTCCCCCAAATGGAGCCACTGGAAGAGAAGAAAAGAGGGAGCAAGACCAAAACTCAAGATGATATTTTATGCCCCAATGTGTCTGGACCTGTTACAGCTGCAAACTGAGCCATGTTCTTCAAAACCTGGGCGTACAGCTCAGTTTCATTGGTGTAAATTAAGCTTAACTCTATGAATCACAGAATCATAGAATTGTTTATGTTGGAATAGACCTTTAAGATCGTAGAGTCCAGCCTTTAACCCAGCACTGCCAAGAATACTGAAGTGCATTGGTCTTTCAGTGGAGTTTGTGAGGCCAGGGTCTGTTGCTCTGTCCTGATTTAGGCTGGACTCTTAAATTAATTTCTAGATAATTACATATGAGTGTTGTACCTGATTATAGTTTTTTCCATTTAGCTATATTCATATTCCAGCACCCACTGCAGAAATGGTGGAGGGATAGGGGGCCTATTTTTATGCATGACAGGATGCTATTGCAGCTGATTCTGCCCTCCAAGGGGTAGAATGGACCTAGGACAGAGGAATGGGCCAAGGATGGACTAGGCTCCCCCCGAATGCTTTGCCCTGCCTTGCCTTCCATTCTTGAACTTGATCTCCACCTTGTGGCCATTACCTTTTTTCACTTTTGGGACCTGCTTTCTCCACAGCCAGGGTTTTCTGCTTTCCCGTCTCACCCGGTGAGGAAGCAGGGTGTTAGATTCCTTTCAGGCATGAGTAGGAGTAGGCAGTAGCATGGAGGCTGCTAGTGGCTGTTGGCCAGGCTCGAAAATCTGCACGCTTTTCTGCACAAGTTGAGCATTTGCTGCTTCTCTGCGCAGATCGCCCCGACTGCGTGGATGGACGACTCTCGTTTATTTTTTACTCTCACTTGAAGAACATGAAGGAAATCTATGTGACCTCCCCTGTAGACAGGAAAGACCAAGCTGTCAAAGGCCAGGTGAGCAACCGGTTACACTGACTATTTGTTTCCTCCATGGCCATCATCATCATTGCTTTTACGATGTTCCCAATAATAATTTCTGAGTGCCAGGTATGACTCTTTTCCCTCCCCTCTTTTCCTTGGCTTTGCATTTCACTGACTAAACCCTGAATAATCACAGAGTAGTCTTAAAGGATCACTCATCACTTAGCTCTCTGACTTACATTCCTGCCATTAACTCTTGGTGTCTTCACAGTCAGTCCAGACTTTATGGCAGAACCTCTGTGCTCCTCCCAGTTGCACTTCATTGGGAGGCCATGTTTGTGAACAGAGGATAGGTGAGAAATGCTGGATTCATTCTGTTCCAGACAGGAAAGACAAAGCAATCAGGCTTGGCCAGTGTTCTTGAATCTGAGCCTCACTGCATGCTTTTTGTTTGCAAAGGTCTCTTTCTACCGAGGGGCAGTTCCCAAGAGCATCCCTGAAGATGCCAGCAGGAGGAGGAAAGGACCAGACTCCTTCTGGCTCGCTACTCTGCCTATTAAACTGCCTGTGAGTTTTTTTTGTCTCCTAAAAAAAAGAAATAGGTGGGTAAAAGCACGGCCTTGCTGCTCAGCTAGTTTTGTCTTCCTCCATGAGAACGGATGCAATGAATGACTGCAAGAAATGGCTGCCCAACCATGGAGATTTCCCACTCTCCATGAGCTCTTCTGAAAAGAGGAACACAAACAGCTGGGAGTGGTCTCCATCTCTCCTACTCATCTTCTCTGTCAAGCACAGGCTTGTTGGATGGGTGGTCAGAGAGGGTGGATCCATTGAATGAATGATGTAGAACAGGAGGAAGCTCACTGTAATTAAAGGAAGTGTCTGTTTTGTTTATAAATTTCTTAGTCACACAGCTCATGCAGCAGGAAAAAAGGAAGATCTAGGATGAGGTAGGTAGGCTGGATTTTAATACAAGTGTTGAGTGTAAGTACTCTGGTGTGAGCCACTGGCCTTTTAAGGCTGCTCTGTATGTTGCAGTGAGAAATGCAACTTTTGCTTATAAAATTTAATTGATATTTGAGAAGCTTAAAACAATAAATACCTTTGTAGGCTGAATGCTTCTGTTCAGATCACGTGCCAGGATCTCACATCCCTTTCTGACACATGCAACCTCAACTACACATCTAGACTAAGTGCTCTCTTACTGCCGAGGCAAATATATTCTGGGGAGATAGTTCATTGAAAAATACTCTGTAAAGAAAGGAAATTTCCAGTGTGAGATATGACTGTGTACTTTATGATTTGATATTTTCAGAGGCAGTGAGCATTGCTGGTCATTGCCAGTGTGAGCGCTCCTTGCTTTTTACAGCCTGACTGTTCAGCCCCAAGATCTTCCTTCCTCCTTGGCGGGAGGAAAGATATTTCAGTGTGCAATCTGAATGGCCAGATATTGTCCTGTATAAAACCAATTTGTTTAGCACGTTCTCTCTCTCTTTCCTCTGTGACACAGCGATTGAAACCCCGCTGGGGTGAGAATCCCCACCCCCTGAATGGCTTCTCCTTCCCTCCCTTGAACCTGGGCAGTGCTGAGACTGGCTACCTGACCCAGGCAAACCTGCTGAGCATTGCCAGGCGCATGGGAGCTGACTGGCAGACCATCGGCCTGAACCTGGGCTTGACCTATCAGCAGATTGAGCGCATAGGATACAATAACAGGTAAGATACAACACTGATCAAGAGTAGTGCATTATATCTATCTGCAGTGTAATAGTATAAATTAATGCTTGGCTGGTTGAAAGTTTTCCCACTGGAATTGTTTCACCAGATAAAAGATGGGTTGACTAATGGTTCTTCTCAAAACATTACCTCTTTTATCGAAAACTGATTATTTTCTCTTGCTGTTATAAAACAAAGCTTTAAGTTTGAAAAACACAATCGGGGAAATAACAAACCTGATGACCTTTGTAGTTCTGATGAGTCGCATTCCTGTTTTGTTCTGTGATCTGGATTCCTGGCCAGACTCCATCTCTGACAATGAGCAATGGCTTATGGCATTGATTGTGAATATCATCTTTATTCAAAAAGAGCTTGTGGTACGTCATGGGACATGCAGTCTGACCAAAAAGCCAGAGCAGTAGGAGAGAATTAGACTTGCTATGACTAACCTACTATTCCTGTGGGGAATTTACATTCAAAAGCAGAATCATTTAATTTGATATTTCCATTAGAAAAAAAAAAATCTAGAGAGATTCTAGTGTAGGAACTGCAACTCCTGTATGGTGGGTGGGGAAAAGGCAGGCCCACCGGGTGCTTTGTGTGTCTGGATGGCTTCTCTGGGGCTCCAGGCATGGACTAGGACTCCAGTAAGGCCTCTTCGGGTTGTCAGTCAGGAGAGTGTGCTGGTTACTTCTGCGCTTCCCCCTTTCTTCAGAGAGGACCTTGATAAGCAGATCCTGGACATGCTGTTCTCATGGGCTCAGCAAAACTTGGAGGATCCTGACTGTGTGGGTAAGCTGATTACAGCCATGAAAGAGAGTGGCCGCCAGGACATTGCTGATGAGGTCGAAACCATTGTTGAGCTGGGACGGCAGAAATACAGGGAGTCCATCCGCCGGGTGGGCTTGGAGCAGGAGAGCAGCACTGAGGACTCTGCGATAGCTATGATGTAGCACCTGGCAGAAGGAATGGGGTTTCATATTGGGTCCCTCTGCGTACCCAGAGTGACAATGTCTTGGAGCTGCTCCTGCCTCAAGGGCCAGTGTCTTCCCGAGGATCTGGACATTGATTCACTTGTGAGCAGACTACTGAGCGCTCTCAGGTCTGTACTCACATGCCACTTCTGCCAATCCCAGGCAGTTTAGAGTGCATTTACAAGCCTTTTCTGTACTTCCACTTCTCGCCCTTGAGCTTTAGATCTCAGAAACATGGAGAAATTCTGAGGTTGAAGCGTCTGTCAGTTGAGTAGTGGCTAAAGTAGCCTTTAATGAATTAATAATCATGTCATGTTTATTTATTTATAACTTATTCCAGAAACCATGTTCTGCTGGAGCCACTGGGTGTGAGCATTTGGGTCTGTTTGTGCTCCAGTGCTTGATGGGAAAGTGGAGGTGCAGTTGTGTCATGAAGGCCTGTGGTGCGGTGGGGACTCCTCAGCCATTTCGGTTAATGATGTGTTTTGCTCGCATGAGAATATGAATTGTATTGCCCATGAAAATGTTTTCTGTTTTCTGCCAAATCTGTTCCAGTTTCCTCAAGCCCAAACCAAAACCTAAGTATTTGTGGGGAAAAGAGAAGAAACTAATTTCTAGAAAAATTGCTCTTGTATTTTGGTTTTCCTCCAAAAACCATTTTGGAACAAAAAAAATTTCACATTGTCCCTAGGCTGCTGCACCTGCCAGGCTTTTTAGATGAGACCTATGCACTGCTGGTCTTTGACAGAGTTCCAGTTTTATTTTAGAAACAAGTAAAAATGTGTAACCCTGCTGTTCTGGGAGAGACTCTGCTTTAAGGAATATCCCTTGCAGTTGCAAAGGGATATTCCTCACATCCTCCCAGTGAAATATGCCTGTGCAATAGTGAAGGTGTGACCCCTCCTGAAGTTTGGTAAAAAGCATGACTTAAATTTGCATTTTAAAAACTGGTCTGACCAGCTGTGAAATAGGCACCGTGTGGGATTGGCATGAACTATGCTGAGCTAATCTCCCGGTTTTGCAGTCTGAACATCTTGTATAAGGCTGAAAGTGTTTATTGCTTTTTAACTACTCTGTCATTGACTACTGAGGTGCCCTTCTCTTCCTGCTCCCCATCTCATAATGGGCCTCAGCTAGTGACCCACTAATGACAGTGGGAAATTTCATGCAAGCTTTTTGAAAGACTACTGTCATCTGCGTAAATCCAACTCTTTCAAGACAGGTTGGATTCAGCATAACTCTCTAAGCGATACTTAAAGGGCTGTTCTCAGTCTGAAAACCAAAAGTCTGTAGAAAAATGCCAGGTTGCAACACCCAGATTCAACCTGCTGCTGCAGGTCTGAGAAATCCTGGTGTTTTCTTCCTCCTGTGAGGAATCATTGGTGGTTTCCCTGATGCTGTGTTTCAGACCTGCCATCAGTACTGTTGAAAGAGAAGCATAAAATTGTTCTGCTTTTTTAAAATTATTTATTTATTTTAAGGGTATTCTAACATCTCAGGCTGTGGAGTGATCAGTGTCCAGTCCAAAGCACTGGACAAGGATTTGCAGGCTTGAGTTACCGTCTTGGGCGTAGGGACTTCCTCAGATCTGATTTCTTACGCCGTGCTGCCCCTCAAGTCTCACATTGGATTAAAGTCAGCAGTTCTCATTGGAATGTACAGTTTCTCTGGTAGTCTGTGTCATCTGTTCTTGTCTGTAATTTTGATGTGTACCAACTAGGTATTCATTCTTTACTCCAGTTTTGGAGAGATGCATTTGGGCATATTGCTCTCACTGGGAATAAAATAAGTGCTTAACTGTTTCAAAGCATGGTCTGCTAATTCATAAATGCCTCGAGGTGTTAAACAGAGCCAGGTCCCTTTGAACTTGCTGGTGGAAAGACACAGGTGAGCTTGGCCATGCTGCACAGAAACAGAAGAGCTCTTGTTTGGGCACTGCTGGCTGCAAAGCGCAGGGCAGGCTGCAGCTGCGCGAATGCTAGCCCATAGCTTGGCTTTGCTGCCGTGGGGCTAAGCTGGGCAACGCAGCACTGGGGGCATGGGTTTGGCTCGCCAAGCGTAGGAGTAGAGCTCAGGTGGCGCAGGTCGAGGCAGCATCAAGGCTAGTCTAGAGGGCCCAGTGTGCAGGCTTAGCCTGGCCTCTGGTGAGGCTGCAGGAGGCTTCTGGCTGGGCAAAGCCGGTTAATTCCTTACTACGGGTCTACGGGTAGCATAAGGTAGCACCCACAGCTACAACAGGATGAAGCTAGGCTGCACTTAGCTTTCTGTTTGTGATGGCCAGGCAACAACTGAGTTGGGAATGCTGAAACAAGGGCTGTGTAGGCTGGACTCCGTGGAGGTCTCATCCAGATGTCGGCAGAGCTACAGCTTTTCCAGATAACAGATAGATCAGGCTAGGAGAGAGGGAGGTCAGTGCTAGGTGTTTAGGTTACTCAGGCCAAGCAACAGGAGATAACAAACCCTAGACAATATCATCAGTAGAACAGCTCTTCAGGGTTTGGGCTGATGAGGAAAGTTAAGTAACTACCCCAGAGAAGTACCGTTATCTCCATCCTCTCACTGCTGAGCAGCAGCCGCTGGACTGGGTCACCTCACGGCATTTGGTTTTCTCCTTGCACTGACACTGAAGTGAGCACCCAGCTGGGGGTATGAGGGTGCTGACGGGAAATCAGAGCAACCATCCGGCTGCTCTTTCCTTAGCTGACTCAGCAGCAAATATTTGAGCTGGATGAGAGTCAACAGAAAGCATGTTATTTTCAGGTGTGTTATCTCTATTTAATAATTTCTTTGAGGCACGGTAACTCCTTCATAAGCCTGTAGTTGCTATGGCCAGGAAACAGGGGTTACAGTTGCAGTGTGTGGTTGAAGCAGCAAAAAAACCCAACGTGGCATTTAGTTTTTGAATTAAAAGTTTGCTCTTCTTTTAATAATTACTCACATGCCAGAGTAGTCTCTTTCCCTTTTCAGCTACCTGGCTTTTCCTGGTTCCTATTAGGCACCTTACAGTGTCCTACTGACAATCTGGCAGATTTTGTGGTTTTTACTGTGCACGATCCTGATGTGTCCAAAATTCTCCCAAATAAAGTTCAACAAGGAAAAGCCTCCTTACAAAAAAAATCTAAAAGTAAAGGGAGAAATTGTTTGGGAGTGGAAACATTTTTTCTCCTCTTTTTTTTGACTGCAACATCTATACCTCTTTAACTCTCATAATTAAACCCTTTTCTACTTCATAAACTTGTGGATCTCCAGCAGAACGACCAAGTGGCCCTCGGAGGTGAAGTGTGTTTTGCACATACCACTCTCCACTTCTAGGTTCTGCTTACCATGATAGCCCTGTAGCTGCCAGGAGCCAGATTCAGGTAAGATGCTTCCAGCCCCTGCAAAGGTTAATAAAAGAAACTGCTGAGAAATTAAAGCCCAGGCAAAACTCAGATCAGTTTATTAGTTCTATAAAAAACGTAAGGGAAAGCCTGACTATATCCTGCAGGGGGTTAAACTGTTTACATGCTGCTGGCAGTAAAATGCTGTATAATTCCCAGTAAAAGACCTGAAGGAAATATGAAGGTGGGAGGGAGCCCGCAGGGGCTGTGTTCAGTTTGTCCGTTTTCTGTGGCCAGACAACAGTACTGTGAAATTCAGCACATCCATAGGATGGCTCTGGTGAGTGAAAGGAGATACCTGCTGTGCGTTGAGGACCGGGTGGTTCCGCCATGAACCTACCGAGCTTGATACAAAACGGAGGGAGCATCAGAAGGTACCCTGCCAACTGGTAAGATTTCCTGCTCTTTGGTACCCTACAGTGGCCATACTCGACAGTGTCATGCTGCTGTTGCTTTGAAAAGGGAAAGGAAATCTGATGGTTCTTAAATTTGCTGGTTTTCCCCTGAAGGGAGGATCACAGCGTGCTTTCAGCCTTTAAAGCCAAGAGTAGCTTTCCCTGGGAAAGGTGTGGGGCTGGTTTTCAGGCACTGGTGCATCAGAGCCCCAGCCCAGGGCTGGCGCGAAGTGAGCCCACCATATTTACCTGTCGTATAGTCGTTAAAATGAAGAAAAAAGCTTTTGCTACAGTGAAGTCTGTGTCGAATTCCTGAAGTCTGCAGAAATAAACTGTACGTTCTTAAAGCACTATTTCTCTGTAGCTCTGTGGCCTGAAAATCCACAGGGAAAGTTTGATGCTTGTTCCAGTTCTCAGCTACCTTGAAGGAACTTGGTGACTGGGAAACGCAGAAACCAGGTAGGCACCATGACAAAGGACAATTTAGCCTCTGCCCTTCCTGCCTCGCAGTAGGTCTGTAGGTTGAACCCAAGCAGAAGGTTGCTTTGGGAGGCTGGGACTAAGATCCTTCTGCTTGGTTTGCTCATTGAGCACCAGTGCAGTTCATGTCTTTTCCAGACAGGAGACCGTGGAACTGGAAAATGTGCAAGGGATAGGAAGGATGTTCAGAGAAAAGTACTGCAAGGTATTTTCAATTCTTTCTGCAGCAGAGTATTACATGGTCCCAGGAAAGGATGGAGACGGGTAACAGATGGTTGCCACCCACTTTTTCAACTAGGTGGCACCAAATGAAATAATCACAGAGTCACAGACGGGTCGGGGTGGGAAGGGACCTCTGGGGATCCTCTAGTCCACCCCCCTCCCAAAGCAGGGTCACCTAGAGCAGGGTGCGCAGCGTCGCGTCCAGGTGGGGTTTGAATGTCTCCAGGGAAGGAGACCCCACAGCCTCTCTGGGCAGCCTGGCCCAGCGCTCTGTCACCCTCAAGGTGAAGAAGTGCTTCCTCACATTCAGAAGGAACCTCCTGTGTTGCAGTCTGTGCCCGTTGCCCCTTGTCCTGTCGCTGGGCACCGCTGCGAAGAGCCTGGCCCGTCCTGTCGGCACTCGCCCTGGAGAGATGTGTGTGCATCGATGAGATCCCCTCTCAGCCTTCCCTTCCCCAGGCTGGGCAGGCCCAGCTCTCCCAGCCTGTCCCCATACGGGAGATGCTCCATGCCCTCATCACCTCTGCAGCCTCTGCCAGCCCCTGCCAGCCCCTCTCCAGCAGCTCCCTGTCCCTCTGGAACTGGGGAGCCCAGCACTGGGCACAGCACCCCAGATGTGGCCTCACCAGGGCAGAGCAGAGGGGGAGGATCACCCAGCCACGTGGGCTCTGCCAGGGCCAGGCCTGGTCTTCTGGAGGTATTTAGCATCACCAGGTTCAGAAACAAAATCTGCATGTCCAGGAGAGAGTGGGGCTCAGGTAGAGGGTGGCTGCAGCCCCTACGGAGGTGTCCACCTCTCCCCACTGTGTGAAGAAGGGACCTGGCTGATGAACCTGGGTAGTTAGGCTTCTAATTATGCTTTGTTGTGCTGATGAAGAGAAGCTTTAGATTACAGTGAGAAGTAGAACAGGACAGCTGGCCGAGGGAGGTGGTAACGGGATAGCTGGGGGAGGACACGAGTTTAGGTATCTAATCTGCTGCTTCTTCAGCCCAGTTCTCAGGGGATCTCACTCCCTCTGGAAGCAGCAATGGCTTGGGACAAATGTTTCTTTGGTTTTCTTCACTCCAGGTTGGTGAAAAAGGAAATCATTGTGATTCTTAGCTTCTCCCCAAGCCCAGAGCTGAGAACAAGCATGGGTTGTGATGCTGGTTGTAGCTGCTCCCTCCCAAAACTACAGGTTACTGGCTCCTGGGGCCTGGCACACCTTCCATGTGCTGCAGGAGCATCAGGCTGAGTGACAATCCCAGTGCATTTTCATGCCGGTGCGCAGAGAGCAGCAAGAAAATACAGCATCTCCCCCTCAAAAATCCCTTACAACAGATGATTTAGTTGCAGACTGGCCAGGGAAAAGAAGATCCTGCTGCTTAAACAGGCTATTTTGTGACAACTGCTGTGCATCCACGATGGCCGGAGGGCAGAGGCAGTCACAAATGGATCCATCAGCTTTTTGGGGTCCCAAAATAACATGGCCCTGGACCTGGCAGCAGCTCTTGGCAAGGCAGCGAGCCCGGGGAACTGTGACTCTTCCTGCAGGTCAGGCCATTTCATTTTCACCCACAGCAGGACGGCAGTGTTCTCGGTGACCACTTCACCCTCCAGCCTGGTGGCATGGAGCCATCTCCCTTTCTGCCTTCGAGAAACAGCAAAGCAGGTTAATGAGGCCACAGATTTCCCTTAGTTGCTTGCTGGTGCTGGAAGGACAGATGAACAAATGGGCTTGTGGAGCATGGGGAGCACCATAAAATCCTGGAGCAAACATCACTGTTTGGCATTGCTTGGCCACACACCCCAGGGAAAGATCCCTACCCTGCACTGTCCCATAAATCCAGTGCCACCTCTGCGTGGGGGCAGATGCAGATGGGGTGATGCTGTGGGACAATTTCTTTCGGGGATGAGGGAGTAAGCCCTGCTGAAAGGCTCCTGTGGAATAGCTGGCTGCAGCTGCAGGCTCCCTGCCAGCAGCTGTGCCCGGAGTGGGTTCTGGAGGCCAGTCTCGCAGCCAAGACACAGCCATTCGTCGGCACTCAATAAACAAAAGTGCCCTGCTGTTTTATCTGGGAGATAATCATGCAGGGCATGAAATTTCTTTCCCTTGCACTCTCTGTGCTGAGCAGGAGCCTGCATCAGCTGCCAAGGGAGCCGGGGCACTGCTGCTGTGGGCCGTGCTGCGGACAGGCACGCAGGAATGGGGGCTGCTGGCTGTCAGGTAACTCCGAGGCCAGAGACCCACGGGTGCTAGGCATGGTGAGATGCTGGTGCTTACTGGAAGCTGCCAGCCCTGTGGGATGTGTTGGGAGCTGGACTATTTTGCGAGCCAGCTCATGACACATGACCCATTAGCACTCCAGGGTCAATTCTGTGGCTCTAAAAGGAGTCTTTTTGGCTTCTCAATGATTAATGATTGAAATCAAAAAGCTTTTTGCTTGTTTTTTTTCCAGGCTAGCATTGCCAAGCCTTGATTTCCCTGCTTTTGCTGGAGAAAAGTGGCTGGAGAGTTTGCTGGTGGGAAAACTTGTGTGCCTTCAGCATCAAGGACTTTCTTTCCTCCTGCTATTTGTTAGGTATTTGAATCAAACAGCTACTAAGAAGATGCCTGCAGCCTCCTCCTGAGGAGCGATGGCCAGAGGGGACCACACAGACCATGTATGCTGGTTCACCTTGTGTGGTCTCACAGCTCTGAGCTCTTGGGGACAACAGAGCCGGGGTTGGGGTAAAGCTGTCCCCTTCCCGCACCCCCTTCACTCTCTGGCTGCATCCACATACCCTCTCACTTCTTAATGTCAGAAAATGAAACCAGACCTGCTGGGTCAGTGGTTTCTGGGTGATTCCCGGCATCCAAGCTGACAGCCAGCTGTGAACCTGTTCATTTCATTCATAGTTTGGCTGTACTCTCAGCAGCCGGATGCTGGAGGCCTCCCCTATTTCCTCTGTGCCGTTACCTTTGGCAACCCACCCTGTGGTCCTAACGGGGAATGAGATCAGGCTCGGTTGAGATTGATTTTTCCAGAAAACGATGTTGACCGGTGCTAATTATATATGTTACTGCCTCTTCAATCTTTATTACTTAAATAGTCTAACAGCGCTCATCATTATCAAATCACGTCCAGAACGGCCACCAGGCCAAGGGAGCAGTGATCAAGCTTGCCCAATTTGGCTTTTTTAAGCGTTGGTTTAATATCCGCACTCATCAGGTGCTTGGGGATTTCACCGGCACTCTACAATTTATTAAAGCAGAAAGCAATGCAAATGGGGAAGGAAGCTGAAAAATACGACTTCATGAAAGCCTCTTTCTTTGGCCAGCAGACTGCACTTGACCCATGTCCTCGGCAGGGCTGCTTTCAGCCCACGGCCTCTCTGGCAGCTGGGCTGAAAGCAGCGCAGGATTTTGAGACTCGTGCAGGAGGAGCTTTCTGGCAAGCACAAACCTGGTATAATGCTGTGTGTGCCGTGACGATGACAATGTTGCCTCGTACAGGAGGTCCTGAGGTCTGCTCTTCACCTTGTATCAGATGCAGACATCACTGCTTTTGAAACTTCACTTTGTACCAAATGGTATGAAGTCTCTCTTGTGTCTGTCAGAAGAAAAAATTTATGTCTGAGAGCAGAGGAAACCTTGACAACCTGGCACTCGCTGAAAGCGAACTTTCTTACTTTCTTCCTCTGCTTTTTTTTGTTCCCTCTTTTAAAGGCTGCTGGAAGAAATGGGTCCTTTGCACCAAGAAGGTTACAAAGAGCAGTTGTATTATGCAGCAGAACCAAAAAAAAAAAAAAAAAAAAAAAATGGGTGATTGCAGCCCTCTTAAAATTCAGTGCAAAGCCGGCCAGCATTAACCTCTTCTTTGCCAGGGGACGGTACTGTCCTACCAGCACATCTATGGGACAGCACGTTATGATAAATGGTAAAATCTATCTGCTTCAATCCATGCTGAGTTCAGTTCAGCTTTTGTCCGAGTTGGTATAGCACAGTGAAACCCACCAATGCTTTTGCAAAACAGGGCAGGGTGAGGACCTGCCACCACCATTGCTTGTTCCCCAAACTGGAGGAGGCCTGCATCAGTGCCTGACGCAGCAGCCTGCCCACAACCCATGCCCACTTTCCCAAGGACATGGTAGACACAAGGCTGTGGGGTTGGACAGACTATGCCGGCAACTCCTTATCCACAGCACTTGCACTTTGCTCCTGTGATGGAGCATCTGAAAAATGGCATGGTGCACAGGTCTCTCTCCTTGATGAGGCACCACCTTTCTGGAGGATGCTTTCCACCTCCTGTGCTGTATCTTTGCATGCTTTGCCCAGCATAAGTTGAAAAGCGCACGAGCTGCTCCCTTTTTCACCTACATCCAACTCATTAGCATTGGCTTCTGATGCTTCACTGGCCTCTGGCTTACATCTTCTTCTCACCTCGGTTACAGCTCCCTGACTGTGATAAACAAGCTCCTCTCACTTTCAGGTGTGTGCACAACTCCGATGTTTCTGGGCTGTTCTTTGCAGCGCCATATAATTGTCCTTTCTCCCATGTATGAGATGTCCTCATGCCCTGGTTTTGGCTGTGACAGAGTTAATTTTCTTCTTAGTAGCTGGTGCAGTGCTGTTTTGGATGTGGTGTGAGAATAATGTTGATAGCACACTGATGTTTTTAGTTGTTGCTAGGTAATGTTTATACTGACTCAAGGACTTTTTAGTTTCTCAGGCTTTGCCAGCAAGGCTTAATGGGCACAAGAAACTGGGAGGGGACACAACCAGACAGCTGACCTGAACTAGCCAAAGAGGTATTCCATACTATGGGATGTCATGCTCAGTATGTAAACTGGGGGGGCTGTTGGCTGGGGCCTGTGGATCGCTGACTGGGGACTGGCTGGGCATCGGTCAGCACAGGGTGAGCAATTTTATTGTGCATGACTTGTTTTCTCCCTCCCCTTTGGATTTCATTCCTCTCCCCTTCTCCCTCCTTTTCATTATAACTGTTATTGTTATTATTATTATTGTTCTTTTGGTTTCATTTTATTTCAATTATAAAGTTGTTCTTACCTCAACCCTTGAGATTTACATTCCTTTCCGATTGTCCTCCCCATCCCTCTGGGTGAGAGGGGAGTGAGTGAGTGGCTGTGTGGTACTTAATTACCGGCTGGGGTTAAACCACGACACCTCATTAGCCTGACACGCTCCACCATCCTTGTAGCCACTCTTCTCTGATCATCTCCGATTCACTGCACAGGCTAACTGCGTATTCGTGCTCTGCTGGCTCCTGTGAGCCTTCAGCACAGAGCTGGTAATGCCAGGCTTGCTGCATCTGCTATGGTGCAGTGCCTGCGCACCTGAGCAGGCAGGGATGCTTTGGAGATGTATTCCCCTGGAGATCTTTCCCCCTTTCCTTGGTGGTCTTGTTACCGAAAATCGTAACCAGGAAAATTCTCCAAATTAAATGATTGTTTAGAAAGCCGACGTTGGCTTATTGCAGGGCTGGGTTACACAGGGGATTCTTCCTCCTAACATGCACACCAAGTTACTTGAGGGTATACATTATACACACTAGAGTACTTGCATATTCATAGTACATTACATATTCATTTTCAGTCGCGCACAGGACTGGTTGCACGTCGCTCGCTTCCAATGCAAACCAGCACGCACCCTCAGACAGCACCACTGAAGCTTCTACTAACTCCGCACGCTCCCCAGCGGGGTTTGCCCGCTCTCAGGGGCTATCTGAGTCGGAGGTTGTGATCTCCCATGACTACAATTACCTTTGTCCTTCTTTCAACTAATTTTCTGTGGGTTGCAGCACCTCACCAGCTTGTCTCCTTTTGCGGCCAGAACTTCCCCACTTGGAGGCTTACTTCTGCACGATTTAGGTAACAGTGCTCTTGTCCCCATCCTTGTTGACTCCCTTGATTTGAAGTCCTTTCCTTCATTAATTTTGATGACTCCAGAGGGTCAGCTTGATCTAAACTTTGCGCGCAGGTTTGTCTGATGTATAGCCAAGCGCTAAATCAGAGTGACAATTCAGGAGTGTAGGCATGTCTGGCACCCGCGGGCGTGCTGCTGCGAGGCGTGGGGGCCCAGGGGGGTGCTGCCATCCCCTTGCCCTCACCCTCCGCCTGCGGGCCCCACAGAGCCAGGCACTGGGGTGTTTGCGTGTGGCCTTGGGCCCTGTCCCGCTGCTGGAACCACGGCGAGGCCTGTGCGGCCCAAGGGCCATGTCTGCCTGCGGGCCTCCAGCGGGGCCCAGCCGGCCACGACCGGTCTTGATTTATTTTGAAGGGTCGTTATTGTAAAGGGTCTTCATTTTGAAGGGAAGCGGGATTTACTCCCCACCTCAGGCCGTTTCCCGCCGCCCCCGCCCGGCCAGGTAGCTGCAAGATGGCTGCCGGGTGGGCTGCGGGCGAGCCCCTGCGGCGGGGCGCGGGCTGCGTGCGGCCGGGGCCGGGCACGGCGAGACGCCTCCCTCACGCCCGGGGCTCCCCGCGGGGGTCGCGGCGGCCCGGGGACGGCGCCGGCCGAGGGGGACGGCGCCCAGGCCCGGCAGCCCCGGCGCGCGTTGCCGTGGTGACCGCCCCGGCGGGGAGGGCCCGGCGGCGGCTTTTCCTGCACCGAGCGCGGCCGGCGGGGGCAGAGCTGAGCCGGGCCGCGCCGCGCCGCTCCGCACCCCGCGCCGCACCGGTCACCGGCCCCGGCGGAGCCCGCCGCCGCCCCGGAGCGGTAAGTGCGGGCGCGGCCCCTCCCCGGCGCTCCGGCACGGTTCCTCGGGCCGCGGCGCCCCTCGCCCGGCCTGGGCCCCGCCGCGCCGGCCCCTCGCCTCAGCGCTGTGCCGGGCCCCCTCCCGCGCCCCGGGGCCCGAGGGGCCGCCCCTCGCCCCGCGGGCTGTGGGCTCTCCTGGGCCCCCTCTCCCCGGGGCTGCGGGCTCCCCTGGCCCCGCCATGTGCCGCCCTCACCCCGGGCTCCTCTGGCCCCCCGTGGACCCCCCCTTGCCTCAGGGGCTGCGGGCTCCCCTGTCCGCCCATGTGCCCTCCTCGCCCCGGGCTCCCTACGTGCTCCCTTGGTCCCCCGTATACGCCCCTCACTCCGGGGGCTGCGGGTTTCCGCGGTCCCCCCGTGTGCCGCCCATGTGCCCGCGTCTCCTCAGGGCCTGCGGGCTCCCCATGGCCCCTCCAGGTACCCCCTTTGCCCCGGGGGCTGTGGGCTCTGGCCGTGCCATGTGCCCCCCTCGGCCCGGGGGGCTGCGGGCTCCCCTGGGCCCCCGCTTCCCCACCTCACTCCAGGGGATGTACGCCGCCCTGCTCCCCTCACCCTGGGAAGTGCCTGTCCCCCCAGCCACCCCCTCACCCAGGGGTGGGGGTCCCTCTGCCCGAACGTGGGGCACGGGTGCCGGTGTGCCCGAGCCGAGCCCGGGGCCGTCACCCTGTGGGGCTGGGGGCTGCAGCAGCATCGCCCTCCCTCTCCCTGCCCACGCCGGGGACACTGCGGGTGACACGTGTGCGGTTCCAGCTGCGCTCTTCAGTGCCCCGAAGCTGCTGCTTTTCATACTGAAAGCGAATTGCGCGGTTTTCCGGGGCTTCTGATTTCTGGGGCGGTTTGTAGGGTCATAGCCTCTGGTTGCAGGGCAGGGTCCTGCATCTTAAGCCCTGCCGAGCTCCTTGCAGGCTCTCGTAAGCCAGATCTGTGTCTCTTTCAGGTAGGTCAAGGTTATTGTGAATGTGGGTAGGCTGTGGGATTTCCTCAAGGTCACTCTGGGCGGTGGACCCGAGCATCCCCTCATCTCCTGCTGCACCCTCCGGAGTCACTGGGCTCCCGCTGGGCGAGGGCGCAGTTGTGGAAATCGGATTTTCCAGTGCCCCAGACCTCTCTCCTGCAGAGCTTCTCAGCTTTTAGATTCTGCGCTTTGCCGGGCTGATACAGTGACAGACATCAGAGCAGGATCCCAGCTGTGTTTGACCTAATGTCTTTCAGACAGTAGGTGTTTACAGTTAAGGATGATGTTTTTACCATAGCACGTTCATCTCTAAGAGTCTCGCTGCTGTTAGGATCTGACCTTTCGTGGCATGGCTGCTGCTTGTCGGGATGGTGTCTGCAGTGATTTTGATCACTGCAAGTCACTGTGGCTCTGCCTCTCCAGAACTTGCTTCTTGGCAATGGTAAGCGAAAGGCAATTGAACTAGAGTGGTGCTTGGCTGATAACGATGTATCGTGTGCGACTGGGATGGCGGTCGATGTCTTGTTCTCTGCTTGTGTTTCGCTTTCCAGGCTGTTACAAAGGTATAGATGAGGTCTAATAGGAGGCGTTACTCTAATCTCTTCACCAGAAAATAAACACCAGTATTTAATAAGGATTTACCCCCTTTGAATGCCTTGCCTGTAGAATTTTTAACTATGCGCTACCACTCCTCCTTGTCATTCACACAGGTACGGTTTTCCTCCTGGTGCCGTGCCCTTGGGCTCGTTTGCTCACTGAGTCCCTGTTGTAGTGAGGAGCATTATGTTCTGAGGGCGATGGTGATCAGTGCCAGAGGTGGATGGCCGAGTTGGAATAGGGAGCAAGTTTGTGTCATAAATTGGAGCCTGGCATTGCTCTGAAGGAGAGTCTGCAGTCTCGCTTGATGCCCAGCAATCTTGTTAATGTCTTACTAAGATGCCAGGGCCCTAGAAGATCCTTCTGCTGCCATTTTAAGAAGGGGTAGTGTGCTGTATTAAGTTACTAGAAGGTAGAAATCACTAACAGCCTGTCAGGGCCGTTTGGTCCCCTTTTCCTGCCAAGATTTAAATTAGTGGGCAAGATGGGGGATTATCTACCTCAGTGGCCAAGGTTACAGCAGTATGTACATGTGGAAGTAGCCCCCCTCCACTGGCTTCTGTGTCACATTTTGTGTTGTAGGTCTCTGACGGGGCAAAGCTGGGGTGGAGAGAAGGGACTGAGACACAGCGGCTGGTGTTTGGTGTGCCTTGAAGCCTGGAGGCCATGACAATTTGGAGCTGTGCTCTGATTAAGGTGTTATAATACAGAAAGTCTTGCTTAGGAGCTGTAAGCATTTCATGTACCTATGCATTTGTTCTTGCTTAATTGTTGTCATGCTGGAAATTGTGAAATAGTAGGAGGCAGAGATTTTCAGGAGTAGGGCAGCAGCATTTTTAGGTGGGAACATGTGCTGTGTTCAGCTACAGTAAAGCACATCTAGAGCCAGCATCCCCGACACGGGCCAGTTTTGCAGATTCCCCTAAGAACAGCTTTTCCATGAGCGGTAAAGCCCGATCTAGGGAACACCCTCATTGCAGGATGTGTGATGACCATGCAACACTGTGAAAATAGTTCATTATCTCTGGTACTCTGGGTTTTATCTGAATTATCTGCAGCCAGGAGGCTGTAAGAGGAGTGACTGATGAGCTGCTCCTCCTCCCTCAGCAAGGAGCACCTAGGTGTGGTGTAGGACTGTGTGGTCTCGGTCTCTGGTCTTCCAAAAGGCCAGGCTTTGGGTTTTCTGCTAGGCTGGGGGTTACTTTGTTTTATAGATGTTGGCAAACCTCTGGACTGTCTTTCACCCTTCTGTGGAGGTAAAACACTCTTGGAGGGTAATTACCGTATTCATGGTAGCTGCTGTAAGGTGACATGTCCTTGTGAAATTTGGGGGTTAAAAGGTTTGTGTGGTGAGAAGAAAAGTTTGGAAGTGTTGAATGTAGCCATGGAGGGCATTGTGTCCCTTGGTGCCAGCTGGCAGCAGGTCTGGCTTGTTCCAGGGTGATGCTTTCTTTTGTCACTTGATCCCTGGGCTCACCTGGGGGCAAGAAAGTGCAAATCTTTTGCACTGCCAAATTTCCAGTGCCTGCAAGATGCCCTGCTCAGGGTGTATCTCTTAGGGCTGTTTCTATCTGCCTAAAATCATATTGTGCTGCCAGAATGACATGAAAGAGCTTTGAACTACGCCCCAAGGGGGAAGGAAAAGGGGTGGAAAAAAGCAAAATATTTTTGTTCTGTTGTCAGGAGATCGCGCGCTGGGGAGATGATGTGTAACCGAACCAGATTTGGAATGGCTGGGACAAACATGTTTCCTTGTGATCCTGAGCGCTGCGGTTTGTGTGTATTACAGTAGGATGCCGATGGTCCTGTGAAGGGCATTTCTGCAGTTTCCCCTTTTCTAGGCTGTTTGAGAACAGAGGCTCTCTAAGCCTGCCTTCTTCCTAGCTGTCCTTTTTCAGAGTGGTTTGGGTTTTTTTTTTCCTCTGTTGTTTTTTTTCTTTGTTTTTCCCCAGAATGAAGTCTCTGCACAGCTGTTGGCAGGTCAGCAGTGTCCCAGAGCTGTGCAACTTCATCCTTGACTAGAGTAGGTTGATGTAGCTCTGGCAGAGGCAGTGGAGCAAATTTGGCTTGCACCAGCTGAGGGTTGGGCCATCAGGTGGGAGCCCTCGAGCTACAGGAAGAGCGTGGACGTGCAGCCTGTTTAGCCTGTCACTTCAAAGTTTGTTAACGTCCTGTTGGGCCGCCGGTTGGACACGCTTCTCTCCCAGCTGCCTCCGCTCCCCTGTTTAAATCTGCAATACTGTGTGAGGACAAGTACCTGCGCCTCTCCTTCAACAGCAGCAGTGCAAGGTGGGGGAGAATCTGCCTGGCCACAGCATCCTGCCTTCTGCTACTGCAGCTACAAAAGGGCTGGTTAGTATTCCTTTTACATCCCTGTATGTGTTCACCTAAACCCTTAACCGTGTTTTCAGGAAATGCAAAGGCCTGCTCTCATGCCCGTGTTTGCACGTTTTTCTCTCTTAGAAGTACCCAAACACCTGCACTACCGGGAATTTGGGAGAGTTGGAATTATCAGTTACTTACGGCAAACGAGCTACGGATGCCGCCTAATGCAAGCCAATGCGTTGTTTTTATTTTTTGTTCTTGAACATGTTGTACACAGTACATGTATCTCATTGTGCGTTGCTCATAAATGGCTGTGTGGACTCCAGCCTTGTCTGTCTGCAGTGAGCAGGACATGGCTGCAGTGGGCTCCTCTCTGCTGAAGAGGTGCCTGAGGTCTGAGAGGGCAGTGTGGTTTGGCTTCCCCAGTGCCATGATTTGATGAAGCCTTCCTCCTTCTTCAAGGCTGAGTCCTCTGGGCCGTGCCTGACTGATCGGAGTGGGGACCATTGTTCGGCCACATCCAGCTAACAGCACGGTGGGCTGCTAGAACTAACGCTGTGTTGCTCCAGCTGATCCTAACAGCAGATAAATAATTTTTTCCTGTGCTCTTCTGTCTGCCTTCCAGTGCAAAGATAGTGGGAAGGAGGCAGTGGATTGAACTGTCCAGTGTGAAACTGGATGTTGCTTTAACCTTGCAGTATTGACTGCCAGGTAGTTCCAGTTGTTGTGAAGATAAAATAGCAGGGGGTACAATAAACAAGGTAAAATCCCAGACAAACCCAATGAAAAGACCTTGTCAGTCTGGGCGGTTTGGATTTCTGTCTGGCAGTTTCCTCTTACATGTCTGCAAATATAAAAGCGTTGAATACTTGCTGTCTTAGGAGGGCTGCCCAGATGGAGATTATTTGCTTGGGGAAGGGAAGGGCACTCGGGCAGCAATACTTGTTCTGTGTCAGGAGAAATGTGATGGGATACCGTTTATTTAATTTGTAGGGTCTCTGTTGATCTTGATGTAATGCTGACTGTGGTGAGCTGCTCACAGGAATGCAGTCTTAGGTTTATTTTAAACTTTTTCATAACTGGTTCTTGTTCTTTTTTTGGTGGTGCTGTTGTGGGTGGGTGGCTACACGTTGTCAAACCTCCCTGTGCCCTTCTCCTTCCTTTGCTGATGCTGCTGGTGTGTGAAGTGTCAGGAGACTTGTCTGGATTTATTTTTTTTTTTCCCTTTCCTGGGTCTGTGGCATTTATCCAGAGGCCAGGAGGAGAGAGGCTGAGTTGCCCAGAATGGCATGAATTCAAGCAGCTAGGGATGACTGGAGTCACATCAAAGACTGTGCCTGCCCCACCTGGAGTCTGTCTCCATGGTTGGGGCTCATGCTCTCGATTTAAAGGCTGTCCCAGCTGTGAGGAGCTTTGTGGACAAAGTGGGGAGAGTGAAGGAGAAGGAAGACTTCCCCTCTTACACCCAACAGCAGTGCTGCTGCACTGAGTGTTTGGCTTGGAAGAGGCCTTCGGGAACAGAGGTGTGTGCTTTTCTTTTTTAATTGGAGCACAAAGATACAGGACTTCCAGCAAGCCATTTTAGTGGGAGAGAGATGCTGTGTGAGTGAGCTCTTAGTCTGGCCCAAGGCAGAAGGCTGTCCAGGAGCCGTGATCCTTCATTTCTGAATTCAACTGCAGCTTCCATGAATCCTTTTTTGCTTTGGCAAGGGGCTGGGCTCTGTGGTGCGAAAGCTCCTAGCCAGGGCGAGCGCTGGCTTTGAGTGGGTTGCTGCATGGAAGGAAGCGGTAGCATGTGGTGTGCTTAGTCTGGACCAGCACATCTGCCATTTCTGTTGCTGCTGAGTATTCTGCCCTTGTCACTGCGGTGTCTGCACCCTTACTGCCTTTAACGAGTGTGCTGCCTGCACGCCTTGGCCGGGGAGGTGAGGGCAGTTCCCTGTTGCCTGCCGGGTAGGGTGGATGGAAACGCCTTCTCCAAGGCCACGTGCAGACTGGGAGCTTGTTTGGTGCCCTGTTCAGTGCTATGCTCTTTGCTCTGTGGTAGTTAGGGATTTATAAAAAAGAAAAAAGAAGGAAGCATGGTTTAGGGACAGGATATGTTAGGGGCTAGCAGTCAACCTGGGTACTGCTTTCTGCTTGAATACATGGCCTTGGATAAGCAGTAAAATATCTCCCTGACCCTGTCCCCTACAATCAAATAGGGACAGCAGTGCTGCCAGGGTTTTGCCACTTGCACGCAATAGTGGTGGCAGCTGTTGCAGCAGATATGATCTGGTGTAATAAGTGGTCTCTCCTTCTGGATGCTTCCTTTTCCTTTTCCATTTTTTGTTGGCTTTCTCAAGGGTAGGGGTAGCTTCCATCCGCTGGGTAAGCTGAACTCTTCCCTGTAAGGCAACAGGAGCACTTGTTGGTTCATCTCATCCTTCGGAGCAACTGTTGTTTATGAAGGCTATTTTCTAAGGGTAGTAGTTCTTTTAAAGGACCTAAAACATACTGTGTTGGCCTGACCCCCTTCCCCTGAACTGTCCTGCTCATTTTGTTAGCAGCTAAATGTGTGCATGACCTCATGACCTGAGCAGCTGTTGTCTTTTTGATGCCCCCTCCCCCCTTTTTTTTTTTCTTTTTTCCAGAAACTTGCAATCTAGATTCATTGGTGCCCCACTCCGGTTCTTCAAAACCCATGGAGAGCTTGAAGGAAATAGCTTGGATACTGAAGTGATAAGTGCTACAGAAATGCCAGACGCTATATAAACAACTAAACTCAGCCCCCGGCCCTGCCTGAAAGAGGGATGATTTGCAGAAATACTTCAACAGATGGTCTGAATTTGACTTTGGAAAGGGGGGCAGAAATGCCAGGCTGGTGCTGAGCTGCGTGTGGGCGCGTGCCCGAGCGCGCTGTGTGGTGTGCTGCCTGCCAGCACGCTCCTGGGAAGGCTGAGCTGGCTGCTCCCGCAGCCGCTACGTGCTCAGCATCCGTGCGCTGCTGACTCGGTCCCTGCGGCTCTGCCAGGTCCCTGGCGTGGAGCGAGCTTCCCCTGTGGGGAGTTTCGGCTGTGCCTGTTCGGTGGGCTGTTCTAGTGGAGGGAGCTGCGGCCAGTTTTGGGGGCGTGGGGTCAGCTCGTGGCAGGGAGGCGGTGGAGCCGCTGTGCGGCTTGTGAGACATTGCTTGGCATGCAGGTGAGACTGCAGGAAGGCCGCGGTGTGATCTGACACTGTGTTGTCTCTTGCACTGGCAAGGTTACCTGGACCTGTGGCACTGCAAATTGAGGTGCTCTGGAGCTGGAAGCAAACAGATCAGCGGTGGCAAAGGGCATGTGCTGTTGGACACACCTGTGTGGATATGTGAGAACTTGCTGGTAGCCTGAAAGGACATGGGATGGGAGAATGTTTACATGGCATGGTCCAGGACCCTGATGAACTCTGGCAGAGCTGGCTGCTGGGGCCAGCCTCCCCTCTCCTCCTCTGGTGAGGTTACTGCTCTTGCAGGGGAAGAACAACATAGTTTCCCCAGCTGGTACCAGACCTGGGGTCCTGGCATCAACCGTGGCAGCAGCAGAGTGCTGCACCGCCTCTCGTGTGAGCTCTGCCATGGGGCAAGCAGGTTCCCACGTCAGTAGCCACAGCTGGCTCCAATGGGGATCGTGGATTGGAGTCCAAAAGTTTTTGTCTGAGGACCTGTGGAGTAGAGCAGCGTGCCTGGTTCCTGTATTGCCAAACCGTTGTTAGTCTCCCAGTGCAAGGTGCCTTTTACACTGCTCACTGGTGCAACAATTTGTTTTTGTCTAATGCTTTTTGCTGTTCCTGCCATGTGCTTTTTGGCGAGACAGTGTTGGTTGCTAATTAGAGCAGGGATGTGAGGTGTGCTTCAGGGGTGAATTTTTTTTTTTAAACTTTCTGAAAACAGGTCTAATTCTGAAGCAACGCAAGATTAATCGCTTTACTGAGGATGCCTAATGTGTTAGGTAAGTTCTTGTGGATACATCTGGCAGGTAGCAGCATTGCACTGCGCATGTGGAGTAGCCAGGTAAGACATTAAATGTCCAGAGAATGACTTTCCAAGTTTGACTTATTTCACTTTTTTTCCTCTCTTTTTCCTTTCCTGTGTTACCCATCTCCTGCTCTGTCTAGGTGAGCAGGACCCTTACGTGTTTTCATTTGCTTGTAGCCTCCTAAATATATTGTCTTCCTGCTGGGAACGCCTTGCCTGCCTTGCGGTCTGCTGATTCACAGCACTCCGGGTGAGCAGGGAGCTGGTGAATGGATTTTGCTGCAGACTATCGAGCTGTGAGGTGGTGGTTGCAGTCCCCTTGACAATTCCTCCGCTTGTTTCCCTGGAGGAGCTGCTAACCTCCTTAGGAGCAGCATGACCCTTGTGGAGCTGCTGACTGTGTTTAGCAAGGAACCATTTTGCTGTGATCTGAACAGCTTTGGCATAACAAAGCTGAGGTGGGAGGAGAGAAATGCTCTCTTCGATGCAGGAGCAGAGCAGGTATGTTCATATACCCCTACAGCAAAGGGGGACTGGCAGCAGCAGTGTCCTTTATCTCCATTCCTGTGGCTGAGGGGCAAGGAATGAATATTGATTAACATGACATTTAACTGGCATTTCTTCTAGTGTACTGGGAGCATTAGTCAAATACTGCCTTCAGTGGCTAGAAGTAATGAGACAGGCTTCCTTCCTCAGAAAGGTCTCTACCTGTTGCTGCAAAGTGTTTGGGAGGCTGGGAGATGTCCCTTTGTTATCCTGTCTACTCTCCGTGTCTGGTTTCTTGTACAAAAAGCACCTGAAATACAGTCTTGGCTCTAGCAAGCAGCTGAGCTTGCAGCGTATGTGCCAGTGTTTGCATGCTTACGTGGTGACTCCTGCTCAGTGCTTCTCTGTCACCTCCACCCAGCTCTTAACTCCAGTGGGTGACACAGGAGGGTTTACGTCCTTTCAGACCCAGGGGTTCTGTTTCATTAGGCTGCAAGATTTTAGCATTGCAGCCACATCGTTGGCTGGCCCTCTTGGGGCACCGTGGCTCCTGCTAGAGGGGCAGGGTGTGGGCTTTGCTGGATGCATTGCTTCTTCCAGCCAGGCTTGTGCGGTCCCTCTGTGGGACCCTGAGTGACAGCTGGCAGTTGACGTATAGCCCCACAGCCCTCTGGACTTCTAGGTCTTTTAAATAATTTTGTTCAGGGACCAGAAGCCTTTATCTTCCAGGTTTCCCTGGAAGGTACTCTTGTTCGGTTTTAGTGTTGCTTATTGGTTCATTATTTTTTTTTTCCATTGCCCACAGCAGTCAGGCTTCTGCTGAGAGGAAGGCAGCCCTGCTTCTCACTCATGCCTCTCTTTGTTTCGTTTTGGTTTTGGGTTGGTTTTTTTGTGCTGGCACAAGCATTTGTGTGTTCACAGCAACACGCTGACCTGGGAATAGGCCTGGTCTGAAATGTGTTCCTCTAGTTGCTGGGGGAAGGAAAAGCTCCCTCCTTTTTGGCAGTAGCCTGAAGTTATGCTGGGCTAATGCTTGAGTAACCACAGCCTCTGCTGGGAAAGAGAATCATGTGGCTTGAGAGATGCACTTTCCGGGGCTAAAAATCCCTGGTATGGTTTCCTTCATAAAAACACTTGCATCTTCTCTGCCAACCCACTGTCAAGGCTGCATCGAGCCAGTACCTCTTTGTGCAGGACAAACTGTTACACTACTGCTGTGGCCCTGGGTCTCGCCTGGTGCCCTGTCGTAGATTCTGTCTTTGAGGGGCAGAGTCCGCATCATGTCTTTTAAACCACCCTGCAATTCACGTGGCACAGTCCTTGCTGCCAGAGGAAGGTGGGTGCTTTCAGGCCTCCTGGGGGTGGCCATGTGTGCTGCCAGATGCACACGGTATAGGAAGAAGTGGGAACAGACAGGGGAAAAAAAGCCCCATGGCTTTGCTTTGCGCTGGCACAGTCCCCTAGTGTTCACAGGAACAAGCGTGTGTTTCAGAAAGTGCTCTGTGAGCACGTGTTCTGTGGGGATGCAAAGAAATACAACCGACTTCCTCTCCTCTTCCTCTCCCTCCCTTGCACGCGAGGAGCCGGTGGCGGTGCCTAGCAGACACCCTTAGCAGGAGCACAGCCGATGCCCAGGGAGCTCCTTGCCAGGGGTGGCAGAGGTGAGGGATCTGGTTACCCTTGGGCTGGAGGGATGGGGGGCTCCTCTCTGAGCTTATCTGAACCTTGCTGGGATTGTGTGTCTGTCTCCTGCTGTCCTTTTGCTTCTCCCTGCCACAGCTTTCCCCTTGCTGTTTCTGAAGACTGTTCCTATTTTGACATGGGAGATGCACGTGGTCCCGCCTGTCTGCCATGGGTAGGTTTAGGAGCCGGTTGGATTGCCTAACCTGGTCGAGCTCACCCTGCAGCTTCCATGTGCTGCCTGTCCGGCCGAGCTGTCCCCGGCTGACTTGGGGGACGTGGAGCAGACAGGTCTGGGTGAGGAGTGGTGTGTGGCAGGATGCTGAGTGACTTGCAGCCCCTGGTGCTGTTCTGTGGCTGGAGGTGCCGGTGCCACGTGGTCCCGGTGGGAAAGGGGCTGCCTGCAGGATCCCAGGCTCACAGACCCCAAGCAGCAGGGTCCTCTGGGATGTCCTCTGGGCCACGGTGGTAGGAAGGGACAAGCTGGCTGGCCCTTTGGAGAGGGGATCCTGTGTCTATCGATTGCACCGAGGGCTGGGCGAGAGAGCAAGGCTTTTTGCACGTTCGCAGGCTGAGCGAGCCGTGGGGTGCGAGGTGCAGGGCTCCCATGCTTCTCCTCCGAAAGCTGTGTCAAGGCAAGTAATTTCCGCTCTCGCACAGCTATTATGAAAGAGCCTGGGTTTGCTGCACCCCTCTCTCCCTTTGCCCTCAGGGCATGCTGGGCTTGTTAGAATTAATGTAATTAGCACATGCCTTATTAGCTCACTAAGGCACAAAGAACTCATGTATATTTGTAGCCAGGTTAAGCAGCCCCTATTAATTTAAGAACCATGTCCTCAGTGCATGGCAACAGTTAATCACTGCTGGTGACTCAGGATCAGCCAGTACGGAGGGAATTTGGGCAAGGTGTATATGCATGCGGTTCTCTTTTATTGTGTTATTTTTTTATTAACGAGCAGAGCTGTGAAGGGAATTAGCAGCAGGCGCAGTAGACAGAAGGAGGCTTTCAGTGCAGGTTTGATAAGCAGCCAGCCCTGGATATTTCCTATGCTGTATGGAGAAGAGGATCTATAGAATGGATCAGTGTGATACAACACAGGCTGGGAGGTGGAAATATACAGAAATAAACTTTAGTAACCCTTGCTTGAACTCCGCTTCAATAGGGTTATGAACTAGGTACTGATAGTAATTTTGCTTCGCTGTTTCCCCTCAGTGAATCCTGGGGCAGAGGAGGTGGCTGGTGTGTTCTGCTGCTGGTCATAATTGAGAGAGACTGCGGAAGAACAAGGTTTTCAGGAAAGAACAAAAAATAGTTGCAAGCAATTTCATTCTCTGCAGTGCCGTGGTCCTCAGTCTCTTTTGCTGGTCTGAGTCTTGCCACACACAGAGCTTAGTCAGGTCCTGTGGGATGCTTCCAGGATGCTTGCTACCCGGTGTTTTTTTAGTGGTTCCCCTCATCTCACCCGTGGAAGATGAAGGTTTTGCAGGTGAGTGCCAGTTTGTGCCCTACCACCCTGGAATGATGCAACCTGCAAGGCCAGGATGGTGGCGTGTGTCTCTGCTCCTGTAGCCTTGCATGTGGGCTGCTAAGGTCCTGCACCGCTTCTAAAACTAGTGGATTAAGCATTTTTGGGGCTCTCTTCAGCCAAGATCACTACCCATGCAAAGGAGGCTTCCTGCGTTTCTTCTCCCACTTCTCAAAATAATCAAAGGCCGTGCTCTTCGTGATGATCGTGAGCTGGGAGGAGGAGCTGGAAAAGTGGTGCTAGAAAGCAGCTGATGTGCTTGCACAGCTTTGGTCAGGTTTTCTGCAAGAAGCTCTTGGGGTGAGGTGCAGGTATCCTGCCTGCTCCCCCTCCCTCTTTTTACTCCTCTCATTTGCTGTTTCTGTCCCTTGCCAAGTAGGCTTGGGCTGTCAAAGCCTGAACTACTCCTGGTCGTCGTGGGCTTGCGCAGGAGCATCGCTGAGAAGATAAGGCTATTATAGGCAGACAGGCAAGGAATCCCATGAAATTGGACCAAAGTGTGTATGTGCCTGTGATAACGTGCCCTCTCACTGCAGCTGGCAGGGGACCAAGTCCCCAGGCTCCAGCAGAGACGACAAGCTCCTCTGGCTCGCATCTGCTGAGGACCTGGCCCTCCTGGGAGGCACAGTGGGAAAATAAAAGTCTGAGATCTCTGTGGAAGGACAGGGGATGCACACGAGTTTGTCCGCAGCAGGTTGGAGCAGATAAACTTATTTCTCCTTCCTTAGAGCCTGTTCCTTGGGACAGCCCAATGCTTGGATGAAGACCCTGTGAGTGGTTAGTGGGGTGAGGAGCTGCGATGGTATACGTACTGGTGATACGGAGGTACCCATTTGCAGCTTCTAACAGGTGCATTGCAGGGGAAAAAGGAAAAAAAAAAAAAAGAAAATTAAAAAGCGTGTGGGAAGAGAAATGGTTGTTGAGGTACTTCAGATGCTGGCTGGAGGTGGTGATTTTTTTAAAAAATAGATTTTATTTTTCTTTTCTGTGTTTCACGGGCACTGCTTGGCTTGATGGGTCTTTCTGTACAGGGTCAGAGCAGCCCACTGGCTCGGAGCTGTGGGCAGCTTTGTGCACACTGAAACAGAGGGTGTTTTCCAGGCCACCATTTTCAGCCAGTGAGGACTTCTGTTCCCTTCTCTCTGTGCTCGGTGGTTTGGAGAAGGAAGGAGTAGCCTTGATGTGGTGGAGTTTAACCCAACAGGTTTTTGGTCTTCCCTTGCGTTGCTCTGTGGGAGCAGCTGTGTGTCAGAGCCAGCTCAGCAGCCCCCTTGCTGGGTGCTGGGCTGGAAGGGATGGACCCTAACTTATAGCCCTGGAGTAGCTGAAGTTGGGGCTATTTCTGGCATGTATCTTGTTCAACGTCTGCTGAAGGAACACAGTGTAGGGGAAACAACTTGGATTAGTGGTTTGGTTTTCTTCTCAAAAGAAGAGGGTTTTTTCCCCCCCTTTTCTAGGGCTGCATACAGCATTCTGAGAAAAACTGTACTCATCTTGTGACATGAAGGTGTGGTCATCATAACAGTCCATCCTTGAGACAGCTGCCACCAAGCTCTCCAACTTGTGGGCCATCACCAGAGTCCTGGAGGGCTTGTATTGCATCACGTCCATCCTGCGTGCCCCATGCTAGCCCTGAGGCAGGACCAACAGCTCTCAGAAGGGGGGCTCGCAGCAGGCACAACGCTGACCAGTGCTGTCAGTCCTTCCCCTCTGCGGTCTGGGATCTGGCAACGGTGAGCCGGCACCATCCCAGGAGGACACGCTTCAAGGCATCTAACAGGAACAGCTCTGTGGGTGTTTGGTGTTGCTCTGATGGGGTACTGCTGCAGCTTGGCCTGGAAGGATGCTTACTCCTCCCAGCCGGGCCACTGGCACCCCTTTCTATCAGAGACCGGTCTGCTGAGAGCTGGGAGCCCTGGTTTTGTTGCTGGAGGGGAATGAATGGTCCCTTTCATGGCCCAGGACCTCAGCTCTGTGCTCTGCTTAGTTCCTACTGAATGGGCTAGATTCCAACCCTCACTTTCCCTTGGGCTTCTCGGTTGATTGTTTTTAATTACTGCTTTGTACATGGTGATTATTTTAAATTGGGAGGGGGAAACCTTTATCCTACTCTGCCAGTCTCTTGGCAGAGCACCTGAGTGAGGAATTTGCATCATTTAGTTTCTCGGTGGTACATCCTTCCAGATCAAAGTGTTGGTCTGTCTGTTGCTCTGCCTTTTCTTGACCACCACAAATTATTGAGGAGGAAACGCTGTATACAAGTTATTGTTTGTCCTGTCAGCTCTGTCTCCCGTCTGCCAGACTCCAGCTTCTCAGCAAAGCTGTCCTCTTTCTCCAGCTAATGCTGCATGTCTCTGAAACTGTAATTTCTTAAAAACTGGTATGGGGAACTGATCCAGGGGAAGATGGGTTTAAAAATAGTCAGTCACGCCAGTTCAACGTGTGACTACATGATTTCTCAAGTGGCACTTGGAAAGGGGCATCACTGGTAATAAGCACCCACTTATGTCATCCAAAGATGTCCACGCTGCAGAGTCGGTTGTACACCAGCATGATCACGTGTGGGCAGTTTTACTGTCTGTCAGTTAGCTTGTGCTTCCACTGTTGGCTTTTCAGTTGCAAAATAATGTAGGCCATTATAAACTTAAAGTAAATCATCTTTATCCCTAGAGGTTGCCACATTGTATATAGTTCATTGTGTTTGCATATGGTTTAGTTGTTCTGTAGCTACTTTTTAGAGATCCCTTTGAATTGGTGCAGGTCTCTACGGACCAAAGGCTGGAGCTCACCACAATTTTCAAATAAAATGCTGGGCCCGATTTTCTGCTGTGGCTGTGCTCTGACCTCATATCACCGCATCACTGAATATTTTATGAGATGCATGGAAAGGTTTTTTGGCCCTCTGGCTCCTCCACCTATTGGACTGTGTTTCTGTAGAAGCCATGGAGAGCCAAGACTGCATTTGCCTTTGGGCACATGTAGTTGGCCGTAATTTGGAGACTTGTTAATTGTGTTGTAAGTGTTGAGAGGAATGAGAGGGGTGCAGAGCTTGATGTGGCATTTGTGCTGAGCAGAGGAGCCAGGTCTCTGGAGACTCATCCACTAGACCCACTTGCCTTTTTAAGAACTCGGAGAGGAGTCAGCTTGAGATGGGAAGGGCACTGACATCTCCCGTGAGCTTCCTTTGCTCCCCTTAGTCTTGCCTGCGGTGCTGTGAGCACTTTTAGACCTGTTGTCTCTCTCTCTCTGAGAGAAGGCACTGCAGTTACTGCCTTACGAGAATGTTTTAATGTGTCGCTGTCTTACGGAGCGGGACTCCGCTATGTGTTCTCAGTGAGATGGCTGCAAGCTCATTTGTCCTCTTGAAACCTTCCCTCTGGTTCCTTCAGCTTGGCAGCGCCGATGACTTGGACAGCAAGACCGCGTGAGCCCTGGGTGAGTCACTTCTCCTTCGGCTGTCCTCACTCATCCCATCTTGCAGTGCAGCTGCAAAACCTCCAGGACAAGGGCTGTCCTTGACTGAAGGTCTGTGCAACCCCTAAAATAACTGGTCCCGGGTCTGCGCTGGGGCCTCTTGGTGTGCTGCAGTGCCGATATCCAAGCCCGGCTTCAAGATGAACGTTGACTTTCTGGCTCTCGATCTGGGGCAGTTTCCCAAGACATGCAAAGTTGAAGGGCGTATCTGGCGTCTGTTCCAGATCTGCACAGGCCTGCTCCTCAAGTCTTTCTGTCTGACTTGAATGCAGATGGCTTGGCCCTGAGCAGTTGCCCTTTGCAAACCTTTCTGCCTGGCTGGAGTGGGATGTGCTCTAGGAACTGGGGTGTGATCCAGTGTTAGGACCTGTCAACTGGACTCTGTTTTCTTGAGCTGGCCTGGAGTAGAGCTGAGGGCTAGGAGAGTTGTCTGGGAGAGAGACCACAGTGATGCAAGGAGAGGCCTCCGTGGGATTCCCTCTGTTGAGCAATAGGGCAAACAGCTGCTACACCGATCTGAGCAAGCTACTGGGTGGTTGGCCTGGAGAAGGTCTCCAGGCTGGGAAGGTGCTTCTCTTGCTGCTCACAGTGCCTTTTGGAGGCCTTTCTGCAAGCCTTAGCTCTCACAGAGGTGGTGGAAGATGCCTGTTGACTTGAGTTACTGCTTAAGGCTTCTCAGTAAAACAGGCAAAGTTGCATGATGCTGTACAGGGAATGGGGGGCCAGCCTGTTGCTTCCAACAGGATGGAGAGCCCGGAGGGGAGCACGTGGGAAAACTGGGTGTGTTCCTCCTGCTCCTGCTGCCTGAAGGGAGGAGGATCACCATGTCCTTCCCTGCTCTTTTGTCCCTTTCCTTTCCAGTGCATGCTGTTCCACTCACTGTGATCCTTGCTTTGGAATCAGCAGCTAGGTTGGCTTTTCTGTGCATCAGAGGCCAAGCAGACAGAGGGGCTGTTGCTACGCACAGTAAAGTGTCTGTCCGATGTCTTTTTTTTATTATTTGAAAAATCAAATTTTTTTTGAAATTTTTCAATTTGAAATTTGAAAAAAAAAAATTGAGTTTTTTTTTATTTTGAAAAAAAAAAAGTCACCTTTGGCTTTGCATAGAGGTGATGCCAGTGACTGAGGCCAGCAGGCAAATGGAGAGAGAGCACAAGCTGCCTCCAGCATGTGGTGGGACTTTTGTCCCTGAGAAAGGGGGGTTGGTTGGACCAGCTCAAAAGAAGCTCTTGAGTGCTGAGCCCTCTCCTTCCTTGGAGAGCGGTGGAAATGGCTGTGTTTCTGAGGCCAGTTTTGTCATCTTGGCTGCCACTGTGTGAAGGTAAATGAAGTCTCTGAATTTCCTGTAATCTCAAATAAGGCCTGAGGGAGAGGATAGTCACAGCACTGTGCGTGCAGTGTCAGAATACAGGACGTTGCTGTAGTCCTGGGAGCTTGCAGTGTTGTCCCCTGTGACACTTCCAGCATGGCCCTTTTGTGGCTCTTTTCCCATTGCAACGTTACGGGTAACTGCACAGGTCCAGATGGGTGAAGGATGTTGCGGGCAAATGCCTCTGCTAAGATGTTGGACTCTTTTTGTTTGTGCCTTGTTTCTTCCTAAGCTGGAACGTTGTCATGGGAGCAGGGTGCTCCTCAGGCTGCCAGTTGTGCTTGGAAGTCCTGTCTGAAGGGCAAGTCGGCAGCAGAGCCGTGACGAGAGCGCTGGAGCCTTTGCTGCTAATCAGGAGTTTTGGTCCTCTCTTGAACCTCCAGGTGCATCCAGGTAAATCTATACCGCCACCGCCTCTGTTCGCAAAGCCAAACACCTCTGGAACATGCCCTCAGTCCAGGGGCTGTCCTGCGCTGCCAGAGAACTTGCCTGTTTCTTTGTGTCATGAGGGAGATGTTTTGAGGTGGTTTATCATCGTGAGGTCTGGCAGCATGGAGAAGTTGAGACTCCCCGGTCTGAGCCCAGTTTGCACAGAGGGCAGACGCCAGTTGCAGGGGCAAAGTTTGCCCGCTGTTTTGCAAGGGTGCCAACCTGACTGCTTTCACTGTGAACGTGCTCTGGCATTTTTGGCTGTAGATAGGAGGGTGTCAGGGGACTCCGATCTTGAGCAGCCAGCAGGAGGGAAGCCGCACAGGGCAGAGGTAAGTCGTGGAGGACAGAAGGGACCGCAGGAGCTGAGGGCTCTTGCTGGAGACTGTTGAGAAGGAGGAGCGAGCGCCCTGCGTGCTGGGGCTCAGCATACCCACCGCCTTGCAAGCTGAGTGGGCACTGTGCCACTGAGCCTGTCCCCGTGGGGGTGCGAGCAACCAATGGTGCAGGCAGGTGGTGTGCCACCTCCCCGCTGGGACTTTGGCCTTTTTTCACCTGAGGTGAGGAGGTGACCTGCCCTGGGCTCAGTGCTTTCAAAGCCCAGCGTGGTAGGGGACAGTCAGCCGCTGACTGCGTGGCAGGTGAGTTTGCATCTGCAGCCCCGGGGCTTCTGGGGCTGGTGGCAGAATGGGATGAAGGGACTGCGCTGTCCCACTGCACAGATGGAGAGGTGACAGTCTGTGACAGTGGGGGAGCGTCTGCCAGTGTGTTTGAGCTTTGTTTTATTGAGGACTAATGCCCTGCCTGGTGCTGCAAGGAAATTCATGGCAGTCCCTGCTTTTGAAAGCCTAAGGGCAAGTGAGCAGCAGGGGTGAAGCTGCCACCAATTCCCTTCATCCCCTCTATCCCGAAATGTCTTGAGCAGGCAAAAGCCAAGTTGGCAGCCTCTCCCCAGGTGAGATTTTCTGATACCACCTCCCTTGTGTGCTTTGTGCCAGCATGCATCTGGAAAGAGCTTCTCTCAGGAAATATTTGTGGTTCAGTTTGCACTCCTTAAACCTTAGCGTTGCGATTGCAGCTTGGCTGCAGTCATTAGCAAAACTTGGCAGGGTGTCTGCACCTTCAAATGTCTTTGCACCGTGAAGGGAAAGGGGTCTGCTGATCCCAGAGGGTTTCTCCTCTCCCAGCAGGTACTAGTTGCTGATTGCTTCCCCCGGACTTCTGTGGCTGTGAGCGGTTGCATGGCTGTGTCCTCTTGACACGGTGGATGCTGGCACAGTTTTGCTCTGTCCTCTTACCCTCTGAGCCCTGCATCTTGATGTCAGCTTGTCTGGCTGGGGCACTGAGTTTGTCTGCTCTCGAGGCAAATGGGAATATGTGGAAGGGAGTCCTGTCTTCCCCTTCGGCTCTTTATTTTCAAGTCAAGGTTGTAGTTTGAATATTTGCTTTCAGTGACAGCTCCAGCACGTGCTGGCCTTCAGTTCTCTCTCATCCTTGCCTGACCGCTCTGCACAGATGTTAGCGCTGGCACAGAAGCAGGGATGGGAACACGTGTTTGGGTGTAGGGAGAGGATGGGGTTGCTTCCTTCAGCCGCAGCACCTGCTGACGTTGGCTAAAGGTCTTCTGTCAAAATGGCAGCCTGCATGCACTCAGGTAAATCAGCATGTCCAACGGTCTGCGCCCAAAAGGCTGTGCTCAGTGCTCAGCTGTGGTGTGGGGCTGCTGGGGAGGGGGGAGCCGGGGAGTGGGAGGGCTGGCGGAAGGCAGAAGCGAAGAGCCAGCCTCTGGGAGGGAGCTGCTGGCGGGACCGGGGAAGCTGGTGGACTGGGAGCCTGCAGCTGGCTTGGAGGGTGCTGCATGGTGGCTCTGGCAGCCTAGCAGAGGAAGAGCAGGACAAGAGGGAGGATGCTGAGCTGTGGGGACCCCCAGGGTCAGACTGTGGGCAGAGCAGTGGCATCTGCAGGTAGAGGTGGCAACCCACTGCCACAAGGCAGTGTGGTGGCAATAAGTGTGATGAGTGTGGTCAAAGAGGTGTGGGTAAACTTAACCTGTTCTTTCCCCACGGTGGCTCGGCTTGTGGAGATGTTGAGTGCCTCTGTCTCCATCCCAGCTTGCCAGCAGCACACATGGCATGTATGTGGTGAGACTGTGTGCTTCCCTCCATGCCCCAGGCTGGGCTGTGATTCTCTGGTAAGCACTTTTCCTTCTGGTGATAAGGCAAGAGTCGAAGGTTAAGAGTCCAGCCCTGTGCCCCAGGCTGATCAGGAGTGCAGCAGGTCTGCAGCAGGCAAAGGTTGGCCATCCTGGAGAAAAGCTTATGTTTGGGTAGTGTGGGTGGATGAGCCTGTGTGGTACGTGGCAAGGCAGGGGAGCAAAATAGCACCATTTTGCCCATGCCTGAGGCTGTGAGGACCAGCTACATCTAAAGCTGGCTAGGCTGGCATTGTGCTTCCCACAGTCTGGCTGCTGTCGCTCTCTGGAGCTGTATTTTGGGAGCTGGGAAATGGGAGAGGCTGGGCTGAGGAGGCTCCTGGGCTGTCTGTGTGTGGCAATGTGAGCTTCAGGCCCTTTGCACCACCTCTCTGCCTAGCACAGAGGCGATGCCCTGTGCTGCAGAGTGTGCGACACTCTGAAACTAATTTACTTGATCATTTTAATAAATGTAGAAGGGACATCCCAGTGTGCGAGTAATGGGGCATTAATCCATGCTAGCTGTGTTAACAGCACTCTAGGAAGGAATTAATGCCACATAATTCATTGCCCATGCAGCTCTCGCTCTCTTAATTATGGGATGTTCAATTTAGGGAGCCCATTCCGTGAGGGCTACTCAGCCTCTTTGGCTTTGAGTTGGGTCTCTGGCAGTTCTTACTTCCCTTGTCTGTTCACTACCAGTTTCCTCCCTGCTCCTCTGTTCCTTGTGCCATGCAGGTTCCCAGTTCCAGTGGCGCAGTTGTCCACTGGGCCATGGAATTTAACCATACCAAGACCTTCTGAGGCATCAGCACCTTTTTGATGCTGCTGGCTTGTCTGCTGCCCCAATGCAGATGCTGATGGAAGGTTTCCTAGGAAGATGCAAGCCCTGCTGCCATGGGAAGCCCTCCAGCTACACCCCTGCTTGGCTGCAGAACCTTTGCTTGCCTGCTTTTGTTTGCATTATTTCGCTCCTGAGAGCACTGTGTTCCTGGGGAGATACACTCAGGTTTTCACTTAAATCTCTTTCCTTTCTAGGTTAAGTGTGTAATGGTCTGGACTTGTTTTTTAAATACTCTAAGAAATTACCGGCATCCTCTTCCCAGCCTCTGTTTTTCCTCCTCTCAGGCTGCAGGACTGCAGCAGTTCTCCTGCCCTGGGAGGGATGGGAGTCCAGCTCTCCCCAGGAACTCCCTGGCGAGGGTGCTGGAGGCTTCATCATCCATCCATCATCTTTTACGGGACTTGGGGAGTTCTGTAGATTACAGCAAAATGCTGAGAGTTTGCAGTGACTTTGGGTTTGTTTTGCAAATAGTCATTCGCTGGAGCTCTGTCTGAACAAACAGAGCTCAAATAAGCTTTCCACTTCAGTGCATTAAAATCCCTTAATGCATTAAAATCCCCTGGCCATGGACATTCAGGCTCTGCTGTGCCAGGTGCTGTATAAACAGTTATCAAGTGCTGGTGTCTGCTGTAAAATGATCACATCATTTGCTTCCCCTCGCTCGTCCGCGAGTTGAGTAGCTTTTGTTAGGGGAGATGATACTAGTCCTGGCATTTGCTGGCCATACAGCCAGCACCAAGGAAACCTGTAACTTTGCCCAATTTTAAACCCAGGAAGATTTTGACCCCTTCTTGCTGTGTAGCTGCAGTAGGAGCATCAGTTCCCTGGTGAGAAGCAGCAGTTTTCCAGCTGGGTCAGACAGCTGGGCTCCGTAGTTACTGGGCAGGTGGAGAGCTGAACCCAAAAGTCAAGGGGAAAAAAAAAAAAAAAGAGGGAGGAGAGAGCTAAACCCAGCTGTCCTGAGTCCCTCTTGGTGTGGTAGCATCTTCTCCCACCCGCATCACCCGACTTGTGCCAGCAGGTAAGAAGCAGCCCTCTGATATCTCTGTGTGTCCATTTCAGCGTCTCACTTTCCAGCTGGGTGGTGGTGGTGGATGCTAGCAGCCTTGCTGTCTTCTCTTGGCGTGGCCCTTTGCGGTGGCTGCCTGGCCTCTTGGATGTCCTTCTGCAGGGAAGTGTGCAGCAGGGACAACAAGGGGGGAGTTTGCCAGAGCTTGGAGTGGGATGTTGGAACCGCTTGGCGCATATACTTTGTCAGAGCTGCTGCCTCAATAAATACAAATGTTCTATTGAGGGTATAGATATTATGCCAGGGTTACAGGCTTTCAGCAACCGGTCTCCCTGTATTTTTAGATTTGGTCTTATTCTGGTTAAATTGATAGAGAATTAGATTAACCTGAAACAAACTGTTCTTGCAGACATGCATATGAAAGCAAAAGGGTTACGGAAGTGTGTAGTAGCGCGGCGTGGTGGGTGAAGTTTGCGTGCAGTGGTTTGGAGAGGAGCCCCTTTCCCTGGTGAGCTGCGGGTGCTGGTCTCTCGTGGCTTTGGCTGAATGTGGGACTCCAGAAAAGGCAGTTTTTGGTCTCTTGTCATCCAAGCGTGGGACTGCAAATGCTTTCATACTGCCCTGTGCTTGGCCCTTGATGTAACAGGGAGGGGAGCAGGTCAGTGCTGAACTGTGTGTAACCTCTTCCCATACCTGCTTGTACCATCGCCAGCTCTTTCAGGGGCATTTTACTCTCAGGAATGCCTCTGGCCCTCAGGTTGTATCTCCAGAGCAGAAGTGTCAGCCTGAAAGCCACCTTGTTGGATGGGAGATGGTGCGGCTTAGGAAGTCTGTAATTTAGGGGCAAATTTCATTCCAGAGGCAAAGGGCAAAGATATTTCCTCTGCTTCTGGCTCACTGCCCGGGTGGTGACTGGAAGGGGGAGATGGAGGAGAGTGGCTGAGTGCTGCTGAGATGTCCTGAGATGGTCAGTATGAGACTGATGAAAGTATGGGGAACCTGGTCCCCAGGTTGGAGGTGAGGAGGAGACAAGGACACCTCCAGAAAGCTGAAGGTCGGCTTCTGAAATTTTCTCTGGCATCCAGATTTCTTTGTGTGGTAAGTTCTACCAGCTCTTGTCAAATGGTAGCAGTTAAGGGTCTTGGAGGGAAACATTCCTGCAGAATCGGAGCTTCAGCGCTGTGCCAGTAGGTGCTGAGCTGAAAGGAGTGGTCCAAAGGGCAAAGTCACACCAATAGCTTGGGGAGGGAGAAGCACTACTTGGAAGTCAACATTGGCACGAGGCTAACCGTGGCCTGTCTGTTTGGGCTGGGAAATAGAGGAAGGATTGTAACCACTGGGAGAACTTTTTTTTAAGACTGTCCTTTAGAAACAGCAGGTATGTGTTGGAGGGAAGGGCTGAACAGGTCCTGTGATGGCACGTGATTTTCTTGGGGTGGCTGGGTGGACCTGCAGAGGGTTGGAGCTTCACATGGTGCGGTGTGAAATGTTCCCCGGAGTCTGGGAGCGCTGTGATGGGTGCTGCTGTCCTGGATGCTGCTGTCCTGGATGCTGCGCAGAGCTCCTGTGCTGCCTGGCTGTTGCCCTTCCTACGTGCTGCTGGAGCCTGATGACTAGCAGCTCTTCCCTCCTTGTGTGCGTGTATATTTATATACACACTCGCATTTATAAGGCTCCCTCTGGAGCTCAGTCTCCTCTGGGGAGACCAGGTGCTCCCTTAAATCACTTGTTGCTCAGCTAGCCTCCCCCTGCAGCCTGCCCAGTAGGACCTGAGCTTCAGGAACAGCGTAAGTGTCTCAGCTTTGTCTCCTTGGTATCTTTCTCTCCTTTCCCAGGAAGAAACTAAAGTGAAAAAGAAGTGACTGAAAAAGAAATTAAGGAACGATTTGAAGGAACAGATCCATTTCTTAACAAGATCAAGTTTGAATTAAATGGCTGATAAACAGATCAGGTAACTTTTTTTTTTTTTTTTCTCCAAAATTTTTGAGATGTTGGTTGTGCTTTAGATTTTTCTTTTAAAGTCTTTTGAACATAATCCCTTTTGGTGATACAGGAGGTTGGAGGAAATTACCTGGACATATCTTCTGGCCTTAAACAGTTCCGATTCCTTCTCTGCTCCTTTCTTACCTGCATTTTTTCAACCTTCTCTTATTTTCTGTCTTTACCATGTTGTCACATCTCAGCCTTCTTCAGTTCTTTTTTTCTCACTGCCTTTTTCTTTCCACCCTCTGCTTTTTACCCTCCATGCGTCTGTTCCTTTTTGCTTTTTCTTTCAAAGGTCAGCTTGACCTGCTGACTTCAGCTTGCTGACATCAAGGGAGCAAAGCCATCTCCTTGGCCAGCCCAGGATGCAATGCTTGTAATTACAAAGTCCACAGAGTTGCAACCTTGTACCCTTCTTCTAAAGTCAGTCAGTGCTTGAGTGACTCCAAGAACTTGAAATACCAACAATAATTAGTGACACTTAAGTGCACGGCTGGAACTTAATAACATTGGTCCTGGCCTATGCAAAGGCTGGATATGAGTCCTCACTGGAAATTAACTGGGATGTGTATTCTGAGTTCTACCAGTAGCTTCTTAAGAGCTGTGTCAGATGGTCCTGCACGTGGGTTTAACTTTCTGCTGCTTGTGAAGTTGCCCCAGATAAATGACTCCTACATGCTGTCGGATTCCAGAACTTGGCAATGCCTGAATGCTACAGGCAAGAGGGCTGTCCCTTCTTGGTGTTTGCCGTGATTAGGGTATCTTCTTGTGTGCTCGCCTTCTGCAAATGAAAACAATCCTGAGCTGCGCTGATAACAAGACAGCGTTGTGGAGTGTTTATGTGCCTAGATTTGCCCGTCATCAGTTACCCAATTTGGAGAACACTTGGCATTCTTCTCTTATACCCCTGAAGGACACGCTGAGATTCACCTCCATGGAGCCTGACAAGTCTAAGTCCCTGATAGCCTCAGCAGAGCAAAAGGAGCAGGTATCAGTGGCCATTTGAAGCTTGGTATTTTGAAGATCTCCCCCACGCCCTCTAATGCGCTCTTGGCAGCGTGAACAGGAGCTTGGTGGCTACGGGGACTAGTTAAAAGGGCTGAGGAGGAGCACTAGAAGAACTGGGATGCCTCTCTATCCCCTCTCACGTTAAACTGAGCAAATGGCTTTATTTGTATGCTAGCCTGTGTTGTCCCTGTTTCACTGTAGCCCTGTGCCACTAGGTAGCGAGAGGCGGTAGCTGTGCAGAAGCTAAATAGGACAGAGAGACCAGGCACAGTGGATTCTCATCCCATGAGAGAGCAGAGAGCACTTGAGGTGAAAAGTTGGATGACTTAGTCACAAGGGAAAAAGCTTTTGATTGAGGTGCAGTGCCCTCTGTCTCGGGTTCTTCGTTGTGCCCCAGGTCCCTCACCTTTCCCACTTAGGTCATCTCTCCCATCTGTGCAACCACAAGTCTGCAGTGGTCACAGGCAGCCAAGCCAAGGAGATCTGTCTGAGCTTGGAGGATCTACCAAACCCCTTTTCCCCTGCAGTGTGCATCTGTCATCCCTTAGCAAAATGAGATTGATACCAAAGGACTAAAATCCCCAGCCGTGGTTTGCTGCAAGGTGAGATCAAGGGTATTGCATTTCTACAGTAGTGCACATGGAACTTGATCTCAGCATCTTGCCAGATACTGCCACATAGTCTGTGCTAGTCTCCCTCTGCAGTGCACATGGGGGGACCTGGATTGTTGGTTCAGGTGCCGTGGGGGTGTTGAGCAAGGGTTTCTCACCGGCAAACAGAGTGAGAGGCTCTCTGCACCCCACATTACCCAGATTTTGGTTTGCCCAGGCACATCAGACTGTTCTCCTTTATGGCTGGGATCTGTGCTGAAGTTGGGGGATCTTTTGCACTGACTGTGCTGTCAGGCAAGATGTTTGCCCTGTGTCTGTGTCTCACTCCCACCTGATAGAAACCCTGTGGTGATTTCACTGTTGGAACAGGTTGAGAGAAGCAAGTGTCTGGCTGCCCTGGGTGTTTCAGGGACACTTAGAGAAGCAATGACAGCGCTGAGGCTGGAAAGGGGCACTGGCTGTGCCTTGCAGTCTGTGCCAGGCCAGCAGTGACTTCAGAGCTGAATCTGGGGAGGCTGATGTGATCCTGTCTTGAAACACTCTCCTTCCTGGTGGTGCCTCCGTCTTGGCATACTTTTATCTGGTCTCTAACCTCCTCGTTCCATGTGACTATGGGTTAAATAAGGAGAGAGCCATGCTATGAGGTTTACTGTTTGAAATTTTCCCATTTCCTGAGAACAAGTTGAGTGTAGGAGTTTGCAGGCAAATCTATTCCCTTCTTAGGCTGATGCAAAGATCCCCGAGGCAACAGAGTCTTGAGTTGGTGAGATCTTGCAGTCTGGCCATGTGCTGAGCTCACACGCTGATTTGAGCCTGTCTTCCTAATGTACTGTACTTGATTTAATCTCATCAGCACCGTCTGGTTTGGGGCTGTGGGCTGAGCTCAGGTCTGCCTGCCTATCCTTGGCACCTCTTCTTCCAGCTGTGCCACCCCTGGGGCTGCATGTGTGTGTCGTATTGGTGTGGGTATTGTGGAGGAAAGGGCTGTGGCTGCAGGAGAGTGGAGGCTGAGAGGACTCTCCTGGAGTGTCAAGTTTATGCTTAGCATTTGTGGGCAAAGGCTTTTATTTTTTTTCCTCATGCCTCTTTTGTCTGCTTCCCCCAGGGAAACCTCAAATTGAAACCCTGAGCCTCCGTATCCTGCCCGAAGCTGAGAGGCAGCTCTTTGCATGGCCACTTATTGATCCTCTCTGCAGTTGCCCCTTGATGCAGAGCACCCTGCAGTGCTTCTGGGGGGGGACCGTGTTTGCAGAGCTTCACCCCACCATGCCGTGGCCAGCCTTGCCACTGCTGTTTCCAGTGGGTGATGCAGTCTGTGTCCCCGTCCAGAGCATCATGTCACCTTGTGAGGCAGCATGCCCATTCCCTTGCGGGAAGACTGCCTCGCCGGCTCACCCAGCTGCAATCTAGGACTGCTGTCAGTTTAATATCCGACACATCTTGTGTTCAGGGAGCCATGTCCTGTGCGTTATTGGAGGCAGCTGACTCAAACAGGCTTCCTTTGTCTCTGTATATAGTGGTTTATCAAGCATATAAGTGCTGGACACTTTTCATAATAGAGTTTGCTGGGAATCCGTGTTTAGCTGATCTAGCTTTCACTCGGTGCCACTTGCAAGATTTCCCTGTGGGAACACAAAAGCGAGCTGAAAAAGCCCTGCGTTTTGGAAACACGTGCAGCCAGTCAGGTTTTAATTTCCCCAAGAGGTGTGAGCTCACGTCTTTACAGCTGCAGCCGTGCAGGCTGCCAGTCTAGTGGTTTTGCCAGGCTGTTGGTTTGTGTGTGTTCCCCTCGCCCTGAGGGGGGGGTGTCTGGAAATGGTTTGTTTCATGAAGCTGCAGCCATCTGCTCTTTGCCCGTCAGCTGGGTGCTTCTGCTGGGCTCCTTCCCACGTGATGGTAGCAGCTGACATGTCGGAACGTCTCGGAGCATCTCCTTAGATGTGTACCTGACTGTGGTGCTGGGAAGCATTTGCCAGTAAACCTGTTGGCCTGGATGCCATCAGGTCCTGACTGATGTCCATCCATGCGGTAGATGGTCCAGCACTCCGTCTTCTCTCCTCTAGGGACAACAGAAACCCTTGGGTCCTGGGGAACGGGGTTTTTCCTTGCTCTTAGTGAGTTGTGGCTTAGCTGTTTGGCTCCACTCCACTCATCAGCAGTTTGTGCTAAGGCTGTGTGCTGCTTTCCCCTCCTACTCTGCATGTAGAGCAAGGGCCAAGCTTTGCCTTGAGGCAGAGCTCCCTTCGTGCCAGTGGGCGGATAGCCTTGTCACACAGCGATGTGTTAACTCTGGTCATGTAAAAAAGCTCCATTCTTTCCTCTTTCTCTCCCCTGACGTTATCCCAGTGCTAAGATGTCTGTTTCTCTGCATCTCGTCCTCTTGCAGTTTACCTGCCAAGCTGATCAATGGAGGGATAGCTGGGCTGATCGGGGTCACCTGTGTATTTCCCATTGACCTGGCAAAAACTCGCCTGCAGAACCAGCAGAATGGCCAGCGGATGTACACCAGCATGTGAGTACTGCCTGCACGGGCAGCATCCCCTGGGGCTTCTGGCAGGGAGTCCTTCTGCTTTGTTACCGAATTTCTAGGAGCTGAGCTGTCCCCAGGAGAGCCATGGGACGGTCTTGAACCAAGCTGTGCGAGAGTGGATCGAGCAAATAAAGCAGCTATTCAGGCTGCTGAGCCCCACAGGTGACGTCTCTGCAGAGGGCACGTCTGTTTGCATCGCTTGCTTGGGAGCAGCACGTTTGCTGCTGTCAAGGCTCAGGATCAAAACACAAGGTGCCCTGTTTGGTTCTCTGCTGGGCCACGATCAGGTGCCTGAGGGAATTTCTGCCTCTCTTCTGTTTCCATCACCCTCATATTGGAGGTCCTTCCTTTGCTGGGTCAGCTTTAAAAAGAGGGAGCAGTCGCATGTTCCCATGCAGACCTTTTGAAGGATCACAGGCTGACACACGCTGTAGTTAACCCAGCAGTCCTATGTCCAAAAACAGGTGCTGCAGACTGTAGGAAAAGAAGGCATGAATATATCCAGCCTACCGAATTCACCTGGCATTTGTGTGGGATGCTGTGTACCTGCTATGGGAACGTGCACCACACTCGGCACAAGATGCTTTATCCTAGGAACCAGAGTCAGGTCTGAGTTTTCTGTAAGCAGTGGTGGCATTGAGGGGAGTAGGACTGATGATACGTGTCCTGTCCTGCCACTTTGTTCAGGAGTAGTGTTACTTGCTCCTCCACACCAATATTTTCCTCTTTCTTGCCCAGGAGAATTTGAGGCAGAGCGGGAACAGGAAGGAAATGCTTTGGATGTTGATGGTTTTAGTCGCCAGGCCTCCTTGCTCTAGCTGTGATGTGTAATTATGCATTGAGCTCAGGCTGTAGGCGCTGGCGTGCCACAGCAGACTGGTGCTTCCCTTGACAGTTACATTGTCCTCTGCTCCCTGCACTGTTTGTGCACCCAGGCACGCTGGCAGGACACGGCCTGCAGTCTTGCCTTGCCTCTCCTTTTTGTTGTGTCCTGCTTCTGCCGCTGCTGCAGATTGCTTTTCCTCCCTAAGGATCACTTCTCCCCCAAACTGACATGTGACAGCAACAGGAGTTCAGGCAGGATGGAGGATTTGTAGGCTCCCCTTGGGAGTGCCTGCCAGGATGGCTCTTCTCTGGAGGGGAGCTCAGCAGGAGAGAGATTTTTAACCTCCAGCAGTCGAGTGCAGATCGGCTCTGTAGCCAGAAGTTGGTGTGGGATGAGGTGCCGTTAAGGAATGCACAGGATATACCTTGTATATTTGAGCTGGCTCCTCCTAAGAGTCTGCGGCACAGCCTGGACGTGGATGAGTAATGCCTGGAGGTGTTCCTCTGGCATTGGCAGCAGCTGTGGGAAAAGTGAGCTTGGGCTGGTGGGGATAAGCGAAAGGGTCTTTTGATGGCCAAGAAAGCAGCAGAGACAAGGAAGTAATGGAATAACACTTCCTGTAGATAATATCAGGCCATCCTGTGTCCTATCTAAGCAATCAAGGGAAAAAGCACTAAGAGGATGCTGTTACTATGGAGCATGTCTTCAGAGACAGCCTTATGTTAGCTAGGGGTTTGGGAGGGCTTGTCTGGGCTCCCCAGTTACAGGGGCTTATTCTTCGAGACATACTGTATACCCATTGATACCAGATCTCCAAGATGTCTGCTGCACACCCAGGAAGGCAGCAAGTTCACTTAAAATGTTGGCTGTCTTGCTTTTAAGGCATCATGCCTTGCCTCTGCTTAGCTCGAGAGATCTTTGGCATCAGGGGAGCCTTTCCCTTGAAAGGGTGAAAGACAGCCCTGAGGGCTGGAGAGAGCTGGGCTTTTGGGCGTACTGTGGATGATTTTAGTTGGCTGTTGGCTTCCCTTTTCCAGGGAGAGAAGGGAGCTGGGCTTGGCCTTAGCTCCGCCTGGCTCTGCTGCAGCTTGAGGGGCCGATGTGCGAGCCTTACGGTGAGGCAGCGGGGCTGTGAGAGCGTGGGGGGGAGCAGCTCTTCCCGCTCCCCTCTGCCGTGGCTCCTTCGAAGCAGCACCGCTGGCTCGGAGGAAAGGCATTTTCCCCAGTATTGGGGTGGAAAGGCTTGATGGGGGGGATGGGGCAAAGGTACCCTGAGATTCCTGAGGCTTGCGAATGAGTTGCTGGGGCTGCTGCCAAGAATGCCATGGGTGTGTGTAAACTGTGGGAGCTGGGGTGGGGACTGTGAAAGATGAGGTCCCAAAGGATGTGGGGAGCCCCAGCAGAGAGGGGAAACTTATTGCCATGATGGGCAGCAATGCAAGATGGGCTCTTCACAAATAATGCAGGGCACTCTGGAACAGCCTTGACCCAAGTAGAGCAATAAAGCCCTCGAGGGAATTCTGTATTTCCATCTCTCCCACCTCAGCACTACTGCAGAGTGGAGATGAAGTTTACTTCTTGTGTTGCCAAATGTCTTTGGAAATGTATTCTTGTTTCCATCAGCTACACTTCCCTTACTACTACATAAAAGGGCCTTTTGTTCCTTAATTGTGCACACAGGCGTGCCCCTTCCCCTGTGGCACAGCAAATACCTGTCCCTTCCCAAAGACCCCAAAGCAACCTTCAGCCGTCGCCCCTGCTCCACGCAGCCGTGGTCCGGAGCGGGAAGCTGCCGGGGTCCTGCTCTGCCTTCCTGAACTGCACCTCTGAATTTGTTAGGTGTGTGCCTGTGCCTTCAGAAGGCTTTGAGCCATTCCAGTGCTCTGCACACTTTTCCCATTTGCAGTAAATGTAGCTGAAACAAAGAAACCGACAGTTTTCCCCTCGGAGCGGGCCCCCCCCCAGCACCCTGCTGCGCTCTCCCCAGGCGAGAGCCTGCGTGCTCCCTGCCTGCCGTGGGACCCCATGTGTTAAAAGCAAGTGCTTTAATCTGCGTGGGAGGTCACAGATGACTGAGAGTTAAGGTCATCTAGCCTTGGTGTGCCTTGTGTTAAATTTCACGGAGTGAGTCAAGCAAGTCAGCACTGGGGGTTTTGGCCCCCCTTATTTCCCTTCCACAGCCGGATTTAAAAACATGTGCACGGGGATCGGCTTGTCGGAGCTTCTGGTGTGCGTTTGCCACAGGGGACCCTGGATAAACAGCCCTCGGGGTGACGCTTTTCCCTTTTGTGTTTCTGGAAAGCAGCCAGCGCGTGCGGGGTGAGCCGGGGGGTGGGTTTCAAAGCCCCTGTGAGTTGGGGGCTGGAATCGGACTCAGGCCTGAACAATGGTGCATTCGGTGCCTGACCAGGTTCCCTTCTCGGCTCAGGGTTTTGCTGACAGATCGTAAATGAAAACCACTCCAAGAGATTTGTTTTGGTTTTCTCTGCTCTCATCCACCTTTTGAGCTCCTGTGGTTTCTCTCTCTCTCTCTCTCTCTTTTGCTTGCAGGTCTGACTGCCTCATTAAAACGATTCGGTCGGAAGGCTACTTTGGCATGTACAGAGGTAAGTAATGCTGAGTCAGGCACGGCACAGCTTTTGCGTTGGAAGCACTGGTGCGTAAGTGGGAGGAAAAGCCCGTATTCTCTGGCTTAAAGAGCAGTAGCCTAGCAATATCCTTAGATGTTGAAAGGTGCAGCTGTTTCTGAAAATAAACTCCACGCCAAGTATCTGCTCAGCTATCTACCACTGAGGGCTTGAGTCCTCCCCTTGGCTGTTTTGCTGTAAAACCTCATCGTTTACTGAAGTTCATCTTTACTAGCAGTTTAAGCGAAGCTGCTGGACTTTGTTTCAGGACTGTGTGTATGTGTTTCCCAGCTTGGGCATGGTAACTGTTGTCAGACGGGCAGCAGCAAACCTCTTGAAGTGTCTTACTTTGTGCTTGATGATTGAATTTATGTCAAAGCCCACCATCAATGCGGTCAAGCCAGCTGTCCCATCTAGTTGGTAGCTTGTCTCCAAAACTAGCTGCCTCTCAAGCACACCCGAGTACTTTGTTCAAGAATTAAGGCAAGCTGCAATTAAAAAAAAAAAAAAATATTAAGAATAACATGATTCCAGAAAAAAATTCTCTTGTGGTAGTAAGAAAATCAGAGGTTGGTTCATGTTGGAGCTTCAGCTGTTTGGTCTTGTGTGCTAACCTGCTAGAAATCTCCTGGCTCCTTGGCTGAGGCTGTCTGTTGCAGCAGTGAATTCCTCAGTTGATATTTTACCTTTTCTAGTTTAAATGCAATATCCTTGAATTTTTTTAAAGATTTTGAGGAGAGAAGAACGGCGGGCCGAACTCTGGCTTGACTGATAGGTATTCCACATTTTCCTCTCCTTCTTGGCTTTCAACACAGTCCAGCCGGCTTAGCTGGCAGTGAACCCTGGTTCATTTTATATACTGGTATTCAATCGCCTGAATACGCAGGTTTTATCTCTGAGGTGTTCAGATAGCATTCTTTGTGGCACTCTTTACTGATAAAGCCGGATTAAAGTACTGCTGTGATTAAGTGAGTCCTTGCTCTTTGTTTTTTCAAGCCAGAGTCCGGAGATGCTGGTGCCTTGCTGTTGTCCCAGAGCTCCCAAGGAAGCCAGGGGCTTCGGCCAGCCCTGGGAGCGGTGCTGGCTGTTGGGGCAGTGCCTCTTGCCCAACTCCCTGGTGGGCGTTTCGGGGGAGTGCGGTGGATGCCGGGGATGGATTGGCTGCTTTGCAGCAGCTTTCCTGGGAGCAGGCAACAAGACAAATAACCCTGAGGCAAGCTCCATCTTCGTTGCTAGCGGTGGCGTGTTCCCCCTTGATTTTTCCCAGAAGCTGGCTGCTTCTGTGTTCCTAGCCAGGAGTGGAGCCTGCATTAACTTTGGCTATAAAATATGCAGTGGCAGGCTGCTCGCTGGGGAGTGGAAGGAAGAAGCTGTTCCTGGAAACTTAGAGGGAAGACTGTAGGATCCATCAGGACTTTTGGGAGAGACGGCTCAGTCCTGTAAGGTGTAGGGTGATAGAGGGGATGTGCATCTTCAGGCCACTTTTCACTCCTAAGCAGAAATCTCAAAGGGTGCAGAGGGTTTTGCATAGCTCTTGCTTTTCCCTGCCATAATGAATCTGGTCGGCATCGTCCATGTCCCACTAACTTTGTACCCACTCTGTTCAGGGAGCTGATAGAGGCTTGAATTTATTTGTCACTGCTGACTGTTACATGGGGAGCTGGGTTTGGGAGGGCTTTTGTGAATAGCTCCATCTCCTTCCAGAAATTCACAGATACTTCACCGTGGCCAGGGTGCAAAGGTGGGTCCTCCAAGTACGGCAGTCCTGGTCTGTGTGCCTCAGTTCTGTGAGATGACGTTAGCCCCCCTTCTATCTCTCTCTTGGGGAGAGCTTGAGCAGGTAAAAAAATCCAGGATTTGTGAAGAATGTGGGTACTTCTATGGGAAGAAGGTAAAAAGACTGCTTAGCCCTGCAGATAGGGGAGGATGAAAATCAGATGATGGGATTGGTTCCTGCTCCCTCCATCTGTCCCAGTTTCCCAGCAGAAGTTGCTGTATGACTCACAAGGTCTTATTTTCATCCTTTAAACTGAAATGGGGAGGATTATATGTAAATGAGCTGAAGTGGCAGCTGCTGTGCCCCATGGAGGAGTCACAAGTGCAGCAGTGGTCCCTGCAGGGCACTTGGCCTCTGTCAGAGGACAGGACAGGTCTGCTTGGGCACAGCCGTTCCCACTGTGCGACTTCAGGGCTCCTTCACGTGGGACTCGAAGCTCCTCGGTGCGGACAGGAGAGAGGCCTGAGCTTGTAGGATGCGTTTCTGCAAATCATTTCTTAAGGGCTGCGTGTGGGCAGACAGTCCTTGCTCTGTATGAGTAGCCCATGGCGAGTCGTGTGATGCATGAGGCAATCCCAACATTTCTCTCAAGTTCTTCCCCCAGCGTTACGGGGATTCTGAGGCTTGTTTGGGGGGGGGAAGAATGGGAGTTTTTTTCTCCTGTTCTTTTTCTGGAACGTTAGGTAACCTCAAAGCTGTGTGGTGGTGTCTAGTGCTGTCTGTGCTCAAGGGATGACTGTTCTGCCTTCAGATGTGATGCCAAGGGGATGAATCCACGGTGCCCGTGGGCTCCTGGACCACGCGGGTGCCAGTGAAAGCGGACCTTGGAGAGGGGCTCTCTCTTCTCCCTGCTGCAGTCCATCCAGAAGCCACCTACAGCTCTCAGCATGTGTCCTGGGAGGTGCCGCTGCTGTTTGTAGGCCAGCTGTTCAGCCCAGCTGGCAAAAGCTGAAGGCCTTGATAAGTCAGGGAAATGCCCTTTGCTGTGGGTGACGTTTGGAGGATAGCTGCAGCTGAGCTACACTAGCGTGGCAGCTTTCCCTGGCCTCTGCTAATAATACCTCCCACGTGCACCAGTGCTGCACTGGGAATAGCTCGATCCCCATTATGTAGGTTGCTGATGGTATATAAGGGCTTCTATGAGAAATGTGTCTTAATAACAAACCCCAAGGCTTGGTGAGAAGAGGGCATTTGTAAGTTCAGTTGGCAAACAACTGGTTTCGCCTCCACTCGATTTCATTCTTCATAGTGCTTCTATACTTCTTTTCAAAATAATTTCTATTTGTTAATGATTGCAATTTATTTTTGCACTTTGTTTGTCTGTCACTGCTTTTGGTACATGTAGTGTTGCCTGTAGGCCAAGGTTAGCTTTAATTACGGAGATAGTCATTGGCATAGCTAGAACTGAAGAGCTATGAGATTTTGTAAAAAGGTAGAAAACGCCGTGGAAAGCATACAGCCAGCAGCTGAAGTATCTGATTTCTCCTCCTCCAGTGAATTGAAGCTGTTATGGATTATTGAGGACAGGGATTATCCACTCTCTGCTAAGCAGCTTTACTGAAAATATCCAAAGATGGAGGAGAAAACCCAGGTTCATTAACTTTTCTCTGTATATTGTGTGGTTTTGCCCTCTACTTTATTTGCAGTTGAAGGAGAAATTGCTGTGAAAGCCTCTTGGTTCCTGGAGCATGTGGAAGTGTACTTTTTTGCTTACCTTTCTTGCTTGATGGTTTGGAATATTTTTTTTCTTTCTTTCAATTAACCCTTTGCACTGGTGTTAGAGCAGTGGGTTTATTCTTTTTTTTTCTTTCTCTGTTTTTCCAATGAAATGGTTATTCATGCTGCGTGTCAGTAATGTACAGTTGGTTTACTTTCTAGGCATTAGGAGTGAGGTTGAAATTGTCTTCAAGCTGGCACTCAAGGAAACACTTTTACAAGTAGCCACTTCCGCTTAAAAATCAGGCTGGGTGGATTTGCTTTGTAGATCCTGATATGATTGATGCTAAAAGGTGGAGGCAGAGCGTGAGGGTCGTGTCTGTGTGGCTTCTCATCACATGGAAGAGCTGTGGCAGGGGGACGTGATGTGCAGGAACATCGGGCTGAAGCAGCGCAATCACTGGTATGCTTCAAAGTTTGCAAAAAGCCAGGAGTGTGAGAGAGCTGCCCTGCTCCATGCTAGTCAGTGTGGCTCCTGCAGATGGGGATGACATTTGTTGCGTGTCATGGCCAGTGTGGAATGAATGCATTGGCTTAGCTTGCTACGAGGTGGTGTTCCTCTGTATTTTCTGCAAAATCTCTGAACGTGACAGTCAGAAGGGGGGAAGAAGTGCTGGGCTTCCCAGCCCTGCCCAGCAAAGGCTGTCTGTTTCTGTCTCCTTGCTGTGATTTCCTGCACAATGGAGATGTGTCCTCTGAGCAGAGCATGTGGAGCCAAGGACTCCTGTGCCCTGGTCCCGGTTGTACTGGTCTCAGTTTCAACTTTCCTTCCTAGTCTGAGGAAAGTCCTGCTAAACCTATGTCTTTCCATGTCTAATTTAGGAGTTCTTTGTTAATTTTTAGAGAGAGCAGAGTCCATCCTGAGGAACAGAGAACTGAATTGTTTTTCTTTGGTGTGTTGAGCCCTTATAGCTCCTGTCAGCTTGTGTTCAAACCTCCTGAAAAATGAACCCTGCCAGGTCTTGAGAGCCTAGTGGGAGTGCAGGCTTCTCTGTCTGCTTCTCTTTGGAAAATGGAGCGTTGGAACAAGTTGTTTAAATCTCTACAGCAAGCATAAATGCAAAAGGTATACCCTGGTATTTGTGTTTGTCCCTGCAAAGGTGTTCACAGGCCGTTAGCAAGTCTCAAGCAAAGGTCCTCTGGAGGGCTTGGAGCTCGGTATGCTTCAGTGCAGGCAGGGAGAGCTTGTGGTCATCCACCAGAGGACTTTGAGCCGTAAGATTTAAAGGGAGGAGAACATTCTGGAGCGCTAATCTAATGGTGCAAACCCCAGTATGCTCAGAAGGGACTGGCCCTCCCCTCACCCCGTGTCCCCCAGGGCAGCTTGAAAGCTGCTTCCCAGCCGCTGCTGCGTTGCACTAATGCGGCGTCGGTGCCCCCCAGCAGCTGGCCAGGCCATGCAGACCTTTCATTGTTGCAGGCACAATGCAGGGATTTGCTGGTTGTTGCCCCTGACAAAAGGCCTCTCCAGCGCGTGGTGGGGGAGCCAAGGCTTGTTTACACCCCAGGTCCCCCAGCAAGCCTTGTCATGGTGCTGGGAGGGGGATCTCTGCGGGCTGCAGCTTGTGGGGGACAAAAAGCCACTTCAGTTGGCTGCTCTGAGGGTGACACCCAGTGGTGACACACGAGGGAAGCCGCTTGACTCCCAGGGGTGGCCTCGAGCTGGGTGACTTCTGCGAGGGTGAGCCAGTTGCCTTCAGGCAGCCTCCAGGTCTTCCAAGGACTCTGCCTTTTCTGGGCTGCCTGGGAAGCAAGCTGCTCTCTTTGGGGGTGGGGGGGGACAGGGACACTGGCAAGAAGGCGGGGCGGGGGTCTTTTGCTTCTCAGCATCACGAAATATTTGCAAAGGAGTTGGGACTGGTTATTAATCCAACTTGTACTCCTTTCTTGAAGGTCTGGTCTGCATCTTTCTGGATTCATAGGAATGTGTCCTTGGATGAGAGAAGAGGATGCATGTATACGTGGAGGGAGTAGTAGCAAAGCTAAAGAAATTATAAAAAGCATTGCAAATGGAGTAGAAACACATCGGGGGGTGGTGAAAACCCCCACGGTGCTGGGTGGTGTTTCACGTTTCTAAACCCTTTTGGTGCATTGGGAGCTCTCCTTCATCAGTCCTTGGTTTTGAGCAGGATTTACAGCACATTCCTGAAAGACCCGGTCAACAGCGCCTTTGTTCTCATTCTCCAATGGCCCTTTCCTCTTTTCCTTGCCCAGGGGCTGCGGTGAACCTGACTCTAGTGACGCCAGAAAAGGCTATCAAACTGGCAGCCAACGACTTCTTCCGGCATCATCTCTCCAAAGATGGGTGAGTAGGGGGTGCAGGAGGGGCGCAGACTTTTCACATTCAACTTACAAGACAAAAGCTCCTTGGAGAAGTCTGGGGTGACATCGGGGCAAAGGTGGAATGGGGTGATGTGACGACTGAAATACAAGTTGCCCTTCAGCGGCTCAGCCGGTGATTACATTTGGGCTAAGGATGTAATGTCTAAAACGGGAAGTGAAAAGCACTCCACTGAATGACTGCTTTTTATTCAAGCTTCTAAAAATAGCCCCAGATCGAAGCCAAGGTTAGCAGATCCAGAATTTGTAGGCAAAATATTTGAGAGGAACCTAATGGCACTGATCACTGCTGAAACAGCTGATGGGAGGACCCTTGTCCCAGCATCCTATTGGATGCCGTTACGCTCTTTCTGGCTTGAACAGATGGCAAGTCGAGTTCTGTAGACCCCAAACTTAGCATCCCTCTTGTCCTTGAAAAGGACCTGGCAGAGACGTGGTGGATCTGAATTGACAGAGGGCACTTGCAGCATTGCCCAGCAGCTGACCGGCAAATAAACGCTGAAGGAACAAAATTATCTTGTTTAGCTTGCGAGTGGAGGTTGGTTCATGTGAATTAAATGTGAGTAAAAGATGCTAGCTAAGCAGTTGAGAGGGGCTGGACCCTTAATATTTAATGCTGTTTTCACAAAGATATTTCCCTTGCAATTTGGAGAACGCTTGTGTTTCCCTTCAGACAGAGACCTTTCTCCAGAGCCAGCCGGTGAAGGACGCTCTCTCCAGCCCTCAGTGACGGTAGTTAGAAAACAGCCTGCTTGGGGCATGATCCTGACTCTTCCCATCAGCAGTGATGGGGTGGAGCCTCACGGAAAATGCAAAGCTCTGCCATAATTACTTGATTGAACAACTTCCCGTAACGTAACACACCACATCAGTCTCGGCTGCTGGAGATCAGTGGCCCAACAACTTCAGTGGAGGCTGTGGACCGACACAGGTTTAGGATCTAGTTTTTTCACGTACCTAATTTTTTCTGTTCTGGAGCCTTTCAAAAAAAGTAGCAGCTGACATACGTCTGTGTGACTCATCGGCTCGCAGCTGTTCGTGATTTTCTGTCTCTTCAAATGCTGTCTCCTGTGCTCTGCTCAGACGGTGGGAGGCAATGATGTCCTCATTGCTCCTTGCTCCTACAAAGTGGTGGGTCTGATCCTGATCCCAGCAGCAGCCAACATGACAGGCCTTGGCGTGCCGCAGTGGACAGGAGCCCAGCTAGCTCTTTGCCACCGCCTACCAAGTGAGGACCTAGTAGGTTGCACAGGGAGGGCCAAGCCTGTCACACCTTGTACCACCACTGAGAGAGCAGCCCATGGAAGAAATCGGAGCAGCATTGCAACGTATTTGGCCTTCTGTGAGCGCAATCGCTGCTGTGATGTTTCAACCATGACGTGCCTGTCACTAGGTGTCCTGCACCGTGAGAGGTCAAGGCTTCCTCACGGGACAAATGCGTGTGTCCTCCTGGTGCTGAGGCAGGCTATGAGCAGGTGTCTGGGTACATGGGGTGCAGCAGGGGTCTTCACCCAGACCTCCTCCAGTTTGGCTTCTGGGTTCCTGGCTGATCCACGCATGATGTGGATGACGTGCTCTGCTTGATTCAGAGTAAAGGAGCGAGGGAATTTTGCCAAGAATAAAAGACACCCTGTTCTCCTAAAACATACGTACCGATGGAACTGGCACTACAGGGACCTGGAGCAGGAGTGTGATACCACTCGGGTAGTAGGGAGCCTTTGTGTCTCATCACAATGCGTTTTCAACTCCTTTAGAGAAAAGAAAGGTTGGGCCACAGTTAGGTGACAAGAGCTAGGCAGCATGTGGCGTTGGGGTCACTCATCTCGTGCAACCACCGGGCAGGGCTTGGATGCCTGAAATCGTGTCAGCTCTGCTTGTGAGGCTAGCCAGTGTGACCTGAACAGAGGGGCAGAGCCTTGATACTGCTGTGGTAGGTGCTTTAAGGTGTTTCGAACTAGAAATGTCACTCCAAGATGTGATGCGAAAGAAACCGCCGTGCGGGTTGGCTGTGGCTGGTACAGGCTCTGAACCTGGGACCTGGCTGGAAGGTCTGGTGCGTGCTGTGCTGCGTGAGAAGCAGGGGCTGATGGAAAAGGCCGTGACGTTACCAGTTGGGATAAAGGACCCTTAGAAACTGCGGGGCAGCTGCATGTCACGGGATCCTTTTCCTTCATGCTAGGGAAACCCCAGGCCTGGGGATGGAGGATGTGACCTGCTGGAGGGGTTGTGCCTGGCTGTGCTGCAGTCATTGCATGCTGCCCTGCCTTTGGCAGTTCGCAGGCAAGTAGGAGTGATGGCGAGGGGCTCTTTCATGGAGTCCTGAAGCTCTGTGTCCCCAAGGGTTTGCCTTGCCCTCGCTCCCTCTTTCCAAGCTGTTTGTAGTCTGCAGGTTTTTCCCTTGAGATTCTTCTGTCCCTTCCTCCCCAGCTGTCTTTGTAAGACAGGGCAGGATTCCTGTGCTGGAATCCAAATGCCTCTCCTACTTGGAGCAAAACAGGGTGTGTAGCTGCTAGCACATCGCAAGGCTGGGCCACCTATTTCACAACTCCAGTCAGAGCCTAGATACAAACAACAAAATAGCCTGGGGTTAGAAAGGTGAAGATTCAAGCTGCCTGGCATGTCAGTGTGGTTTCATTTCTGGAGATGGAATTGCAACAGTCAAGGTGTTACATGGTGTGAAGTGCAGCTGAGGGAGTTAAGCTCAGCATAAGGCTGGGGGCTGTTTTTTCATGGTAAGCCACCAAGAGCTTGCTTCAGCCCCACCAAAGTGCTTTTTGCACAAGCCCAACTATCTGCTGCTATACAGATGCTTAGGCCAGCATCCCAAAGGATGCTCTGGTGCTGTTCTGACTCAGAGCTGCAAAAGTCTTCTAGTCCTGTTTGACATTGAATGCCCTTGTTGCTAAGCTTCTAGCACTTGCTTGAAATGCGTTGCATGAATTGGAGATCCTTGTCCGTTAGGATGTGCGTGTTCCATCAGTGTTTGCTGATCCAAATGTGCTGAGTGGGTCCTCCGCATGCAAGGGGAAGAAGCATGCGTGGACCAGAGTTTGGCAAATCCAGTGTGACCCGAACCAGCCTCAAGTTACACAACAACTTTTAGTGTGCATTAATTTTTATTATTATTTTGAATCCTTTGAAAAATTTAGTGTTGAAGCGAACTTCCTTTTAAACTGCTAAGAAAAAAAGTGGCATAAAGCCCATTTTCAAAAGGCCAGACTGAAAACAACGCCTGTCGTGTAGGAAGCTGCTGGCTGCAAATGGCTGGAAGAGTATTTTGGGGATGTATCACTGCAGGTTTGTGCTAGGCTCCTTTTTCCCTGGCCGTGCTCTTGGATGCTGCTGGAGGTGGGGTACTGGGGCAGCAGGACCTCACTTGGGACCTTGTCTCCTTGCTGGTGCGCCCATCTCCCTGAGGCTAGAGATGTCTGTTCCCGCAGCCCCCTCTACCCTGGAAGTAGCTTGGGGGGTGCATTCCTTCCCATAAAATGATTTTCCCCCTCCTTTTGGTGCAGGATGTGTGCTGACAGGCTAGGAGACTTGATTTCTGCTTCTTTGCCTGTTTCTATTGATGTTGTGACCGTTACAATAGCCTACTGCTGCAGCTGCTTCTTTCGTGAGGAGACAAAACTGCGTTGGTCCTCCCAAGCTGATTGGAAAGGAGGAAAACCAAGATAACGAAAAACCTGAATGGTACCTGGTGACCCTGGTTGAGAAAGGCAATAAGGGTCAGATATTGTCCTGTGACCATTTTGGCCCGAGGGTCTCTGCAGTTCCCAGGAGAAGTAGAAGAGGTGACCCACAGAAGAGTCTTCAGGCAGGTCCTTGTCCCTGTGGCACTCTGCTGGCTGGACCACGTGGCTGGGGAAGGCAGGACACGAGACAGAGGGGAAACTTCCAACCTTCAGGCTGCTGGAAGCAGATGGGATTTTTTTATTTCTTCTGTATTTCTGAAGCTGGATGTGTTGAGACACCCATAATCTGTTAAAAAAGCAGCAGCTTCGTTGTCCAGAGCAGAGGATGTGAGAAGAGAAGTCGCTAGGGCTAAGTGAAGCACTTGAGTGTGAAACACTTGGCTACGAAACTACAAAAGCAATTTAAATTGGTAGGACACCAGCATGCATTTAAAGTACATTGTTGATTTTTGGGTGCTCAGTGTGTGAGGCCTCTTTGACAAGTGGTAGTATTGCCTGCTTTTTATGTCCTTTTTGAATTTGGGTGTTAAACACTTCATAAAACCCAGTCCATTAAACACGAAACCTTATAGGACTTTTTAATCTCCAAAGTGTTAAGTGCCAGACAGCTGTTGTGTTTGGCGTGTGTTTGCCAGATTTTGTTGGGTTTTTTAGGTTCTTGCTTAAATACTTTGCTTTGGCTGCTGTGAAAAGTGTCCCACGGCTTCTTATAAAAGCAATTTCTTGCTCATAACTTGCTCATAAAAACTCTCCAGTGTCCCTGGATGAGTTTCCTGCTGGTCTTCTCCAAGGTGTGTTATTCCTTTCCATCTTTTGACCTCTTTAATCTTGACCTTCATTTTGTTTGCTGTTCTGGAGCAAAGGCTGGCAATCTGCTGATTTTGCAGCTTGGATTCCTAGGAAGACTAGCACGATCGTGTTAATTGTGTCTTTGCTGATGCCAGCAAATTTTCTTGCTTTCCGCTTCCCCCCTGCCTTGTGGCTTTGCTCAGAGAAGACAAACAGCCAACTGTTATCCTGAGACAAGCAAGGCACTTTTCCTTCTTTCCCATGCAGGCGGGGAGACTGGAGCTTGTTCTCCATTGCCTTCCCAGATGATATGTCTCCCCAGGGCTCCTTCTTTCATCTGCTCCTCTTTCAGGCTCTCCTAAAATACCCAGACCATTTCTTCTGTGGCATCTGTTCAAGTGGCTGTTGCCCAGCCTGGTTGATCCTTGAGCTGCAGAGCGCTCGCAGGGTATAAAGCGAGGCTTTTGCTTTAGGAAGGAGGGATGCTGCTGCTGTTCCTGGTGCTGAGCTGCTGTGCCACATCACACATGCCGTGCTTTGGTCTTTCTCTGGGCAGGAGCCCTTGTGGGCCAAGGCAACCTCTCCTGTAGTTACCCACTTTAATGCAGATAACCTTCATCTGACCCACTGGGACTTGGGGGGGGGGGGGGGGAGGGGGGGGGGGAAATCAGTTAAGAGCTGATAATCTCACTGTGCCTATTCAGGGATAGCTGTTTGGGGGGCAGGGGGTTGCTCTTTTATTTAGCACATAGAGGCTCAGGGAATTACAGTGGGCTGAAGTTGTAGACATCAAAGGTCGGCCAGAAGGTAAATGCCCTTCCAGTCGTATGTCTAGAGGGAGATAGAGGTGGGCTGTTTAATCACAGGATAACACCCGTGAGAGGGAGCATTGCCCTTGTCTCCATTCCAGGCATGCGTCTTGTGACAAAACGCAGGTTGTGTCCGTGTTCAATGTGCCCAGACATGTTCCCCTGTCCATTGTTCGCTTCCACAGACATTTGTATTGGAACAAAACGCTTGGAATCTCCTGCCAGGACAAGCCTGATGTAATGGGTGCAGGCGCAAAGTCACCTCCCTTCCTCTTGACTTAGTCCAGACATGCAACCAGGAGGCAGGTTGTACCATACCTGGAATAACATCTGCCAGAGCAACATTCAATCTGGTGGCGTTACTTTGAGGTGGATTTGTCCCACATCAGCGCTTTGCTCTGCGTGTCTGAGGTGGCTTTTGAGCTGGTGCTAGCACTGAGAGGGAGCTTGGCACGGGAACTTTCTTCCTTTTAAAATTTCCCAGCATCGTAGCTCCGGCTTTTATGAAGTGTGGTTGCAATAGCTTGTTGTTCCCTCTTGGAAGGTCGGGGTTGGGTTAGGGGGACTGGCTGGCAGTGTGTGTGCGTGTCCCCATGTGGCTGTGGCAGATGGGTTGCCCTCCCTTTGGAGGTGTGTTGGGCCTCCAATCCGTAGCAAAAGCCCCATTTGGCAGTGGCTAATTCTCTCCGATTTTAACTCTTGGGGGAGCTTTCTACAATCTGTGGGGTTGACAGACCAGAGGCAGAGGTTATTTTATGAGTGAGGAGGGTGATGTCCAAGCTGGAGACAGTAGCTTCTTGGGTAGCAAATAGAAACGTATGGCTTTGCGTGGATGTTCCCTTAGGTCAAAGATTTCCTATCATTGGAAACGTTGTCACCCTTATTCCAGAACAGCTGGCTTTGGTCCCTGCCCAAGCTCAGTCAGCTCCTACACAGTCAAGATATTTCAGAAACTTGGAAAAAATCCTGCTCTGCTCCCATGTGACATCAATATACCAATGCTTTCAGAGCGCCTGTGAACTGATGCGTTGCTCTTGAAAAGCCCCCCCAAACCTCTAGTGCCTGCTTTTTGACTTTTTTTTTCCCAGCTCTAGTTTGAAACTCTGATTTAGATCAAGCATGAATCTTCTCCCCTTCCCATTCGACATTGTTGTTTTGTCACAATTAATTGCATGTCAGTTGAGAGTGGAACAACTGATTTCTGCCAGAGCAGAATTTGGGGCTATTGTGAGTATGTTATATTTAACACCCTCTTGCTGTGATAAAAGGTGGTTTCCGCGTTTGCAGGACCAGATCCTTGCTGGTGTTGCAGCTTTTGAAGTTAATTGAGATGTGCCAGTTTTTAAACCACTGAGGATAAGGCCTGTGGCGCCTTAAATATTTAAACACCTTTGTCATCTAGAGATGAACCATTTTCCAGCTCCTTTTATGTGCAGACTGCTGTTTTGCAAAGGGATTTTGACCCCTGTATGGCAAACTTTCCATCTCCTGACAAAAGATTTGCTTATCATAGGCTGTCTTTCTTTTTTCTTGGACTCCCCCCCAGTTCCCAGGATATGCAAACCAAAAGGTGAAAGCCCTTATTCTAGGTGTTTTTGATGTACCTGTTTGACATCTCCAAAATACGCCCATGCGCATAAATCCTTCTCTGGGTCACGCTGGCATAGCTCCGTGGAGTTCAATCAAGCCAGCCTGACTTTTGTTGGCTGGGATAATGGTCCATAGGTGAACATCTTTTGACCTGGCTGTCAGAGCGGTTGCCCTGGATGAAAGTCAGGAGACGTGCACTCCAGGGATGCTCCAGGGCTCTTGCTAAGGCGGGAGATGCTCTGCTGTGCCATAGAGAGGAACCGGCAGCCAGCTGCTTTGGGTGGTTTGCTTCCTCCCACGGCTGGGCTAGGGGTTGTGCAGGCTTGCTGCTGACAGTGTCCAGCTGCAGAGACTGGCCTGGTGCTGCAGGCTGCCCAGGAGGCACAAGTTGGCCACCTCCAGGTGTTGGTGCCAGGGGGAACCTCGGGAGCTGCACACCCTGATACCTGCATACCTCCAGGAGAGCTTGCTGTGCATGCTTCAGCACCTGTGTGTGTAACTGCAGGAGGGATCGTTCTGTGCAGCTTCTCATAATAGGGAAGGGGAGGCTGTGAAATGTTCTTCCCTTCAGCCTCCCAGAAAAGATCTATATTTAGTCACTGATAATCTCCGTTGTGGCTCTGTGCCTCTAATCCCCTGCTCCGGATTCCACCCTGGAGAAGATGAAAGGTGGAGCAATCGGCCTGACTGATGCGGTAGGCCAGCGGGATTACGGCACATCTCCCCTCCCTTTCCTATAGGATTGGCGTTGAAACTTCTTTGCTGGCTTGCAGTGCCACAGCTGTGCTGTGTTGTGTGCGTGTGAAACCCCCGGGAAGGGAGTATCCTGGTTTTGCCAGGGATGTCATTGTGGGACTGCCTTTGCCACGGTCTGGGAACTTGCCTTGAATAAGTTAACGTGAGGTAGTGCTATAGGAGCAGGGCTGGGAGGAGTAAAATTAGTACTTGTATTTAAAACAGGAGAGGAAAAAAAAAAGAAAAAAAAAAAAAGAGGAGGCTGTTTCCCTCTGTGTGACTTGTATATGCTGCTTCCCCCTCCCCCCCCCCTTTTAGAAAAGAGCAGGTCAGAGGCACTTTGTGGTTTTTTTAATCAAGTCAGTGTTTTCTGCTGACAAGGGGTGAGACATTTTACAGGGCAAAAACTCACCAGTTTGTGAAAATTGAGGCCTTCTGAGCATTTGCATCCTGAGTTCATCTTTTTAGTCTTAGCTGGGCTGTTTCATGGCTTTGGGGGGGAGGAAGCTTTGAAATGCTGCATTTTGTTAGTCAAGAGCATGTCACTGATGGTCCCTGCTCTCTGGTGCAGAGGATGCCCGAAGCTGCAGTGCCAGGGATCCATCCCATCCCTTGTCCCTCAGGCAGGACCAGTTTAATGCAAAGGTTATTCTTCAGGTTTGGAAAGGCTGGTGAGGTGAAGAAGCCTCTAATTACAGGGGAGATGCCTCCTTCACTCTGTTTGTTTATTTTGCTTTTGTGGAGAAGTCCAAAGCAGCAACTTGAATATTTTCCCTCCTTGTTTCTTGCCCTGTGGTCTCTGTTTGTGTGTGGGGTGCTGACAGTGTTTAAGGGACTAGGCTGGCAGGGGGAAAGCTGCTTATCCCCCTTAATGCTCAGGTCCTCTGCTGCCCTCCGAAGCGATACCTTTTCTGAAGGCTGTGCCCTGGCCAGGGGTAACGCTGGGATGGAAGAGAGCTGCAGCTCTGCCTGGGGATGGGGAGGGTTGTGTGCTCCGCTCTGGGGCTGTTCTGGCTGGGCTTGTGGCTTCTTCTGAATGTTCTGTTTCTGGGAGCAGTTCAGGTGATGCTGGCAGAGATGCCAAGCCTGGGCTATGCTGAACCGCCAAGCCTAGCAGGTTCCCCTGTCCCCCGGTGTCGTGCTAAGGGGGAGCTTTTCCCCCAGCCCTCTGTGTTCAACTCAAGATGAGACTCCGCTCTGCTCCGCTCTCCGTTCAGTTCCTCTCCGCATGTGCTACGGTTGCAGGTTGTGTCGCCTGGGGAACTGCTGGGGTGCAGATTCTGTACATACCGACCGCTTTCTACCCTAGAAGTAGCAGCTTCAGTTTTACCCTAAAATTTTTTTTCTGTTATAACTTCAGCTGTTTCTCCACACCCAGGCTGCCTCTCCTGTAACCCACAGGGTCAGGTGTGCCCGGAGCCCTTGCACCCAGCTGCCCCAGTGTTACTCCAGGCCTCCTCCTCTAACTGACTCTTTCTCTCTCTCTCTCTCTCTCTCTTTTTTTTTTTTTTTTTTTTTTTTTTTTCCTGTGGGCAGGAAAAAGCTGACACTGCTGAGGGAGATGCTGGCAGGCTGTGGCGCAGGTACCTGCCAGGTGATCGTCACCACTCCCATGGAGATGCTCAAAATCCAGCTGCAGGATGCAGGACGGATCGGTACGTGGGCTTCTCTTCCCTACATGCTGAGCAGGCACGGGGGAAAGGGCTGGGACTGGGCTGTCAAGGCAGGGAGGGAGGGAATGAGCAGAGAAAACCCTTTTCTTTCCCCCTGCTTTCCCAAGTCTGAGGTATCTAGGGCTGTAGCAGAAGTTTCTTCTCTTCCCACTTCACTTCCCCCCACTCTGCTCACCTGGCTTTGCAGAGGTCCCTGCAGATACAGAAGGTGATGATTTTGTTGCTCAAAGTGGCAGGCTGGGCAAGTGGAGCAGCAAAAGCTGCTGGTGGATGGAGAGAGACAGGAGAGATGACCGGGTGGTCAGCTTGTGAGTGATTGAAACTTGTTACTGTGCACCCAAGGAGGGATTAGCATCCTCCAGTGCTTTTCCTGGGGTGCTTCCTCCATCTCCGTGTCTATCTGATGTCTGTCCTCTCTCTTCCACCCCCCGTAGCACCTCCTAACAGCTTCCCAAGGGGATGTGCCCTTTCCCAATGACTTGCCTCCCCTCTTGCGGTCTTTTCTTCTTCCTGACAAAAGCAGCAGCTCTCTCAGCTGAAACAGTAAATAAAAATCTCTCGGCGCGCTGCATTCGGAAGAGGGTTGGGGTCAGGGGCTGGGGGCAGGAGCAGGCAGAGGCAGCAGGGAGTGTGAGCCTTTTGGCTGAAACGCTGTGGGGTGTTTCTGGTGAGAGCAGAGATCAGACTCTGGCACGGAGACCCTTTCCTCTGGAGCTGTTTGCTATCGCTTTAATCTCTTCCAGAGGTCAGCCCAGGGTATGGCCCTGTTCCCCAGGAGCCCTGCGTGACACTGTTAGATAGCACGTTTGGGGCCTTTCCTGGAAAAATGGGACAAATTGTCTAATCTCTCCTTCGATGTGGTTGGTATTCCTGAATAATCACGGATTTACTTTTTCCTCTCTCCGTTGTTTTTAATGCAGACCTTATCCTCTTTGTGCGTATTATTTTAAAATGTTTGAAGGAATTAAGCTGTGGTTTGAGGGTTGGGAAGAGGTTTTTTGCTGCTGGGAGCAGCCTGCCGGCCCTCCGTGTGGGGCCAGCCCGGTGGTGTGCCAGTGGCAGCCGCAGCGTTGCCTGCAGGTTGACGTGCTCTCCATCTTCTGGCCAGAGAGCAGGAACGCAGCAGTTTCAAAAGGCTGGGGGAAACCAGGGGGTGTTCATGGATGTGGCTGAGGAATTCCCCAGGTTACCGATTGCTTTCAAATGAAGGAAGCGAAGGCCAGAACTACTGAACCTCTCTCAGTTATGAATATCTTTAGTTTGCCCTACTGGGGGCTCGGGGACATACCTGGAAGCAGGTACCGTCACCTGCTGCTCACGGCAGCCCCTTTTCGCTGCGCTGTGGAGGCTGCGCGTGCCAGGCTGCTCCTGCTTAGGTCGGTGGGAGAGTGCGGGCGACAGCCGTGTGGTGTGGCAGCAGCCAGCTCCAAGACCGGGACGAGCTGGGTTGTCTCAGCCCGAGGGAGATGGGCAGACTGGGAGCAGCAGCCTGCAGTGCACCGGGCTGGCCTTAGCCTGCGTGTTTCGGTGCTCTTGGAGATCTGCTTCTTCCTCGTCCCGTGGCACCAGGCAGCAAGAGGCTGCGGTTGGGCACCTTGCGGACTAGCACTCTCTCCGCTTCTCCCCAGCGGCGCAGAAGAAGCTGATGGCAGCGCAGGCCCAGCTCTCCTCTTCCTCCGCGGCGGGGGCGGCGGAGCCCGTGGTGGAAACGCGCACCACAGCGACGCAGATCACAAGGGAGCTGCTGCGGAGCAAAGGGATCACCGGGCTCTACAAGGGCCTGGGAGCCACACTGCTAAGGTAGGGTGCTGTGGGCCCACGCGCAGGTGTTCCCAGTCTCCAACTAAAGCGCCAGCCATGGAGATGAGCCTGCAAAGGAGGTGTTGGGTTGGGTTTGGTTGGTTTCCGTGCGCAGGTTTTGCAAATTAAAGAAGGGAAGGTGAGGGAGGCTGCCTTTTTGTTCCTGGAAGATTTAATTCTGCTGCTTTCTGTGGATGGTTTCTGTCTCCCCCGTGGTCTGTATTTTAACACTGCAGTGAAGTCCTCATGAGTCAGCAAAGCAAAACTGTCAGCCTGAGTCTCCAGAGCGTGAGACGGGCCCTGGGCCATGGGGCGTGTTGGATGCAGGGACCAGCACCTGCTCTGACACTTTGCCTGGGCACTGACAGAATAACTCCTCTAGCTTTAACAAAGGCAGAGCTAAAGCAATGCCCAGTGAGGGGTGGGGGGGTGGGTAGGCTGCAAACTGCCTGCAATTAGCAAAAGTGGATCAAATGATTGACCTCTGGATGTGCTGGGGTCTTCTGTTTGAGTGCTGAAAAACCAGGGGAGGCTGTTGACTCTGCTGGGCTGCATGCCTCCCGGGGGCCTTTGTGCAGCCAGTTTTGCCCCGGCTGGGCTCCGGCTCCTGTCCACGTTGCAGTTGCGGAGCTGGGGTGTCTGTTTCGCTCGTGGCTGTGCTGCTGTGTGATGCCTGCAGCCCATCCTTTGATGCTCAGTTTGTTGGTGTCCTGCTCCGAGTTGCTCATCCTTGTTCTTTCTTCCTCTGCCTCCCTCCCCACTGCAGGGACGTCCCGTTCTCCATTGTTTACTTCCCGCTGTTTGCAAACCTGAACAAGCTGGGCCAGAAAGATCCCAATGTCAAGGCTCCGTTCTACGTGTCCTTCCTCTCCGGCTGCGTGGCGGGCAGTACAGCTGCAGTGGCTGTCAACCCTTGCGATGGTGAGTCCCGAGTAGCTTGTGCTGGTGGCCTGGTGCCCAGTGACAGGCCAAGTGACACGAGTGGGCTGGGTGAGGAGGACAGCGGCCGTGCCAGCGCATGGGGTGGTGCAGGAGGGGAGCTCTGTTGGCTGAGCTGCTTTGGCTGAGCTATACCGTCGGCCACGGCTTACACGGAGGTTTGCAGTACTCGCTAGGTGGGGCGGGAAGAGGGTGCCATTCATTTCAGTCATTCTTTGCAGGAATGGCTGTGAGAGTGCCCCTGAAAAGGCACCTTGCTGTGGGGAGTGATAGTACGCAGACCATTTACATGCATGTGGTCATGGATGACCAGGGGGAGCCCCACATCTGTGGCCATCTCTCCTGCTCTACAGCATCTGCCTTAAACGCCACCTTGGTTTCTCTGCTATGAAAACCACCAGAAAGTGACTCCTCTCTCCCCAGCATTGCACACGCTCCGAGGTGTGAAGAAATGTAAAAGCAACGTTGTATATTTTAGCTATTTCCTCCAGGAGGAGCTGAGTATTTGAAAATCATCTCTCACTTTGCCGAAAGATCTGAATTTGGAAGCGTTTAAAGCTTAAGCCGGCTCTGGAAACTTCGGTCACAGTGAGGGGACGGCGTTGGTTTGGCGTGGCTATGTTTTTCTTTTATCCATTTGTAAACGAGTGGGTTTGGCTTCCCCTGTTTTGCTGATAAAAACGTGAAAACGGTCTGCGTTCTTGGTGATTTTTGACTGTGTTTCAAAGACATTGCTCTCAGGCTGGCTCTTGCCCGCTGAAGTGTGCTACGTTCCCAGCGCTCACCGCTGCCTCTGTTCTCTTTTTTCCCCAGTGATCAAGACGCGGCTGCAGTCGTTGCAGAGAGGGGTGAATGAGGACACCTACTCGGGGATCCTGGACTGCACCAAGTAAGACTCCTCATGAAGCATCAGACATACGGCAGCTGCTGCTGCCAGGCAGGCAGTGCAGCTTCTGGAGCCAGCCAGCAGCTTCGGTGCTTCAGGTTCCCTCTGAACCTGTGCTGTCGCCTGTCTCTGTATGGATAGATATATGCCCGGATATATACTGTTCCTATTTTGAGCAAGGGGAATATTTAAACGCTTCTGTCCAAATCCCAACAGCCAGAGCACCGAGATTTTATTCCTGCAAGGGGAGGCAGTGCTGTGGTTGTCTCTCCCAAGGCCCTGTTGTCCGAGAACCCCACGGCGTTAAAGCCCGTATCCCTCTTGGACCGCTGTGAACCTCAGCCGTCCCCCGCCACGCGCTCTGACCTTTTGCTAAACTGTGGTCTGGCTGCTTCAGATCACGAAGGGAATGTCGAAACGCCAGCGCTCTGCCCCTGTATCGCTGTTGTAGCCAGCCTCTCGCCGTCTGGCTGTGTCCCGCGCTGAGGGTGGGCTTGGCCCCACCTTTGGAACTGGGGGACCTCTGGATGCAAGCACAGGGTTGCCTGAGCTGCACCTCCAGACCCAGAGAGATGCTCCTGCCCCTGGCCAGACGTCAGGATGGGACCTGTTCCCGCACGGCCGTTGGCAGAGCGTGGGGAGGATGATCTGTGGAGGCAGTGCCAGCCCTGGGGTTTAGTTTCTGGAGGGAGGCAGAAAGCCAGGGCATGGCCAGAGGCTGTGCTGGCTTGGTGGAGCGGTGGGGTGGACACTTACCTGGCTGTGCCGTTTCTCCCCAGGAAGATCTGGCAGAAGGAAGGGCCCACAGCCTTCCTGAAAGGGGCGTACTGCCGAGCCCTGGTCATTGCTCCTCTCTTCGGCATCGCACAAGTCGTCTACTTCCTCGGCATCGCAGAGTTTCTGCTGGACATGCTCCCCAAGCACCGGGCCTAGCCCTGGCGTGCCTGCGTGTGCCCTCCCGCCCTCCGCAGCGCTGAATTCATCCCCGTGTCCATCATCCGTGTCGATTGATGTCAGAGCAACAGCACAAAGGGTTCGCGCAGGGAATCTGAGGGGATGTGGTCTCCAGACGAGCAAATGCGGGAAGGGAGAATGTCCCTTTTCTGTCTTGGTCTGGAACCTGCCCCCTCCCGCTCCTTCCACGGACAATACCTAATTATGCATATCTTTTTTTTCTTTTTTTCTTCCTTTTTTTTTTTTGTTTGTTTTTAAATTGTCATTCTTAAGGACACTGGTAAGCACAGACTGGGCTTGCAGACCCAGAAGTCTCCTCTGAGCCTTGGGGAGGAAGAGGGATGGGAAAGAACTAACCTGAACCCTCACCCACCCCAGTCCCCCTCTTCCTTCCTGGAGCTGCCAGCTATCTGAGGAGGAGCTGGAGGGGCCGCTGTGTCCCCTCAGCCCCTCCTTGGCTCTGCTGGCCCCAGGTCGAGAGCGGGCGCTGCGCAAAGGGGGCTCGTCTCCTCGCTGCCAGGGGGTGGTGAGGGGGGATGCTGGATCCGGCAAGTCCCTTGGCCCAGAAACCTTCACCCCTCCCTTCTCCCTTTCTCAAAAAGGAGTTGGACTTCTAGATGAAGTTTCTTGGAGATCGGAGGAAGGGAAAGGGATGGTTGCTATTCATTTTTGTAACAATTTTTGTTTTAAAGCAAAGGGATGTCCCCTCCTAACGAGATGTCACAGGCACATCCAGGTGAGGCGCAGAGATGCGAGTCTGCTCTGTAGGGAACATGTCTGTGGGATCAACACAAATGTCTCGAAGGTGCTTCCCTGCTTGGCTGCAGGCAGGGGAGGAGAAGAACTTGGGATCAAGTTATTTTTGGGTTGGGGGGGAGGGGGGCTGGTTTTGTTTTTTCTTTTATGTAGGGGATGTGGGGAGGGAAAACCAAACAACAAGAAAACCACTTACATTCCTTCAGCCTGCCCACCCTGGGGGTGATAAAGCGGTGGCTGCAGGTGTAGATTAGCTGATTTTATTATTTATTTTTTTTTCCCCGCCTGGCCCCAGGTGCATTAAAGGAAGTACCTGCTCCGCGTCTGCGGTGCCCAACCGTGGAGAGCCATGCTAGAAGTGCTGCACCTGTGTGCTCACCTTGCAAGGTGAAAACACGAGGTCTGGTTGTGCTTTGCTGTTTGACTTGGGCACGTTTGGTGCCAGCCCAGCCTCGAAGAGGCGGAGGGCTGCCGCACCCTGAGCGAGGAGCTGGTTGCGTGCACGTGACGATGGGGTTGGGTCCCCTGGCTCACGAAAGCTCGTCATCCTGTTTGCTCCTTGGGTGGGTGATCGTCGCTGGGTGGCACATCCACACCTACAGCCTGCTCTGTCAAAGGGACGCTGCCCCAGCTCATGTCACTTGCCAGAGGACTTCCTCGTTCAGTGCGCTCTCCAGCTGTGTAATTAATCCTAGTTTTAATGATCGTAAGCGTCAGATCTACCAACCCAGCGTGATCTTCTCCATTATTTATTCCATTTGGTGCAATCCATCCAACTTTGGTGTTTAAATTAAACTGGTCGAGTTCACTTTTCATTCCTTCTTTTCACTTTGTTCTCCAGGCGCTTGCTTGGTGTTTGTGTTTCAAATGTATATTTAAATTAATTTAAAAAAAAAATCCCTGTTTTTAATGTTTAAAAGAAAACCACCTCTGTTTCAATGGTCTTGGGTTCAGTTTTTGCAAAACCTGTATGTTGAGGGCCTTCCTGATGCATCATTTCTCTCTTCGGAAAAGTTGTTCAGTGGCTGGTTTGTTACTTGTCACTTGGCCTACGTGAATAATTTTCTTTATTTTTCTCTTTTTCTCTATGACTTCTCCGTGTATCTGGGAAGGAATCTGTGCAAAGATGATGATAGATGTCTGTGCTGTGTGTAGTGCTGTGATGCTGCTCTTGCTCTGGATTTCCCTTGGGTGGATTAAAAGAGAAAGATTCTTTTTTTTTTTTTATTGTTATTTTATTTTTTAAGGTGCCCTGCTCCTTGCTGCTTCGTGATCTACAAGGGTCACAAAAGAAACCTTGCCAGTAGAAGTGTGGGGGGGTTCTGCTTGCCCTTCTGCCTGCAAGGGTTGCCCCCTGAGGCTGGGTGACTTGTGGCTGCAGGGGGGTGCAGGTTTGTGTTGTGGGGTTACCTGTGGTGGAAAAGTCGGTGCGGCGAAGGGCTGAGGTTTGGGGAAAGCTCTCCTTGTCCTTCTGGATGCTTTTAAAAACCTCTTTGTAACACTGACTTTGCCTACTGGAATCCCCAGCTGCTCTTGCAGGCTGCTGGAGCTGGTGACCTGCACGGGGCTTTTAGCTGCTGGGACATGTCCCTGAGACAGGACAACATGGGGGGTGGCAGGGGATAGTGACTGTGGCCTCACAGGACCCCCAAAGGCAGGCAGGGTGCTGCTGGCCGGGGGGGGGGGGGGGGGGGGGGGGAAAAGGTTCAAAATGGGACTTAATTTGTGATTAATTGACAGAAACCTCTAAGCATTGATTGCGTTATCGAGGGCCGAAAGTCAATAAATACACTTGGGGAAACACACCTCTGCTCCTCTCCAGGCAGGTGCCGCTTGTCCCTGGGGCAGGGGACAGTGGCCAGCGTGGGGTCAGCTCCTTGTGCGTCCTGCCTGGTCCGGCACAGGGTCCTCCCCCGCCCCAGGTCCCCTTGCTCCTGCCCTGGCCGCAGCTCCTGGGGCTCCAGCTTGGGCTTCGTAGGCCCTTGTCATGGGTTTGGCTGGGTGGGTCCGTTTGCGCTGGTGGAATTTCCTGGGATGCAATGAGGAAATTTCCTAAAGCCCCGGGAGGAAGTTCCTACAAAGTAAAGGGAAATTTCCCGGAAACCAATAGAGGAATTCTTGGAAAGCCAAGGGAAACCATCCTAGAAAGCTACAGTAAAATATCCTGGAAAATAAAGGGGAATTTTACTGCAAGACAGTGTAGGAATTTCCTTGGGAGCACTAGGTGGAATTCCTCAAAAGCAAAGGGAGAGTATTCTGGAAATTTATAGAAAGCAACAGGAACTTCCTAGAAGGACACAGAGGGGATAGTCTAGAAATCAAAGGGGAATTTCTAGAAAGCAAGGAGGAAATTTCCTCAAATGCCAGGGAAATTTTGTGAAAAGCAAAAGTGATGTTTCTTAGGCAAGCAAAGGTGATGATTTTCTAGAGGGGAAATTTCCCCTCTGGTGGAAATTTCTGCTGGAAACCAAAAGGGAAATTTCCTAGACAGGGAGAATGAGTTTTGGGAAATAATGTCTTGCTTCCTAAGGAGCAACAGTCTTAGGGAAACTTCCTAGAAAGCAATGGAAATATTCTAAGCAGAGAGAAAATTCCTAGAAAAGAAATGGAGGGCTCTAGAAAGCAACAAATTTCTGAGGAAGCAAGGGAAGAACTTCCTGGAAAGCAATGGGTGGGAAATACCCTGCTAATCAATGGGGAAATTTCCTGGAAAGCAACAGGGGCATTTTGTAGGAAAGAGGGAGGAAATTTCCTGGGGGGGAAAAAGGCACTTGGAAAACCACACAGCCAGAAGTTGTTCCTGGAGAGAAATATCCTCGAAAGCAAGAAGTGCCGGCGGGAAGAGGCAGGACCCCCCTGCTTCAGCCCTGCCGCCCACCCCTCTGCTCCTCGGGTTCCGCCGGCGGGTGGAAGCCCCGCGGGTCTCGGCGCTTGGCCTCGCTTCCCACAGCCCCAGGGAAGCGCGGCGGGGGCGAGCGCCTGGGGGGCGTGACCTGCCCCCTACGGTTATTTGCTGATTTTCCTCTTAATTTGGGGCAGAAATCGCGTAACGGGCACCGCAGGGGTCCCGGGCGCCCAGCGACTTTCCATTCCCGTGTTACTGGAAACCAGCTGTAGCCCCGGCTGGGCGCTGCTTCCCCTTTCTGGGGCGGGGGGGCCGTGCTGCCACGTGCACCGGCCACCGGGACCCCACTCCCCCCTCGCTTTTGGGGCCTGGCATGACCCGTGGGCCGCCCCCGGGCTCCCCCCTTGGCAAAGGTGGTGCCAGCCCTGATGCACGCAGGGCGGGGTGATGCGCAACTTGATTTCCTTCCTCCCCTCCCCCATCTTTAGTGGCATAAGCCCCCCATGCCGCCGTGCCGGGCACAGTGCCAGAGATGCCGGAGATGCTCGTGGTACCCACGGAGCATCCCCAGCAGCCTCCTGGGGCAGCTGCGAGGCACAGGGACCTTGTGCCAGCAGCTCCCGGCCCCAGTCCTGTGCAGGCTGAGGGTGGCTGGGTGCCCCAGCCCCAGCACCAGCCCCAGCACCAGCCCCAGCACCACCTGGTTCCACCAGCAAAGGCAGGAGCTGGTCGGTGCCAGCCCACGGCTCGACGGGAAAAGGGAGCGCCGGGAAACCCGGCTCCTGGGCCCGGGGCGCGCAGCCAGCGCCCACTGCCCTCCTGGCTTCTCCTTTTAATTTTTCATTTTTTTTTTACAGCTGTGCCCTTACAGCACTGACACCGGGCAGCCTGAAAGAAGGAGAATGAAAATCAATAGGATAAAAAAGGGAGTTTCCCTGAGCCCTGCGTGCCCACGCTGTGCCACCCACGCACCCTGGAAAGCCCCGACAGCCCACGGGTGCAGCTGCCTTTTGGGGTGAGCCCGAGGGGGCTGGGGTGCTCCTGCTTGCTCTTTGCAGACGTGTGGGGTTGAGCTGGGGGGGTGCAGCCACCCCGCACCAGCATCTCTGGGGCTGCAGCATCCCCCCGGGCAGCATCCCTGGCAGCATCCCCAGTGTGGGGTCACCAGCACTGTGGGCTGCCCAGCGGGGCGCAGCACCGGGCAGCATTTAAACCGGGGGTTTCGTTTTGTTTGGCTGGTCGTTTGGTTTTTGTAATTCGGATGGATCTGGGGAGGGGGCAGCACCGCCGCCAGCCCCCTGGGGTGGGTCAGGCTGGGGACACCGGGGACACAGCATCCCCTCCCCGGCGCAGCACTGGGGTCCAGCCCGTGTCACTCCCCTCGCGATGGGACGGGAAGGGGTGGCCTCAGAGACACTTTCACTTTCGGAAGGGTGACGTAGTTTCCAGGAACCCGGGAGCTGGCAGATAAAAGCGAGCGGCGGCAGGAGCGCCCGTGGCGCCATGGCAGCACTCAACAGCGAGGGGTAAGCAGCACCCTGGCACCCCCCCTAAGGGTCGCCGTCCCCAAGTGGCCCCGGTGCCCCCCCCAGTGACGGCCCCGTGTCCCCAGGGAGGCCCAGAAGCTGCGGTTCGGGCCCTGGCTGGTGCGAGCCATCGACAGCGGCAGCTACCGCGGGCTGCGCTGGATCAACGCGGAGCGCAGGGCCTTCCGCGTCCCCTGGAAGCACAACGCCAGGAAGGATGTCACCAGCAGCGACCTGGAGGTGTTCAGGGTAGGTGGGGTAGGGGTCACCAGCGGCGACCTGGAGGTGTTCAGGGTAGGTGGGGGAGGGGTCACCAGCGGCGACCTGGAGGTGTTCAGGGTAGGTGGGGTAGGGGTCACCAGCGGCGACTGGAGGTGTTCAGGGTAGGTGGGGTAGGGGTCACCAGCGGCGACCTGGAGGTGTTCAGGGTAGGTGGGGGAGGGGTCACCAGCGGCGACCTGGAGGTGTTCAGGGTAGGTGGGGTAGGGGTCACCAGCGGCGACCTGGAGGTGTTCAGGGTAGGTGGGGTAGGGGTCACCAGCGGCGACCTGGAGGTGTTCAGGGTGGATGGGATGGGGGTCACTAGTGGTGACCTGAAGGCGTTCAAGGTGGGTAGGATGAGGGGTGAGCAGGGGCAAGCTTGAGCTCTTCAAGGTGGGTGGGAAGGAGGTCACCAGTGGTGACCTGGAGGTCTTCAGGGTAGGTGGGAAGGGGATCACCTGGGGCAAGCTCAAGGGCTTCAAGGTGGGTGGGATGAGAGGTCACCAGCGGTGATGTGAAGATGTATCAAGGTGGGTGGGGTAGGGGTCACCAGGGCAAGCTCAAGGTGTTCAAGATGGGTGGGATGGGTGTCACCAGCCGTGACCTGGAGGTGTTCAAGGTGGGTGGGATGGGTGTCACCAGTGGTGATGTGAAGATGTATCAAGGTGGGTGCGATGGGTGTCACCAGCGGTGACCTGAAGGCGTTCAAGGTGGGTAGGATGAGGGGTGAGCAGGGGCAAGCTTGAGCTCTTCAAGGTGGGTGGGAAGGAGGTCACCAGTGGTGACCTGGAGGTCTTCAGGGTGGGTGGGAAAGGGGTCACTAGGGGTGAGCTTGAGGTCTTCAAGGTGGGTGGGACAGGGGGTGACCAGCAGCAGCTTGAGGTCATCGAGATGGGTGGGACGTGGGACCTGGGCAGCAGACCGCGCATCCCTGACACCTCCACGCTCACGGAGCCAGGGTCCCTGTGCTCACGCACCCCCGCACCCCCCAGGCCTGGGCGCAGGTGAGCGGGAGGTACGAGGGGTCCCCCGAGGACCCCGCCAAGTGGAAGACCAACTTCCGCTGCGCCCTGCGGAGCACCCACATGTTCGAGCTGCTGGAGGACAATTCCAAGAGCGGCGATGACCCGCACAAGGTCTTCGCCATCACCCCAGGTGAGGTGACTTGGGGGGGGCTGTGGTTGGGGTGGTGGGGGCCACCTCGAGGCACCCCCTGACCCTGCTCTCCTTCCAGCCGCCCTCTGCCCCAGCGAGGAGGGAGATTTCGGCAGCCCCGATCCTGCAGCGGAGCAGCAGTCGCGGGTAACGGGGTGGGCTGGGGGGTCCCCACGGCCGCTGCTCAGCCGCTGTGCCCCCCGGGCCTGGGGGGGCTGCTGAGCTGGAGCCCAGCACCTTGCCAAAACGTGGGGGCAACGGGGGGGGCGGCGTGCCCCCCACCCACGCAGTAAGACCTCACCCCACTTCCCTTCGCAGCTGGTGCTCGCCCCCCTAGACGTGGCCCCAGAAATCACTCCCCCAGGTAAGTGCTGGCCCCCCAGTATTTGTTGGGGGGGGGGGGCACATCCCAGTAGGCTCAGCCAGGGCTGGTTTGGGGGTTGTGAGCCCTCCCGCCTGCTGTGCCCCCCCAGGCACTGCTGCTCCCACCCCGTCCCCGCTGCTGGAGGACATGGAGGTGCTGCAGTGGGTGCTGAAGAGGTGCAACATCTCCCCCCACGACTTCGGCACGCTGACCTCGTCCTGGCCACCTGCAGGTGAGACCAGCCCCACTCCTGGTGTGCAGGGTGCGTGACCCCAGGGGGTGGGTGACCCCAGCCCCTTCCCACCGGTGATTTCTCCGCAGGGGACGCCCCCCACCAGGACACCCTGCTCCAGCCTCTCCCAGGCCCTGGCCAGGACGACTCACTCACCCCACCGGCAGTTCAGGACTGGGTGTCCATGGAGCAGCCCCTCTTGGGTGCCTGCAGCCCCCCGGACCCCATGCTGCTGGGGGAGCAAGGTGGGTGCTGTGGGGCAGGATGCAGCCCCAGGTATGAGAGTGCCCTCATGGGGTGGGAAGAGGCCTCTCCCAACCAAAGCGACGGGCACCCCGCTGCACCCCAAATGGCGATGCCAGCGCACCCGCCGGAGGCCGCGGTCCCTGAGCCACCCCCAGGAGAGACAGTGCCCTTCATCCCTGCCACCAACCCAGTGCCAGCGCCGCTGGAGGATAGCACAGGTGAGGGCTCTTAATTCTTAATAGCTATAAATAATTATTGGTAATAGTTATTAACGCTCAGGGGGTATTTGGGGGAGGGGGAGCGCTTGGGTTCGGGGGATGTGGCTGCTGATGGCTGCCCTGTGCAGACGGCAACGTCCCCGTCCTGGATGTCAGCATCTACTACCGGGGGAAGCTCTTCTACCAGGAGGAGGTGAGGGGCCGGCAGTGCCTGCTGCTGTACCAGCCCTCCGACCCGGCGCTGGTCCTGCGCCCCGGCCACCGGGTGAGCTTCCCCAGCCCCTCCAGGCTGGCCGATGACAAGCAGCGGCGCTTCACCGAGGAGCTGCTGGGCTGCGTGGGGCTGCAGCTGGAGCAACGCGCCCACAAGCTCTTCGCCACCCGCCTGAAGAAGTGCAAGATCTTCTGGGCACTGTCCCAGCAGCTGGAGGGTCCCGAGGATCCCCCCTCCAACCTGCTCTGCCGGGACCAGGAAATCCCCATCTTTGACTTCAATAAGTTTTGCACAGGTGGGTAGGGGTCTCCGTTCCCCCCATCCCGGTTGTTGGGGCTCTTGAGCGCCAAGCCCAGGATGATACAAGCAGCTGAACCCTGTCTCCCCTGGGGTCGCCCCAAAACTGAGCCCCGTGTCCCCTCGCAGAGCTAAGGGACTTCCGCAACGACCAAAGGAAGCGCTCCCCTGACTTCACCATCTACCTCTGCTTTGGGCAGTCCTTCTCCAGGGCCAGGCCCAAGGAGTCCAGGCTCATCCTGGTCAAGGTGTGGGGGGGCAACACCCCCACCCCCCACCCTGGGAGAGAGAGACTCTTGGGGCCCGGGGGAGGGGGGGGGGCTGGGGAGGGGGACCCTGGGTGGCTAAGGGACAGGGGGGTTCTTCAGGCTGCTGGGAGGGGGCCCTCGGTGTGCAGGGGAGGTAGGGGGCTGGGTACCCAAGGAGGGGGACCCTCGGGGTCTAGGGGATGGGGGGGGTCCCTCAGGCTCCTGGGACAGGGACCATCGGCATCCAGGGGAGATGGGGGTCTGAGTGACCAAGCAGGGAACACCTTGGGGGCTGGGAGAGATGGAGGAACTGAGTGACAGGGGGAGGGACACCCTTGGAGACCAGGGGAGATGGAGGAGTCCAGGGAGGGAGACCCATGGGGAGCAGGGGAAATGGGGGAGGCAGCTGCCCCGGGGTGGGGACCCTAGGGGCTGGGGGAGAGGCAGGGTGCCCTGCACACCTCCTTCCTCCGCTCCAGGAGGACAGGGCCGTGCAGGACACTACAGCTGCCCCTACCCCTGCCCCTAACCCTGCTGCGTTGTTGCTGCAGCTGGTGCCCAAGTTCTGCGAGCACTGGTACGAGCAGGTGCTGCGGGAGGGAGCCTCCTCCCTCGACAGCGGCACCATCAGCCTGCAGCTCTCCGACTCCTTCAGCCTCTTCGAGCTCATCGAGCAGTGCGACATGCAGATAGACTGACCCCCACCCCCCTGCTCCCCGGGCCCCCCCCAGGACAGGCACCAGCTGGTGGGGGACCACCAGGCACCACGGGCCGTGCAAACCTGCGTCCCCCCAGGAGCACTGTGGGGGGATGCCTACGGTGGGGATTTTCCAAGGACAGCTTCGGTGGCTGATCCCAGAGCCAACACCTTGCTTTTCCCCTCCATCAGCTGCTAACGTGTGTTTTTGGTGGAGCGTGGTCATTTACAGATTTATTTTCTTAAGTTCTCTAAGCTTAAATATATTATGTATGGAAAGGTGCTTCCTGCTTGTTTATGTTGCTTAGAGGTCTGGCCCTGCTGGTAGTCTGAGACCTTCACCCCCCACCCTCCCCCAAACCCATGGGGGTCCGTGGTCAGCCTTGTCCCAGTAAAGCCACTGCTGGCAGTGGGTCGTACTGGAGCGCCCGTCAGCGCCTTCTCCCCATTATCTCCGTGTAAATGAGGTGGCTTCCCACGCGTGCAGGGATGCATTTATGGATGCATTTATTTCCATGCTTTAAGGCTGCAAACACGACTTGGAAGCAAAGCGTGTTGAGGTCAGCTGGGCTTTGGCTAAACAAAAATAACTTCGGCGAGTGCCTCCCCGCTGGCCCCGAGCTACTCGCTTGAGATGTTCTGGAAAAATAAGGCAGTAACTCCAACACAGAGCACCCAGCACTCAGCTCCGAGGGGCAGAGGTGGTGGGATCGTGGGGAGGAGCATGGTCACCATGGGGGGAGGGGGTGTCCCCTCCCCGGGCTGCAATTCTCCTTTCAGAAGCGAGGGGAGAGGACCAGCTTGGCCACCAGCATGGGACCCTGGGGTCTCCCCCAGGGAGGTGGCAGCCTCCTTACCTGCTGATTGACCTGGATGCTGCTGGACCCGAAGGTGGTGGTCCCGTAGCTTGTCACGTAGTAGTGAGCAGAGGGCTGTGCTGGGGGCTGCTCTGGTGGCCTGGGCACTGGGCGGGGGGGGGGGGGGGGCACCATCAGCACCTCAGCTCCACGAACCCCCAGCCCTCCTCCAGCTCCAGCCCGGGAGCTGCGGGCTCACCTTTGGGCAGGAGCAGCTCCGCGCCGAAGCGGTGCCCACATGTCCCGCAGGTTTTAACATCTTCCTTGGTCCTGTGGAGGAGAAAGCCCCAAGAAGGAGGAGCAGGAGCTGCCCTCAGCACCCCTCGTGGAAGACGATGCCAACGTGATGGAAAAGGCTCCATCTCTCCCCCCTGACCTGAGGTCCTGCCGTTGGTGGGATGGCTGCTGCCTTCCCAGGTGCCAGCTGAGCACCTCCAGCTCTTCGGGGAACAGAGGATGTGGGGGCACCTGGCCAGCACCGTCAGCACCGTGCCCAGGCCCGGAATCCCCCCTTTTTCACCTCTCTTCCCACACTCAAAAGTACTTTCCCACACAAGTAGAGGCTGACCCCAGGCGGGACACGGGCTGCTACGGTCAGGAGAAGGCCAGCGCGGTGCCTGGTGAGTTTTGCAACTCATTGCACGTGGCTTTTAGCAGCCGAGCATCCCCAGCAGCATCGCGGGTACCCACCAGCCCCCGGCTCGGCGGGGCACGGCGCGTACGTACGTGGTGTTTGTGCCATCCATGTCTGGCCAGATGAGCTCCGCGGGGCAGCCGGCTGTTCGGCAAGGGGTCTTCACACACACGTGCAGCCCCGGCCATGCCTCAGCCAGCTTCTGGACGATGAACACGGCGGCCACCAGGAAGTCCCAGGCAAACTGGAAACCTTCCAGGCAAAAGGAGAACATCGTGCTCGCTCACAGCCGCCCAGCCAGGGCAGCCCAGGCGATGCTGCAGCGATGCCCACCAGCCTGCAGCCAGAAGGGTGGGAGCAGCTCGGTTTCTCCAGGTAACCGAGGCCCATCAGCCTTCAAGGGGAATTCAGAGGTACGTTGGCAGAGCTGCCCAGCTCGCGTGGCCCTTCAGCTTATGGCTTGGAGCCCCAGCGGGAGGCTGGATGGGGGAGGGTGGCCCATTTGCTTCATGAGAAGACTGAAAACTTGACTTCCCGCTTTGATGCGATACCTTGAGAGGAACCCTGACTGGGTTGCACGGAGAACGAGGAGATCTTTAACAGAATTGCTGGCGGACCCTGGCCAGAGTAGGACACGTGGCAGAGGCTTCTGGGGAGCTCTGCCAAGAGGGGTGGAGGTGGCAGGGGGACCTGAGGAGCAACGTGTGTTCTGGAGTCATGAAATAAGAATCAGGGACCCTCACCTGTCCTTCCTGCCGGCTTTCTGCACCGGAGCTCCAGGTAGCTGTAGGCCCTCTGGTTGTTCTCTTTGATGAGCAGAGCTTTGCCGTTGCATACGAGCAGGCAAGTCACTTTGGCCACCCAGTGTGTGGAGTAGAAGGAGCAAGCCTTCACCAGGAACCTGCAAGGAGAGCGCCCACAGCCTTCACACCCTCCTCCCCGCTTATCTCTAACACTGGGACAGAGGAAGCTTGGCACCGGGTGGGCTTGAGGGATGTAAAGCCAATTTCAGCAGGATCAGGGGCAGCCGAAGGAGGACCCTGCCCTACGGAAAGCTCAGGCAGCAGGAGCAGCCCCTTAAGCCACCAGCTGTTCCCGAGCCGGCCATCTGTCCTGGCTTTGGGCTGGGCTGGGTTAGTTTTCTCCCTGGCTGGCGCAGTGCTGTGGATTTGGGGTGAGGGTAATGTTGCTGACACCCTGATGGTTTTTGTTGTCGCTGAGCAGCGCTTACCCTAAGTCAAGGGCTTTTCAGCTTCTCACGCTGCCCCGCCAGTGAGGCGGCTGGGGGCACAAGGAGCTGGGAGGGGACACGGCCAGGACAGCTGACCCCAGCTGGCCCAAGGGATTTTCCGTGCCGTATGCCATCGTGCTCAGCATGTAAACGAGGGGAAAGCTGGCGGGGGGCCGCTGCTCAGGAACAGGCTGGGCGCTGGGTGGTGAGCAGTTGTTTTTCATTTGCATCACTTGTTTGTCTGGGGTTCTACTTCTCTCTCTCTTTGTTAGTCTCCTTTTCATTACTATTCCCGTTATTACTACTATTCCCGTTATTACTACTATTACTATTTCATTTCAATTATTAAACTGTTCTTATCTCAGCCCATGAGTTTTCTCACTTTTACCCTTCCAATTCTCTTCCCCTGTCCCACTAGGGGGAAATGAGCAAGCAGCTGCGTGGGGCTGGGGTTAAACCATGACAGCATCAGATAAAACTCTGGACACACATCAAGAACCCCCCAAGGACAGGAGACTCTCCAGGAACTGGGACAGTCCCAGTGCCTGTAGAAACCAGACCATGCTCAGGTGGGACTGGGAGACCTCTGAGTGCCTGGGTGGGCACAGGCTACAGCCCAAACCCGCCCCAGATGACAGGTGAACCAGGAGGAGCACAGTCCTTGCTCACCTCCAGGCTGCCACCATCGGAATGGTTCATCCAGGGCTCCACACGTCTCTGGCGGAGCCGAGAAGCCACCTCGGTCCCCTGAGTCCCAGGCTCACCCTCAGCTGATGCGGTCTCCGCAGCCACAGGCTTGCCGAGAGCCATACGGGCACCGCACCAACCCCAAGCCCTGCGACCTCACCACGGGCTGGAACCACTGCTCACCTCTGGAAGAAACCCTCCGGTATCTCAGGCGAGAAGTAGGCACGGATGTGGAGGTCCTCAGGGTGGTCTCCTCCCCACACCTCAGAGACCTCTTGGGTCTGGTTCAGGTAGGTTGGGAATAAGTACCAGGACTCATCGCAGCCCTGCGTTGTCTCCCATGGCTTCCCGGGCACAAACTCACTGGCCTGGGGGTTGAGTGCTTTGGTGTGCCTCACCTCCAGGCAGAGCTCAAAGTGCTTCAGGAGGCTGAAGAGCTTCCCTCTCCCTCTGTGAGGCCCGTGTCCCATAATTTCCTCAAAGACATCCTGCATCCCTTCAGAAAAGAGCTGGTGCTTCACCAAGGCACGCACGGCTCGGTGGCACAGCATTGCCTTTGACTTGAAGGTCCACACCCAGTTGGACCTGTCTCTGATGGTGGCGTGCTCCCCAATCAGCGTGTCCACGGAGATGCTCTCCAGCTGCTGGACCAGGCGGTACCGCACCAGGAGCTGCTCGGGAGGAGGAGGGAAGAGGCAGCAGTGAGAGGAGCCCAGCAAAGCTGCAGAGAAGGTGGGTCCTCATCCTCGAGCTCACCTTGAACATCGTTATTAGGAAGGTAGGCTGGAGAAAAACGGTGCTTTCCAGGTGCTTGATTTCCTCATACCACACAAGAAGCCCGATGCGGTGGAGGTACCGCAAAATGTCCTGGAGCAGCTCCCTGCCCAGGCTGGCCAGGCTCTCACGCTGGGAGAGTTTGCTGAGCAGGTACTGGAAGTCCATCATGCCTAGAGGGAGACGCGGGAGCTCAGCACCAACCTTCCAAGGCAGATGCTTTAGAGGGCCAACACGCACCAGCGGCACCCAGTGCCACCCGTGCCATCCCTGGGGAAGCAGCTGGGACCAACACGATGCTCAGTGGCTTTACCCATCCCCAGCTGTCTCGCTGCCACCCTGGAGCTCCCACCGTCCTGCCTCGCCTCAGCAGCACCAGCAGCCTGCCAGGACCTCAGCGGAGCATCTGAGAAAGGTGGCTAATACGGGTTTTTAGCCTTGTTTGAGACAGCAGGGTTGATCCCAGCCAGAAAACCTCCGATTGCCAGTTACACCTCAGATTGTCATTTAGTGGTGCAGCACGACAGGCAACACCACCTGGCTTATCTCCACAGGACAAAAGCATTTGCTCCTCACCCTCTCACCCTACACCAGCCAGGGGAGCCGGAGAGGATGCCAGGTGCTAGGGAGGGGGAGGGACCATTACGTGTGGTGAGGAAGTAGGTTTGGAAACCCACAGAGAAGCGTTAAAGCAGTGGAGCTCCTTCCTGCAACACCTTGTAGCTGCTTGCACGGGGCGGAGGGGAGAAAAGATGTTACTGGAAAGAAACAAACCAGCCGAGGTGGCCGGCGCCGGGTGCCCCAGCCCCAGGCTGGGAGGTGCTGGCAGAGCCTCCTGGCGAGGGCACACGGCCTTTCCCCACGCTTTTCCCGAGGCACCTGCCCCAGGAGCAGCTGCTTCTAACGACGGAGCCGGGTTGCAGTAATTAATGCTCCAGTGATGACAGCCCAAGGTCTTCAGCAGTGACCCCCGACCCCGTGAGCAGGGCTAGGAGGTACAAGCAAGCACTGGGAGCCCGTCCCAGCTGCAGGGCAGGGGGTCCTCCCAGGAAGGTGATGGATGTGGGGGTGATGGACCACTCACCATGGCCCGCCATCTCCTCGCTCTGCGCGATAGCGACGATGGCAGCTTCCACCTGCCGGTAGATGGGCGGTAGCACTCGGACAACCTCAGGGAAGAGCTCCTCCTTCTTCACATGCTCCAGGATAGTGGCCTCAAGCTTTTTGATGTCACTGTGATCTGTGCAGTTGACAGCAACTAAGTGTAAGATCTGGAAGAGAGGAAGCACACACCTGCAAAAGCACGGCCATAGCCTGAGAGGGAAAGGAGGGACCCGATGCCAAGGAGGTCACCAAGGATGGGACACACCACTGGCACCGCTTCAGGCAGCCCTTCCGTCACGCCTTTGCTCTGCGGCAGTGTCTGGAAAATCACCTGGGGATGGTAAGTGCCCCCTCACACCCCTCCCCAGGCACTTGCTACAAGCCACAGGGGGAGATGCCCATCACCGCGCAGGGACAAGGACCCAGCAGGTCACAGCCAGGGGTTACTGTGCCCACCCCAGCCCTAGGGAGCAGCTGCAAGCAGCGATCTGATGCATTAGCACCAGGTCACCGTTGCCAGTAGCATGTTGGGCTGCCAGTGCCAACGGAATGACCACAGACAGCAAGGAACCACGAGCATCTCAGCCCTACAGTTAACGTGTGGCTCTCCATCTCCTTCAGCCTCTCCCACTGGTCCACATAAAACTTGGGCTCCTCGCTGCCCTCCAGGTTGTCGATGAAGTGAGCGAGGTTGCTTTTTCGCTCCACCAGCATGGCCGCGATCTTGGCCATGATATCACGCCTCTTCTCCTCCACCTCCTCCTCCCGGCAGCAGTCCACGTGGGTGCCCACGGGAAGCACCACCGAGTTGGGGACTCGCATGAACAAGTTGTTGATCCAGAAACCAACGAGCTCCTTGAAAGACTGGTCGGTAATTTGGTACCTGGGGAGGAAGAGAAGTGCCAAATTCACGTCTAACCCTGTGGGCCTCCAGCCAACTTGCACCAGCACAGGCCTGACCGCCCACCCTGGTGCAGGGGCTTACTGGGGAAGAGCTCAGATCTCCTAAGCTGGCGTGGGCCATATCCACTCTCATCCTTCGGTTGCCCATCCTTAAGCTAAGCCAGTGATAGCTATGGGGTCTAGCAGAGTCCATCCCTGCTTGGGTGAGAGCATCCCTCTGTACCGCAAAGCCTGACGCTCTCTCCATGTTCAGGGAGCGGCACAAGATACAGGAGGGCTCGCCAAGGTATCTCCAAGGCAGGAAGCAGAGGGATCAGGGATCAATTGTCACATAAGGAGTCAGTGCTCATCTAACCCCTCAAAACAGAGGGCTTTGGCAAGGTCATGACAGATCCAGTGGCTTAATTAAAAGAGTGATGTGCAGCAAGGGGGAGAGGGAGAGCTAGCTCCTCCGGCGGTGAGAAGAGCAGACATGGATGGAAATGGTGTGAACCCTTTTTTTGTTCTCCCACTCCACTGTGAATCCAGACCAGCTCAGCACTTACATGTGGAGGTTGATGACGAGGATGACAAGCGCCTGTGGCGTGATGAACACGTGGTGAGTCATGTAGTACTCCAGTTGGCCGGCAAAGTCCCAGAAGAGAAACGTGAAGTCCTCGATCTGGAACTCACTGATCTCTATCCCAACCGTTCGCTCTTCCTTGGGCACCAGTTTGGTTTGCCCTTGCTTCAGGCTTTGGCAGATGGTGGACTTCCCTGCCAGCGAGGCCCCCAGGAACATGGTCTTGACCCTCTTGTCCTCCTGCCCTGAACTGTGTTGAAGCTGGCTGAAGTAATTCTGGATTTGCTGGATGCCACCGGCGCACACTTCACTGGGTGGCTCCCGGAGCGGGTTCCCACTGGCCTTGACCATTTTCAGGGACTGCCCCTGGAAGAGCTCCCTGGGGAGCTGCCGGAGGGCATTGTTCTGCACGTGGAGCTCCTGTAAGCATGCCAGCTGCAGGACGGGCTGGGGGAAGGTCCGGAACAGGTTGTTGGAGATGTTGAGGTACTGGAGACTGCCTCGACAAGCTGCCAGGTCCCTGGGGAGGGCACTGAGACGGTTGTTGTTCAGCCGCAGGTGTTTCAGCCTGGGGAGATGGCAGAAAACCCCCTCAGGGATGACCCGGATTTGGTTCTGATTCAGCTCAAGCTTCTCCAAACGGACCAGGCTCTGGATTTCATCGGGAAAGTCCACAATCTCGTTCTTGGACAGGATCAACTTCTTCAAGTTGCAAAGCTTAGAGATGCCGGCGATGCTCCTGAGCTTGTTCCTGTCGAGGTCAAGGCTCTCCAGCGCGGGGTCGCCCAGGACCGCTGGTGGCAGCACCCGCAGCCGCTGCATGGAGAGGGTCACCTGGCGCACGCCGTCCTCCTGCCCCGGACCTGGGCGTGTGGGACAGGGAAGGGGGTTAAAAGAGACTTTCACCTTTTGGGTTGCAGACCACGTTTTTCTCTCGAGCTCTGCACGCCTTTGGGATCATTTCGGCCACCAAGGAGAAGCAAAGGCAAAGCAGAGGAGCTGGCTGAGCTGCTCCTGCGGTCGCTGGAGGGGAAGCAAAGCCGAAGCACGAGGACTTGGTTGGGCCTGAAGACACGGTGCCCAGCAGACGCTGACCTGTAGCCCGTGCATCACATTAACAGCTTTGCTCGCATGGCAAAAATGCGAAAAAATTGAAAAAAAAAAAAAAAAAAAAAAAAAAGCAAGCGCTGCAAGAGCTTCGGCTGCAGGTGCGCCTGCCCCCAGACTGGCAGTTCCTAATGCCGAGGCCAGGGCTGGTGCGTTCAGACACTTCCTCTCCCACAGCCCCCCCAGCTCCAGCCGCCAGCTGCGACTCCCTGCAGCGATGCTCCCGGCCCCGGCACACCGGGGCAATGCCGGGACGGTGGCATCCAACACAGGACAGGGCACACGAGACCAGACTCCGTGATGGCCCAGGACAGCCCCAGAGGAGGTTGTTTAGAGCAGAGGTTTGCAGACGAGAAGAGCACCAGGGGGTTGTGGATCACACCATACAGGACAAAACACGGTCGGATTTGCTTCCTTCTCCCTCGTTTCACTTCCTCAGCAGATGACGCAGCGCATGGCAGCCCTTGCGCAAGGCGCCCTGCTCAGGGCAGACTTACCACCAGTTCTCCCCATCACCACCTAAAGCTGGGACATGCAACGAGCTCGCAGCAAAGCCAACCTTCACCCTCTCCCAAACGCCTGGCCTCTCCTCCGGCGCCATCAGAGACCAGGCCAAGGGCTCCCGCCACCACCCTGACCTGGAGCAGCTACTCACAGGCTCCGGGCTGGGCCATGGCCCTGCAGCGTGCCACCAGCTGGGTCCTCCAGGTCACTCAGCCTCCCCCTTTCGCTTCCTCCTCTGGCTCCGCTCCCCGCCTCCCCGAGCTCCCCACCCTCTTGCTCCATCCACCCTCAGAGCGGCTCCAGGCAATCAGGGCACCTCTGGCCAGACACCAGGGCCGCAGGCATGTTCTGGAAGCAGCTCTGGAGGTCACCTACAAGCCCAGGATGGTGGCAAAGCAGCTCCTGAGTCAGGTTCTTACAGCAGCATCCCCACCTTCGCTGAAGAGGCTTCTGGCGTTACCGCTGCTGCAGAGGAGGGAAAGGACGCTAACAAGATGTTTTGCTACTACAAACCTTCTGCAGGAGGTGAATAAATAAGACCTGCTCCCTTCAAACAGGTGGCAGCATCTGATCCAAAAGGGTCAAGCAGAAAGAAAAGAAAAAAAAAAACCACCAAAAAACCCCCAAACGCAGATAATATACACAGGATACTAGAAAAATCTGTTTTCTAGAACATGCCAGGAGAGGCACGTTTAGGTAAATTTCTCATTGCCTCTTGCAAGGGGCAGCTTACAAGTCGATGGATTTCTTTTTAACGGGACTCAGAATGAAAGAACCAGTGTTCTTTGTCACACAACTTCTGGGGAAAGCATGTGCAGCGGGTAGTTGTCAGCTTCGTTGCTCCGCCGGGCAGCGGCAGGTGCAGAGGTAACTGAAATTTAACAGTCTTTACAGTACCTGCAGTCCTAATATATCTTGCCACAGGCTCTTACCTTCACTGCTAATTCAAGGCTAACACGAAGGATTTAAAGCAGTGAATCAGTCCGAAGAAGAAAACAGATTGACCCTGTCTTCCCAGCCAACAGTGACGTTGCTTCTGTTATTTGGTCAAGCTTTGCTATTCACACCACCTGCCCTTTTTCACTCATGCAGGCAGGTTGTTCCAGATTTGTTCCTCTGATACACCCGAAGGTGTCCAGTTTCCAGCCTAAATGTACTCACACCTCGACCACATTCTCTCACTCTTGTGTCAACAGTGCCATAAAAGTTCCTGCATTTTATTTTGCCACAAAATCTACCAGCGGTGATCGTATTCACAAACCCACACTCATCTGCTAGGTATATATTCTAGCTACAAGCTTAGCTTCAAAACTAAAGCTTCTCTTCCAGCTATTCTTTTGCAGCCTTAGTGAGCCTTTGTTCCAAAATTTTCAAAGAAAGTCTGAGGTTATCGATCCCTTACATTCCATTCAGGCAGCAAACAGAGCCAAGGAAGATCAACTCCAAAACACTCGGAGCTCATTCATAAATGCTTCCACAGGACAGTAAATGATGGGAGTGAAGCATTATACCAGCCCGGATGTACTGACACATGAGCTTCTTTTGTTTAAATTAAAAAAAGAGAAAGAAAAAAGTCCCCACACCAGCTACTTGAAACTACAGCCAGAATTATAGTATGCAGACCAAAAAAATCAAAAATCAAAGTTCACTGAAAACTTAGGAGCCCCATCAAGGGATCAAAGGTCTTGGTATATTTGTGAGTTTTCCTGTGCTCGCCAGGAAAAACAGTACAAGCTGCAGTTATTTACTTTACAAAATTCATCCCAGAGCACCTGTAATCTCTTTGAAGTCAAGCAGCAAGACCAGCCTCAGAGGGCAGCTGCCAAGCGGAACCTTCCCCGAGGTCGGGAAAGCCCTGCTGCGAGACGTGGTGCTGCCACCTAGTCCAACAGACCACGCACATTCGGTTCCCCTTGCAGGGAAAGGCGGTTTCTAAGCTGTAACGTACTGGTTTTCTCTTCAGCTTCCCTGTTAAATGCCTCCCCGCTAACAGATGGTCAGATGGGGAATGATGCTTTTGGTCAGGTTCAAGAGTGCTGAATATATTTCTAATCACTGTACTTCAGATGATCGCGTAAAAGATGGGCTGCGCTGCCGTACAGGCGGGCAAGGAGCGCTTTTGAAGAAAGCGAGATGAAGTCAGTACGCGTGCTGGGCTCCTTTGCTTCTTGATAGGAAACCCAGTCCTCCTAGAGCAGAGGAGGAACCATTACTCATCCAACTCCAATCCTCTTCTAAAAACACGGCACTCCTTACGCAGCAGCCAAGCGCGCAGGTTTATACAGAACAGCCAGGGCAAAAGGCAGCTGTGAGACAAACAAATGACACCTGCGATAGGACTAAAACCATTCAAAATAACTTTATAAATTCTGTCACATTTCTGCTTTGTACATCAGTTCAACCTTATCCCTTCAGCTTGTTACTGAAAATTCACAATGCTTGCTTCTTGTTTCGTTTTTTTCCTGAAAGGCAGACACAAAACCAGCCATCAGTGCATTATTTACAGAAGTGCAACACAGTCTCCACCCCGAAACGAAACTTTTCTCTAACAAGATACTGCCAACAGAACGTAAATAAACACCACGACTTGAGCAGTGTTCCTGAAGTCAGTTTATAAAGTCATTTCTGCAATCCCCAAAGTCACAGAGCGAGTAAAGCTTCGCTCACCATCACATGGACTAAAAATGTCAACATTTCAAGTATTAAATCAGAAGTTTCTAAAGACAACCCATATTTCGATAAATAAACACAAGGGAAACGGTATACAACTCTCAATATACTGTATATGAAAAGTGGTGTCCAGTTGCAAACTTTTAGCAAGACAAGTGCACAGGCCTATCAAAAGTAGCCCTGAAAACCGCAGCAATCCGGGAGTCCCAAACATTCCATCTCTTCCGTGTTTTCCCTTGAATTACTCTGCTGGTCTGAGGCATTTGATTGTTATTTAGTTCTGCGTCTGCAGGTAATAATAATAAAAAACAAAAGAAAAATGAAACAAACAAACAAAACCCCAAGAAGTTCATTCCTGTATGGAAACAATGGGAATTGTTTCCGCAGGTAGGTAAGTCCGATATAACCGCGCTTCTCTCCGCTCCAGTTTCACAGTTCAATCCAAGTCATGCCGGCTGTGGCTTGCCCTGTTTTCCACTTCACATGTCTCTTCACTATCAGATTTCTTATGTTTCCTCATATGTTTGTATTTTTCCACGTACGCCTTCACCAGGTTAGCTACCTTCATAGGGTTGATCTCTCCGCTCTTGCTGTGACAGATCTACAAGGAAAAAGAAGAGCCATTCGCTCCATTAACAGTATTGCAGCCGTTCCGGCAGGCAACGAACAAACGACAGAGAAGCCCTGAACTTCCCAGGGGAACAGATTCCTGTATAGCCCCTCGAGTCTCGCAGCAGGGTACGTAAAGCAGAAAACTCAACAAGGACAGGAGTATTATTGTACTTCAAGCATTCCAGAAACGGCCCAGGGCTTATCTACTGAGCACCAACTGACTGCAGAAGCACCTCTGAAAGCAGAATTACTCGTTTTTACTACAGGCGTTTCTATCCAGCCAGTTTTGCACAACACAGGGTAACCAAGAAGCGTTGATCACCCATTTTTCTGATGATTTTGAGAAAGCGATGCTCAGATTAAAAGAATCTGGCAATTTTAAGGGATAAATTTTTGAGATAAAAGGGGAAAGAGGGTGGACCCTACCAAGAACTTTACCAGCATTCAGAGGACAGTTCACAGTGACTTCAGCTGCAATTGGCGCTGACCAGCTCTCCTACAAACCACACCTGAGGTTCACGTGGGTCACGTAGAAGATATGGAATTGCACCTGTTATCTCAGGAATTTTGATTTACGATGGAATTTCTCAATGATAGCCAGAACGCAGAGCGGGGAGAGAATACAGTCCTCCGGGGTATCACTTAACTGCCTTGACCACAAGAGCATTACTTGCTCTCACAAGACAACGTTTACCCGCTCATCAGGTCTTTTTTAGCCACGATCTGGTCAGCGCTAAGATTTGAGGCAAAAGTCAACATCAGCCAAATTGCAAGGCCCTCTTCCAAAGTTCAGGGCCACCACTGATGCTGAAGGAATTAACACACAAAGTATTTTCTCACTTTATCAGAAACAGCTTGACAATTCTGACCGAAGTTCTTAATGAGATAGAGCTGACCATTCTCACCCAAGGCACGTCCCGCGGTACATTTTAAGCTGTCTGAGCTGAACTTTGCAATGTTCTGGACCACTGAAAACACCATCTCCTGAAAGGAACAGTCTGACAGCTCTCATCGATGGCACCGCTCCGTCCTGCTCGAAGCAACTATTGCTGCACCACAAGACTGCAGAGTACCCGAGATCTGCTCCTCAGTTACAGCAGGGAATTGCTGAAGCTGGCAAGCGCAGTCCAAAGCTGCCGTTTATTTAACCGACACAGCCCCTCCTCTCCATTTCACCTTACCTTTTGCACTGCTTTTCGAAGGATGTTCTTGTACTCCTCCTTTGTAATCTCTCTCTTCTGGTAAAAGGGTTTAATGGCAAGTTTCACTTCTTCCACAGCCCTTTCCTGCATGTGCAGCTTCTTCATGTACTGCCCAGCAAAGAGAAGTTCATTAACTTCTGCTACCTTGGGAATGGTTTCCGAATCTATTTTTCTTAGCAATGTCCTAACAATGAAAATACTCATTTCACAGTTTCAACGACCCGAGTAAGAGCCAACGTCACAGGGATTTCCTTTACTGTAAATGACAGTCTTGAAACAAATACCAGCTCGCCCTAGGAGGAACCCTTATTTTATGTAACATTTATTCTATGTCTTAGAGAATATGTTTTAAGCAAGTGACTACAGCGTTACACCCATTAATTCTGGTCTCCTTCTTCCCTTCCAACAGCTCTGAAATAAACATACATCCATCAAAAGGATCTAAAAGCAGCCAAGTCATAGCTGTGAATACAAAGCTTCAGGTAGCTCTGAGGGTGTTCTGAAAACTGCAAACTTGCATATAAATTAAGGATTACAGATGACATCAGAGCACATTCTATCTATCATGGTAAGTCCATGAAAACTGCTGCTCATATAAACGGAGGTTTAGTGGGAAAGGTATCTTAGCATTTTGTTTTGTGGTAGAAAGAGAAATAATTAACTAAGAAGTTTTTGTTCTTGTGTTAACATCCACGATGCTTAGAGCAAATGGTCTTTACAGCAACCCCAAAACTCAGCAGCAAGGGATGATCACTGCAAAATCTCAGAACTATTTTACTCCCTCTGCATGTTCAGCCTCTCTACAGGACTGCTATGGGAATACGCACTAATTTCAAAGCTGGAGGGGAAAGGCGAAAACCAGGCATTTATAGAGAGATTTGGACATTCTGGCTTCTGGAAAGTCTATTCCAGACATTCATGCAAGAAAGTTTCAGAACGTCTTTTAGATGCTTTAATCCCTCTCTGTCCTATTGCAATGAAGCTGCAGAAAGTGGAACCACCAAATGGGAGAAAATCCCAAAAGAATTCGAAGGAAGGACTGCCTGCTGCTCCTGGGCTAGCACAGTCAGCCACCGAAACCAACAGCCACAGCCAGGGCTGGGAAAATACAGTAGAGAGCAAGTCGAATACACCCAAACTTCACAAGTTCAAATAAACAGCTCATTGATGTTATGCATCTGCTACTTGATAGCATTCACTCACTTCCTCGTTTCTCGTTTTGTCCACTGCAGGTTTGGGTGCTTTGCTCTTTTCTTCCGCGTTTCCAACAGAAGCAGCTTGGATTCCTGGTTCAGATGCAGTAGCCAGGCTGCCCAGCTCCGGGATCAGGCTCTGTCCTGCCATGCAGCCAAGCGCTGGAAGACTACCCTGCATGATGAACTGAACCGTGGGCTGGCTGACCGGGGCATAGGGGGGCAGGCTTGAGGGCAGAGGTGGTGTCAAAAGTATGTTTTGACAGTACACCTGTGAAACACATACCATTTTGTAAATGCCTGTGCTTACAAGAGAGAGCGTCAGACCAGAATTTTCAGAGCACCTCTTACCCACTCAAACAGGCAAGTAATTACTAGTTTAAATCAGGGAGGCTAACGTCCCAGCCCTCAGCTAGGTCTCTGCGCATCTAGCTAGCACCAGCCCCACTCACCTTTTAACTGGTGGACAGCACAGCCTGATGGCACGGACCAGTGCCACCAGGCCCATTTTTACAGCCTGATCCCAGCCAGGGAGAAGCTCAGAGCTTCTCAACCAGCACCGTCTTTCCCCGAGTTACTGCTGAAAACAGAAGCTGCGCGCATACAGCAGAACTAAAAGAAGATGCGCCTCTTCAACTGGAAGGAGCACCTGAGAGATTAAATGATCACAGAGGATTGCTGAGGTGTATGGGCTGTATGAAATGTACCGCACGCAGCGGAAGGCGAGCTCTGCCACGAGAGGAGGGTGTTGCACAACGAGGGCACAGATGAGGTGGGATGCCTTCCATGACACTAGGGTGCTGGAATAGGAACCAACCTGAGAGGAATCTAGATCAGGAAACATAGGCTCAGGAATCATATAATTGGTTGGAGGAGGCTCATTTAACTGCACCTGATTTAACGTTTGGTTCAAGTCCTCAGCTTTCCAGGCCCCTTCTTTTACTCGCTGAAGTCTGTAAAACGGCATCCCTAGGGTCCCCAAGAGAAGGAAAAGAAAACATTTAAGAATAAAATAAACCTAATGGGTCAAAAATTCAAAGCCAATTATATTTTTAAACAATTAAAATAAAAAGGATCCAACAACAATGCTAGCTAGAACTGGATTTTGTTCAGCAATCATCAACACTTTAAAGCTTCTGATAATAGAGGACTTAGCATCCCCTTGAGCAATTGCTTCTTCCTGGGTTTCCACAAGAGTAACCAAGGAGAACAACACAAGCAACTCTGTCAACACGCATAGCACAGGGTCCCAAGCCAAACTGTTTGTAGCAGCTTTGGCTGAGCGGAGCTCCCAGTAGCAAGCTCTGGAGATTTGTCACGCTCCTTGGCCCCGAGAAACCTTTATAAATTCTGACGGCAAACCCCCCCCTCCAGTCAGCTGCAGAAAGGGTGGAACGCGGGCTGCCAGTTCAGAGAGTGGGTTGCAATCTGCGCTTCACGGCCAAACAAGCCGCCGCTGGCGAGCCGAGCTGCGCTGACAGCGTGTCCTCTCGGATCCATTAACACAGCTCACCTCAGGATGCCAGCAAGCGTAGAACGCCAGCTCTCGGGACTGGAAACCAGGGGATTGCGCCAGCTCAGATGACAGAACTGTTACGCTACCACCAGGTTTAGCCAGGCACCAAACCCCACACAGCCTGTGCTTCAAGTACTGTTTTCCAAAAACAGATACTTACTTGAAGCTTTTTCAGCAGACAAGGTGCCACTTTCTTCCTCTTGAAGGTTCCAGGTAACTCTTTTCACTGGCGCTTTCGATTTCAGCACAGGACCCTGAGGTACTACTTCCAGTTCAGTACTACCGAAATCACTGGTTTTCTCGTTTGACACAAGGCACTCATCTTTAACCTCCTTCACACAATCTGTTACTTTGCTTTTGGACAAGCTTTGAACTGGTGCAGCCTCAGCTGGAGCGTGCGCGGTAACTTGCTTCTCCAGGGGTGCTTCCATCAGAGATGAACACAACGTGGTATTTTCTATTTTAACTGTAATCTCAAGGTTTGTATTGCTACAGCTACCAAGCACTGCTGGCTCACTACTGCTGGCGAATTCTGTCTCAGCAAAAGGATCCACATTGCCAACTGGAACACACGCGTTTGTGGCCTCTGGCAGAGGGAATGCAGTTTCACTGGTCACCTCCCGACAGCTGGGCTCCACCTTTACAGCTTCTTGGGCCTCGCTCAGCTGAACCGGGCTCTCAGCCTTCATTTCCTCCAGTTTGACATTTGGTTGGATGGTTATGGAAAGCTCTTCCAGTACCAGCTCCTCCTTTGGCTCTTGTTTGAAGGAATGAGGTTGCTCCACAAACGTGGATGTATTTTCAGCTGGAGGCTTTTGATCCTTTTCTGGTGGAGGAGGAAGGGAGCTCTCTTTCGATCTGTGTTTTCTTTCTTTGGAACGGGACCTCGATCGTGGTGTTTTTTCCTTTGATTTGCTGCTTTTGTGCTCCCGAGAACGAGATGCAGACCGAGACCTCCACTTCCTCCTCTCCCGAGACCTGGATCTCGATCTCTTTCTGTCCCTTGACCTCAAGCTACTATCTTTATCATACCTCTCATAGCTTTTCTCTCTCCTGTGTTTCCGCCTTTTAGTTCTTTCAATGCTATTTGATCGGGAACGATCCCTCCGTCTTGACCTTGATCGAGACCGTCTTTTCTTTTTCCTGTTTTCATAAAACTCAGAAGTACTTCCAGGACTACCTGAACGCGACCTAGATTTCCTTCTCTCCCTAGACCAAGAAGTTTTTGCCTTTTTATCCTTGGTTTTATCCTTCATTTTCTTTTTTTTAGATCGTTCGTGACTGCTGGAACGGTCAGTAGAAGTTCTCCTGATCTTGGGTTTGGATGTGCTTCTTTTGCCACGCTCTTCTCCACCTGACCAAGAGGTAGATCGGGAGCTTCGGTCCCTTGAGTGTGCTCTATCCCTAGACTCTGATCGGGGTCTCTTACTCTCTTTGACAAACGCCTTCTTCCTTTTCATCTTCTTCCTGCTTCGGGAGCTGGAGTTTGAACAGGATCTGGAACGTGATCGCTTCTTTCTTTTTTCTACCTTTTGGATTTTCTGCTGCCCATCATCCTTTGAGGGACTATCCGGTTCTAGTTTCACATTAATATTAGGTCTAACCAGTTCTTCGGCATTAAAGAACACATCAGGGCTCCCTCTGCTTTCCTCCTTTAGACACTTTGCATTAGAAACTGGCTTAATGGCAGATGAAGTGCAAGGACTGCTTAGCGAGTCTTCCTCATCCATATTGTCTCGTTCCTCTGTGTCAGAGATCTGTTCTACAATCCTGCTTTCTACCGTGACATCACCGTGAGACACTGTGTTACTGGATGGTACATCAGCATCTGCTCCAGATCCAAATACATTTCCTACCACGTAAGGGGTGAAACGACGAACAGTTTGAAATGTTTGAACTTTTGGATTTTCAATGGAAATAGTCCTGGTAATATTAGTTAGTGGGATCCCCAAGCCAAGCCTTTCAGGGCTGCTGCTTGCTGAACTCGAGTCCGATCCTGTTGGCTCAAAGGGATCATAGATCTCACTTTTGACCTGCTTTTTCTTAACTGAGAAAAGAGTTGAAGGAGTCTCTTTCTGTTGCACTTTGTCATCCACAGGGCGGAAGGTGTTACAAAATCCTGGGTTAGACAGTCTGCTGGGATGCCCTGCATTTCCAGGAATATTGATTTTAAAACTCTCAAAAGAGCTTGGGCCTTTGCTCCTCGAAGTGCCCAGCAGCGATGAACTGCCACACATGCCTGTATCAGTAGAAAAAGACAGCCCACTTGTATGCATTTGTTGCTGAGATTCCTTGGCATTTGACTTCTGACTTTCCACCTTGCTACCCTTCCCCGGCTGATTAGCGCTCTCTTTGCCAGTCAGCTGGGTTATACAGGAGCTGGGGATGTCACAGCTTTGGCTTCCTGAGGGTTCGGGCTCCACCTGCTTGCTGCTGGTTTCCTTTTTAATCTTTGGTATCCTGGGAAGCTCAAAGATGTCAATTCTCTTGGTAGGTGGTTTTAATGGCTGCCTCACGGTTAAAGCTTTTGAGCCAGAATTCAAGTAACAGCTCAGGGGCTTTGACAATGAGTCAGTGCGTGCAACATTTTTAGAGTTTCCATTAAATCTGGGCATTTCATCTGACTTGTAGCCATGTCTGCTCAGAGTAGCTATGTTCTGAGTCTGAACAGACCTGGGTGTCATCGAATATTCTGACTTTACAGTTGCCTTTTCTGATGTACTCCGTGCAGGGTTTGCTGCAGGCTCAGTCCTGCTCAGTGAGGGTGAAGGTAATGGAAACAAGCTTGAGGAGGAGGGTCTGGGGCGAGTACTCAGCCCTGAGGAAAATGAAGGTCCAGCAACGGGGCTGCTTGCTGTGGTCCCTGAGTGCGCCGTACTCGGTTGGGTGTTATGTCCCGAACCATCATTCACTCTTGAGTCATTCGCCGATTTCCTATGAAGTGGAGCTGTGGCATACAAGCAAACAATAAAGTTTTTCAGTACGTATCTGGTCGTGTCTCCCCATCATTAAAAGAAGTACTGAGCTAATTATTTTAAGTTCCACCTTGGTTTGCAGGCATACCACACAGTAATAAGGCAGCCCAATAGTTCTTTTGGTCAGATGCTCAAGGTTTAATGCCAGACAACTGCACCTTTAAGGTAAACACTAATGTTAAGGAAATAAATTATTCTGTTCTGTAGATATCACCAGATCTGTGTTTATTATCCTGCAGTCGCTAATTGATAAAAATTACTATAACAGAGGATGTTATAGGTACTTGTTTTAAGAATAAAGCTCTACGTTTCAATTTGAAGAGATTCTTTCCAAATAACACCATGCCAAGGGAAGACACAGCTGTAGGTGCTAACACGTATTCTAGAGCTTGGCTTCTGCAAAGGAGCTTCTTGCCAAGGTCCTCATCGCTGCTCCTCAAACGGAAGCACAGTGCACAGGCATGGCAGCGAGGCATGACAAATGACAGAATCGGGTACTAAGGTATCTCTGCTCTATCCAGTCCTATGAAACTACAGTGAAGTACTTTTGAAAGAAAAACCCCACCTATTAAACCCCAAATCCTCCAGTAACATCTCAGCTCTGCAACTGGAACAGACACAAGTAACGCTAGTTCAGAGCATACACAGGAATCTTATTAGATAGGTTACTGCTGGCAGCTAAACCGAATCCACCTTACATATTCAAACGCTCAGTGAGGGTATCCCTACGTTTGAAGCTACGCAGCCTGCAGGACCAGGGCAGGCGTGGGTGAAACAAAGAAGTTAATTGCACTGTGAAGTGCCAGACCCTTACCTATCTTCTTTGCTGTCAGCGAACCGTCTCTGTTGATGACCACATCCGAACCACTCATCATGAGAAAGCTCTGTCCAGACAGGATACTTCCCAACAGATCAGGCACAGGGGCACCTTCTTCTTCTTGATCAGGACTCAAGGCAGGTACACTGCTTCTGCATGTTTCAGAGGGGTTATATTTCCTTTACTCTTACAGCACTTGTTCTATACACACACATTACATTAAAAAGAAACCAAAATCAAGGGCATAAACAGAGGTCAGCCAGGGAAGTTCACTTGTAGTTTTGGCTTCACTAGAGTCATTCAGCCCCCATCTCCCTCTGACAAAACAGGAGGTGAAGCTTTTACTGATTTTCCACAGCAACATTGGAGGATAGGAAAGCATGTAACCATACCAAAGACCTTTGGTAAGCAAATGCTTTTAATCTTATTTAAGAGTGGTGTTCACTGACTTGTGTATCAAGATTAACTTTCTACTGCATTTAAGGTGCATTTTTGAAGCGCAAACCATTGTTCAGCACTTCAGAGATACGTCCAGCCCAGCTGCCTCTTTCCCCCCACCAAATCATGATCACAAATGTATTCCTCAGGCCTATACTGCTATATAAAAAAATTGGTGCAGCTTGAACCACTGTTCAGCACCAGTCAGAATACCAGTCAGGTGCCAACTGGTAGGGTAGCCAAGAGCATGGCAGAGGAGGAATTACACTGAAAAACAGCAGCACACACAGAGAACAACACAAACACTCCCCTTTGTGCGTTACTCATTCATATGAAAATGATTTAACTGTACATTCCTCGTTCTTGAAATACAGACTGAAAAGGTCTGAGTGTTTCTGGTGTTGGGGTGTGGCTTTTAAGTTTCCTTTCTTGGCTTTTCTGCTGGTGGCATTTGGGGGTTTGCTTTGTTTGGGCTTTAAAAAAAACCCAAAACCAAACAACAAACCAACAACTTCAAAAGGACCAAGAGACCCAGCTCTTTGAGGGAGCTACATTTCATTTCCATATGACAGCAAAGCAAGCTTTCCAAAGACGATATACACCAAACCCCTGTAACAACATACAACAGAACAACAAAACGGAAAATCTTAAAAGAATTGGCTGCCCAGGCCAGAGCAGGGAAGGACCTGCAGTCCAGGCAAACGAAGCCTTTAGAAAAGCTGAATTTCAGCTAAACAGTTCTACCTTCTAAACAACGTGCTGCTCACATAACTCTGAGGACATGGAAAGCTTCCTGAAAGGCTTCCTTTAGGACTGAGATGAGAAAGGTAGAGAAATACTCCAAGTTATTAGAGACTATCTTAATCCTGAAAAACCAACCTTTGCCACAAGTCAGATGCATTAGAGGACAGCCAGGTAAACCTCTCACACCTTTTAACCACTCAAGCTGAGCTCCGTCCATTTCTCCTAGTCTTCAGCCCCCTCAGCCTTGCAGTTTTTGGTTGGTACCTACCCCAGTCATTTTCCCCATCCGTTTTCTTCTCATCATGCTCTTGCCTGTGTCCCACCCCTCTGCACTGCATCCTAGGCCCCAGCCCTGAAAACCCAGTGACTGCCAACGGGAGGCACCCAGCAATGCCCCTTGTCTCTGTGTGTGCAGACCCTGTGCCCCTGTGCCTGCCAGGGCCATCTGTCAGGCTGCAAAGCAACGGTTAAACTGCAGGATCAAACCAAGAGTTTCCTCTCCACTTTCTGAGCTCCAACAAACGGCAGAGGAACTGGGTGAGGGGGGTGCATCCCTCATCTCCCCTGGATGTGCAATTAGATTCCCTGGCCTTCCCAAATAAGCAAGTGGGTTTTTAAAGGTTAATGAGACTGGAATTTAAAACATACTAATGGGGTTACTAAACAATCCCAAAACAGACAGCAAGAAGAGCCAGATTAAGGTGGAAATACCAATGTGAATTATCAATGCAATAGTCAGAGCTGTTATGAAAGATTAAGTGCCTGTCCTTCGACTTAAAAAAACAACTATTGCATAAAATGCTGCAGTTATTTATCTACACATGTGCAGGCATGCATACACACAGTCTTTCAAAATATTCAGGGTAAGAAAAGAGTTAAACCAGGATGGATCACTCAGTTTGCTCTTTTGTTACTGTCACTAGACAATTAAGAAAAAGAAAATAACTTGATTGATTTTTACCTGGGAAGTCCCACAGAAATAGGTCTAGCTACAGGACGGTGAGACCTCAGTGCTGACTGGGAGAGAACTCTTCTTTTGGCACTCACTGGTGAATCTGCATTTGCTGGAACGTCCTCGTTACTGTGGGTAAAACACACGCACAAACCTTGGAAGTTTTTCATGTCAAATAGACAAGGTAGATAATATACCGGGACAGGTACAGTTAGAAAGCATCATTTGTTTTATTATAATATATTAAACAAAAGATTTGTGCAGTTTACTTATTTTCTGTGGCTACATAAACAGAACAGCATAACTCAGCCAGTAGAGATTCACATGTAAGTTTTTATTTTTAAAATATTAAATGGATAATTTCCCTTTATGAAAGGATCAAAAAGACTTATCTGTAAAAAAAATCAAATTTCACCAACAATAATTTCAGATGCCCCCGCCCCGACACCCAAAGCTTAAGAGTGACACAAACTACGGCATAGTAAGATTCCTCCTGAATTTAAAGTGTCTCGAAAAGTGAAGATGGGAAAAGGAGAAACACGGAAGATTCCACAGGTCCATTTAATTCCATGTGAAGTCACTGTTTATTGTATACCAAATACACTAGCTACCTTCACTTAAAATTAAATCAATAGAAAATGACTGATCAGGATCCAACTCCTTCAGATTCTAGCCTCTGAATAACCCCAAAGCTCTTAATTACAGGTTTGCACAAGGCTTATTATTTCAGCAGGCCTCTTTAAAGAAGGCCAATTCTTTATGAGCTCAGCAACTCAGCCAAGGAAATAAAAGAGCAGGCCAACGTGTTACTATGAGCTGTGTACCCAAAGCTGACTTCAGATGCACTCTACACTCTGCAAAAAGGCACATGTACAAAAACCGCAACGCTTGTGAAATGATCAGATCCCTGATCATAACCTGGAGAGATCTTACCTTTCATAAGGCTCCAACTCATGTGGAACTCCAAACACAGACAGAGAAGCTGCACCAATATCTGCTCTCATCAGACCAAGCGAGGGCTCTGCTGGTTTGTACACATAAGGAAGCAAGCCCCCATGCTCAGGTTTTCTAAGACCAAGAGCTCTTGCAATACGTAAGCGAGCAGAAACCTCATTTTTCACCTGCAGAGATAAAGAGATTGGGTTATTTGTATGCTAGGGCAGGTATGTATCCTGGGTTTAAAGCCCCAAATTCTTCACTTAGTTTAAGTACAGTCACCAGATTACTACTGTCAGTAGCAGAAGTGGTGTGTGTTTATGGTCAATATTTGTTTCAAAGTACCTATTAACCTTCTAACTATGGCCTATATAGTCACTTCGTACACAGATTGCACGTATCACATTTAAGTGACCAGATAAATTTCTAAAAATCTTTAAAGTCATCATTCAAAACTGTCAATTCCTTATTAAAGGCTGGAGGGATTGTTCTGGCTTTAGGATGTAAACTAGCTGAGGTAGCTGGGGACAAAAGTCAAGCTGGTGCAGAGTATTCAGTACAGCTCATGTGAGAACACTACCCACCGTGGGAAGGGATTCTGAGCGCCCTTACAGCGCATCAACTGCGTTTGCAACAACAGACACAAACATTCGTAGCCTATTAAAAAGCATAGGTGGTGGCGATTTTAACTGAGCTTGCATCAGTACCAAGAAAACACAACAGCTGAATGGCAGGGCAGAACACAAAGCCTGCACAACGTACTTTACAGTGTGACCCCTGCAGCTAAAGTAACCGGATTTGTCAGCAAACCTAGCAGACCTGCCTGGAGGTTGCAATTTGTTTCCGTGTACAGCGTCTTTGTGGAGTACACTGGATGCATCCTACACATACACCCACCAGAAAAAAAGGTCATCTGCTACCATTCAGTATTAAAAGACTGCTATCAAGAGACAGTATTTTTTCCACCAAATCCCAAGCTATAGTGCTTTTACAGATGGCTGAAAAAATGGCAGCAACTCACATGTGATCTTAGTCTCTTTTTCCCTCTTCTCTTCTTTATCGGACCCTTGTGTCTTTTCAGCTGTCTCTCTGAACTCCTCTTCCCAGCAGATTTTGCCCAAGTTCTTCTTTTGCGTCCGGCTTTCTTCTTCCTGCCTGATGGGATAAAACACAACCAAGTATCTGGCTAAGTGCTGGCACTGCATTTTACCCTGTATTCCCCTTTTTGTTCCCCCATGGCACACAAAGCACCTCAAGAAAATCTACAGCGTGCTGCAACAGTATGAAACGGCAGAGCTGAAAAAGTGAAATCACTAGGATGTATTTAGAAGCAACCTCCAAGACTCTTCTGGGTAAAGACAGTATGGGGAAAGAAGAAAATGCATGTGGTATACTTCTGCAGCTGCACAGGTGTGGCAGCATGCAGCCGATCTAGTGTTTCGTATGATTCAGGCTTATCTTCTCAAAGCTTTTATTCTTGCAGATGGGAACCACAGAAGGTGTCTGATGCCCTTACCTGTTTTTCTTTTCTGCCTAGTAGGAGCCCTCGGTGCAAGAGGACGCTGGTAGACGGCTGTGTTTATGCCTGCTACAACTGCCTCGATTGTTTCATCCAGAAGAGAGGGCGTGTGGTTCCCTGGCACGTGCTGTGTGGGAAATTAGAAGTTAAATGATACAGGTATCTAAAAGGTCAGCAACAAGTTAGCTATAAAACCACTTGATAAAAAATTCATTTAAGATTCAAATGAGAAGCACTCATGTCACCAAACTGCCAGTTAAGCAATTGTGTCACCTCTCTCACCTATTGACTATCATATTAAGGAGAACATGACCTCACTCTTCAGCCTAATTCTGACTCCTTAAATGAGAGCAATCCCCGAGATTGACATTCCCTCAACGAAAAAGTTCATCCAAGAACTTTCCCAAATCCACCTAACTGACCTCTGGCTCATCACGCAGCAAAGAGCCATGAGCAAAGACTGAAAAGCCAACAAAGTACAGGTCCCCTGGTTTTAAACTCCTCATTCTTTAGGTCAGATTTACCTAATGCTGTGAAACATGTCCAGAGGCAGCTTTTCAAACACACACCTCAGGGAACTCACTGGAATGGCACGTGTGAGTCCCCCTCCAGAGCATCACTTTGTTGCTATAAGCAGGGACTGCTCCTGCAAGGTTCAAATTCCTCTTCTCTGTACTCAGGGGTCAACCACATTTAAACAAACACATTCGAAGCATCTGGATTCTGAATGACCAGCCTCAGAACGCGAACTCAAAGCCTCCTTGCTGGGCAAACACAGCACGGGTTTGTTCCTTCCTTTGGTTGGAAAGACGTTGAGCAGGTTTCTCTCAACAGCTATGTTAAGTTGGCCATGCCTACACCAACCATATTCCTAAAATGTCACAGAATGGTTTGGTTGGAAGGGACCTTTAAAGCTCATCTATAGTCCACCCACCCTGCCATGGGGAGGGACACCTTCCCTGCCCCCTCTCCTTTCTTCAAGCAACCACAATGCAGCAAGAACTGATAAAGTTTCATTTAAGCATAGCAGATGCAAAGATCCCTCTGATGTTACATTATTCACTGTGTTTACTTTCTAACAGAGCACATGCATCGGATTCTTGCACATTTATGAAATGTATGCGTGGCACATACAGTAGAGGAGAATGACTTTAGAGTATCTTGCAGTCATGAAGAAGCTTCAAACTGCAAAATATTTGAGAACAGAATACGCCAACAGAAATATATGCTTGAATTCATCTTAGTACAGAATTATTTTTGCTAGGCTTCTCTGTTAGCGTCACTAATGAATGCTCCCATCTATTTTACCGAGCTATTTTATTAGAATGCCATTGTTTTAAGTGTCATGGGTGCTAAGAAATACTACATAAGGTTCTCTGATTTGGAGGAGAACACGATGGCGTAAGGAAGGCCCTGAACATTAGCCAAAACATATTGACTTTTCTAGAAGGACCTAAAATAGCGTGTCTAGCTAACCACCATTAGTTTAGGCACTTGGAGAACAACAGATGAGATACAAAACAAACTGCCTCCCCAAATACTAAAGCTTTCCAAGGATCTGAAATCAGCACCTCTCTATGCTTTGAGGACAACAGCAGACCGGCACTAAAAGCCATAGATAAGAGATTTCAAAAACTGTCCAAGCAACTTATTCCCATGGTTGACCATCCCCAAGGGAAAAACAATTCTCCTTACGTCAAGTCAGATCCTCCTCTTCCTCTCCAAAGTCGCAGAATTTCACACATTTCTAGCACATTGAACAGCAGCATTAACGAAGAGCCAATTAACATATCAGTAGTCGAATGGCAGTTATTTATAGGCTCTGCTGCCACACTACGTCACCATACGCTCCTGTGCGGTTTAAAGCTTTTTATATTTATGCAAGTAATGGCTAAAGCCAGAGGGCAAAGCAGGCAGGAGATTCCCCAAGTTTGGAAGTTCTCAGTTTGCAACTTATTGTTACATACATAAGGATCACATTCTAACCAACAGAAACATCTAGAAGCATCTCAGCTGCAGTCATCTGCAGTCAGCAGTTCAATGAGCAAAGGACTTGAGGGGCCTTGGGTATCTGGGATACTTTCCTTCATGGATTCTCTGGTACCTGTTGATGTGGTTGAACTCACACTGCCATATCTCTAAGGACACTATCATCTGGAGGTTTTTTTCTTCAATAAGAGGTTGATTTTCACAAATACAGAAACATTAAAGATACTAATTTTTCTCTTCAGTTTGGCTGACAGTGGCCAACAGGTTCTACCGCTATGCGGAAAGGGGTAGAAGAACAAACAAGCAAATATACAAATGTCAAATAAGCATGCCCTGTCTCTGCAGAAAAGCATCTAAAAAACCAGAAGTGGTGCACAAACTGTGCACTAACAGCCACTGAGAATAAAAATACAATTTTGCTCACACCTGAGATGATGAAAATGTGGACTAAGAGATGAAGCTACTGCAGATTTCAAAATAGAGTTTTGGTTATGGGCAAGTTGAGTGCTGCACGTGTTCTACATCTCAATTTAAAAGAACTCCACAGCTACCAACCATTGTGCTACATACAGTCAACACAGACAGCTGAGCTACTGGTGGAGGACGACGGGGGTACATGGACTTACTTCAACTCTGCCACAAGGTTCTTCCAGAGGCTCATCAGCCAATACTCCTCCATACCTGAATTTGTTGCGCTGTTGTTATCCGGTTTCTGTTCACCGTTTCCCTAACTCGTTCGCTCTGCCGAGTTCTGGCTATAACTCTGGTTCGGACTTGAGGGCGTAGCCTACTGGTGGTGGGAGTATCGTCAGCCACAGGGGCAGCAACCTCTTCTTCCTCGCTGACATGATCTGTATCTTGAAAGTAAAGATGCCCAGGTCACTTGTCTTTCTACAGGTGAAAGCATTTCAAGAATTTTGGACAACATATAAAATCAGTCTTCCTTTTCTTAAAGCAATCACCTCCAAAGGCAGGCATCATCCTCTCAAAGGGAAATGAGTGCAGACACCACCACTTCAGACTGTTACACAAAGACAATTTTCTAGGTAACAGAAATTGCTGCTACCTTAGCAATGTGAGGTCAGGATACTAAGAAATTCTTTCCAGCATAATACAATGCAGCTGCACTAAGGTGCTGGGCTTGCTGCAGGAAGGCTAAAGAACACTTGTAAGCAGTAGCTGCACAGGTTGTAACTGCAGATGAAAATCTTAATAAACAAGATCCTCTTATCAGTCAAGAGTTCAGCTTTTTAAATTCAAGAGAGAATGCCTATCAAAACAATTATTTAAAACATAAAACCAGGGGTTAAACGTTTCTTCAAAACGGCATATGCCCCACATCACCTAAGTCAGGAGAAAAATATTTACTTTGACTGGATACCATGAAACCCTTACCTGCAGCAGCACTGACATCCACAGGAGGGGCACAGGCTGGACAGAACCATTCATCTACAGGGACTTCACTCAGAGGTGGATTAAGGCATTCCATGTGATACCTTAAAAAAAAAACCCAATAAAATCAAAGTCAAGACAATGAGCTGCTTTACCAAGGAAAGAGAGCCTTTTACCTCCCATCCACAAGCTACATAAGGCAGACACATTTTCTTAAGTTTGAAACTATGGTAGAAGCAGATGCTTCTACCAATCTCCAGAGAAACAATGCCACCTAATAGTTATATAAGGGTCTTCAATTCTAGGTGGTGTTTTGATCACTTTCGGCTCAAAAAAACACTCAGAAAAGTGTATGTTTTCCCCTCGCTGTGTGGTGTACTGCTTGCCATTTGAACCCAAGCTGCAAGAAATGTGCAGAGCCAAAACTGATGGCGGTGAAGAGAAAGAGAAGCACTGAGGTGCTGGGGAGACAGGCACTCAGGAACAACATCAGTTTCTTGCAAACCAACATAGTATTAAAGTGTTCCTAAGTACCAGTGATATTATTTTGCAGGACTAGATGCAAGTCAGCTGCAATGCCTTGTTACGTTGAATAAACACACGTTGCGTCCCATGTCATGATTAAGGGAAGCGGTGGTAAGCATTTCTGCCTAACTGCACACGCTAGGCTGGGAGAGCACCGGCCAGTCCCTGGCTTCATAGAGCTGCATGCAGGACCACTGCTGACTGCCAAACACCATCCGACCGAGAACCACGCTGGTTCTTATCGAATCTCAAAGGGATAAGGATGCTGGTCCTTATCAAATCTTAAAGGGAAAGAGAAAATGATGCTCCCTTAGGTAGGCTTTTCGAAATGTTCTCCACCCAACAGGCTGAGCAGCTAGACTGAAAGTCTCGCCAACCACTCACAGAGAAGTTACCCAGAGAAATCTTTCAACATTACCCGACTTGGGTCCTGTCATTTGTTAAATTCTATTTGACACGTGTTAGTAGCACAGAAATTAGCAGGTGCTACGTTCCTTTCAGCTTTTCTTACCCTGCATCACAGCCATCACACAGCAGCAGGCGATCCTCGCGGTCACTTCTGCCACACACCTCACAGAAGGTTGGATCATCCTCTTCATTGCTACCCTGAGTTTTTGTCTGAATAATAATCTAAATAAAAAGAGGGATTCACATTTTATGCAGAACGTGGGACTTTTTAAAATCTATTGTCACGTTAACAATACCTGCAGCAAAATCTAAAAGTGAATGAACCAAAATGGCTGATACATACCAGAACCTTTGTTTAGTTCACTCAACACATCTAGGACATGATGAAATGCTTGAAAACATCTACTGAACTTGTCTACTGTCAGACACCAACAACTATAGAAAACTGCATTGTAAGAACACGCAAAATCAAAATTCCCAAATAAGATCAAAAGTAGTCAAACAAGCAAAAAACTCACTCAAAAACAAGACAAGAGAGCAAGCTTCAAGTTTTTCCCCCCTAAGCGTATGATTTAAATGTTAATTCACACTCCCGTTAAAATACAAACACAATAATAAACCATTAGTTTACGAAAGCAGAGCATCAAGCTCCTAAATGTCCCCTGAAAACCAACGTGTCTCTGATATTAGTAAAGAGCAAAGACAGCTCTTCAATACTCTTGTGTGAGAGCACTAGCACACTCAGCCTGTGCCTTTAAGACCTCTACTATTGCCTTGTCTCCCTCTCCCCTTAAAAACCCAACCCCTGCACAGTATAGCTGGTAGCAAGACATAAAGATACGACGTATAACCTGGATTATTCCCATTCACAACAGCGCTTGCAGTACGCAGGACACTTTCCCCATGGTGACAGGCTTATCAATGCAGAACAGCTTAGAGTCAAATGTCCATTATGCAAAAGAGGCAGCTATAAAAAACACCCTTTTTGCTATCGGAAACGATGCCACGCTTCAATCCACACACAATACTGCAGGAAACGTGGTTACGGAGGAAAAGAAATTCTAAAGGTTCCTTAAAAGGCAATCGCAAAATAGGAAAGAAATAATTCATCCAGATCCCAAGTATCAGATAAACGTGCTGGAAGTGTAAACCTCTGAATAGCTATTTCGTGGCCACTGGCCTTGTTGTTTGCTACAGTAAAACATTTACCTGTTCCATGATGCGACCACCATAACGTGTCCAAATGTTAATGGCCGTAAAGAGGATTCGATCCACTGGACAGGAGTTTGCATTCTAGAAAGAAAAAAAATATTCCCCATACAGTTAATAAGCACATCTCTTGATTCAATTTTAAAAAAGAAAATCTTCAGTCATTAATGCAGTAAGCATTAAATTAATGTGGTAGTCATTCTAACAGCTATAGGTCTTTAAATATATAAAGCACTTATATTTTAAGTGCTGACTTACCTGGTTTACAAACAACCTACTGCATCAGAGAAAAACTGCATCTTTAGAAAAGCATTTATTACGCTGAAGTCATTTAATTATTATTCAATTGCCAAAGCAATATCAAAGTTCTTCCAAACACTGCCTTGAAACAGTGATCATGTTTTAGGGCATTTACTTTCTTTTGGACAAATGAGCAACTGGAAACGGCTTACAAATATATTCAGTAAGAGTGATTTTTTTAAAAAATTATTTATTTGATTGCCACTGGTACTGCTGCACGCACAGTAAGTTTTGTTGCAATTCTCACCCTGGATTATGGTTATGGGAACTACACAGTTAGGTGGCAAGGAACTCTGATTAAAAACTGAATTCAGAGAAAACTGCCGATTTTAGCAGTCAGTAAACTTTTCCGTGTTTAAATGTTCACTGCTGCAACAGACCCTCATCTAATGGCCACAACACAGAATTCAACAAGAGATAGATATACAGAGAAATATACCCCCACACAGAGAGAAAACCAGTATTACTGGTGTCTTGAGTAAAAGAATTTTAGATGCCTAGAAACACTTGCTTGTGACACTACAACTTTCAGAAAACAGAACAGATCAGGTTGGCTACAAGCAAAACAGATCCACATTTCACAAACACGAATCCTGCCAAATACAGCAGTAACACAAGTCCGTGGTTAAAAAGCTTAAGAAAGCAAATATAATATTACAGTGTTTTGTTCTCATTACAGCAGAACAGCGCGATAAGAGGGAAGAGAGCAGAGCTCACCAGAAGGCCACAGGCCATCAGGGACAAACCAGCTCACCTTAGACCACTCCACGATGCAGTCCAAGCAGAAGTAATGGGAACAGTTCTCAGGAGTCCCCACAATCTGACCTCGAAACGTGTTGAGGCAAATGGGACAGCTTTCACCTTCCTCATCAGAGGAAGAGCTCAGCCCGTTTATAAGTGACTCGAATTTCAGAGAAGTGGTCATTTTCCCCACAGCGGCCCCAATTTCTTCATCCTCTTCTACATCATGGTCTTCACAACCTTAAAAAGCAAGAGATGAAAAACAACTCGTGTGCTGCAGGGCTTCAGCAGCAAGGGCAGAGGGGGCGGGCAGGATGGGGTACCAGTTCACAGAAAATTCCAAGTAACATTTTACAGGGCTGCAAGGGCGAAGTACAGCCTCCCCAGTTCGAGGCGATAATTTCTGCTGTTTTCTTTTTTCCTAAATCCCTTCACTAAAAAGCAATGGATTACTCTGGCAAAAAATAAAGCCTGATAACGTCACTAGTCTTGCAAGAGATTAAAAGGACAGACAGCAGAAAAACAACAGATTATCAAAACAACAAAAGAGTAGGATGTGTCAGGCTACCACTGAACACCGAAGTTAAAAAATAAAGTTATAATAAAGTTATCGTGTATCCAACTTTATTTTTTTTAGACACTTCAGAGGACAAGAAGCAGCAATACGCTCACCTGCAAAAGAGCAGATTAAAAATTTCACCAGTAAATCATGATTTTGAGAGTCAAGAGGTCTGGGTGTCTAGCTGCAGATTACTTGAAGAAGCTTGGTTTTGGGTAAAATTAATTTTCAATGCTCAGACCACATTGTTGAAAGGTGATTTTATTTTTAATACAAAATACAGAGATACGTGTGAGCCCTTCCCTGAAACCTGTGAATTAAGTTAACACTTTCAAGAAGCAGTGAAATGTTACCTAAAAAACATTCTCACTTTTTGATTTTTTTTTTTATTTGTTTGGGTTTTTTTGTTTGTTGGTTTGGGGGGTGGGGGGGTGGTGGCAGCTGTTGTTATTTTGCTGACACTTTTCTAATAATGAAAATGGGGCCCCTTGTCTTTTATCTTTTCTATGGCAGTCTCCTGTCTGGACATAGCAAAGAATACTCTAAATGATGGATTAGTAAAGCTTTTTGGCACCTGGTGTAAATTCTTTAGTCTGTGTTCAAATCAGTCTAACTAGTAACTTGGAAAACTGCTCTTGCCTTCCCAACAAGCTCTGATGTAATAAAACCCCCTCTATTTTTGTCTATCCAAATAATAATTTCAGCGCAGCAGTTTCAGCAGTACATGGACCTACACAGCATGTTTTCAGTAAAATTAACAGATCCAAGTAACATCCACATTCCTTTTTCAAAGGAAAATTAGCTGAGCCTTCTTCCCTTCTCCCTAGGCTTAACAGCAATAATAATTTATTTCCAAAACTCCCCATCACAACATTTACTTTAGAGCCCCGTGCCAAAGCAAACCAAACAGTGTGCTTTTCTAAGTGAAAAAAAATAGCACGAGCCATTGCTGCAGTTTTGACTTTTTTCTACTCATGCTGGGGCAAAGTTCACTCCTACTGACTGTAACAATACCCCTTTGGCTAGTAGACAGCCTTCAAACACACAAATGCTTTAAAAATTTAGAAACTGGGGAATATTACTCATTTGTTTATTACTGTAGGATCTGGGCATCAACCTGACACAGCAGCATCTGTGGATTTACACTTCATGGTTAATTTCTGCAGGAAAAACTTTCATTCCACTCTTCCTCCAGCTATTAAAAAAATGCCTCTTAACGCACATTAACAGACCCACCTTCTAATTCTTCATCTTCACTTTCTTCCTTGACCTCCTCACCTCCCTCTTCCTCAGTGTCATCTTCTTCCTCACTTCCGTTATCATCTTCTGAATCATCACTATTTCCACCACTGCTTTCTGGAAAAAGGGAAAGGAAATAACTATTTGATGCAGACAGACAGGCAGAACAGTGAAGGATGCACCAGAACTCCTGCTCGGGATGTTCTACATGGAGCAAAACCCTAGATTTCCTCAGTGGTATCACAGCTGCCTGTTCTGCGAAACTCAAGGTAGGCACATCAGCTGTTTGATGCAAAGAATTTAGGAAGCAAATAAAAAAATTTCTCAGGGAAAAAGAAATAAAAGGTCACAAATATATATTTACTTCTCTTTGGAGGTTAAACCAATAGGTTCTCCAACCTAGAATCAGAAACGTGCACATGCAGAGAGGCTGTGTTTACCTGTATCGCTGAGAAGCACGAGACCATGTCTTTTGCCCTTGGTTAGGGAAGCATTCTTGTTTATCAGTTCATCCTGGCTGTCATCATCATCATCCATGGCAGGACATTGGAAATCCGCTCCCTGCAAGAAGGCAAGACGTCTGTGAGGCAGTGCACCACCTAGACAAGCAGAGCAGGCATCAGCCTGGCAAAGAGCATCCAGCGCATCTGCAGAGCCGTGAACAGCAGAAGGGACATGGCTCTCCAGCAAAGGCTCCTCACACCGTTGAGTAGTTTTCCCAGTTTCAAGTCGGAGGCAGCTACAGGTAAGCAGTTACCATTACATGACATTTCACATCCCTAACCAGCTGCTTGCGACACTCAGTTTAGGTGAAAGATTCAGCTTTATCTTGGGCTCCTGAACAACAGAAAAAGGTATAACCAGAATTCCCCACTGAAAATAGGAATAGAAAACCCACAAACACCAAAACACCATCCTGTGGGCCAGCGATAAAATGCAAAACTGAAAGGGCCCAGATGCCCTTTGGACAAGGCCTAACAAGCCGACAATATGCGTTTCAAATCAAAATACTGCATCTTGCTCAATTGCAAAGTAACAAGAAGAAAGATTACATTTTTAAGGTCTTTTTAAAAAAAGGCCTTTTCACAGCTCTGTCATGAAATAGAGGTTTCAGACCTCATAACCATTATTCCTCAGAAAGGAGGAGACTTGATTCAGTGCGTATTAATGCAATCACATTAATTGCTGTGCATTAGCACAGACTGGCAATAAAACTGACAGATACTGAGAGGTATCTCACGATCCAAATTCATAGTGACAATGAAACCAGAACTTTTAATACATAATGCTACAAAGCATTAAGAAAAACAGATCCCTGCAAGCTTCTCTAAGCAATTCATGGAAAAATATAATTAATTGACACTTAGAAAGCGAGATATCATAACTCAAAAATAATAATAAAAAAAGATTCTTCTACAAATGTGGCAAAGAAGTTTCGATCGGGTGCTCTTCTCCCACTCCCCCTGCTCCACATTACATACCTTGCATATTAAAAGAATTTTTGGAACAAAACACGATGTTTTATTCAAGTGCTCTTGATCCGTATCTTTACTTGCACACTCCCTTTTTGAGCCACGTAGCACAGCTCTGCACTTAAGAGCCTTAAAAATGTAGGCTTTGATAAACCAGACTAAACTGCAAATGGAATCTTTGGTGCTCAGAGGGGGGAAAAAAAAAAAAAAAAAAAAGAGAGAGAAAAAAGATCGAGCTTCAACACAACCAAGTTCTCAGTAAAGATTTCTCCTAACGTTGGCAAGAATATTTCCCAAATAAAGGTTTAAACTTGTAGCTAAATTTGTGGCTATAAACAGCAGCGTGTTTCAAAACAATTTATGTTGGCCGAAAACACGCAGACTCATCAAAAGCCAGTCACTCCATGATGTAACTGAAGAAAAAAAAAAAAAAAAAAGGGAAGAAACACTAAGAATTCTTTAAGTTTCAGCAGTGCGTACGTATGAATTATTCAAACTGAAACTCAATTATATAATAGCCTCGCAAAAGCTAAGTTAGCCACAGCAATGCAAAATTCAAGGCGAGGATGCGTAGAAGGGCAGAGACTGGCAGCACCAGTCCTGCAGCAGGGCAGTGGCTGGTGTATTTATTATGTACGTAGCAGGAATTTACACAGTGTATTTAGATTTTCTGCAGAGCCTGTATCACTCCTCCATCGGCAGGCTGGGGGAACACTGGCACTGCCAGGCTGCTGAGGGTGACAGAGGCCAACCAAAGCCACCGCAGGGGCAAAACAGTGGACAAGCCCCCACTTTGTCAGCGGTGACCTTCGTTCCCCTGCTCCCTAGTTCTCCTTAAAGCAAACAATAAGCACAGCGAGGAGAGGATCTTTTTATTTTTAAAAGTGATTCCCCACAAACCACAGTTCTGACCAACACACACTTCACTCCGTTTCTTCACTGCTGTGGAATAAAACAACTACCCATGTTATCTGCGCCCTGCTACCCCACGGAAAGATATCCTTTCAGCATGCAGGCAAACAAATCAGCACTTGTGACTTGACAATCTAAACTGACATATTTATGCTGCAAATGCAAGCTTGTACTTTGCTCGGAGGCAAAACTCGGAGTTAAGGAATATCTGGTACTGCAGCAAACAATCAAGTCTTCAAATCCTGTCAAGTTAAAAAAAAAAAAGTCTGTTTTGTGGCTAGCTGGGAATAGACAAGGAGACAGCAAGCAAGATGAAGTGAATTTGAGATTTTAAGCACATCACAAATCTTACTTTACAAATGACAAACTGGGCAGCTGCTCTTCAGGAAAAAAAAAAAAAAAAAAAGAGGAAAGCAAAATCAACTGCACACCTAATATGGGAGCTTGTTCTATTTTTTTTGTTTAAGAACAATAAGCAACATTTCCAAGTTTGGGTGTCTTTTTTTTTCTTAGAGGAGACATTACAAATACATTACCACTGTGAAACACAAACACACCCATGTTTGTGTGAAACACTCAAGGGAAGTCCAGATTTCATTCCAGCACTCACCACATCAGAATTTTTCTAACCCCCTCCCCAAGCTGGAGCTGGCAGATATAAAATAGATAGGAAGCATTTTTATTATTATTATTATTATCATGTAAACCCAGAAGTCTGGTTAAGAAGGAGATTGTAGTCATTCCTCTGAGGCAAACCTTAACTACACACTTCTGTAACATGAAAGCAGACTGCTAAAAAGCACCAGTTATGCCTGAAGGCCACGGGACTGAGACAACTACAGCTGCTTTCAGTTCTGGGGGTGCCAAGGACCTGCCCCCACCGCTGTACCTGACCCCTTGCTGCTGGCTCACTCGGAACACCCCACGGTGTACGGCACTCCACGTACAGCCCTCTCTCATCCACTGGTCCCCTCTCTCCTGCATCCCACTGAAGACACTATTCAGGATGCGTTCCCAGCTGGCAGCTCACGAACAGAGGCAGGGTGACCTGGCCGGAGATCCCTGTCCGTGCCTTTGGACCCAGTACCACTAAGGTGAGGCATCACCGCGTACAGCCAAACCCATCTCCACTCCCGGGGAGGGCCAGCACTTGCTTCGCAGTCTGTGCCCAGCACATCCAGCACCTGAATGACAGGCTGCACACTAGGTCTGCTAAAGGCAGCCAGCCACTGCATCCTTGCTTAACATCCCCATTTTCAAACTCTTATTCAGAAGAACCTCATCTTTTAATGCAGCATTAAACCGCCAAAACAAGTGTGTGACAGGTGTTTGAGCACTTTACATGTAGCAGCACTTCTCCCCAGCCCCAGGTTCCCTTCACAAAGGCACAACCTCGCTACGGCCAAGTCAGGTTTGCACCGAGCACTGCACGCCTTCTGCTGCGGTATAAATTGTAAGCCTGGGCTTTGCTATTAAGACAGATTACATTTTTACATCGAGCTGCCTTCAGTCACTTTAACTCTACAATCAAGTAAGAATGACAAATACTTTCTTCACGCCGTACTAGCAATAGGATTTTCTGTTTGCTTTTACAGAGAAGATTAAGCGTTTCCTCCAGAACTAGGGCTCATCAAACAAGCACTTCAGTAAGCATTTAGGTTTTTGAACTAAAATCCTTATGCATCACCACAAATCAGTATTTCAGCGTACTCCGAGTATGTTCCAGCTAGAAGGCAAGTGCAGGTTTCTAACTACCAGAGGAGCCACGGTCTGCAAGACACACTCAAACTCCATCTCAGTCTGACACGAAGCCGACAGAGCTGCCTACAACAGCGAGCGACTCTCCCAGTCTGGATTCTCCCAGTCCCAGAACAATTTCCTCCATCACCAGTTTCCTACAGTAGTTTCTAGTTTTTAGAAACAGAAGAGCTACCAGACAAGGCACCGACTTCAATCTGCTCGGGTAACATTCAGGATTATACACAGGCAAAGAAAACAAGTCAGATGGACTTTCTCACAGGGTGGTTTTGAATACTGATCTAATTTCATGGGCAATTATTGAGCAGTCATGTTCCACAGAGCGCTTACAACTAAATTTAAGTCTACTAAATATTCAAACACATGAGCTTTCAGTTCTCTTTGGCACATCTGCGTTATTTGTTGGTCTGTTGTTTTTTCGGTTTTAGGGTTTTTTTGTTGGGGGGGTGGGGGTAGTGTGTGTTTGTTTGTTGGTGGTGGGGTTTTTTTCCAAATTGACCAAACAACTCCATTCCCTCTGGAAAACCAGCATCACACATCAGAAAGCATTCAGCTTTCTTTCCAATTTCATATGCTACATTGAAAGAAAAGAAAGTAAGAGCTGAAAAATCATGGTTGTATCCACTTGGAAATCATGTGGATATGATGTGTGGTGTCTGCCATCACGACATTCCAAAGGTAAATAAGAGGAACTAGGCAAGGAAAGTATTCAGATTAGTGAGAGACTCCTACAGCCCAGAGCCACACAGTGCCAATCTAGCACACATAGGGAGCTTTATAAAAGTCTTCTAAATCTAAATTTAGAACCAACTTTCCCCTGCTTTAAGTTACAAGAAGATTAACTCTTAAATACCAGCATCAGAACTGCCCATGCAAAAGTTTAAACAATGGAAGCGTCTAAGAACCTCACAGATAAGGCACCAAAACTTAATCCCAGGGTAGGTGAGGAAGCGCTTATCTTTTCCCCCATCCTGGCCCTGCCCTAAATTTAGCCACCCTAAATTCCAGGACCAAAACCGTCCACCAAAGCTTCCCCAGGAGCTGACAGTGCACTCTTCAGGGAGTTTGTAATGCAGACAAAGCAATGCACGGGCTTTGCAAAGGCACTTTTGAAGTGCAGCATCCCACCCAGAGGAGCAGCCGGGCGTTTCGTACCTCTGCATTCAAAGCAGCAGCCAAGCTCTATGCAATTCCCAGCCTCCAACTCCCTGAAGACACTGGCTCCGTTTCCAGCTGTGAACCTCCAACTCTCTCATGCTGCGCATCCTCCTCTTTAACAGGTTTCTTTTCTTAGGAAGAACCACCCTTACTGGCAAGATCCCTTTCAGCATCAGCTTTTCACATCTTTCACATTTTTAACTTCAGCTTTCCTCGCTGTTTATGGGCATGGCTGGGGAGTGGGGAGGAGGAAATTCCAAACAAAACCACCCCAAACACCTCCTGCACTTTTATGACTTTTATGTGCATCACCATAACAAAAGGTACCAAGACCTAATGACCTTCAAGAAAGGAAATAACACAGCAAACACCTCAGCAACGCATCCATGCCACAACCAGCTGGAAAACCAGTAACTAAAACTACAAAAAACTCAAAAACCTCACCCACCCCACTGGTGCCGAACACGGGGCGCAGAATGCAGGCCACCAGCCGCAGTTTAAAAGCCTGACAGTGAGCACAGCCACCTCAGGGCAAAGTTTTTAACGTTTTTACAAGCTAAACAAAAAAAAAAGCTGGCAGGAAGGCCTCGTTCCTCGTTCAGGCTGTTAGCCTGAAGCCCCATCGCTGCTCTCCAGACGGGAGCCCCACCGGCCTCCCAGCAGGAGGCAGGAACGGCTTCCCCAAGCGCCCCCAGGCCCGCACCGCCGCGGGGAGGGGGCCGGGGGCGCCACAAGCATTTGGGGTGTATTGACTAAACCGTCTCCGCAGCAGCCGCGGAGCCGCCGGCCGCCCCCCACCCGCCCCAGGCCCCGCGGAGCGCTGCCCCAGGCGGCCCGGCGCTGAGGCCCCCGCCGCTCCGCCCTTCTTGCTGACTGCCGGCCGGCAGGTGAGACATCGTAAATAAGGAGACTGCTAAGAATAAAGTTAAATAAACATAAACAATACCGAGAGCGGCAGAGAAGCTTCCTTCCAGAGGTACTCCGGGCCGGTGGCAACGTCCCGGGCTCTGCTGGTCCCGGACCCCGGCACCCTCCGCCCAAGCCGGCCCCAGCGACCGACGCCGGCAGCCGCCTCGTCCCGGCGCACTCACGGGAAGGGGCCCAACGGCTCACATCACCGGGCCGGCGCAACGCCTTCCGCGGCCGGAAGCCCCCTCGCTCCGGAAGTGCTACGAGAAAACTTCCGGGTCACAGCGGCGCCGGCAGAGGCGCCCGCGGGGCTGAACCACTGGGCGGGAGCGAGGCGCTGGGCTGAACCATTGGGGACGGGGCGGGGGGAGGGCGGCGGCCCCGGGGCCGTCCCGCAGCGCGGCTCGGGCGGGCGGGCGGTACTCCCAGAGGGCGACGCTCGTTAATTGCCGCCCGCCGGGGGGAGCCCAGGGGAACGCTCCCGCCGCACGGCAGCGCGGGCACGGCGTGGGAGGGCCGGCTCCGGCTTCGCCCCGCCTGGACCGGGCGCCAGCCCCAGCGCCCGCCCGCCGGCTGGCAGTCCCCGTCTGCCGCTCCGCCGGTTCCCGGGCACCGGCCGCTCCCGCGGGGCCGGGGGGCACAGCGGGGCCTCTCCCGGGAAACGCCGGAGCTGGGCAGGCCTGGCGCCCGCCCCGCTGCTGCCGGCCCCTGGCGGCCCTGGGGCTGCGCCCGCCGGCCTGCGGGGCCCGGGGGGGCCCTGAGGGGGCCGAGGGGCCGCGGCCTCGCCACGCCTCCTCTGGAGACAGTTTGGGGTCTGTTTGGGGAGAGGATCTGCTTAAAAAGATGAGATCCGTTTGGAAAGGCAGGATCCGTTTGGAAAGATGAGATCTGTTTTGAAAAGACAGAATCCATTTATAAAGATGAGACCTATTTGAAAAGAGGAGATCTGTTTGAAAATATGAGATCTGTTTGGAAAAGAGATCTGTTTGGAAAGACAGGATCTGTTGATGAGATCTGTTTGAAAAGAGGAAATCCATTTGAAAAGACAGGATCTGTTTGGAAAGAGATGTTTTGAAAAGACAAGATCTGCTTGAAAAGATAAGATCTATTTGAAAAGATGAGATCTGTTTTGGAAAGACAATCTGTTTGAAAAGACAGGATCTGTTTTGAAAAGACAGGATCTGCTTGGAAAGATGGTCTGTTTGGAGAGGCGAGATCTGTTTGAAAAGACGGGATCTGCTTGGAAAGACAGGGTCTGTTTGGAGAGGCGAGATCTGCTTTGAAAAGACGGGATCTGCTTAGGAAAGACAGGGTCTGTTTGGAGAGGCGAGATCTGCTTTGAAAAGACGGGATCTGCTTAGGAAAGACAGGGTCTGTTTGGAGAGGCGAGATCTGCTTTGAAAAGACGGGATCTGCTTAGGAAAGACAGGGTCTGTTTGGAGAGGCGAGATCTGCTTTGAAAAGACGGGATCTGCTTAGGAAAGACAGGGTCTGTTTGGAGAGGCGAGATCTGCTTTGAAAAGACGGGATCTGCTTAGGAAAGACAGGGTCTGTTTGGAGAGGCGAGATCTGCTTTGAAAAGACGGGATCTGCTTAGGAAAGACAGGGTCTGTTTGGAGAGGCGAGATCTGCTTTGAAAAGACGGGATCTGCTTAGGAAAGACAGGGTCTGTTTGGAGAGGCGAGATCTGCTTTGAAAAGACGGGATCTGCTTAGGAAAGACAGGGTCTGTTTGGAGAGGCGAGATCTGCTTTGAAAAGACGGGATCTGCTTAGGAAAGACAGGGTCTGTTTGGAGAGGCGAGATCTGCTTTGAAAAGACGGGATCTGCTTAGGAAAGACAGGGTCTGTTTGGAGAGGCGAGATCTGCTTTGAAAAGACGGGATCTGCTTAGGAAAGACAGGGTCTGTTTGGAGAGGCGAGATCTGCTTTGAAAAGACGGGATCTGCTTAGGAAAGACAGGGTCTGTTTGGAGAGGCGAGATCTGCTTTGAAAAGACGGGATCTGCTTAGGAAAGACAGGGTCTGTTTGGAGAGGCGAGATCTGCTTTGAAAAGACGGGATCTGCTTAGGAAAGACAGGGTCTGTTTGGAGAGGCGAGATCTGCTTTGAAAAGACGGGATCTGCTTAGGAAAGACAGGGTCTGTTTGGAGAGGCGAGATCTGCTTTGAAAAGACGGGATCTGCTTAGGAAAGACAGGGTCTGTTTGGAGAGGCGAGATCTGCTTTGAAAAGACGGGATCTGCTTAGGAAAGACAGGGTCTGTTTGGAGAGGCGAGATCTGCTTTGAAAAGACGGGATCTGCTTAGGAAAGACAGGGTCTGTTTGGAGAGGCGAGATCTGCTTTGAAAAGACGGGATCTGCTTAGGAAAGACAGGGTCTGTTTGGAGAGGCGAGATCTGCTTTGAAAAGACGGGATCTGCTTAGGAAAGACAGGGTCTGTTTGGAGAGGCGAGATCTGCTTTGAAAAGACGGGATCTGCTTAGGAAAGACAGGGTCTGTTTGGAGAGGCGAGATCTGCTTTGAAAAGACGGGATCTGCTTAGGAAAGACAGGGTCTGTTTGGAGAGGCGAGATCTGCTTTGAAAAGACGGGATCTGCTTAGGAAAGACAGGGTCTGTTTGGAGAGGCGAGATCTGCTTTGAAAAGACGGGATCTGCTTAGGAAAGACAGGGTCTGTTTGGAGAGGCGAGATCTGCTTTGAAAAGACGGGATCTGCTTAGGAAAGACAGGGTCTGTTTGGAGAGGCGAGATCTGCTTTGAAAAGACGGGATCTGCTTAGGAAAGACAGGGTCTGTTTGGAGAGGCGAGATCTGCTTTGAAAAGACGGGATCTGCTTAGGAAAGACGGTCTGTTTGGAGAGGCGAGATCTGCTTTGAAAAGACGGGATCTGCTTAGGAAAGACAGGGTCTGTTTGGAGAGGCGAGATCTGCTTTGAAAAGACGGGATCTGCTTAGGAAAGACAGGGTCTGTTTGGAGAGGCGAGATCTGCTTTGAAAAGACGGGATCTGCTTAGGAAAGACAGGGTCTGTTTGGAGAGGCGAGATCTGCTTTGAAAAGACGGGATCTGCTTAGGAAAGACAGGGTCTGTTTGGAGAGGCGAGATCTGCTTTGAAAAGACGGGATCTGCTTAGGAAAGACAGGGTCTGTTTGGAGAGGCGAGATCTGCTTTGAAAAGACGGGATCTGCTTAGGAAAGACAGGGTCTGTTTGGAGAGGCGAGATCTGCTTTGAAAAGACGGGATCTGCTTAGGAAAGACAGGGTCTGTTTGGAGAGGCGAGATCTGCTTTGAAAAGACGGGATCTGCTTAGGAAAGACAGGGTCTGTTTGGAGAGGCGAGATCTGCTTTGAAAAGACGGGATCTGCTTAGGAAAGACAGGGTCTGTTTGGAGAGGCGAGATCTGCTTTGAAAAGACGGGATCTGCTTAGGAAAGACAGGGTCTGTTTGGAGAGGCGAGATCTGCTTTGAAAAGACGGGATCTGCTTAGGAAAGACAGGGTCTGTTTGGAGAGGCGAGATCTGCTTTGAAAAGACGGGATCTGCTTAGGAAAGACAGGGTCTGTTTGGAGAGGCGAGATCTGCTTTGAAAAGACGGGATCTGCTTAGGAAAGACAGGGTCTGTTTGGAGAGGCGAGATCTGCTTTGAAAAGACGGGATCTGCTTAGGAAAGACAGGGTCTGTTTGGAGAGGCGAGATCTGCTTTGAAAAGACGGGATCTGCTTAGGAAAGACAGGGTCTGTTTGGAGAGGCGAGATCTGCTTTGAAAAGACGGGATCTGCTTAGGAAAGACGGTCTGTTTGGAGAGGCGAGATCTGCTTTGAAAAGACGGGATCTGCTTAGGAAAGACAGGGTCTGTTTGGAGAGGCGAGATCTGCTTTGAAAAGACGGGATCTGCTTAGGAAAGACAGGGTCTGTTTGGAGAGGCGAGATCTGCTTTGAAAAGACGGGATCTGCTTAGGAAAGACAGGGTCTGTTTGGAGAGGCGAGATCTGCTTTGAAAAGACGGGATCTGCTTAGGAAAGACAGGGTCTGTTTGGAGAGGCGAGATCTGCTTTGAAAAGACGGGATCTGCTTAGGAAAGACAGGGTCTGTTTGGAGAGGCGAGATCTGCTTTGAAAAGACGGGATCTGCTTAGGAAAGACAGGGTCTGTTTGGAGAGGCGAGATCTGCTTTGAAAAGACGGGATCTGCTTAGGAAAGACAGGGTCTGTTTGGAGAGGCGAGATCTGCTTTGAAAAGACGGGATCTGCTTAGGAAAGACAGGGTCTGTTTGGAGAGGCGAGATCTGCTTTGAAAAGACGGGATCTGCTTAGGAAAGACAGGGTCTGTTTGGAGAGGCGAGATCTGCTTTGAAAAGACGGGATCTGCTTAGGAAAGACAGGGTCTGTTTGGAGAGGCGAGATCTGCTTTGAAAAGACGGGATCTGCTTAGGAAAGACAGGGTCTGTTTGGAGAGGCGAGATCTGCTTTGAAAAGACGGGATCTGCTTAGGAAAGACAGGGTCTGTTTGGAGAGGCGAGATCTGCTTTGAAAAGACGGGATCTGCTTAGGAAAGACAGGGTCTGTTTGGAGAGGCGAGATCTGCTTTGAAAAGACGGGATCTGCTTAGGAAAGACAGGGTCTGTTTGGAGAGGCGAGATCTGCTTTGAAAAGACGGGATCTGCTTAGGAAAGACAGGGTCTGTTTGGAGAGGCGAGATCTGCTTTGAAAAGACGGGATCTGCTTAGGAAAGACAGGGTCTGTTTGGAGAGGCGAGATCTGCTTTGAAAAGACGGGATCTGCTTAGGAAAGACAGGGTCTGTTTGGAGAGGCGAGATCTGCTTTGAAAAGACGGGATCTGCTTAGGAAAGACAGGGTCTGTTTGGAGAGGCGAGATCTGCTTTGAAAAGACGGGATCTGCTTAGGAAAGACAGGGTCTGTTTGGAAAGAGGGGGTCTGCTGTTCATTTTTAGTTGCAGGTTAATTGATAGGCAGTCACCGGCCGCGGGGCTGGGGGCACGTCCCCCCGCCGGCACAGCCCCCGCTGCATGAGGAGGCCGGGGGGCAGCCCCTGGCACCCCGCTCTCCTGGCTCTCCCGGCTCTGGCAGCGCCAGGCCTGGAGCTGGCTGGGAACAAAGGGAAGAGCTGTGGGGCTGGGGTGAGCGGGGGCTCTCCCCGGGGCAGCACCGGCCGTGTCAGCAGGACATTTCATCCTGGAGATTAAGGGCTGAGCCACGGGCTGGGTGGGAGCTGGCGGGGGAGCGGGGGCTGAGGGCAGACAGCACCCACCAGCGCTGCAGCCAAGCCCCCGGCCCGGCGCATCTCCAGGGCGATGGCAGAGCATCCCCTGAGCCAAGGCAAGGGGCTCAGCCTTCATTTAAAGACACCAAAGATGGAACCCCCGGAGCCCGTCAGCCCCCGTGCTGGGGCTGTGCCCACCGCTGCCCAGCTGGCCGCCCTCCAGCCCCGCTCCGCGCTGGCCGGTTTAATGCGGTGCCCAGGGAGGTCCCAGCAACGTGCAGGGCTCGGCTGTGCAGGCAGCCAGCTGTGCAAGCACCGCTCCCAAACACACTGCTTCCCTGTGCACTTACAGGCAGGAGAAGAAGGATTTTATTTATTTACCTGTTTTCTAAATAAAGCTCAAAATGTAAGGCACCGCCTGGAAGAAGAGAGAAGGGACTTGGCGGAGCACAGCAGCCAACGGCACGCGTGCCCTGTGCCCCGTGCAGCAGCCCGGCAGAAGCAGCAGGGCCGGCCCGGAGGTGTCAGGGCAGTACCCGGCCATGTTACTTTGCACCAAATACCTATTTTGAAGCAAAGCGAGTATTTTCCATGGCTGTGCCTTGCTCTTTGTGTTGCTCAACCTGGAGGGCGCAGGGGCCAGTGTGCACTGCAGCCGACTGCTCCAATCTGAGTGCGAGCCCTGTGCTGGGGAAGATGTAAAATACGTGACTTTTTCCCTACGGCTGCTGGGTGAAAACAAAAAACCACACACAGCACACACACAAACGACAACAGAGGCTGTCTTTGTGCAGGCTGTCACACAGAACAGGGGCTGTCCCCCCCTCCCCCCTAGCAGTGGGAGAGCAGAGCCATAGATAGGCGCTCCAGCAAAACACGTAGGGAAATCCTTTCGGTGGGGAATTGCCACCAGCTCTCACGCAGCCCACGCTGGGTTTTGCTTCTAAGTCTTGCGCCACACCTTGCAGGAAGAGCACCAGATTGCAACACACCCGTCGGAGCCATGACAGCTGGTGCCAAGGAGGTTTCCACAAGGGATGCAGAGCTTGTGTCTTGCTAGATGGCATGCATTGTCAGTTCTGCAGGGATGCGGTGTCTGGCTGCTCTGGTCCATGGCCACATTCACACCCAAAATGTTTTTTCCTGAACATCAGCAGTACAGATGAAGCGGGGCTCCCACCAAACGTGCCAGCTCCCCTGGTGCACCCTGGTTTCTGGTCTGTTTGTGGAAGGTGCGTGGCTTCGGGCAGATGGGATGCCTGACTCTGTGTGTCCCCAAACAAGGCTCTTCCCCTCCCCACGGGACAGCCCCGTGCCCACCCACAGAGCACCGTCTTTGGTGCTTGGCAAATCCTCCTTCAGGCACCCTAAAATTTTCAGCTTTTCAACCACTCGCTTGGCTGCCGGCTTGTAGTTAGATGGACATCAGCGAGCCAGTATGTTACCCTGAGAACATCCAGGAGGCCCTCAGCTGCCTGTTTGTGGAGGGAAGAGGTGTTACTGGAAGAAGACCCAGGCCCTCACCCTGCCCAGAAGCCAGCACCGCTGCCCTGGGGCACAGCTGGGGCCTTCCAGGCTGAGGGACCCCTTTGGTGTGAGGGTCCCATTTTGGCATGAGGGATCCCCTTTAGCGTAAGGGGACCTCCCCTCAGTGTGAGGGACCCCCTTTGGTGTCAGGGGACCCCTTTCTCTGGGAGGGACCCCCTTTAGCGTGAGGGGACCCCCTTCGGTGTGAGGGACCCCATTTGGTTTGAGGGGACCCCCTTCGCTGTGAGGGACCCCCTTTAGTGTGAGGGACCCTGTTTAGCATGAGGGGACCCCATTCGTTGTAAGGGACCCCCTTTAGTGTGAGGGGATCTCTTCACCGTGAGGACCCACCTGCGATGGCCGAAGGCACTGTGAGGGGCACAGGGCTTTTCCACACGGCCAGCCCGGCGGGAACAACGATAACCGCCTCCCCCAAAGCCCCTAACGCAGCAGGGTGCAGGGGAACACAGGGAGGGAAGGTAGGGTGTTGGGGGGGAAGGGAGCACGGCCGGTGGCACGCGCCGTTCCCGCCCGCGGCGCGCGCGGCGGCGGTTGGGCGGCGCGCGCGGCCTACGTGCGCCCCGACACTGCCCTGATGGCACGGCCCCGGCGGACCGTACCATGGGCCGAGCTGCGGCGGGGGCGGCCGCGGGGCGGGGGGGGGTGGGGGGAAAGGCGAGGGGAAGCGTGTGTGTATGGGGGGGGGCAACGGGGCTCTGTAGCGTGCGTGTGGGGGTCCCGCGGGTGGCGGCGGGCTAAAGGGGTGCTGCTGGCGGCTGCCGGTGTGAGGCGAAGCGGGGAGGGCGGGGAGAGGAGGGGGTCGGCAGGGCGGGGTGAGCGGGAGGCGGGCGGCGGTTCAACAGGTACAAATGGTTCCTCCCCGCAGCAGCGACGTGCAGAAGCGAACGCGCCGCGCCCGCCGCTGTCACTGCCGGGGGGGGCCCGCCCCGCCCGGCCCGCCCGGCCGGGGACGGAGCCGCCATTGGATGCTGCCGTGCAGGGGCGGGGCCGGCGGGCGGGCGGGCGGCGTTGGTATTGGCGGGCGCGGAGGAGTGGGCGGGGCGAGGGGCCGCGGCGCGCGGCGTGGGCCGGGCCGGGGCAGAGCGAGAAGTTGGCGGCGGCGGCGGCGGCGGAGGGGGGAGCGCGGAGCTGCGGGAGCGCAGGTGAGCGGCGGCGGGGGACCTCCCCCGGCTGGCAGCGGCACGGGGAGGGGCGGGGGGGGGCCTGTCCCGGGGGTGGGTGCCGCCGAGCTGCAGCGCTCCGTGCCGGGGCGCGCCGCGGAACGCGGGTACGGCGCGACCCCCCCCCCCCCTCCTTCCCTCACGCTGCCCGGTGTCTCCTGTGCTGCAGGTGGGCCCCGCCGCCCCCCCGTCACCCTCCAGGAGCAGGTGAGCCACTGACTAACGCACATTGTGCTCTCGGCGACTCCACTGTGCGTGTGACAGCGGCTAACCTGCTCCTCGGACATCGCTGGGCGGCCGCCTCGCCTCCGGGGACCCGCGCCTCGCCGCCACGACGCGTGCCCTCCCCGCCTGCCAGGTGAGAGGCTCCGGCCTGCGGAGGAGCCAGTGGAGCCAGCCCGCCGTCCCACACGCCGCTCCTCTGCTCCTGGGGCCTTCCCGGCGGAGCCTGACAGGAGTTGAGGCAGCTCGCAGCCAGCCCGGGGGAGTGGAGGTGAGGGGAAGGGGCTGCGGTGCCAAGAGCCAGGGGTAAACTTGCAGGGGAGGGATGGCGTGCCCCCATCTCGCCTCCCCTGCTCTTCTCCAAAGGGAATAAGTGCTAGTGGACTCTGTACCAAGTTAAAGAGACGCTTCATCCCAGCCGGTGACGTCTTGATACCCAGTCAGTGACTAACTGAATGCTATTGCCAAGGGTGTGTTAACAGAAGAAACCGTGCCTGGTATTGCCCTGGATGAGTCACCTTTCAAGACTCTCTAGTCTGTTAAATGAAAAGCAGAAACGAGCCTCGCTTTCCTTTTTCATTGCCATTTTGTTTCCCATCCCACCCCTCACCTTTGCCCGCCGCTTTCTGCTTCTGGCACCAGGCTGGTGCCACACTGGCTGGGTGCTGGTGGAGCTGCCCCGCACAGTCATGCCATGGTGGCACACAGGGGACTCGGCTTCATGGCCTCGAGGAGCAGGAGGGCGAGCCGGGCAGGGACTGCTCCAGCTGCCCAGGGTGGCTGTCACTAGAAACGGAGGAAGTAACAAAGCAGATTGCTTCTCCTGCAAAGTTCTCTCTTGTGATTTTGGGGCTGGTCAAGAAGCTGTCTAGTTGAAAAGCGTTGTTTTTGAAGTGCAGTGTGGCTTTATCAGCAGCTTAAGCTGATAATAACCCACTAGCAGCTTGCTGAGGTTCCCTGAAAGGGCTCTGGTATTTTCCCTCTTGCTTGGGCTGCCCATGTGGAGCCTTAGACAATTGCAAAGGCTTGACCCGAATGAATCGGCAGTGCTCTGGTCAGTAAGTAGTTAATTGCACGGAAGGCAGAGCAATGTCCTCTGCAGGATAAAGTCTCTCACCGAGAAATTCTGCCGGTCCTTTTGCCTGTCCCTGTCTCTCCTGCCTGCTCTCACATGTCATTTCTCCCTCTGGGTCCTGGAGGAGCATCTGCTCTTCCACAAAGTTGCCTTCCCCTGTGTCCCGTGCCAACAGGATGAGTCCAGGGTGCTCAAACACGCTGGAAAGAGAGGGGAAATGCCTGAATGTACCAAAGCTGCTTTCATGCTTGTTCAGAAGCCAAATGGGCCTTTTTTTGGTGGTGGGGGTTGGAGGGGGACACAAGTTTGCACTTTCTTAGCCCTAGAAGGCTTTCCTCCTCCCTAGCTGCACCTACAGCATCTTCCCACTGCCGGTCCCAAGCAGGCACTTGGCGTAGCTGCATGAAGAGAGGGGAGAGAGGGAAACCTGGTGTAAAATACACCTGTGTGTGAATGTGTCTGTGCGCTGAAAGTGAAGCCCCGCAGTCCCCCATCACCCCCTTTCGTAGGTGACCGCTAGTGTAACAAACCTGTTCCTGAAAATGAAGGCGTTCTGTTTTTCTTTGAAGAAGTAGCCCTGCCTTTGGGACTGTGCTGCCCGATGACTAACCGCTGGAGATGCCACTGGCAGAAGCAGCTCTGCAGGTCACCCGGTGAGACTTGTCCCAGTTCCCATGAGCAGCACCATGGTATGAATGCTTCCGACTTCCCGCTACCTATGGAACCATCCTGTCCAGCTCCAGTAAGCAAAGGCAAGGGGTTGAAGTGAAGTTTGTTTGTTTTTGCCTTTTTTTTTTTTGTGTCTCTCTCCAGTAAGCAGGGTGGGAGCATACAGCTCAATTCCTGTTTTTAACATTCTTGTGGCATGATTCAAAACTAACCTGCTGTGCTGTCACCTGAAGTATTCAATAAATAGTGCAAAACCAGCGTTTGGGTGCTTATTACTGTAATCCAGAGCGTCAGACCATCTGAAGAGGAGGGCTGTGCCTTCTCAGCGATGTGTCAGATGCACGTTGCATGCCCCATGCCTCCCATCTCTTATTTTGCCTCTGTAGCCAGTGAAGGTATCTTGGAGAGTGGAATGCTGTGACCTGGTTGTCCCTGAAGCAGAAAGCCCAGCATCAGTGCCTTTGCCCCTGCCCTAGCCCCAAAGCCTCAGCATGCTCCTGAGCAATGAGAAAATACACCAGGGTGAAGACACCCCTTAACTTCATGCTTTTCAGTAGTTAATGGACAGATTTGTAAGGTGATACTTAGCCGGGTAATGAGTAGTCAGGTACTAAAAGCCCTTGCTCAGAACTGATGCTGTAAGATTTCTGGGAGGAGACAGGGGTGTGCCTTACAGGAGGGGAAGAGGCTGAAAGTTGGGCACGTTAAGCTGAAGGGACTCTCTGTGCTCCTCAAAGATTTTGTTCTCTTGTTCCAGCGCTTCACAGAGGGAAGTGAGCAGTCCTAACGCTTCAAGCACCGCGCTAGGAAGCGCCTGTCGTGTTCTGTCTATAACGCGTGCCAGTGGCAGGTCCTACGTGGTGAGCCTCACTGAAGGAGCAAGCTGGCCTGTGAGGAATAGGAGTACATAAATTGTTTAAGAGGAAGTCAGTTAGTTAAATGCAAGCAGGGACTTATATAATACATCCTAAAAAAAAAAAAAGATTTCTGCTGGCAGGAGGTTCCATTGGGAGAGAAACTTGCTCATCCATAAACAAGAAAATTTCCCGGCCTCCTCTAGTGCTTTATGATTATTTTTGCTTCCAGGGCAAGGTAGAACGCACTTGGTCTTTACCCTGAGACAGAGAAAGGAAAATCATCGCAGGGAGAGCAGACACCGCTCCCTGCATGGACACACACGCCAGTTCAGATAGTTTCTCTTCTCCACCTGCAGCGAAGTACCCTCACAGGAGCTGTGGGCCCAGAAGCAAGCAGTAGAGCATCTGTACACCACTTGGGGAGCAAAACCCGCAGGCATTTTCTCCTCTAGTCATTCACACCTTTCCTTATGTAATGGTGCTGTAGCCTGCGCTTCCAAAGCTCTTTGCCAAATCCAGGGGCTGCGAGGCAGCACAAATGCTTCTCACGCTCTAGATGAAACGTAGGGGGGGAAGAAACCCAAACACTGAGGAACTCGTACGGATCCATGACTGTGAATTGGGGATGCTTCAAGTGTCTGCAGCTGTGCTGCCCTTGAGAAATTGTACTGGCCTGGGGCCTGGCCCATGCCCTGATCACCATCTGCAGAGGGTGCCTGGCCTAACAAGCTGACACAGTCCAGGGTGGGTGGGTGAGAAGCTGGGAGCCATTTTTCTGATGCAATATTAAAAAAAATAAATAAAAGAATCGGGTAGTGCAGAGAGAAGAGCCCTAGGGAGGCTGGAGGTGCTGAATTACTCTCCTGAATGGTGCCTGGTGCTGACAAAGCCTGGCAGGTAACTTGCAGATTTATTTTATTTAAAAAAAACCCACCACCAAGAAAAACCCAAAATGGTGGGACTGCTCACCAGTGAAAAACGGGTATATCCTTTGCTCTATGATTTTTGGGTGGCACTGGAGCTGGTGGTGAGAAGCATCTGAGGAGGGAGAAGCTGTGAAGCCCATTCCTGCCCACCACAGGGGAGGAAGCAGCTGCCCCACGGCGCCTGAGGGACACAGGGATGCAGCTCCCCGCTCGCCCAGCCACAGCATCCTCGAGCCACCCGGTACGCTTGGATCCCTGCCTTGCCCGTGAGCCAGTTGTTCCCTCTCCAGTACGCGTCATATGCTGGGCTTTTGGTTCGTTTTTTAAGGGAAAAAACTATTTATTTATTTGCTTTGTTTTAATCTCATAACAATGAGTAATTCCTTCCTACCACTCTGTAGTGGCCTAGAAAAGGACAGCATCATCTCCACTGTAGCAAGAAGGCTTCTCCCAGGGCATAAAATTTTAATTAGGAACAATCACGCAGCCTTGAAATGGGAATTGCGAGCAGCAAAAAAGTCAAACCATCAATAAAATATTCAATGGCAGAAATGTATTATTGACACAGCCTTTAGAGCAGATAAAAGCGGAAAGGCGGGGGAGCCAGAGCCAGTATCAAACCTCACTCTGTTAAATAAGGCGCGGGGACCTGCACGCTCGCCCTGCCATTGCACGCCCCCCGTGCCAGCAGCAATATAGGTCACCCGTGGGTGGGGAGTTTCCTAAGGTAATAAATGAGTTTGATTAACGCCTCTCCCCCTGCTGTGGTGAGCACTACGGCAGGGGGAGAGGCGTTAATCAAAGTAATTTATTACCTTGTGAAACACCGCTTTGCAGCCTTTGCGGCGGCTGGGTGATGGCTTAGAGGGCACAAAATGAAAAAAAAAAAAAAATTAAAAACCTGCAAAATGCCCCAGCCTTGAGCTGAAAAAACAGCCCCCCCAAAGCCCCAGCCACGATGCTCTCCTTAACCCTGTGCCTGATTCTCAGACCTCAGGGGGGGACACAGCCAAGTTATGCTGTCCCCCATCCCATGCAGCGGTTCCAAATCCTGCATCCCAGCCAAGAGGCGTCACCTACAGGGCCAAATTCTGCTGTGATACATAATTTTTAAACTGATTTTTTTCCTCCCTCCAAGAAAGACTGGTGCTGGCTTGGCCTGTCAGATCAAGGCTGAACAGAAGTAACCCACAAAAAAAAAAAAAAAACCAAAAAAAACCCAAAAACGCAGGGCAAAAATCCCATGCGAAATCAAAGACTCAAATTAATTTTCTGCCCTGTTTTTCCCAGCGGGAGATGCTGTAAGTGATGACCCTTTTCTCTTCATTCCCATTTTGTAGAAGGCAAAGCTACAAATGTAGCCCCCAAAAAGGAAGGTGCCGTTTTTAACCTGCGCAGGTCAGTTTTTCAGGGCACGAGGAGGACTTCATGTAACATCCCAAAATTAGGCTATGGTCCAAGGCAGGTGGGTCTTCTGAACCTGCTTTTCAGGTGGTTTTCCCCCCAAGCAGCACCACAATACTCTTTACAACCTCCACCCCCCTCTGCTTCTCTTCGTAGCAAGGTGGGAGTCTCATTTTAAAAGCAAGAGAGTCCAAAAAATAAGCACACGGAGCCCCAAAAGCAAGCAAACGGGAAAAACGCCTTGATGCAGCTGCATGGAGCAAACGTCATTTTGACTCATTTTCTCTAAGATCCAGGATTTAGGCAGGGGAGGAAATAAACCAAAGCAAACCAAAAACACCTCCCACAAAAAAAGAAAAACCACCAAACCAAAAACACCAAACCAAAGAACCCCACAAGCCCCTGAGTCAAAAGCCAACTCAGAAATCGCCTCTCCCCGCGGCAGCCACGCTCCCTCCAGCCGTCAACGGCGATGCAGCCGCTCTCCAGCGAAGCAAACTTTAATCGTTCAGTATCACTTGACCAATCCGCTGAGCTGCAGCGGCACCTCTGAAAACCAGCTTTGAGGGGCACGTCCCCAGGGACCAGAGCCCAGGGGAGATGCTGATGGAGAGCAAGAGCCGGCCATCTCGCTTGCGGTCACCCCAGCGCAGACGGAGGGGCTCGAAGGTGAGCGTGAGGTTCCCCCTTACCTGCTCCCATCTGCAGCCCAGCGCCATCTCCTTCTCCTGCTGTCCTAAAATGCTCCAAGGTGCTGCTGTGCATTATTAAAAACGCTGCCATGTTTCATCCCAGACAGACGCCCTCTCACCGGAGACGAGCTTCATCCATGGGTTGTAAAGCGCTTTGTGATTTTTGGGGGGGCGGGGGGGGGGGCAGGAAATATGCAGCGTGTCTGTAAGATACATTTGGTCATAAAATACTTACAGCTTTAATTCGGCAAATGGAAAGAGATGGCTCGGAAACAAAAAGAGGCGGCCGCGGGGTGTGCAAACTGCTCGGACGTGCCTGTCGGGCACCGGCCCAGGAGCTGGCGGGGACGGCTCGCCCTGGGCCACAACAGCACGCTCACGCTCGCTTTGCTCAAATCCTTTCCCAAAGATTTATTGAAAATTGAAACCGCAGCACACAGGATTACATTCGTACGGGGAAAGCAGGGGTTTTATGGCGAATGCGGTGCCCAAGTCACATTTTTTTTTGCATACGACGCGTTGAAAACAGGCTTGGGGACCTCCTGGATAAATCATCCCCACCCCACACCGCTTTGGTTTTGCAATTAAAATACAAGGCGACCCACTGAGACAGAGGAACAAAACCCAAGAGCAACTACTGGCCATCAAGTAAAGAAAAAAAAAAAAAAAATAATCAGTGAAATGTCACCAAGAGTGTTTTGGTCCTGCTCCCTACCCATGCCACCACTGGGGAAGAGCTCATTCTGATTTTTTTATTTAAAAAAAAAAAAAAAAAAAAAAAAGTTGAAAAATGAGGTGGATTTCAGAAAAACAAGCCCCCACTGTGTGTTCCCTGCTCCCTCGAAGCCTGGTCCGCAGCACCGTGGAAAGGGGGTTCCTACTTCAGGTTTCTTATAATAATAAAACAATAATAAAAAAAACCCCGAGGGGGGCCAGAAACGTGTTGGAGAGCTGCTCCGGCACCTCCCGTGCAGCCAGGGGACAGGCTGCTCCTGCCAGACCCCTGCCCGTGCTCCACGCCAGCGACCCCCAGGTACATCTCCATCGCCGCTTCACTCTCCTCTGCAGAGCGGGGACCTTTCCAAACACACCACGGGCCATTTGAGGAGGCTATGTGGGGTGGGAGCGCCACTATTTTCTGTTGAATATAGAAAGCACTTTAAAAAAATAGAAGAAAGTGGGTTACTTCCATCCGCAGGGGAAAAGGGTTGCTTTGTCTCGTCGGTCTCTGGTTTTATTTTACAGTCTGTAAAAATAGTCTGGCCGTCCACATCCATTCACGATATAAAGCAGTAAAAAGAAAAAAAAAAAGATATATATATGTATAAATATATATAATATGGTTTATTTATACAGTTACACTTGCAAGGCAATCCATCCTCCGCCAGCCGGGGCCCTTCTACCTCCAGATGCTCTGCCTGGCTGATACAACTGCAAGACAAGACAAAACCAACCTGAGTGACCCCATCACGGGAGGCGAGCCCTCGCGAGCAGGGGGATGGGAAACTCCCGCACTGGGAGATGGACGTGCGCATGCCACGACACCCAGGCTGAGATAGGGATGGGTGTTTTGTACCGTGAAGACGGTGGCGGTACGGTTTTATGGAGAGGATGGTGATGTGGGGAATGGGATGCTGGGATGCAGGTGGCATCGCCACGGCAGGCAGGGATGTCGCAGCTTGCTTTCGCTGCACCCAAAAACACGGTGCAAGAAGGGTCACGGGAGGTGGAAGGGGTTTTGGGGGGAACTGGTCCCCACCATCGAGCAGATCATTACTCTTGTAAAAGATCGGAGCCAAATCCTTCCCATCTTAACCCCAGCAAAGTCTTAGTCCTGGTGGATGCGGGGTGGCAGGAGAGGGGGTGAGGAGCATCCCCCCAGCTCCTGACCAGGCAGAGTGCCGGATTGCCCCGCAGCCGAGCGGAGGCTGCCAGGATGCAAGCTTTGCTCTTCCTAATGGCATCTTTATATATCTCCAGCCGCCCGCTCCCAGCACGTGCTCGCTCTCTGCAGCCCGTTTTGGGCAGCAAAAGCCTCTCCCTCCTTCCCACACGTCCTCCTGGGTTCGCCCCAGGACGTACGTTACGTACCCTCGGGGCTCAGGCTGGACACTAGGGGCTCCGGCAGGGTCCTGGGGTGGCCGAGGAACTGCTTGGTGCTGGTCCGGGGAGGGGAGTCAGTGCTGGTGCTGGGAGGAAAACCTAAGGGATGGGGAAAAAACGCCTGGCTCAGCAGGGATCGTGCCTCCCATGGCCGCTGCAGGGCTGTGGGGCAGCCACGTCCCCCTCTCCGGAGGAGACACAACCAGGTCCCTGTTCCCCCCCATCCCCTTCCACGAAAGCCCACCACCACCTCCTCTCATCCCTGCAAGGACACGGACGGGGCTCCAGCCACCATGCTCACCCTTCCCTTGCCAAACACAAAGAGGTCATCAGCAGCCGGAGCCCGTCCCCACCAGCCCGTGACCCCTGGGGGCTGATGCTGGCCCTCGGCCACCAGCTTTCTGCTGCCGCTGCACACAGCAACGCTGCAAAGGAAAGCTCCCTGCGGCCACCCCGGCCCCAAGAGCAGCAGTGCAGGATCCGACCCCTGAGCATGGCTACAAGCAGCCCCGAGGCCTCAGCGGGGAGGAGGAAGGAGCCCCAGGGCTGGCAAACCTCAGAGCCCCCCCCGGGGTGGTAAGCAACCGCCGTGCCAGTGCCAAACCCCCATTCCTGCTGCCTAACCTCAGTGCCCAGGGCAGAACCGGGCAGCTTTGGGGCTGACCCCCTCGGAGGGGGTGCTGACCCCCTCGGAGGGGAGGCAGGGAGCAGGCAGGGGTCCCACGGAGCAGCCCCCGTGGCCGAGCCGGCGGTGGCATGCTGACCTCCGTTTCTCTGGTAGGCTGGCAGCTCGTGCGGGCTCGGCTCCGGCTGGGCATCCTCCTCGGACCTGGCCTGCAGGACGGTCACCGTGGCCCCCGTCTGCTGAATAAACTGCTGCAAATTACACTGCCTCAGCTCCTTATTTAACTCCTCCAGCTCTTGGGTCTGGGCCTGCAAAACACACACCGAGGGGAGCGACAGGGTGAGCCCCACATCCCCCCCATGCCCCAAAGCCAGCTAGCACACCCCCCCGCTGGGGCTCACCCTGCCGGAGCTGGCAGAGGGGACCTCGGGGGTACCGCGGCTTGGCCGCCCCTCTCCGGGGGCCTGCGGGACCAGGAGGTGCCCGGAGTCACAGAATGCTTTTTGGAAGGGACCTTAAAGATCAGCTAGGGATGAGGAAGGCCATGTTTTGGGAACAGTCCTGCTTTGCCGCATCTCCACAAGAGGGTGCGAGCAGCTGTCAGACGCGAGATGCTCAACGTGAGATGCTGGAAGCATGGCTGCCTGGGGAAGGGGGCCTACCACCGCCTGGCTGCGCAGAACTTCTTCCTTTTGCTCCACCGAAACGGACTGGGTGTGCGGAGGGGGGATGCCACGCAGCGCCTGCACCCCCTGATGCTGGGGGTGCCGGCCAGGGGAGCCGGGGGGGTCCCTCAGCTCCACAGCTGCCACCTCCATGCTGTGCAGCTCCCCGGGGTGAGCCTGAGCCCCAGCACAGCTTGTGCGGTCAAAAGGCTTCGTGTAGCTGCACCATGGGGACCTATGCTGCCCCCCTCCACGACCCCCTTATCCAAGATAACACCGACCCTTGCACCTGCACCGCCGACCCCGCACATGGACCAGCACCAGCACCCGTGCCGGAGCGGGGTGATGCGGCACCCCCCACATGCCGGCTGGCAGGAGCCCCAGCCCAGAGAGTGACGGGTGTGGGACCCTGCGCTGGCTGGGTACCAGTGGTGGTGTCCCCTGCCAACAGCGGTCACCGCTGCTGAGCCCCCTCTGTGCACCCAGCCCCACATGCATCGGCCACGTGGGGCAAGACCAACCCCCCCCAACCCATCAGCCCCACGCCGCTGGAAAGCCGGTCCCGTGCCCTGCTGCAGGTCCTACCACCCCGGGGGGCTGCTCAGGCCAGCCCTATCTACCTGCAGGTTCCGTTCGGCTTCCTCCAGGGCCTTCTCCACGCTGGCCAGGTTGCTTTCCAGCTGGGTGCCTTGCTTGACCTTGGTCTCCAGGTCCCTTTTCATCTTGGCAGCCATGTCCTCCAGCTCTGTGGGGCTGGGCGCAGGGGTCTCCTTCCCCCTCTTGGCCCTCTCGGCCATCTCCCACTGGATCTCCTCCTGCAGGGCTTCAGTCCGGGCGCTCAGCTCATAGATCCTCTGGGTGTACTCCTCCAGGCTGGCCCGCAAGCTCCTAACCCGCTCCTGCCGCTCCCGTTCACACTCCTTCTCCAGCCGGAGCTCGCTCTGCCAAAACTCCTCCTCGCACAGCTCTGTCTCGTTCCTCCGCACCAGGTGCTCCAGGTAGAGGATCTCATCCTCCTGGCCGGTGAGCCGGCCGCGCTCCCAGAGCCGTAGGTCCGTCTCCAGGGTGTCCCCGTGGGCCTCCAAGGAATGCAGCTGCTCCTGCTGCCGCAGCACCCTCCTAAACAGCTCCTCCTTGGAGGGCTGGACCACCCCACCGCCCTCCAAGTCCATCCCCTCCCGCGCTTGGTGCCTCCAACGGCTCATGGCAAATGGGTCTCCTGAGCCTGTAGGACCCAAGTTGAAGGTCATAGATTTTTTTGGCTCCCGGGAACGGGGTGCATCCGTGCCGGCGGGCCTGGGTTTGATGGGCAAGCTGGCCCGGATGAACGTCCTCTCGGGGGCTTGGGGAGCACCCTCTGAGGAGGGCCGCTCGGCCACGCTGGGGCCCGTCCGCCGCAGGACGAACTGCACGTCGTTGGCATACTGCCCGCACTTGGCCAGCGACTCCAGAGGGCATTCCAGCGGCAGCAGCTGCCGCTCCTTCTCCCGCAGCTTCTGCACCAGCACGTAGCGGCCCGTCTGACCTGCCGGGAGGAGCAAGCGTGTCAGATGGGGAAAGCCAAGGCCAGCAATGGCGTGCCGAGGTGGGGGACATCTCTGCCACCCAACGCATGACCCCCACCCACCCAAAGTCTCTTCCCAAGAAGCACTGGCAGATGGGGCATCCGCTGGGCAGATGCCTCCACCCACGAAGGCGCACCCCCCGGCAGACGGAGATGGCTCACCGATGGCCCGTGCCAAGGCGATGACCACTTCTTGGCAGGTGGTTTGCTCCGAGACGCCGCAGACAACCCTCTGGATCCCGTCCACCCAGACCTTCAGCTCCATCCCCACGGCTGCCGGGGCTCAGGCGCGCTGGCTCATCACAGGATGCGCTGCCTGCACGGAGAAAAGAAAGCAGGTTTCCAGCCCAAGCCGCTAACGAGGAATACGAGACACTGAGAGCGGAGTCATTAAATCACCTTCAACGCCAGCCCCCCGAAAGGCACATCCTAGACCGAGCAGCTGCTCGCTGCCCCCTCCACCCACCGCCGTGGCTCGCCCCGTGCACCGGTGGCATTTTTTTGTTGACATTGTTAAAATAAACAATAAATATATTCTATTTATAATAACTATATAAATAAATAATAAAAAAAAAAAAAAATAAAAGGACTTGAGCAGCCGGTCCAAACCCTCCTGTAGTGGGAAACGACGGGGTTTGTGTGCCTGCGTGGGGCCCAGAGGGAGATGCCCAGGTCATTTCTGCTGCGAGCACCAACTTTTTATGGGTTTGCTGGACTTTCACTGCGATTCCCCTGACAATTTGGCACCACGGCACCAGTGGATTTTCCAAACAATACTGGAAAAGGCAGAGAATCCGCTGGGCGCCCTGCCTTGCAGCAGCATACCGAGAGAAGATGCAGATAATGCACATTTTAATCTCCTTACCGCCATCTCAATTTATCAGAGAGGGATTAAGAAATTAAAATAAAGCCTCTTCCTGCGTAAAAACGTGACCAAAGGTGGGGTTTGGGGAGGGGGGGGGCAGGACGAGTGCCCACAGTGAAACCCAGGCTCCCGGGGGATGCTCTGCCCAGCACCAGTGCCCAGCCCCACTCCCACCCGGCAGTTACTCCTGCGTTAAAATAACATCTGTTAGCCCGGGCACACTGCACTCCTGCCTCTTCCAGCAGCTCAACGACCCCAAGTGACTTACAAAAAAATGATAAATAAAATAAAACAAAAATGCGAGCTGTAAAGAATTCAAATATCAGAGCTTAGTGTTCTCAAACACATGCAAAGAGATATCTTTTCCCCCCAATAACGCTGGTTTTTTCGAGCATCAGACTTGCCTGAAAGCCCTGGGTGGAGGGACCTATATAGGAAATTTCCAGGTCCTTTGTCCAGGGGTTGGTCCCAAACCACTTTCCCAACCTAACCCGGCTGGTCGTGGCCTCGCCATCCCTCTGTTCCAGCTCTCCCGAGCGTGCAGCCGGGCTGCAAGAAGGCTTGATCAGGTGAAACACCACTTCTTCCTTATTTTTTATTGCCTGCTTGAGCAATCAAAGGGAGGCTTTGAAGGGTCCCGCCTCCGGCAACGAAGGATTTTAGCCATGGCTCCAGAAAGGCAAGGAGAAACCAGGGAAGGTACGGCTTGGCGAGGCCGTTCCCCATGGGTGCCGGGTCCCGTGGGTGCCACCCCCCTGCCCACCGCCGAGACGTGGCACGGGGCGGCCGCTGCGGATGCCTCTTCACTGAGCTCATGTTTGCCTTGGCTGGGTGGCCAGGGAAATCCGGCGGGGGGGAAAGTGCACCTTGGGCTCGGCCGACCTCCCCGCCAGCCCAAACCCACTAAAATTTGCAAGTTTTAGTCCAATTTCGTTTCAAAGCTGGATTTTGGCCCCGCTCCCCTACCTGCGCGTTCGAAGCTGCAACCGGCCCCCGGCGTGCGGACCAAAGTCCAGGGGCCACCACAGCACCACCCAGCTCCCCCAAAGCCACCGTCCCCCCTGCCACGGCTCCCTAACGCCCCATTTGGGGCAACAACACACCCCAGGGAGCATCCCCCCCCGCCCCCGGCCAGAGACCCGGCTGGCAGCGAACCCAGCTTCCCCTATCCCAGACCCCACGGGGAGTGCCAGGAACTTAAAAATAAATAAGGAAAAATAACGCGGCGGGTTGAATCGCGCGGCGCAGCCTCACCTTGCCCCAAAATCCCAGTTGCTGGGGGTTGCTGGGCGCAGGGGCAGGATGACCACTGGCACACCGGTCCTGGGCACCTCTCGGGGCTCACACTGGGCACCCGCCTCCAGCTGTGCCCCACCGGCCGCCCCGGTGGTTTTTTTTTTGGTTTTTTTTTTTTTTTTTTTTTTTTTTTTTTAATCATTTACCAGCAGCTCGTGTGCTGCTGCCAAAAAGCTGGGAGCGGTGGTTGCCACCTTCCCCCCCCTCCCCCGGAATGGGGGAAACCCCCTCAGAAAGCAGCTGGTGCACCCGTCTCCGCTGCGTTTCGCCCTGCCGCAACCCCCAGCACCCCAAAATCCCATTGGGTGTATTATTATTTATTATTATCCTTTAATCCTGGTTAGCACGGGGGAGGCCCCGGTTAACCAAGCGCTCACCGTGAGCCCCGGGGATTTTGGGGGTCACTGGCCCAGGCTGGCTGTTGGTACCAGGATGTTACCTGCCCCCTTGCAAGGCAGGGGTAAATAGGTCTGGGGGCTGCTCCCTCCTCGCCCCTTCCCAGGGCAGGATTAGCTCCCCCAGCCCACCCAAAGCCAGCCTGGCTGCCCCTCTCCCCCCAGAGCCCTGGGCTCACAGATGGGATGAAGGCTCATCCTCATCTGGGGGGACCAGCGATGCTCCTCGCACCCCCAGTCACTGCTCGGGGAGGGGGGGACACACCACAACCCGCAAGCGGCGCCTCATCCCACCCACGCCAGCATCACCCCGGCTCAAAGAAACCCACCGGGCAATAAACCCCCAACTCTCCCCCTCACCCCCAGCACCACCTCCGCTGCCCCTCCCCGCCCCCAGCTCTTTACCATCACTCCTAAACAACCAGCAGGGGGGGGGGGGGGGGGGGCTCCAATTGCAAATATAAACACCCACCACCCACCCCCAGTTTTGCTGCCAACCCCCTGTTTAATCAGTGGGTGCCTTCGTTACAGCGACAGGGAGCAAAAAGGGCTTTTCCTGGGGGGGGAGAACTGCATTCTATTCCTATCCACCCTCCCTGCTCCACTGATTTCTAAATCATTTTTATCGGAAGGAAACTAAGAAAGTGACTAAGTTACTGCTCCTTTCCCCATGAGATAGGTCTTAAAATTGAAGGTAGGGATGATTCATACCACCACTTCAACAAATCTCCTAACTGGGAGTTAGAATTTCAAATGCTGACACTATGAAAAAAAAAAAATTTTTTTAAAAAGTAACAATCTCGTCTCTTGCAGCTTTATGTTGTTTCCTGGCGCTGCTGTCTCCCAGCCTCCCCAGAGCTGCTGGGCTGAAGGAAGAGGAGCTGAAGGAGCATTTCTGCACGTGCTGGAGGATGCACGTTTTGTGCAGCTCCTGCAAACCACCATCTTGATGGCTGCTGGGACTCACAAGGGTTTGGTGATCTCCCTGGACCTGAAATAATACACAGCCAGCCAAGAAATGTGGCCAGTCGCCCTCCTTCCAGGAGCGAGGACAGCCCCCCATTTGCAGGGACTCCCCCCATGTCCCCCACAGGGACTCCCAGAAGCTGAGACAGTACCTTCCAGCCAAGGATTGCAAACACTTTGCAAGTGCCTCTCTCCCACATTTTGCCACACACAAGAAAAAAAAAAAAAAATCTGTTTAGGGAAATGCCACCAGCTTTGCAGCCAACAGCAAGGTCATCCATCAGCTGCAACAAGAATCCCAGAGCATCCCAAATGCCTCTTCCAGAGCTCCACACAAGCACCGTCTGGGACCAGCATGAAGGTTTTGAGCCGAGCATCCCGCCAGTGCCAAGGTCTGCCCCATTTCTGGGGGCTCACTCTCCTCCCCAGCTATGCCCACCCCCAGCAGAGCACTGGGTATGGGGCTGGGCAGGCAGGAGAGCGGCGGCGCGGGGGGAGCTTCCCAGCAAGCCTGATTAAAATTGCCAAAAGCTGGAAGGCGAGCTTTTGGGGCCAGGGTTTGAGCTGGGGTAGGGTTATAAAGTCTCATAATTCATAAATAAAGATGTATTTGTACTTGAGCAGGCTGTGATGAGCCCACCATCCAAAGAGGACCAAGGTGTCCATGGGGACCAGGGGCTCTGCATCCCTTTGGATGTGCTCCGGGCAGGTGCTGGGGTATTCTTGGTCATTTTATTCCTGCTCTGAACCTGACCCTTTCATTCCTCTCCTGCCTGATGCCAGGAGGGATGCTCATCCCAGCTGCATGCAGACACACGAATGAAAAAAAATAAACCCAATACAGGAGTAAACAGCAAGAGGCGAGGAGGAGCAGGGAGGAGCGGCCGGGTGCCACCACGCTGCGTGCCGGAGCGCTGGCAGGCTGGCCATGACTCACCGCCCCATCAGCTGCCACGCTGACGCATCCAGCAGCTATTTAATGCTTAATGCTTCCTGAGGTCCCTCCCTGCCCCAAGCACTGGGCCCAGCTCCTGGGCACCAAACAGAAGAGGTGGTGCTTGCCCGTGTGCTGAAACCCTCTGGTGGGACTAAAGCCTGCCCGTTACTCGGGCGAGAAATGACTCAACGTGGAGAAGATCCATGGGGAATCAAAGCCTCCTGACGGTGCCCGTCCTGCAGCAGGCTGGAGGGGATGGGCCATGGTCCAGGCTCCCCTCCAGCCCATGTAGGGTCCCTCCTGCCTTGGGTCCCTCTTTTGGAGCAGCATCACCTGCCCTCAGCTGGGCTGTTGCAGGGGCAGAGGAGCTTTGCTGACCCTTCCACGCTGTGTCCATCCCAGGTCAGAAGGTGATGCCATGGTCAAAGGTGAGGGCTGTTGATGTCACCAGCAGGTCCAACACTGCGGGGGAGATCAGCCATGGCAGGGGCTGGTGCTGTGGCACTTCCTGGGCTGGACGCAGATGATCAGCCATGGTAGAGCTGCAGCTCTTCCTGAGTTGGCAGGTCCCACGCCAGGTGGAGACGATCAACCAAAGCTCTCATTGAGCTGTCCACAAAGCAGAGCCTGGCTGGTGACCACCGATGATGGTCGCTGCCACAGCAAGCGGGGAGCGCCAGGCAAAGCCTGCCTGTAGCCATGCGGTGCAGGACAGTTCCACGGTGCCACGCTCCTCCTGAGGATGCTGGCCTGGGATCCTGAAGGGACACCATCTCCTGGCCTGGTACAAAGCAGCCAAGAGAGCCACCTACCAAAGAGGTCATCGTCCCCTGCTGCAGCATGAGGGCCACCAGGACACAGGCACAGGGCTCCAGCCTGAGGCAGCAAATGGGTTAATTCATCCTGGCACAAAGAGCTGACAAGGGTCAAATGAGCTCAAGAGGTGACAAACAAGTCCTACCAGCGTGGTGGCAGCCCAGAGAGGCAGCTCTTCACCCCTCCACCATCACAAGGAGGGTGTGCAAGTGTTACTCGCCCCCGAGACCTATGGAAGCCACCAGCTCTTACACAAGGTGGCCACAAGCACCCAGGAGCAAGGAAGCAGCAGGCACAGGGCTCTAATTCAAACCCAAGCAGCTTATTTAGGGGTGGCCATAATAGTCCCCACATCCTTGGTCCACCCACCGCGCTCCATCCAGCTCCCTGCTCCACACAGCATGCCTGACAGCAAGCCCTAAAAATCAGCAAACGACCGAAATTAGTAGTTTCAAAACCACACGAGGGCTTTGCAGGCTCTGCTTTTCTCTCCTCTTCCAGCTGGAGAAGCCCCAGGTGGGGACAGTGACACCGCAAACACACCCTGAAGGTGCAGCTTTGCCGGGACGTGCAGACGGATGGATGGATGGATGGATGGATGGATGGATGCCAGCCCACATGGGTCCCCGGGCTCCGCCGCACTTCTAGAGCGAGCGGCTTCCGTGGGGGCATCTCCCGGTGTGTAACGCACACTCAACACCCACAGAAGGGACACCCATATGTCAAGGGCTTTTTGCACCCAAAGCAGATTGAAGGGCCAAGACCTGGAGAACTAAGCCCTGTGGCACTTATGTCACTCAAGTGCTGAAGCATCACCTGAGCCTGAAGTCACAGACCACCGCTGAAGCCCCCCGGCACCCCACGGGGCACGTGTCCCACACGTTAGGACCTTGCAGGAACTGCCCAAAGAGACGGATTCCTGGAGAGCCATAAACACCACCCCAGCAAACCCCATTAAGAACAAAATAGAGGCTCCACTTCCTCCCCAAAATTACAGACCCACGCTAACATGCCTGGGGTGTGCCAGCAAGGCTGGCCGATGCCGAGCAGGGTGGGAAGAGCCTGGGACAAATCCTGCCCAGGGCTGCGACGCAGGACGGGGACAGGCCTCGGGGTGATGGCCTTCAGCAGGGATTTAGGGGAGGGAGGCTCACCCCTTGGCGGATGCGGGGGATGCTCACCCCGTCCCAGCCCCACCTGCAGGGATTTCTCTCACTGGTTTTTTCACCCAAGCTTTTGGGTCTGCTATGGAATCGGACCCACACGAAGGCTTTAGAAACAGCACTGGGAAGGAGCTGGAGAACTTCTTTCCCCCCTCCTCAGAAGCCCAGGTTTGTGGCCATGGCAGGCCAGCGTCAAGCCACGTGTTGAAACACCAAAGATCGTGGGCAGCGACGACATTTCGGGGATGTTTACTAGCCAGTCCACCCCGCCGCTGAGCAACCACCTGAAAGCTCATTATAAATTAAAAGCAGCCAAAAACCCCTCCGTCCACCTACGGCACGCACAGGTATCAGCGTTTCAGCCTGGAAGGGGAAGGATCGTCTTCCTCGCCTTCATGCATCGTGTTTCTCCCTTGCAGCACCCATGGTTACTGGCCACGGCGGGAGGGCGGCTGGCAAGGCTGGCTAGCAAAGCCTGCCGTGGGCATGGAGGTTTGCAAGGGAAGCATTAGCAGCACCCGCTGTAACCGCTGCCACCCAGCCCAGCCAAGAGCCGCTTCACAAAGCACCTGAGAGTAAATGCATAGTTTCCTCTCAAGGGGGCGAAGCAAAATTAGCCACACGCAGATCAGAGGGGAAAGAGGGAAAGCCTTTGTGCTGCCATGCTCCTTTTTCCACGCGGAATTGAACCCACCTGGATGCCGAGCCCAGGAGGGGCTGGGGAGCCATTTCGGTGTTCAGCTCTGGGCACGGCTGGGTCTGGGTGCCTTTGGGCCCCAGGCTGAGCTAGATCAGCCTTAAGGATGAGGGGTTGTACTTGAAAAACTTTCAGGGTCGAGTCTGCCCCTCAATTTTTCCCTAGAACTGCTGCCTTCATTTTTTAACACCAAAAATCTGGCGCTCGCTCTTCAGCTGTCAAGGCACCGCTGTACCTGCAGTTGCCGCCCAGCTGCGACCCCCAGTGCAGCAGCTCCGGGATGCCCAAATGTCCGTTCCTTCATGGATAACTCACAATCCAGCCCTTAAAAGCCAAGCTCTGAAGGGTATTTGCCAGACCATCTGCATGCAAACACCGGCACGATGCTGCAGGTCCAGCATCTCTGCCACGTTGTTCATCTTCCACAGCCGCCATTGGCAAATGCATGCTGCAGTTTGTGAATATTCCCTCGTTATTACACAGCCCATTCCCCAAGTCAGAAAACAGCTTACACTTTTCATCATGTGGGATGCAGGAGGAATGCTGCGAATCTGGAGATGCAAGAGCCTGTTCAAGCCCTGGAAAACACTCTGAAGTACCCAAAGTACCTGCTTTCTCCTCCCCAGCCAAAGAGGAGAAGTGTTACCATTTCCTCCAAATTTCCATTTTCTCTCCCTCAAGGCAAGACCAAAATGGAGAAAACCCAACTAAGGAGCAGTTTCTCCCAGTGTCTCTAGAAGAGCCAGAAAGGACCCTCAAAGTGCAGCTTCCTTGTGATCCAGCCCAGAGGACGAGATGCACCCTGGCCACCCGCAGGGATGTCTCCCCGGCTCATCTCAAAGTGATCAAGGATTTCATTTCCACAGGATGACAGGAAAATTCAGGCTCTGCACCTCTCCTCCAAACAGGACCAGGGACATGAAAAAGCCAAATGACCTACAAATATTCTCCCCGCAACCTGCCTTCCAGCCTCCTTCAGAAGAGCTGGCGTCAGCCACCAGCAACCCTCTTTCCACTCCAATTCTCATCCTAGGGGAGAGGGTAATTAACAAATTAGCAAATGCAAAACCAGGGATAAACCTTCCAGATTTTATTTTCCATTTCCAGAATAACTCACAGTTTCCTACCCTGCTACCAAGGACGCGCTGCTGGGGCTCCAGAGGAGAGGACGCACTGATGAATATGCAGGTGCATGCTGCCACAGATATTTATTTATAACTTTGTAGGATTAAAAAGGCCTTTAATGACCATTTGCCGAGAGCTGAATTTGTTCCTTTCTTTCTCTCACATATACACAGATGCAGAGACAAATAAACAAGAGACCTAGAATTAATCCAGGCTGAAAGCTTTGATAAGACACTTGGGTATTTTAGAAGTCTCCGCTTTCACGCTACCTGGCACATGATTAATTAGGTGGAGGTGCTACCCATCTCCGCCAGAACCCACCCTGAGATAACCAGCTCTTTAAAGCACTGAAATCGAGACACTTCTTTGGAGGGGCAGCTCAGTCCCCTCCCTGGCACTAAAACTGCCATCCGTGGTGGGTACCAGTCACGTCCTCCAACGAGCGATGGAGACCAGGGCTGTGTGACCAACTTTGATCCCCAAAGCCACCTTGTCAGGAGGCAGGGAACCTCTGGCTGAAGTAGTTTCTATGCTGGCAAAGGGCTCCACAGGTCTCCATGCCAAGGTCAAGGGCTCTGCCAGCACTTGGTGATACCCAAAAGACCAAAAGGGGATGGGAACCAGTGCCAGGGTCTGTGCCGGCCCCCCTGCCTGCACAGGGAAGGACCTGCAATAAAAATATCTTTTTTTTTTTTTTTTCCCAGAAGCATTTAGGAGCTTAATCCTCATGCAACTCATGCTCACCTGGGGTCACTTTGGGGAAGCTCAGCCTTCTGAACCTCCTGCCTCAACTTCTTTATACTCCCAGCAGGTCATGAAAAAGCCAAGCGAATTCAAAGAGGACAGCACCAAGCCCAACAACACAGCCTGGGCAATCCTCAAACCACGTTAAAACACTCCAAAAATTACCTGAGGCAAAGAAGATTTGGGGGACAGCTAGTCCTTGGCGTGCAGCATCTCAAAGCTGCAAAGCAATGTTGTTTCTAGCGCATCCACTCCTGGGTCCCAGGGACGTTTCCCTGCCAGAGCGGGAGAGCAAATGTCCTTTCGCAACGTAAGATGCTGAGTTTGTAGGATTTTTAAAAGACTAGAAAGAGCAATAGAAAAGGACTTCTTTAAAAAAAAAAAAAAAAAAAGCCTACAGGAGTCCTTTCCGTGGCACAAATCCCTGCGCACACACAGTTTTTCCCCTCATTGATGGTGGGGCAGGTGGGAATACCTCAGACCAGGCATGACGTGGTACAACCTGGTGCCCAGGCTGGGTTAGCCCTGGGAAAGCCTGGCAGAGCCACCCACCCTTTTGGGATGGGACCCCCAGGACTTGACAAGCTGCCCTGAGAAATCCACATCCCAAAGGAACGTGAGCAGGGAGGGAAGGAAGGGGAGACATCCTCGGAGCAAGCCCAGGGAACACCTGACTTCCTACAAGCACAAACCATTAAGCAAAGACCTGGGCATACTGGTCAAGGGATCAAGGAGACCACGAGCTGCTTCCTGCCAATTAATTAAGCTCAGGTTGTCCGTCAGAGAAGCTGGTTGGGGGTTGTGTTGCAGGAACCCCCCAGCACCAATCATGACACGCGGAGAGGTAGAAGCCCACCGCCTGCCCCCCCCAGCTTTGTGCTGGTGCTTTGCAGAGAGAAGCGCTGCCACCTCCAAATGTTGCTAGAACTTGGAAAAAAATTAAATAAATAAAAATCAGTGAGTGAAAAAAGCAAGCGCAAAGCAGCCAAAAACCCCAGCCCGACCATCTTTATTCTTGCCCAGAGAAGCCTGCGGCGTTCATCCGACCCCCGGCACACCACCGGCGCCTCAGGCGAGCACCCAGAGGTGGAGATGAGCTCCCTGCTGCACACCCGCACCCCCTGGGGAAAGTGGTATTCCCGGCAGGAATTATTAAACCAGCACGAACCCTAAAAATAATGCTCTTCCCATGATCCCTCAGCCAGGCAGCTTCACAGTACCAGCCAGCGGCTTCCCCCGGGCTGGCAGGAAAAGCAGGGAGCAAAGGGATGCTGCCGCTCGCCCGGCTTTTCTGCTGACCCAGCGGCTATCCTATAGGATGCTATAGGTGCCTCCAAAGTCCCCAGGCTCAGGAGCGTGGTGCTAGGTCTAACCACTTGGGGTACCTCTGTCTAGAGCACCGTAGCATCCCATCACCAGTCCTCCCAGTTACGCTGGAGGCATCTGGGGGCACACGTGGAGGGTTGAGCATGCGGCTCCTCAAAGCACGGGCTGCAGCAGGGCTACGAAGCAGCAGGGGAAGCCTTCCCAAATTCAGGCAGTGCTCAACTGCCCCAAAGTTTCCAGCTCAGGGCTGATCCACCCATGTCTTCAGGTAAGAAGTGTTGTGGGTTTTGGGGTTTTTTGTTCCCTTTCTTGTTCCTTCCTTTCTTTAAGCAATGAGTTACTGTAGATGACTTGCCCGGGGCAGCTGGAAGCACCCCAGCCCTCAAGAAAGTGCTGACACCAGTCCACAAAAAGCCAGATAATCAGCTGCTTTTAGAAGCTCATGAACTTGGCATCCGAAAAATGGAAGGACATAAAATTGTTAGCAATCATTTGCAATAATAGGATTTTGTTAAAAACCTTCCATGGAGACACGCTTATGCCTTAATTTGACTACGCCGGTTTACAAGGGCACAGACAAGTTGGGGCAGATTGAGGAACATCCCATAAAAAGATGCTCTTGAAAACAATGCGTAGACACGGAGCTAATACTTAAAATGTCCCTCACGCCTTTAGTTAAACCCGGGCACAGAGCAACCTACCGTCAGGCAGGTCCTGGACCTCTCCCTGGCCGCCACCGCGCCTGACATCGTGGCACTCAAAGAACCGCTCTGCTCCGAAGCCCTGGCACGCACGCGATGGCCTCCCAGCCAGGGAGGACCAACCCCTTGCCTGGACATGGTCCCAAAGCATCCTGCTCCCTGGCACACTGAGGGACAACAGAACACGGGCTTGGGTCACTTCCAAGCCACCACCGGAGGTTTTTCCCCATAGCAGAAGACACAAATGGGACAGGACAGAGACACATTGGAAAACATGGATGAGAAGAACCAGAGGGGACAGCGGCAGGTGCACTTGGGTAACGTCCCCCTGCAGCACGTGGTGGCAACCGTGACACACGTCCCCGCGACGGAGGTGGGCAGCACACCAGCTCCCACCCAGCCCCATTTCACAGCCAGTCCCCAAAAACACTTTGGCGCAGAGGCTCCCCTGTTTGCCCAGGCACAGTAACTCCCTGGATCTCCAGTAATTACCCCCCGCCACCTTTTTTTGGTCAAGTTGTATTTCAAAGAGCAGGGCAGGGAGCACCCCCAGGGTGATCCAGCCTGGACATCACCACGCCGCTCTGGCTGCCTACCACCCGGCTGCCAAAAGGTTTAGTGAAGCCTGGCAAGCTCCCCAGCGTGCTCCCTAGGGCCTGAGGGTACCCCAAGCTACTGAGCATCTGTGTGCAGCTGTAGCTCACTTTTCTTAAGCGTAAGTAAAAAAATTAAAAAAATCATCCTTAGTTCTTGTTTTATTATCAGACTGCTGGTCAGGTGCACCGCCGCCACCCCCCTTCAAGCCCTGGGTAGAGCTAACTCCCATCTCTCCCACACTCGTTTGCAAAGAGTTTTATTTTTTAGAGCAACCGGCATCCCCTGACAAGGGAATTTCAGAGCGCAGGACCCCCAGCCCCACAGTGTTCACCACTGCCGAAAGGTTTTGGGAAGATGCGTGTACTTGGAGGGGGGGGCTTCCCGATTTCCGTGCTATTCCTTTCAAGAGAGCGTGGGGAAGGCAGCGGAGCTATGCCGAGAGGGAGGCCAGGCGCCGTGCTCAGGCTCTCTAGGCAGATAACCGGGATGCAGGAGGATTCCTGGCATTCCAGCGGCACCAGCAGAAGGCAAGAGCATCCTCCCTTCCCCGCAGCCCCTTCCCCAGCAGACAGGGCTGGCAGTGCCCAGCAAGGCAGGCAAGCGGCGTTCGCACACGCTGCCCGCTCACAACCGCTGCGGATGCAGCATGTGCCCGCGGGCTCCCGCTCCCACTCCCCAAGAGCTGCCATCGCTGCGGCGGTGGGAGCGCGACCCCCGGCCACCCGGCGCGGGCAGCGGGCAGGTGGGCACACGGCGCCGCTGCCGGAGCCTGGCGGGATCCCGCACCCCGCCATCTGACAGCCCTGCTCCGCCGTTCGTGCTGCCACACGCTGCCGGGCCCAGCGCCTGCCCGGCAAGTCTCGGCACAGCACCGAGCCAGGGCCCGCAAGCACGCCGTTAGCAGCGGCATCCCTGGGAGCCGGCCTGCCTTACCGCCAGCGGTGGCCCAAGCTCCCGCCTCGCCTCTCCAGAGCATTTCTCACCCGTTTCCACCTGCCTCTTCCTCATTCCTCCTGAAATCAGCCATCCCGAGGGGAGCGCCACGGGCTGCGCTGGATGCAGCCGCTCTGCTTGAGTGCAGACGCATGGCCGCGACCCCTGCCTCGTGCAACGCCATCGCCGAGCCTGCGCTCGGCTTTGTACCGCGCAACTGGCCCTTTTTAACCGCGCAACTGGCCCTTTTTTAACCGTGCAATTTCAAAGTGCTGTTGCAGGGCTGGGAAAAACCAGGGAGAGGAGTTTGCTCTCCCACCCTCATGGGGCCAGAAGCGGAGTCGGGCGAGAAGTGGAGTTACGAAACAACCTGCCGGCAGAGTTCACAGAAGGCATCAGAAGTATGCAGCAGGGAGCCAGGCTCGCCTCGAGGAATTTAACCCCTCTCCTTGGGGAACTGGGGTGTCTCCGAAGGGAGGGAAGGACGGGCAGCTTGGCCCCATGGATGCAGCCAGCGCCGAGCCCGGGGCTCCGGCTGGTGTCCTGGGGGACAAGTGGGAGCACGATGCTGCCCCTTCCAGCGCTGGGAGCCGCTGGGGGTGCCGGTGCCAGCCCCCGGTGCCCCGGCCCGGCGGGGGGGGGCCAAGCCACCCCGCGCTTGAGCAAGCGGGACACGGCCGGTACGGCTTGGGCTCAGGGGGCTTGCGGGTGCCGAAAGCCGCTGCCAGCTCTCGGTACGGGCCCTGGGGGTCCTGCAGGCACCTGTCCCGCTCCGCACCTCCAAAGAGCCGGGCTACCCCCGGTGCCGGAGGCCCCGCAAGCAGACTGGGCGCTGGCTGCGCCGGGCACGGCTCACCCCGGGCACGGCTCACCCCGGGCACGACGCCGCCGCCCCCTCCCCGCCTGCCTCCGTCCCCGCCTCCCTCCCCGGGCAGGGCCGGGCCGGGCCGGGCCGGGCCGGGCCGCGCCGCGGCGCTGCAAAGCGGCGGCGGCGGCGGCTGCCCCTCGGCGGGAGGCCCGGCCCTGCCCGGCCCCGCTGCGCGCTCACCTGCCGCCGGCCCGGCCCCGGCCCCGGCTGCGGCCCCGGCTCCCCGGCAGCGCCGGCCGCTCCGCTCCCGCCGCTCCGCTCCGCAGCGCGGAGCCGCGGAGCCCTGCAGCCCCGCCCCCGTCCGACCACGCCCCCCGCCCGGGCACGCCCCCTTCTGGCCACGCCTCCCCGGCAGGTGAGCCCCGCCCCGAAGGCTCACGGTGCCCTTGGGTTTTTTAGAAGTCTCAAATTCTCTTTTTTTTTTTTAAAAATAAATTCTTAAATCCTCCTTTTTAACCAAGAGGTTCAGCATTTTCCTGTAAGAAAAAGTCTTAAATTCTCCTTTTTTGAAAAAAGAGGTTTAGATTTCTCCTTCAAAAAAAAGTCTTAAATCCTCCTTTTTTAAAGAAAGAAGTTTAGAATTCTCCTTTTAAAAAAGTCTTAAATCCTCCCGTTTGATTTTTTAAAAACTCAGAACTCTTAAAATCTCCTTTCCCCTCCCAAAGTCCTAAAATCTCCTTCTAAATAAAAAAACTCTATTGAAAAGTATTACTTCTCCTTTTATTTTTGAAAAAGGCCTGAAACTCTCTTTTTCTTCCAAAAAAGAAAAAGCCTTAAATCATCATCATGTTTTTTAAGAGAAGTCTCATATTCTCCTTTTTTTAGAAAGCCCCCCCAGCTGCCTGGTGTGGCAGGTCAATGGTGGGACAGGGGCACGGCCCCCCCTCGCAGGGACAGAGCCTGGCCTGGTGCCGGGGGGGGGGGCAGCACCCCACCCCCCCCCACCCCCCCCCACCCACCCCCCCCACCCCCCCCCACCCCCCCCCTTCAGCTGGCCGGGGGCTTCGAACACCCTAAAACCGCAGAGAGGCGACGGGAGGGAGACAGGTTCATCCGGTTTGGGAAGAAGCAGGTGCTTGCTGTCATGCCGGAGGCTTTGGAAACTCCTCACCTCCTCCCTTCACTTGCTTTTCCCAGCCCAGCTCCCAAAAAAGCCCCCTCTGAAAGCTCCCCCCGCCTCGCACGCCCATACCCTTCTGATGAGGACGGCTGCGGTGGCACCAGCCTCAGCATCCCAAGCCCGGTGGTCCCCATCATGAGGATGCTCCAGCCATGGCCGTGCTGGCGGGGCAGGCACAGCGCTGCCTTGCTATTTCTTTTTCCAGCAACTCTTGTGCAACATCATCCCGCTCATGAGAAAGGACAGCCCATCCATCAGACCTTGGGGACCCAGGTGGGCGCCCTGAAACTGATGGCAGGGCTGCTGCTCTGTCACGAAACGCGCGTTAGTTTTTACAAATCCCCATCTCACATCGACCTCGTCAGGTTTACAACGTCCTTAACTACTCGCTTCCCCGCATCCGAGCAGGACTAGGAGGTGATGCAACACACGAGTATGTAGCTGTCACTCGGCAGTTTTAATTGGGTTTTTAAATGAAGTTTTCTGTTGTTCTGACATATTCCTCATAATTATGATCTCCTAAAATTGGATAATACACCTGGCACTCCGTAACACGGGCCATGCCCCGGAGACCTTACGGCGCAGGAGGAACAAAGATCTATGCAAGAAAACAACAAAAGCTGTTCTCAGGAGATACATATCTTATTTATTAGCTTGGATACTCTGCTGAGATCCTAATCGGACACAAACTGAGCAGAGGTTTGTTTGCCATTACCGAGGACGGCTGTCTTTTAAAAAAAAGGTTTTGAGTTTTAAATCTTTCTACCTTTAGCAGCTTTAGAAAAGATTGGAAATCTCTTTTCCCTTGTCCAAGCCAAGCCATTACCGTGGGAAATAAATAAACTCCCAACGCTGCACTCGCAAGCCTGCGTGATCCCTTGGTCCACTGCCCTACAAAGAGTTCTCTGTGCCTTCCATCAGCTGAGAGGGATGGAATTGTCCAGGGGACAGTTTCATCCAGGGGACAGTTTCATCCTGGTGACTTCTTCCAGCCCGGCTGCTCACAGACCACTTCCTCCAAGCCTTGCAGTGTCCCAGCCCACCTCTGGTTTTATTCCCCAAGCCCACGTGGCCCCGAGGCCATCTCCAGGGCCTGACCCAGGAACAGTGACTGAGCTGATCTCGGGGGTCTGTGCTCCGAGAGGCTCCTCGCCGGGTGCTCTACAGGTGGGGCTTAAAAGTTTAAAGAGTCACACGCTCATTGGAGCTGAGCAGGCAAGCTGCTTTTGGGAGGAGAGCCGAGCGACCTCAGCATCTTTAGCAGCTGAATTTTAACCAAGCAGGTCCTTTGGTCCCTCCAGCACCCTCCCCATTGCGGGCAAGACAGTAACCCTATCTGAGCTTCCCCAGAGATGATGCTGGCTGGCTGATGTGCTCAGGAGCACAACAAGAAGGCTCTTTGTTCTGAGGCTTCTTAAGATACAGAATATGTTTGCCAAAAAAAAAAAAAAAAAAAAGCAAAAAACCACCACCCTCATGAGCGCAAATGTATCGTGTGCCCATAGCAGGTCATCACAGATAGCGTCTCTTAACAGCACGCATCTCCACGGGGCTGGCCATCTGAGGTGGCCCCAGCACGCCAGTGTTAGCCTGTGCTACCATGTGGCACCGCATCAGACTGAGGGACAAGGCAAAAATTGGTGTGTGAGGCACCAGGACCTGGAGGATGGCTGGGCTGGGGCTCTGTGCTGAAGGCCAAACCCCTCTGACCGTTGTTGGGAGGGCAGGGCAGAGGAAAGTTTCTTCTTCAGGCCCATCTCCAAAGGGAAAGATCGAGAAGTCAGATTTACAGAGATGCCCCACAGCCGCTGGTCTCCACAGGAGCTGGAAGCTGTCAGCATCACGGCTCCCGAGCCTTCTTGCCGGCCTGAAGGTCCTCTGATATTCCAGCATCTCTTACCAGGCACTGTTGGAAGCAGGAGCTGCAGCCCCCTCCCTCTGGGTGAACAAGGGCTGCATGGTCCCCATGGTGTTTTCCCCTCCTTCTCCCCTGGCTGCGGACATCCCAAGACCTTGGGAATGTGCCTCCGGACCCCAAGAGCCTCAGGAAATTTAACAGTCGCCATCCTTTCCTGGCACAGCCACGACATTCATGTGTCACAGAGGAATTCCCCAGCGCATCCCTGCCTCGCTCAGCACACAGAAGGGCACATTTCCCCCAGAAAACGAGCTTCCCTCTCAAATAAAGGCAACCACCCCCAAAATCCCAGCACTTCCAGGGGAGCCCTGGCACCGGGAGAGGTAAGTGGCTAGTACCATATGGCAAGCTGACTTTCTCTTCCAGCAGAATTCCCCCTACCACAAGAGCTGTAGTTCAAAGCCAGAAGTGAGGACCTACATATAAATGATGTGTCATATATATTACCACAAATATAAATCTATATATATATATTTGTATATGTATGTAAAATATGTATACAGGAGCACAGCCTCCTGTTGCTCAGCACATACTGGTAGCAGGGCTGGGAAATGCCTATCGACCCTTTCAGGACTCTTAGGACTTTGGGAAAGTTTGGAGGGTGCGAAGTTTTTCCAGGTTTCGTTGGAAGGTTTTGAACCCACCGTTGTTTTTTCTGGCAAGGGCTGTATTATGCAACCATGCACTGTTTTGCTAAGAGACCGAAGATGCTGCCTCAAATGTAACAAAAGGGCTTGTCTGGAAGAATTTTTTTCCTCTGTTTCTAGGACAACAAGAGACACGAGCAAGAAAAGATGCCGCAGCATCACAGGAAAGCTGAATCGGGGCTCAGCACTGTGGAGCCAGCGCCCCACTGTTCCCCCCCGCCAGCCCGGGTTGGGGCTCGCGGGGAGGAGACACCTTGGTCCGGTGGGAAGGCGATCCATTCCCCTCCAAGGGCAGGCCTTCTGGCCTCTGAATCGCCATGTGCTTCCTGTCCTCCCGCTTTATTCCATGAAGTGTCCATCCTGCTTCCCCAGGAAGCCCGCCAAAGTTGCGGAGCGCTTGAGTCCCGCGGCTGCGATAGGAACAGGGGGCACGACAGCAGCCTGCAGCAGGGCAGCCCTAGGCGGCCAACTTCTCGGCAATGTTGGTCTTCTGATGTCTTCGGATTGCACCTCGTAGGGCACACAGGACTCTTCTGACAATGCTACCAGCAGTGCAATGCCTGCGTGTGCGTATCTGCCCCCCACACCTCCGGCGGTGGGAGCTGCGGGGGAAGGTGACCTGCAAAGTGGCTGGAGAGAAGCGGTGCCCAGGAGGCTCATGTTGCAGGGGGATGGGAGCCAAATGGGAAGGCAGCACTGTGAAAACCCAAACCCACGATGGGGTCAGAGCCAGAAATCTCGGGTCCCTACATCCTCCAGAAACCTGCGCCACCGGCTCTTTGCTAGAACGCCTCCTGCAAAAGGTCCAAACCAGCAACATCCACCTTCAAAGTGGAAGTAAATAACTCAAAATGCAGAGCAGGGCTCTCACCCCTTTTGCAAGAAAAAGTAGGAAAAAAAAGGATGTGGTTCTGTTGCAGCTCCTGCGCTCCCGTCCAGCATCTGCAGGGAAAAGTACAGCTGGGTCACTGCGGCTTCATCGCTGTTCCCTGCTTCGGCAGCGAGCTGAGCCGCGCGCACCCAGGGCAGGGGAGGGAGAAACAGCCAAAACAACGCTGGGTACAAGTGAAGGGAGAAAACGGGCAGGAGAGAGGGAAAGGGGAAAGGGCAACAGTGTCAGGAGGAGAAAGGATGTCCAGGGCACATCCCACAAGCTTTTATTTCCCATCCAGGTGCTGGGAAGGGTTCTCAAGATCTGCCTCTTGCCTAGGAAATAGCCCCATTAATTATGGCTGTTGAGTATGGGAACGCAACAGCTCTTTGCCGCGCTGCTGCTGGGGGAGCCTGTGACCCTAGCCGTCCGGGTTTCCCAAGCGTTTAGCAGTGTGGTCATGCTAATTTAGTTCGGGTTTTTCAAAGGCTTGCCGGGAAAAGTCCTCTCCTTCCCAGAGGCATTGAAAGTTTTGACCTCCTGACCCCCCCTTTTACTGGGAGGTTCAAAAGCAGCATTGCAGCTGTTAAAGTTTTTCTTCATGCCTCAGTGATTCTCCGATGGGGGACCAAGCTGGTGTTTATCTAGGCTTGACCTCTCTTCTTTCAGCTTGGAGATGTCTCTTTCTTGCGGTGCTACAGGCCGGGCAGCGCTGGAAACCTCCCTGCTTTGCCATTCATTCCCTCCCTGCGTGCCAATGCACCGGTACCCGTTACTAATCCATCTCCCACCAGGAGCTGGGGTTCCCGGCACTGATCCCATTTGTCCATCAAGCTGCAGATTCATTTACATTTAATCCACCATGACTAGTCTATGAAACACAACTCTCCTCCCGCTCTGATGCTGGCATCTATTTGGCTTCCAGAAGTCGACTCTTGGATGTCTGAAAGAAACAACATATATACATATATACACCCTCTCCCAACAGGCTACCACCGGCCTTACATGGATCTTCAGTCTCTCGTCCTCCCCTCCTCTGCTCATTATCTTCAGAGGACATCCTCCCCTTAATTTACATCTTTGTCACACACCACATCCACAGTGCCGGACTCCCGCAAGGACCAAGATCCATCAAAGCACTCGAGCACAGGTTTAACATCAAGTATCTTGCTCCGGCATGGCACTAGGCACGTCACCCCGCCCTGGCTGGTGGGAGGTGGGAGATGAATGGCCTGCTTCCTTACTGTTGTGTCCTGGAGATTTACGCACAGCAGCCCAATTTTCAAGCTGGGACAGGGGTCGCTGCCTTCTGCTTTGCACAAGTCCCACCAGCTCATCCCAGTGCCGAGGCCTTTGGTTGGGATGCAAAGTGAGGCATGAGGAGGCAGGAGAGGAAAAGTTTCTAAACTGCCAGTCCTTAGAGCTGTGGGATTAACCACACTCACACCAACAGATTAGGGTCATTAATGTCCTCATTAAAAAAGGGAGAGTCCTGCTGTGAATAATGACAGGTGCTTCACGCTGGCAGGTGCCTGGTCCCCATGGTGGAGGCTTGAAGGTGGTGAGGTAGTGATGAGCTCCACGTTGCAGACCTCTCCAAGGCGGGAGCAGCCCTCACCCATTTTTTTGCACCTTTCCTGCCACCTGAAAATGGTGGCAAACACAGAAACGTGCGTGGGTGAGGGTCTGAGTTACCCTGGGTTATGCCCCCAGTGCCCGCGCTGCAGAGCTCCCTGCAGCAAGGTGCTTGTGGCCGAAGCTGGGGTCGGGACCTGCTCTCTGGGCTCCTGCATCCCTGCTGGGTTACTGTCTCCTTAGGTGAGGCCAGCTTCCCTAGCTGCAAAATGGGGATAATGTTTACTTTGCTTGCAGAGGTGTGGAGGAATAATTAATGTTTATGAAGTGCTTTCAGATTCCCTGAACAAGAGAGGTAAGATAAGCGGCAAGTATTCATGAGGGAGGCGCAAAGCATTGTGATGAACTATTGCGATTCAAAGGTAAATTATTGTTATTGCTGCCTAATCAGCAGAGACAGCCATCAGCCTTGGACGATCTGATTCCTAACTCTGTTAGCTTCTTTTTCCCTCCTTCTTCCCAACGAAAGAGCGGTTTTGCCCCCGCTACTCACACCCAGTCGACCCGGTAAGTCATGGGGCTGAGCCACCTGGCCCGTCTCCTGGTGGGCAGAAGCGTGGTGTGGGCAGCTTGCACTGCTGCCGTGAGCTTCTCACCGGTGAGAGCATCAGGGGGATGCAGACCACTCTCCCTTTGCTCCGGGGAGCAGCCCAGGAGCTGCCTCCCGTCCAGCTTCAGCCAGCAAACTGGCTGGGTGAGCCTCCTCAGAGCCTGCAGCGTGGTCAGGGGGTGTGAGCCCCCGGGGGCCACCTCGCTGCTGGTGGTTGGCACCCCTCAGGTGGGCTGGGAACGTGCCGGTGTGCTCGCCCCTAGCCCAGCCTTTGCTTGGGAAGGCGTAAATCCCCGGTGCGACCTCGCGCTGGCGGCGGGTTAGGAGAGCGTGGTGGGCAGTGGCGCAGCAAACGGGTACGTGGGAGCCTGGACCTGCTCTGAGCTGGGCTAAGAGTCTTCAGGCGGTTTGGCCATCTCTGCCTTGAAACCAAAGCGAACCTGACCTGTTTTAAACCAGTGTGAGTAATGTGAATCCCCGGCTGGCGCGAGCAGGTTTTTCTGGTTCTCGCTGCAGCCTTTCCCCTTCCTTCCCTGCCTGGGCTCCCAGTTTCACACTGGGAGGGCGCCTGAGCCTGGGGAGGAGCACAGCTTCCACCCTTCGGGACACCTTTTCCTGCTCTCTACCCGTGCCATTCCTGTTGGTCCCAAATTGCTTTTCTAACACCATGCCTCAGAAGCCACCTGCCAGCCTGTGCTCTGGGGACCCCCGCGCATGACATGCAGGAACCCTGCACCCCCAGCCTCACAGGTCTCCCAACCCCCCAGGTCCTCACCCACAGCATCGTCCTGCTGCGGGTGCTGGTACCAAGCATCAGAGCACAGCTTTCCCCCCCCCCCCAGCTTTGCACCCTGGTGGGGACCTCAGCAGGAACACGGAGGGTCCCAAGCCCAATTTGCTTTGGGTACCGACTTGGACATCCAAGACCAACTCTATAAACAAACCTGCAAAGGACAGGCAAGTTGTCTAGTTTCTAATTGTCCTAAATCCTTTTCACACTCAAAACCACTCCCTGTTTTTTTTTCTTTTTCTCCACCCCCTCAGCTAGGAAGCCCAGGGTTATGTATGAAGACCCCAGTTCAGCAAGATAATTACACCTGAGCTGGAGCCCATCGCTGAAGACTTAAACCCCTGCAGGATTTGAGCCTGGGTTTCGGTCCCGTTGAGGCAAAGCTCTTTGGTGAACAGGGACCAACCGAGGCCTAAAATCAGCCCAGGTAGGGGGAGGGGGGAGGCACAAACTCTCAGTTTGTCTGTTCCTCCCTGGAAATCCCAGACTGGTGGGAAAGCACCCGAGCAGCCCTCTCTTGTACAATGAAGACAACAATAGCTATCCTTAGTTGTTTCAAGTCCTAAGTGCACCTCAAACACAGAAAGAATAATACCTAAATAAAGAAGGGCAGAGATTTTTTTTTTCTCTCCTGTCTGACAAAATTTTGCAGTTTTTCTTTTAATTTTAAAGGTAAATCGTTATTATTTTCCAGGGACTGATTTCTTCCTAGCTATTGATTTTACATGGACATCTTATTTGTCAGGATCCTTTATTTGCTCTCCACGTCCAAAAAAACTTGAGTAGGTTAGGTAAGGTATCTCAGTCAACTGGAATTCACTTGGAAAGCCAAAGAGGAAAATAGATTTTATTACCTGCTATGCTAAGAATAAATAGTACACCATGCCTACAAAGTATCGCTGTATTCTTAACCCGGGGTTTTCTAGTAACTACATCAATGATGCGAAGAAAGTTGCTTTCCATTTGTATGTTAGCAGCACGCCTGAAATAGAATTATCATCCAACAGATGCACATTCAGCGTGTATCTTCCTTTCGATTGGAAAGTCAGTAAATTGGCTTTCGCTTCCCTAATGCTGAGCTCTTGGCAGTTTCTGAGTGCAGCCGTGCTCAGCACCCGGCAGGCAGCTCTAATAACAGGCGATCTAAGCAAAAAGAAGGATTTTGACTGCCCTTGCTCGCCGAGATTTTCCACCTTTGAAAAGTCAAGACTTGCCTTCAGGCTGTGGGTGAGTTATAGAAGTCAGGGGTGACCCAGCACCCATGAGGCTCAGCACAGGGTGCTCAGCCCCCGCACCCTCGCGAGCAGCACAGCCCTGAAGTGCATGCAGCAGCCCCACACAGGACACGCCACGGCACACGTTGCCACCTCCAAAGAGCTCTCTGGCCCATCCTGCTTTTCCTACCGAGCATCCCAGCCCCCCTTTCCCACCAGGCATGGGAAACGTGCCTGTCTGGCATTCAGAGCAAGTGGAAAACAACCCGACAGCCAGAAACTTTAGACAGGATGAAGCCCGGATTGCATCCCCCTCTACGAGGGGGAGTTTTAGCAAACACCACCTTTGTGAAAGCAGGGAGAGAAGACAATGCAGAGCCTGGCATGGGCGATGAAATATGTATGTACCTAGGATCTCATCCAGCCCTCTCCAGCCACTGTACCTCTCGCCTTCCCATTCAAGGGGAGCTGGATCCCATCCAAAAAGAAAGATGCAGGGGAACAAATGTAGCCCTGGCAACCCCGCCGAGGGCAGGGAGGAACAAAGAGGACCCCCCGGGCTGAATTGGTTTCCATTTTTAATCCTTATCTATACCCATCACCCCCATGCCTGGAAAGAGGCTTCTCAGCTGTATAGATTTGCATTGCTATGGGAGTTTGAAGTGATAAAACATTTGGCCTGCCTATTCAGAAGCAATTAGTGATTCAAAGCAGCCTGAGACATCTTAAAGGGGCCTGGTTTTCCGAGAGACAGGTGATCTCAGCCGGAGTTCAGGGGAAAATTGAGAAATGTCTTTTTAGAAAAAAAAAGTCATCGGCTGCTTGAAAATAGAGTTCCTTCAAGTCTGAGTAGGGGGGGAAAAAAACTGCACAGAAAATTCCAGTTTATGCTAGTAAAATCTGGGAGTAGGTGGGGAGAAATGGCTTGATTTCCAGTGCTGGTAGAAGCAATGCTTTATCTATCTATTGAACGAACACATATAATTTATTTGTTCCTTTTCCGGGTGAGGGATTTCCCCTCCACCATCACCAGTAAGGCAGGCACAGCCATCTCCCAGTAACACTGCCATCCCAACATCCCTGTCCCAGCACATCAGCCCCCAGCCAGAATTTCCCACCCAGCTCTCCTACCAAGGGAGGAGGTATATTTTTTTTAGCACTGTTGCTCTTGGACTTTTCAACCTACCAAAGCTAACAGGGCAGAGGGCCACAGCTGGCTGTGGAGGCATTTTAAACAGCTTTGTAATCTGAAAATTTCCAGCCTCCCAGCCCAGCACATCCTCGCTGCTGCCGATGCGGGGAAGGAAGGAGCCCTGCACCACAGCCCATGCTGTTCCATGCTGGCAGGACGAGGAGCCCTGGGAAGGCAGCCCGGGGATGACTAGCTCTCAGGGTCCCTGGGGAAAGGCAGGAAAATCCCTGCCAAGGGAGAGCTTGCACATGCAGAGACATCAGGGCAGGGCAAGCTGGTGTACAAATGTCCAGCGCAGAGGAGAAAGTGTCCACCCTGCCCCTGGAGGCCTTGGCCTATGGTGTCCTCCCCGTCCAGCTCCTTTTCCCCCTCTATAACCAGGAGATATAAATAGGTGCCTGCAACAGGCAACTGAGAGCAAAGTGAGGCTTTTGCATGATGCTACGGAGGCTCCAGCTCCTCCCTATCCTCACGCTGCCGAGTTATGCTGACACAACCGCTGAATTGCTGGAGCCAGGAGAAAAAAGGGAGGAGGAAGAGATCTCTAACTTCCATCCGGAGGCGTCTTCTCCTCCCCACTGTACTGTGTACAGCACCTGGGCTGCCTGCAAAAGCATCCCAGTCAGCCAAAGTCGTTTCCACTACACGTGCCGTGTTGCTCGGGGGCTGCTGCTGGGGCTTTGCCAGGCAGAAAACAGCAGGAGAAGACTATTAGGAAAGGGTAGGGCTGAGTTAAAAAAAGAGGATTTCTACAAGGGAGCTCTTGGAAGCTCACGGGGCAGAGGGCCACAGCTGGCTGCGGCTGCATTTTAAACAGCTTTTTAACCTGAAAACAGATAGATCCGTCACTGGTTCTATCGTCTGTCTGGCAACAGGAAGGGTGGGGGCAGTGATCTCCCCCAGGCTGTTGCCTGCAGACTAAGAGAGAATCCAGGCAGGCGGATAGATTTGGCACCCTTCAGGGGCTTCCCAGGGCAAGCACCCATCAGAAAAGGGTGCTGCTGACCCCCCGTGAGCGATGGGGGAACACCCAGGGAGTGCAGGTACCCCCTTCCCCCCACAGCACTGCGGGAACTGGGTGCTCAGCGGGGAGAATATACCCTCCACTACATGCGGCTCTGCAAGGCTGAAAGAGCATCTTGGGCTGCTCGGCTCCAGAGCCGGTTTTGTGGGCATCAGTGCAAGTCTCCAGCTGAGACCAGGGCCTGCAACACACACTTGCACACATACGGCAACGTCTCCTACCCCAGAAGCTTTCAGGCTGGAGAAGACTAATAAAAGGAGAAAGGAAAGATGCTAATTCTTATTTCCCAAACGAGGAACAAAATTCTCAGATCCAGCTTAAAAGCCAAATAAACAGCACGTGGAGATCAACCTGCATTTTTAAGTACTTACGTGCCTTCATGCAGCTGGTCCCGGCTGATCTTTGCCCACACCATGAATCATCCCAAGCAGAGGCACCCAGCACCACCGCTTCCCTGCTCCCGGGCTGCTACGCCTGCGCTTCCCAGGAAACTGCCGCCGTACCCGGCCAAACCCCGGGCCAGACTTGCAAACCTGCCCCAGGTGCTCTTCGGAGGGTGCTGCCCCTGCAAGAACAGCCCAGATACAGGGCAAGGGTGTCAGCGCGTGAAATGCAAGAAGCGGCAGCAAGGGCAGAGCCGCGGGCTGTGGAAGAGGACCAAGGCACCTGGCTGGGGCTGCTCGCCGAAGAGCCATCAGCCCTCACAACATCTGCTGTGTTTCTTGTCACCCTGACAGGAGCTGATTACACGGATATCTCACTTTTCCTAGCACGGACACATGCGCTGTCAGGTTTTAACTGCTGCTGTCGTGAAGACGGGTTAGAGGTGTGACCCAGAAACGCCGCCAAGGTTCAGAAAGCAAAGCATGGCCATCATTTACTCCTTCAGTCTTACACTTCAGGGCTGTGCTGCTTTTTGAGTTGACAAACTAGCGTGGGACCAGCAGAGCACTACAATGCCAGAGGTTTCCCCCCTCAAAAATCAGGCATCAAAGAGGATGAATGGAGTCTAACAGTGACTACAGCAACGACTGTCCCGGGTCCTATAGGACCCTCCAGACCATATAACGATCGCTTGAAAAAACTCTGCAAACAAGAAGAGCAGAAACAGCAGAACTGGCAGGTCTGGAGGTGGCCCAGGAGACCACCTCCACCCCACTGCCGGCCCCCACCGCTCACCCCCTGCCCCCCAAAGGAAATTTCTGGCCGCTCCGGTTGACTCGTGTGACAAGTTTTTCCTCCCCTACCTCTGCTCAGGTGTGACCGTGTCAGCCGTTTTTCAGCCAAGAGGATGCTTCACACTGAAGGGATCCGGAGACAAGCCTTGTAATTAGGAGGTGGGTGCCACCCACCAGCGAACCCTCCTCCTTCCTCGTTTAGCCTGGGAGATGCAGAGCCAGGTTTGTTTATTTATCCCGTAACTTATCATTTGTGCATGCTGCTTTCCGTCTTCAAAGCGCTTCAGCAGGCGTTTGGCAAGCTTCTCCCTCACCCACATGTGACAAAGATTTTTGGAAAGGGGAGGGAAGTGGAACAGGGTGAAGGAAAGCTAAATAATTTGCCCCGGGACAAAAAGAGTCAGTAGCAGAGCCAGGATCAAGACTTAGCAGCTCCTGCCTTCAAATCTCGTGCTCTGACCTTTGACTGTACCTCATCGCCTTCTGCTTCAAAGCTGGTGGTGTGAAGCCTGGTGCTCACCTCGGTACCAGAAAGCAGATTCCAAGGGACTTGGTCCAGCTCAGCATTCCTGTGGTCGCAGCCACCAGACCGAGTGGTTCCAGACCAATGATTCAAAAACTTCAAACAGCTGGCAGCTGCTTATAAAACCATGATCAGCTCGTGCTTCCCTTAACAGCACCACAGGAAAGAGAAGGGAAAGGATTCGTCCATGGCTTCCCATCTCAGCTGATCCTTTGGACTGGTTAAAGTGGGTGCTGGTGGCCCGACAGCCTGGGCAGCATCCCCAGTGCAGAGAACTGCATCGAGAACTAGTCTAGCTGTAGGAACATCCCGGGGGAGAAGTTGGTTATCTTTTCCTCCCCTGCATCAGTTAGTCAGGGAGACACTTGTGCCAACAAAGGTGGAGGATGCTTGTGCCACAGAAGGTGTAGGAGCGAGTGCTTGGATCAAGCTGGGAGATGAGAACGGCTTGAACCACCTTGCCCGTCGCTAACTGTAGCAGCAGAGCAGCTCCAGCCATGCCGATGGAGCTGCAGCCACCTGGGCCAGTGCTGCTGCTTGGATCAGCCTGTACCTGGAAATATCTGCTCTGGTTGCCCCAAATTTGTAAGAAATTGATAACCGTGCCGCAGCGTCACTGTCGGTGTGCCATTGCTAAACCTCTTCACTCATTGTGGGGCCAAGAGCATCAAGAAGATTGAATCAAGAGCAGCCCCTCTCCTGGGTGGTCCTGGGTCCACAGACTACTTATTTCCTCCCCATCACTGGAACAATCTTGCCCTGAAGATTGTTTTGCTGGTTTTGCTGCAGTTTCTCTCTCGTACTACAGAGGGAAAGGAAAACTCGTTGAAACAGAGAGGAGAGACGCACTCTCTGTCTTTGTCTCTTAATCACAAGGCAAAATGAAAAGGCTCTAGCAGATAAGGAGCCACTGGAGCAGAGCGTTCCCAGTCCCAGACCCACCTGAGCAGCTGCTCCCTGGGCGAGGTGAGCACCACCATCAGCCCCTCGGCTCCGCTGGGAGAGCCCCGACCTAAACCTGCCGTTTGCCCCGCTCTGGCAGCGCACGTCAGGGCTCTGCCCCCGCTTCCTGCTTTGCCTCCATCCTCCCGGCTGTAAAACAGCCGTAATGCAGCCGGCGTCCTTCCCAAAACCCTCCAGGACCTGCTGATGAAGACTCCAGAAGCGCTGGAGGACGCTAGTGTCACCGCTGCTTCGGGGATTGCTCCTTCCCGGAGGAGGAGAGGGTGGCAATTATGGGGATCGAGCCTCCAGCCTTCTCCTCCATGAGCAGGGAGGGCAAAGCAATTGTGGCTTCTCCACTGACGGCTACGCAGAGCGAACAAACCCGAAGTGCCAAGGCTGGAAACCGCAGGTGCTGGGGTGGTGCAGAGCCGGAGACAGCCCGACGGTCGGGCTAGGCCAGGACTGTCATCTCCGCATGCACTCAGGCTGAGTAATATCCCGAGGAGCCCAAACACGCGCGGAGATGGCTGGGACTTGGGAAATCTTGCCCAAGGGCCAATGGGGCTCTAGCGAGTGACCGCGCGAACTCCTGCAGATCCCACATTCATTAAAAGTAAAATTAATGTCTCCCTTTAATAGCCTCATTAATGATGCCTGCTCTCCGAGGAACCAGGATCACTTGGGGAAGATCTGGGCTTCTGCTGAAGCCTCTTGGTGAGGGAACTCTGGCAGGGTCCCTCTGCTACGAGGGCTCCCTGGTGTCTAACAGGGGTTGGCTCTATGCCCAGCCTTTGCGGGGCAGCATGAGCCTGTCGTTCTCCTTCGTCCCTTCGAGACCCATTTTCAGGACACTTGTACGTGTCCTGAAGCAGAGCATCTCTACTTCTCAACAGTGTTTAGAGGGTACGAAGAGAAGGAAGGGGACAGACTGACAGGCGCACAAGTCTTACCGTGAGTGTCTCTCCTTTAAGAAAGCAAGAGGAAAGAAAAGAGATCAAGCGTTATTTTTCTTGCTAAAGAGAAGAGATAATTTCCTGGTCATGACTCAGCGCTGTCACATGGAGTCAATGACTGTCCTTTCTACACCTCACAGCTTTGCCTTTAAAACACCGCTCATGACAGCCCAGCTCTCCAGGTAAGGTGCAATTACCTGGGAGTTCATTAGCTCATCGCTAGCAATTACCCAACTGCCTTGTGTCCCATCAACCCACCCTAATCACTGCATCATCACTACAGCTCTAAAACTGGTAGCTCCTACAGTCAACAGTAAATATCATCAGTAAACATCTGGGGGCGAATTTACTACCAGCCACGGAGATATTACTTGCTGGGGTCATTGCAAACGTGCAAACCGAGCAGAAGGATTGTTATAAAATATGATCCCACTCAAATAAAAGCAGATGCTATTAGCCAGCAACAGGCAGTGTTTGCTCCATAAAACACCAGGAACGACAAGTTATTTAATAACTATCTGGGAAAGTCCTGCTTCGCTGGGGCTAGCGCTCCCAGGTCATAGACTGCCTCAACAGAACCGCTGGGGAGACAGGGAGAGCACTGGATTTATTCCTGTTTATGGCCTGCAAAGGCGTGGGTATGTTTTCCTCTCTCTTGGGTTTCAGACTGACATTACTGTTCATGGGTTTAATAAAGCCTGAAGAATGTACTTGGCTTAACCCTTCCGAGACACCAGGCTCATTCGAGCAAACTGGAGCAGGGAGAGCGGCTGGTCCAAGCAGGAGCACCATCACCCAGTCCCGAGCTGCTGAACTTTAAAAATCAGCTCTAAAAACATGATTGTTGAAAACAATCGTTAAAATACCCAATTCATTTCGTTCACCTTTAGGATTCTGAATTTCCAGGTTCATCTGTGTCAAATCTCCTCTAACTACATGGGACAGAGGTTTTTGCTTACCTTTTATTTAGATACAAAAAGCATCATTGGTTCTCTCGTACCCGGCTGATCTAGGCTGCTGTAAGGCTCCCCACTAAAATGATAAACTTTGGCCACAGCGCATGATGCAGGATTTCTGCCCCCCCCCCAACAACAGGTGCTACATATTCCCATTTCAACAGCGAAAAATGATCAATGGAACAGGCACGACCCTTTCCCTCTCTCTGATCCTCCCGCAGCCCTGGGATGGGCTGGCTGTGCTAATCTCACACCTCCAGGTCACCGGTGCAAATCCAGGTCAGCAATACCTGGGTATCACTTCCCATCACGGGGCTGCTTCGTGGTGGCACCACTGGCCTGGAGACACCTCTGGTAGGGGAGCCCTTGTTGCGCCCTGCTCCCAAAGTCCCCGTGGCTCTGTACGGAAAATGGTCTGCGAGGGCTCCTATGCCCCATCACCCTGCTCCAGGCACAGATCCCTCTGCGATCTGGGTGGGGGTAGAGGGAAACAGCTGTATGGCTGCAGTCACTTCGCCAAAGCATGTGCCCTCTGCCAGGTGTGCTCCCAAGGGATCTCTGGACAAAGACTTTAGTTGCTATTTCAAGGATGGAGCAAATCAAATACGCCCTCTTGGCCCGAGGATCCTCGCTCCTGCTCCAGCTCTGCTTGACGTGCTGTCAGCAAAACCCTTTCTGCATATTTTGTCGAGTCCCTCTGCCTCTCCCTGCCACCAGGATGCTGAGGAACTGCTACAAGCATGATCCTAGGAGGGATCTCCGAGTCTCCTTCTGCCTTCAGGTCTATGGGAAAGGCTTGTTCAGGCAGCCCCCAGCCCTGTGCCTTGATAAATATATTTATTTAATAATATACTCGAATATGATACATTATAGCCGTGAGTCTAAAGGTCTGGGCATTGCCAGCCCGCTCCGTCCCCCACTTGCAGCACTTTTCCAAGTCATGCCGCTGCTTTTCAGCACACGCTGCTGCGTCCGTGCAGGACGCCAGCCCTTGTGCCAGCTTGCGACCTGCCACGGAGCCAGGAGGCTCCTCTGGGGTGGATGCCACGCTGTCGAGGGGGTTCCTCATCTTGTGCAGCTCAGATGTGCCCCGTCACCAACGGCTGGCATGTGGCTTCGCATGCGCGGCTCTGCCAGCTTTGAGGGGTGCAGGATGCGCTGTGCCCAGCGCTGCCTCCCCGTGCAGGCAGGCGCCCTCCCCCTGCCAGCTCCTTGCAGCCCTGCTCCCACCTCCCAGCTGAAGGAAAAAGCCCCTTCTTTACAGCACCCCCGCTCCACCCCCAGTGCCCCTCGCTTCCCTGCACACAGCTGAGCCCTGGGGACCCTTCCCTGCTCCCCCCCACCCCGCTCCAGGGGGACAGGCATGCAGGTGGGGGGTCACACTGAGGCAAAAGCAGAGCAGCTGCCAGCATGAGATCTCTTTCTTTTCAATTTAAAGCCACCGTCTTCAACACGGCTCCTATCCCTGGGTACCCTGGGGGTCTTTCATGAGTTTGATCAACCAGGCAAACCCAAGCCCACCCGAAATCACTTGCTTCATCATCGCGGGGCAACTGGCCACACGGCTCTGAAAGCCCCTTGACTCCCCTCTCCCTTCACAGCTTCTTGCTGAGCATCCCTCCCGCAAACCCCTCCGAACGGTCCCTTCCGAGACCCCCAGACCCCCCAGTGATTTCCCCTGCCCGCCTCCCCCTCGGCCCAAGCTCCCCCGCAGCCATGCCTGTGCGGGGGCGCAGGTGCCGGCCAAGCAAGGTGCAAAGTCAACGCCGACGGCAGCAACCTGCCGCCCATGCTGAGCCAAACTCAATCCAACTCCAGACCCGGGATACAGACCGGGGTCACGCCGGTGGTACCTGGAGGAGGGTCGGTAGCCCATCGTGCCGCTCCTGGCTCTGCAGCGCACGCCGTGCCCTAGCACCCGCTGTGCTCCCGGAGCGGAGCAGGATGGGGAAGTCTGGCTCCTCTGCTCCTCGTTGCCAGGACACCTTGGCGTTCAAACCTGAGCTGGGACCAATCAGCCCCAGGGCTGGGGAGCACCAGCCCCACGTCATCTGCCGCTGGCGCTTATTTGAGTGAAAAAGCGTGACAGCGGTCACAGAGCCCGTGGGGAGCTGCCTTTGTGCCGGTGGGCTCTGCCCCCACCACGGCCGCCTACTGGGAACCTCTTCTGTTGGGCTGCGGAAAACAAAAGAGCCGTGGGAGAAGGGGAGGGAAAGGAGCTCTTCTCGCTGACCGCCAAAACCCAGTTTGAAAGCCTGGGCTTCTCCGTGTGTCCTCGCTCTGCCTCCCAGCTCCAGCCCAGAGCCCAGGCAGCGTGCCCCTTGTGCCCCCCGCCTGCCCAGCTCTGCCCCAGGCCACGCCATGCGGGCACGGACCCCCGAGGCTCACCGCTCCAGGGATGCTCTGGATGCTCTGCCTCAGGTGCTGTCGCGAGGGCACATTCCCTCCCAGCCGGGCTCCGCAAGATGTTTTCTACAGAGCCTGGAATGGGACCCCCCGAGCCCCTCGTGAGCACAGGGGCTGGGATGCTCAGTGCAGACAAACCATCCCTGGTGGGGGTCCCTGCTCACACACATGCGGCTGCTACCAGGGTGCACACCAGAGTGAAAGAAGTGTTCTTGTGCTGCTCCCCCCGTGCTCCTCCGGTGCCAGCGGTGGGAACCGGTGTATTTGGATTTCTGGGGAGGGTTAGACCCACCACGCTTCTTCCCAAGGTGGGTAGATCCAGGTGCCTGGGTAGATACTGAAGAGAGATCTCCATGTCACCTTGGTGGCAGTGGGAGGTGGATGGACAACAGGGACTCAGGTATCAGGGTAGAACTTCTCCCCTTGAGCTCCTTAGAGCCTCTAACCAGGCATCTGTGTGGATCTCCTTCCTGCTCACGGGACGCAGCGACAGGATAACATCCTGCACACCCAGAGCAGGTGCTGAGCCTCTAGGATAAGCATACCCGGTTTCTGCTAACCCTCCTGCCTGCCATTTACCCTCCCCAGAAGACAACTGAGGTATTGCCAGCTCCCAAGAGAAGACCTGAAGAGTGATCTGAGCACGCTGGAGGGAGGAACCATAGCATCAGCTACGTGTGGTGCCATGCCTGACTCACCTCTCCATTATACCACCTCCCAAACAGTCGCTTCACTCCATTAATTAGCAACGCTGCTGGGGTGCAATCCATTCCTGCGGCCGGCACTCGGGCTGGCTTGCTTGCCACCTGGTGCTGGTGAGAATTACTGAACCCAGGCCGGTTCCTCACCCTACTCCGCTTCGTGGGCGGACACGGATGCGCTGTAGCAGCCTTTTCCTGGTGGACCCACACACTGATTGTCCAGCACCAGGACCCAGGCTGCCTTCCTCACCTTCAGGCTCCATGCGGCACCTTATGAGTGAGGTATGATGGAATCAAGGACACCGCTTCTGCAGAAGATGGCCTGTGTGAGGCTGTAATGGGATTTTAACTTGCTCATTAACACCACAGTTAATTTGTGGTGACCTTATGGAGTAGACAAACACACAGGAAAGCATCCCTATGGCTCTGAGGTTGCTCTGCTTATCCTTGGCATCAGCCTCCAGCAGCTCTGGTAGGACCACGGTTCCAGATGTCCCTCATTTGGCTCAAATACCAGGTTTCTCCATTGACTCAATGCAGGAGGAGAAGGGGAACGGCAGTCAGAGAAAGCAATGGGATGGATTTCACCTCCTCATTAGCTCCATCATCGCAGTTACAAAGCTCGGTGAGGGTGGCAGCTGGCAGGCAGGGCTGCAGCCCCACCAGCACATGCAGCACAGGAGGGTGAGAGCGACACCATTTCTGGGAGCCTTCCCAAAGGGGACAGACAATGTGGCAAGAGAGCAGGTGCATGTCAGCATGGAGCCAGGTGGATGTGGAAGCGCATCCCCACCACTGCTGTTAGTGGGGGTTGCGAGGTTGCGAGGGCCGGAGAACCTGGCAGAGCAGCAAGAGCCGGCCGGCTGGGCATCGCCGTGGCACAGCCACACAGAGCAGTGGGCTGCAGTGTCGCACCCCTGCAAAAGGCAAACGGCCAGTGGTGGGGCTGGGGAGTCTGTCAGAGACACCAAGCTGGGGCTGTACCAGCAGTTCTTTGGTTGGGAGAGCGATGTCTGCACTTTGGCACATGATCTAGCAGCATTCCACTTTATCCTGTACTCACCTCCCCCCAGCTGAGGCAGGAGTCAGCTTCCAGTCCCCCGAATCACCGTCTGCTTATCTCAGTTTTAGCGTGGGCAGCTAATCTTGGGTCCCAGTCTCCTCTGGAAATTTTCAGTCAATGGAAAAAACCCACACTTAAGAGTGACTTCTCTCTTAGGTGGCTGACTCACCCCCGGAGGTGCCGTCTCCCTCCTCTGCGTTGGCAGGAGCCAGGTATAACCAGGCACAGTCAAGTGCCTCACGTTGGATGGGAGACAAGTCCTGCCTCCAGGCAAAATCAAAGGATGTGGGATATCAGAATACTCCAGAGGACCTGGGCCTCACTCCTTAGCCAGGGGCCACTGCTAAGGTGGTGTCCAAGCATGGACAGCACCGGTGGATTGGGCGAGGGAGCTCGACTCCCTCCTCCAGGACTCACCAGCTCCTTCCAGAGCTGAAGATGCTGCCGCTACCTGCATGGGGAGGGAGCACAAAATCCCCTTTTGTACAGCTCTCCTGCGGCAGAGCTGTCAGCAAAGCTGTTGGGTCGCTGGGCAATGGACATCCATCCATCCAGATGGGATATCTGACCACAGATCCTTTGAAAAGGTTATACTGGAAGAGGGTCCCAGCAGAAACCTCCACCACATCACCATGAGTGTCATCATGCCACCAAGGCTAAAAGATAACAATGCAACATGCTAAACTCAGTGATGGGGCAGAGTGGACTCAAACGGTTAACCATCCAAGGCAGCAAGTAGGTAGCCTCTTCCAGGGTCCAGTGACTCAGTTTTACTTCTTCTTGCTTCTCCGAGCAAGACCCTGCTCTGCCTGTTACCGGTGCAGATGTCCCAGCCTCAGCCACGCCACATCACAGGCACCGATGCAGTGGCACGATGGGATTACGCCGTATCTGGATGCAGCAGCACAGCGTCATTTCCCTTCAGGCTCCTTTGGGAGCTGCCCCAAATCCACAGCTGGGCACCACCAGGGCTGGTGGGCTGGGAGGAGGAGAGAAATCAGCTGTTTCTGGAGGGGCTCAAAGAGGGCCCAACAGTTATTGATTCATTTCTTCATTCAATGCAAGTTTGAGTGAAGCAATTCAGAACTGTCCCATCAATTTGTATTTGTGTAATAACATTAGCCACAAAACTTGGGAACTTGGTCCATCTTTCCTAGCAGGTCCATTATTCTGACTTGGTCTCTAAGTAACAACAATAAAATTATCTTGACTTGATACACCAAAGCCAAAACCCCTAGAAGTCTAAAAGCCAAAGTTTTTGCTGTCACTATTCCCTGAACAAGAATACCTACCCTACGGGAACTAGCCAAAGGCCCAGTTCCCCATCTCCCTCTTACCTCAAATAAAAAATATTAGAAAAGAAAAAGAATAAAGTAAAATTAAGCATATATATATATATTTGATAAGCACATCTTAAAAAAGAAAAAAAAAAAAAAAAAAAAAAGAAAATTTGCAAACCCCTTTAGCACTTGGAGCAACCAGACCTCAGGAAAATGCCAGTGGTGAGGAGGTAAGTTGTGCTGGCACCACCAGCGCAGGAGCAGTGCATAGGAAGGGAACCGTGAGATCCCCACTTTTCCACATGGACACTGCCCCCTTAGAACAGCCTTGGCCTGAAGTTGTGCATTTTCTCGGTTTGATAATACCTCCAACAAACCTAGGCCCACCTCTGCCCTCCCCACATCACCTGCTCTTAGGTGATCATCTCTTCTTCCCCATACTTGTAGCCTGGACAAACTCCTCCAAGGTGGCACTTCCCTGCGCTTCCCATTCCCCCTGAAGGGTTTTCCTTCCCCATCAGATTTGTTTTTCCACGTGCCTGGTGGCAACTGGGATGAGGGTAAACACACATATTCATGCGCATCTCCACCTCGATCTGTCTCACAGGTAAGATACAAACCCTGCTGTGAATAACAGCTTTAACCATGGCAACGCACTCCAGCACTCCAGGCACAAAGGCACCGAGGTTGAAAGAAGGCTGGAAAACAGCATGAAAGGAGGAGAGGGACCAGGTCCATCAAGGCCTGCCAAGATCTAGGCACCTGGACCTGGGTTGGGCAGCGGGCTGGTAGGGATGTTGGTACCCCTGCCACCCCTTTTCCCTCCCTTTGTACTTACATCTCGGCATCTTGCTGAGCGGAGGTCTTCAGCATCTTGCTAAGCAGATGTCTTCTTCCACCACCTCTGCTGCCACTGGGCCTGGCTGAGCTGGAGCACAGCTCGCTTTGCCGTGCCCTGAGTTGTAGCACAGACACGTTACAAGCGAAGAGCCCGGCTGCCTGGGAATCCCAGCACCGCATCACCACGTGGCCTGACGGGAAAGCCGGAGCAGTGGTGCGCTGCCATCACCTCGGCTCCATCCTCCTCCATCCAGTGGGCTGAGCTGCAGGCTTAGGCTGTGAAACCCAACAGCCCCTGCTTTGGGTGTGGGGCACCCACCTCCTCTCCGTGCCAGACCCCATGGCATCGCACCCGCGCTCACGGCGCAGCTTCAGGCGTACCTCCTGGCTGGGTAAATCAAAGCAGGATTTTTCTGGGCTTGCACCGATTTAGTCACGGAGAGGACAGAGATCGCTGCTGGTATGGAAGACAGGGTTCATCGTGGCTGTTCAGAAAGCACCTGCGAGGCAATCCGGGAGCCCCCAGCTCGGACCCTGACCTGGTTACGTGAGGCACTGCACCGGCAGACCCCGTCCTGCACAGCCTGCAAGCCAAAGGGGCGAGATTGATGGGAGGTGGAAGAAAGCACATTTCACCCTCTGTGTTTTCCAGAGAGCCTGTAGAGGCTCGAGCAACCTGTCCATGGTTGGCCCAGACACCCGTGGCAGAGCCAGAAGCAGACACAGCTGGGTGCCACCATGCCTGGTGGGACCGGCGTCTCCTCCAAGCTGGGAGGCGAAGCTGGATGAAGCAGCAGCCTTTTGCTACCCGCAGCTAAACCGCCACCATTTCTGGATGATTTTGGCCCTGGAGTGACCTCAGACCTCCTCTTGCAGGGTGACGCAGGTTGTTTTGCCTGTTCGTGGTTAAAGCCCAACAAGTCCTTGCAGCCTGTGAAGAGCAAAGGGGATGGGGATAGAGCACACTGCCTATCGATGAAAAGCTGTGCCCATCCAAATCAGGGAAAGGAGACAAACTGGAGCGGTGTGAGGAGGGAGCACCTTCAAGGCTTAGCAAGGTGGAGGGGTGCTGAAGGGTTAAAGGGTTTTACTAAACGCAAAGAAGAGACTAAATGGATTGGAGAGTAAAAAATCCAATTAGGAGATCTAACAGGAGGAAGCCAAGCCCTGAAACAATAAAGATAATAGTTTTAGCTGCCAAAGAAAAGATTAGGGCTGAGTGGTGAGAGCAGAGTTGTGGTGGGGCCAAGAGGAAGGAAAAATTGTAGCAAGAAAACAATAGGAGACAAAAAAAAAAAAGAAAAAAAAAAAAGACTTATTAGCCCTCCAGGCAGAGTCACATTACAGCCTCACCTGCAGCAAAGTTCATCTCAGGACCCAAACTGTGCATCTGGTTCTTGCTTTTGCAACAGGCTGAATGCCTTCAGAGAAGTTTGAAGTTCCAGTTTGAGTCGATCACTGACTTACCGGCATGAAATCAGCCAGGAGAGACCTGACCACAGCGAGGTTTGTTTGCTTGCATTGCTCCACGCTGTTGTAAATATGTTTTACCTGGGATGAAAGCCCAGGGAAGGCGCTGGTACAGCACTAAACGTGTTCCTTTCTGCTCTTGGGCAACACCAGGCTCTTGCCTAGGGTCCCTTACGCACCGTGGGGTCTCTGCAGGAAAACCCCAGGGATTTGACACGGGGAGGACAGCTTTGCCATCAGGAGATGGCCCAGCACCCACAGAAACACCCAGATGTCACCTCTTCTCTTCAGAGGAGAAAGAGTCCTGGATAAAAAAAATAAAAATGTAATAAGCAGCTGGTTAGCCATGGTATGCGGTGCCAATTACTTAAGCAATGGGGATCAGAGGAGCCGGCACAGCCTGCAGCCAAGAGACAGCAGCATCTGGAGGGAGCGAGAGCTGCGGGGTGGGCGCCCTGGCCAAGCCACCGCACTGACCTGTGCCCCAGCAGGCGCTGGCTGCAGCCTCCAGCCCCAGGTGTGATGGGGCAGCAGAGGGAAGGGCATGAAGGAGGATCAAAGGTCTGGAGGAGCTTCCCTGCAAGCAAAGACTTGTGCATGCCAGGGCTCCTCAGTCTGGAGAAGACGTGACTGGGAAGGTTGTGGTTGAGGGCTACGGGCTGGTGCGTGGCCCAGAGGAGGCTGGCTGATAGGGACCGGCCTCGCTGCTTCTTCCCAGCGCAGAAACGGGCCGAGTTCAAAGCACACAGTCCTTGTGCGGTGGGGGACAGACCTGGGGAACTTGCCCGAGGGGGCTGTCAGCCGTGAGCACTGACACAGGTCCAAGACACGACTGGACAAATGGGTGGGGGAAAAAAAAAATATCACCTGGGTTAATAAATACAGACACACGCTGCTGAGGAAGCCTGTGGGGCTGGGCTTTTGGCTTGTGTTAGTGGGGAATGGTGAGGGGCCACAGGGGCCACACTCCACCGGGGTGGACCTCACTCCTGGAGGAAAGGACAAGGGGTGGGGAAGGAGGGAGTGCTAAGTGACATGCCCTTGGGAGCACCTCCTGCTCCCTGATGGCTCCCAGGGCACTGGGCGACTCCGACCCTGACCTCGTACAGGAGTTTCTCCTTACTCGTGGCTAAGCAGCCACGTGGATCCCTGTCTCGTCCCATCAGGTCTCCCAGGATCAGAGCTGTCCTACAGCTTATCACCAGGAGAGCCTGGCAGCGAGTGACTTCTCCCCGTAGTATGTGTCCTACAACCGCTAGCCTACGTCAAAGAAGCCAAGCTGCAGCCTCAGGTGACTTACCGCTTTATTATGCTCCAGCAGAAACAGAAGTCCTTCCGTGGCAGGATCCCACCAAGCCCACAGAGCATCATTCATCTCTTATAGGGTTGAAGCTCCGTCTTCAAGCCCACGCGGCCCCATTCAGCCCACGGCCGTGTTGCTCCACTACCAAACCCACCGCGCCCACGTTAGAAACACAAAGCCACCCACCTCCCGCCTCCAACCTGCCTGGTGGACGGGGACGGGCTCTCGCCAGCTCCGGCTCCCGGCTGGGAGCAGGGAACCTGTGCCAGCCCCATGCCAGCCCCCGGGGCAGCAGGTGCCCCTGCCAACTTCGTGTCTGATGAACCACATGTAATGCTAGCTGCACAGGCAGCCGCAGAGCTTTAATGTTTAATGAAGTGAATCTGCACAGGCGCAGGGGCAGGCGAGGGCTGGCTGGAGCTCAAGATGACCATGTGGTCCTTGCTGTCCCTCCCATGCCATGTCTTCCTCCACCATCCCTCTGACCTTCCCTTCCTCTGGAAGGAAGATGTGATGGAAGGTCCCACGGTGAGCGACGTGGTGGCAAGCCAGACACCGTGGGGTGGCTTTTACGGCCTCGTGGGATTGCCAGCACCAACAAGAGGTGCCAGGCACCAGCCAGACCTGTTTGGTCTCTGCCTTGTGTCTGCTGGGAACCACCTTGACCTGGCCAGGAGGACCTCGCAGTCTCACAGAAAGGTCTTTCAAAGTTCTCACGAAGTCAAAAAATGCCAGTGGCTCTGCCTGGCTCCCCTTTGGCCGGCGGTGATGGGCGCAGGGTCCCAGCCCCCCAGCGGGGTGCTGCAGGGGCTGTGACAAGCCCCGGCGCTGCTGGGACAGTGACGATGGAGGGAAGCACTGCGGCAGCCTCACGGCGCAGGGTAAAAACCTCACTTAAGCCAAATGTTAATGAGATGGCACAGGCTCTGGGCAGCTTTGGGCTTTTTTTCCTCCCGGATTAAGCAGCGGCATGTGAGGAGCAGGGAGCTGAATGGCTGACAGCTGGGAGTTGACGCCGGGTCAACAAGGCCTTTTTCTCTGCCTTTCAGCCTCGAGACCCCGAGGTGGGAGGGTCACCTAGAGCAGACATTTGTAAAAGGCACTCTCCTTTCCTCCCAGCCTCTTGCCCTTCCCTGCGGAGGAGCTGCCTTGGGTTTGCAGGCCAGCTCGGGCGCCTGAGCTGCGGGACGGGGGAGCGATGGCGAGCCGTTGCTCTTCTCCCAGCTAAAGCCCACTGGTCTCTCTTTCCCAGGACGAGCTCACGCCTCCACACCTGCAAGCGCCTGCACGTACCCGAGCCATCACAGAAAAGCTTCAGCTCCTGACTCCGCAGCTGATTCCTTGGGTGATGCCGGGCGCGCTGCTCACAGACTGACTCAGCCATCCTGGGGTTTCCTTCCCCTGCAGGAGTGTAACCGACGTCTGCGCTCTGGTGTCTCTCCTCCAAAGCAAAGGTCATTGCCGCTCCTCTCATGGCCCTGGTGGCCTGGGCTGGGGCGGTGACATCCCCGGTGGGTTCTGGTTGATAACCTGGGTGGTACCACAGCTCCAACACCACGGGCGGGCTGCTGCCCCGGTCCTGCGGCGCAGAAGGCTGCAGGCTGCCATGGCCCGTGCCCAAACCACCCAGCCTCATCAGCACCCTTAGGGACAGCAGAGCAAAGCGTGGCACCTTAAAGGTTATTTTTGCAGTGCAGGGTTTGATGGATACAATTGCTGCCTTCTGAAGCAGCCGCCCAGCAGCTACACTGGACGGGGGGCTCTGGGGCAGCTTCCCCTGCGCAGAAAGGGGACTTGTGGGGGACCCAGCTGGGCAGCAGGGCGACGTCGGAGGGGGACCTCAGCTACACCCAGCCGAGCGCTATGAGGACGAGAACAGGTTCCCCAGCCCTTCCCACCACCACTGGTATGGGTGCATCAACCCCGAGCAGCCAGACAGTAGCGAGCAGCTTGGAGAGGAGGGGACGAAAAACCAGATCATAAACCACCACAGATACTCCTGCTGTCACCTTCTGGCCACTGCTTCACACCTAGTTAGCACTCACAAGTTCATTGATTTAAGGCTACTGGAGTAATTAAAGCAGAGTAACTTTCCCAGATTTTTTTGTTTTGTTGTTTTCCCCCCCCCCCCCCCCCCCCCCAAATATGTATATATATTTACAGGCATATATATATCACCGTAAAATTAAAATGGCATCCTTTCCTTTGGCATAGTCTATTTTTGCCAGGGAAGGAGGTACCGACGATGCTTAAGACGTGTTTATATCAAGTGTTGCACCCCTTAAAAGACAAAAATATTTCACTTTCAAAATCTGCCACACTTCTGACTGATATGTACACCAATAAAAACGTCGTGTGTGCACTTGAAAAAATGAATCCAAAATAATGAAGACTGCAAATTTAGATTAGTGGAACCACGTGAAGCTTTTTTGTATACGTGCTCATTTGAAATAAACACTCTAAATTCAGGTTAATTTATAACTCATCAATAAAATCCTTAATTAAACCGAAGGGACCCTTAGTCCGTTATGTTCCAAATGAGGCTGTCAATACAGGTCTCAGCTGATTTTATGCTGCTTGTCATATTTACACCAGACCAGAACCAGCTGGGAGTTTCCCTGGCCAGCCGGAGAACGGCGAGGGGGACATGGGGGTGACGATAACGCATCCGAGCCTTTTCTTCAGCCCCGGTGCTGCGACCAGACGCACGACTGCTCGAGCAGAGAAATGGCCCCTTGGGGCTCTCGACTCTCCAGTCTCAACATCTTCCCACCTCCCCGGTGCCTGCTGTCCTCTGATGGGGCTTGGGGAGGGAATCGCTCCCTTCCTAAGGGTGTGCAGCCCACCCTGCACCCCCATGGGGACCCAGACCCACAGGGGTCGGATGCCAAAGCCCGTTCAGAAATGCGTAGTCACGTATTAAGGCTGTGCAGGTGCTCAGCGCTGTAGTTCACCCTGCACACAGAAGATACGGACCCCAAAATCGTGCCGTGCCAAGCACCAGCTAGTCATCCATCATCGCTCATAAGGCAATAAAGCTTCTTCCCCAAAGCCGGCATCTCCTTGGGGTATCTGGGCACCCCAGCCCAGCCAGAACCAGCATAGGGCAACCAGCACCCACGTCCCACCATGCCGGAGAGGGGGAAGCGTGGTTCTGCTGCAGGGTGGGCACCAGAGCAGCCAGCAGCAGCCCCAGCTCCTCACACAAGCCCTTAGGCAGGCTGGGGACAGCCAGGAGAGGGGCTGAGCCCCCCCTGGGCCACAGAGGGGGCTGCCAGGATGTGTGAACCACCCCTCTGCTCATAAACCTGTGCTAACGGTCACCTCCTTATCTCCTCGTCTCTTCTTCCTCTGGTGCCAGATGGGAGTCCCAGCTGAGGGTCGGGGTGGTGCTGGAGCCCTTCACCGAGGGCATTTTAACGAGACCTCGTTTAGGCTTCCCAGCCCAAATTGCTTTTCACTGGGCTTCCTTCTAACACCGTGTTGCAAAGCAGGTCTGCCCTAGGTGGGAAACTCTGAGGAGGCTGACGACTAAGGCTGAGCACCTGGAAACCATCGCAGGATTAAACATGCTGGATTTTCCCTGCCAGAGCCAGCCTCCGGGGGCAGGGGGGATGCCAGGCTCGCGGGTGACCAGCAGTGACAGCTGGCATCTGGCAAGAGGCACCGCACGGAGGACCCCACAACTGGGGGACAAATCCAGAGGGCAGCCAGACAGAGCACAGCCTTGGCCTTAACTCTTCCCCTGGGATAAGCTTATTTTTGAGATCATATACCAGTTCTGCCTGGCAGGGGGGTGCTGGTGTTGCAGGGGGGCGCACAGGAGACTGCAGGGAGATGCAACCCGCAGCACATCTCCTTATTATCACGCACCATTAACAAGGCCAGTCAGACCAGGAATGGCACACTAGGCTTCCCTCCAAAGCAAGCAGGACCATCCAGTGAAACACTGGCCGAAGAGCAGCCCCATCACGCCCATCTCCCGCCTAGTTCTCGCTTTTGCTCCGGTGTAAACGATCCCCTGCCATCACCAGCTGGGATCTGTTGAGGGTGAGCTGTGTCAAACCCATCCATCCACCTCCTGCAGTGGAGGCACTGGCTTTGGGAGAGGGGGAAAAGCAGGAGGTAACATATTTTGGTGTTAGTAAGACTTTGGGCATTGTTATGGATGAAACATTCTCATAGGTGAGTCTGGGGAATGATTGGAGAGATGAAAAACCCCACAGAGGGAGTGCACAGAGCATGTTTACTGGTTGCCCAGGTCAAAACAGGGAGGGCCCCAAAGTGTTAACGCATTCAGGTGTTCAGTTTGGAGGCAGCAGCAAAGAGGAGGAATTGCCAGCACACCCGAGACAGGGATCACCATGCAACATAGTCTGGAGAAATCAGAGAATCTGGGGAACCCCCCCATAATTCAACAGAAGTGGGGGTGAGGGGAGACTGGATGGTCAGTTGGGCAAATAGAGGATCGTTCCGTCTAAGGAAGGGAAGGCTGGTGAGATGTTTTAGATGCAGAAGGGGCTGTGATGGGCCACGGGTGTGTGCAGGTGGAACGAGAAGCAACGCTCTGCGGTGGGGGCGAGGGTGGTCTGGGCTAGACGGAGGGGAGACATCCCTGTGTCAGCTGTCAGGATAGCAAAAACCAGTGCCAATGCTGCACAGGGGGGATCTGGCAAGGAAAATGTGCCAGGAGAGCCAGGGCAGGGCTGGGCAGCAGGGTGTCACCTCCCCATGGGCAGCAGGGTGTCACCTCCCCATGCCCCTTCTGCTCGCCCCTTTCTCCCAGCCCACTACAAGCTTGTTTCCTTTCACCCAGACAACAGAACAGCGTTGGGGACCAGCTGCCCGGTGTCACGGTGTGGCGGGTGAGAGCACACACCGACGAGGTTGCAGGGAGCTTATCGCGGACTTGCCTTCGTGCCCAGAGGTCACTGATGCCCACCAGTTTGCAGGCATTGGCCACAGTGGCTTGTAGCCTGGAGATGCTGCAAACACAAGCGAGCAAGGAGCAGGGATGGTGCCTGGATCCAGGCATTTCCATTCAGCTCAGTGTCCCTCAGCCCTGCACGGCGTTGTTGGCCGTTAAAGTGATGGAGGCTTTTCCTAGAGCTACCAGCCCGGAGATGAGACTACAAAATTATTCCATTCCTGCATGCCAAAGGCACAGACGATTACAATTTTGCTTCTGACTCCCACTCATCCCACCTCGTAGAGATCAGATTAATTGTGGCACATGATCAAAGAGATTGAAATGAAGAAGCCGATAACTAAATGGCTGCAGTTACACTGCTACAAAACTCGGGTGGAGATAAGGACTGTAATTTTGCTGTGAATTAGCCTGGGCTGGGAGAGGAGAGGGATACAGTGCTAACCCCATGTGGTTTTATCCTAACGAATGCCCCAGCTGCCTAGTTTCAACGAGGACTCTGCTATCACATTGCTAGCTTCGATGAAAAGCATCTCGGCACCTTTTGGGAGAGTAAAAGTGCGAGACCTGTGAAAATGAGCAGAGCCGCAAAGAGACTTTGCCGTATGGCAAGCGCGCGTGGTGGCTCGGAGCACTTGTGGGCTGGAGCTGCTGGGCTCGAAGCCCAGCACGTCCCCGGGTCACTGCGTGCGGCCGCTGCAGCCCCTCAGCACCTTCCCCTCCAGCTGAGCACCAGCAGTGCACCATCCTACACCCTCCATGGCCCCTACACCCACCATCCCTCTCATGGGACAAAGCGCCTGCTTTCCTGAAGGTTTAGCACCCTTCAAGAGAAACTTGGCGGTGCGGGGCACATGGATTGCACCCGCTCCTCCTCCTCCTCCTCGCCCGCTCCCAGCACACCACCCACAGGCCCCATCGGCCGCCCTCGGCAGCTCCTCGGAGAGCTTCGCCGAAGCGGAGCCAGATGGAGCTGCCAGCTCGCCTGTGGAGATGGCACAGGCTTTTCAAGCCGCCTCTTCCTGGGGCTGCCTACTCCCGCGTGGGAGGTGTAAGCGAGGCACGTGTTGCTTCCCCCAGCGAGCGGTCCTCCAGCGTGTCCCAGTGCCACCAGCAAAGCCTGGGCTTGGTGGTCCTGCAGAGCTACCCAGCATCAAAGCCAGCTCAGATAAGCACCGTGTTACCTCTTCCAAATGCCCTCTGGGTGGAGAGTAACTCGAGGCAGAGCATCGCGGCTGCCAGCCCAAAGCCGAGGAATGGGATTTCTGTGGTCACCCTGCGACATGGGAAGCCCACAGCGTGTGCACAAAAGCCCCTGACCTTGCCCGCTGCTGTGCTGAAGTGGTGCCAGCAGCAGCATTCCCAGCCTGGGAAGCAAAATTCCTGGGAAGACCCTCCTCCTTGCACGCTCCCACTTTTGATTCCCAATTACAACTTTGGGAGGATCACGAGAAAGAGCATCCGCCCCTGTCGCGGAGGGAGACCCGCTCCAGGCATCCCACGGGATCCGCTGCCCGCCGGGACAGGCTGGCTGGTGGCAGGGGAAGGTGTCACCTGCTGTGGTACACATCTGCATGTGGGGACAAGGACCACTGCGGGCTGGTGACTCTGGCAAATCCCATAGGTAAAACCCTGCCTTCCCCCCCAGCATTTTGCGCCCCCGGTAAAGCCAAGCACGCACGACGGAGGCAGAGCAGCAGCCTGGGTGCACCCCAGCCTGCCGAAACGGAGGGCAGGTGCTGGCCATGCCACAGCCGCTTGCCTTGGTGTGCTGGGGGGGTTTGTCACCTTCCCGAGCCCTCTGCAGCCAGCGGTGCTGGGAACGCTGCCTTTGGGAGATGGGAAGTGGCCAGGATGGGACCACAGGGGAGCCCGCAGGTGGGTTTGCACTGCCTGGGAAGCGCAGCCGTTCGTGGGCTGGATGAGCCAGCATGGAGCAGACACTCACGTCTCGCTACCATCGCTGCGGATCGGGCCGTCTCGACACATTTCTGGGAGGCTTCGTCTGTGCTGGAGACATGCTCCTGGCCTCAGCAGCCTCACCGGCTGGGGACAAACCGGGATGCTCGGGGACACAGTGTGTCCTTCAGGGGGGAGCCGGCAGAAACCCCTCACCCCACCGTATATTCATGCTGGGCTTTCAGCAATCGGATAAACTGCAGGCAAAAATCTCTTGTAAAGAGAGAAAAAAACCCTTTCACGCCCAAAGCAGGAGGGCTGGGTGCTACCCTGGCCCCAAGGGATGCTGTGCAGGGGGCTACCACCTCCTCGGGAGCCTGCCAAGGGGGGATGTGGTGAGGTGCAGCACCGGGGGTGGCACAACATGCCTGGGGGGCTACGGGCTGTGTGTGCATGTGGCAACACCGCTGGAGCAGCATCAACACAGGACGGTGAAGACCTCCAGGCCACTGGCACCCTCCTTGCTCTTCCCTTATCTTTAGCAAAGGCCTCTCCGGGGTCAGCCCAGGCCAACACCAGATGCAACCTTTAATTAGTGAGTCCAGTTTTGCAATTACTGTTGCTCACCACCAAAGAGACACATTTGGCCCTCTTGGCTCTGCTCCGCTCTCTAGCTCTGCACCATTTTTAGCTCAGCCTGTAGTGTTGGGCTGCTACCAAAGCTGAGGAACCCAAGAAGGTTTTTTTTAATGTGATCGTTTTTGCAGTGCCACCATTGCACGGGAGGACGGACGGCGTTGCATTTGTCTGAGGGATGTGCACGTGGTCCACCAGCTGTGACGGTGGCAGCTGCCACACCAGGTCTAAGGCCAGCATCTCTTCCAGTGAGAGGGCTTGGGAGGTGCTGGCCGTTGTGAGCAAGGGTGGTGGTTGTCACCTGCAGCAGACCCCACGAGTGACACTGGACACATGGTCCTAAAACAAATATAGGAGAAAATCCCTTTTGCCCCTTCTCCGGTGGCCTTCACCCAGGATGCGGGCGCGTCCCTTCGCTGGCTCAGCTCTCTCCATGGTAACAGATGGATGTCGCAGTCCCATCCCCCTCGGTGATGCTGGGGCAGGCGGGCGGGAGACAGATGGCAACAGAGGGGAAAAGAGTCCAGATCCTCCGAGTGGCAGAAATTGCAGGAATCCCTGATTGCCGGAGCCAAGACGCTGACCTGGAGCCGTGGGAGGGAGGGAAGGTGGAGGCGCGTGGCTCTGCTGAGCCTGGAATAGCAGAGCAGCTGTTAAGTTATCGCTTGTAATTATTACAGCATATGGGAGGGAAAGAATAGCTCTCAAGGGGAGAAAAACAAACAAGGAAAAGGCGGGCTGCTGCAGGGCTGAGCCGTGGGGAAGAGCAGCACTCGGCATCGTGGCAGGTCCCCACCGGGTGGCAAGGGCACGGGGGGACACGGCTGGGACGGCTCTTCCCCTCCGCAGCCCCGGCCGGGGTTCGGGTGCGTGTGTTTGCACCTGCGGCACGAGGTGCTCACCCGTCCGTACGGTGCCTGCCGCCTGCTCGGGGACAGGGGTGTGCCGGGGAGGGGGTGACACTGGCCAGCATGTTACAGAGGGACGGAGCCTGGCGCGCTCTCCCCGCTCCCGTCTCCCATGCCCGATTCTGCTGCTCGCTCTGCAATTTGTCAGGAGCCGTCAGCTACTGCAGATGAGCGAGGCAGCAGGGCCACGGGCAGCAGGTGATAACGCTGGAGCACAAAGCGCTGGCATGCCACGGTTTGGAGGGAGACCACCCATATCCCTCACCTAGGGATGCTGCACGGGGGGACGGGACCGGCAGCACAAGGCATCGCTGTGACACGGCAGGAGACTGCAGAGCCGGAGCAAACACCTGCCCTTGGCTTCAGGATGCACCAAGAAGCCCCGGCACAGCAAAGCGGAGCTGAAGGGGGGAGCCTCGGGCATGGGCCAGGCCTGGGACAGGCTGCGCCGGGGAAGCCACGAAGCCAGGAGAGGGGCTGCGCGTGTGGCAGCGCGGGGAGAATGGGAATTGGGAGGTGATGAACAGTCTGCGAGTGAGGAGCAATGACAGCCTCTCTTCATTTCCGCACCACTTAGAAAACAAACATTGTATCCCGTCGTGACTGTTATTATTTTGGGCTTTTGTTATTTAAAAAAAAAAAAAAGAGAAAATATGACAACAAGTCTTTGAAAACGTGGGGCCATTGGAAGTCGCCCCAGCTGCATCCCACTGGGCTGCGGCGTGGGGACAAGGAGTGGCCAATGGATGCTCCCCCCGCGAAAAAAAAGCCTGGGAGACTTGATGGAGAAAAATCAACCATGTCTGCCATCTATTACACGCAAAGATTTAAATTCACTGATTAAACTCACAGCCACTGAGCTACGGATTGCTGGAGGCTGGGGGTGCGTTTCGGGCCCCTTTGGATGTTTGCTTGTCCTGTGCCACAGGCATGTAGCCGCAGGGATGGGGCAAGGTGAGGAGGAGACGTTACCTGTCCTGTTCCTATGCTCTGGTGGCTTTTCTGTGGGCATCTGCTACTGGCTACAGTTGGAGATGATGCAGGACCAGGGGTGAGGGTTTAGGGGGCTGGGGTTAGCAGGTTAGGATTTATGCTGCAGAGATATTCTTATGCTCCCTTACAGTCACCTCTCTCCTGCTTTTGAGCTGTATTTATTTTTCTGTCTGCTGCTGCCTCCTCCCTGACATGAATATCATGAATATTCTCAGAGCAGGTGCGTCGGCACCTGCCTGGTCTCCCAGATCCACACCGGTGTGTTCCCTGGGGCTCCCATCCCAAGCCAACCTCATCCTGCCACAAAAAGCCAGTGGCTCTGGTGAAACGCACCAACATCTGCCTGGGCAGGAGACGGGGAACCATGGACCCGCTGGGTCAACGTGCCAGGACCAAAGCACACCGTCCCCAGACAGAAGCCAAGAGTTGAGCAATGCCTCCCAGAGGTGGCATCTACGGATGCAGATGGTGCTGAGCACCTGCCAGTCCCACAGGGGCCTGGGAGATGCCCTTCAGCTCTGGTACCCCGCTTCTACATACAGCACAGGCAGCTGCTGAACAGCGACGATGCTGCAAACGAAGCCATGGCAGAAGCGCTGGCAATAGGAAAGACGGTTCAAGCTCCATGATCCAGAACAGGAATAAATCGCAGGCAACAGCCCCAGTGCCCATTAAATAAAGCAGCCAAACCCTGCCAGCATGCCGGGATCCTTGCCGAGACAGGCACAGGGCTTGGGGAGCGAAGGACCCGGCTGCTGCCATCCCGCAAGGCTGCAACGCTGCTGACTGCTGCCGGTGGGGTGGCCCGGTGGCACGGCCGGCCCTGGATTGCCCCCCGCTGCTCCGACACCTCAGAAGAGAGGGACGCAGCAAGGCTGAGGTTTGCTGAGGTGGCTGAGTCGGAGCGATCAGGGTCTCGCTGGCCAAGCCCCCCTGCAGCCCTGGTTTGATCTCCCATCTCCCGTGCCCTCCGCCCTTGGCTCAGGGCAGGGTGGCAGTGATGCCAGAGCTGTCCCCATCAGGGCTCAGGGCCTGGCAGGGGGCAGGCACATGCACGCTTGTGGTCACACACACACATGCGCACGCACAGAGCCCCTCTTGCACTTCGGGCCTGACACCACAGCCCCTTTCCATCGCTGCTCGTCGGTGCGGTGGGTGCAGCCCCCTCCCACCCGGGGCTGGCAGCACTCCCACGCAGGCATCCCACGCAGCCCGTGCTCCAGAGCCTGGACTCACGGACACGTTGCCCTCGGAGGGGGCACTGCACAGCATGGCCTGGCACAGCCGAGTGTTCCCGGAGCATCGTGCACCGGCGCCTGGGAGCTGAGACGGGCGGGCTGGCTGCTGAGCTGGCGATCTGACAGCCACCTGCTCCTGCTGCGTCGGAGCACCCAGCTCTTGTCTGGATAAGCCCCTTCCCACCCTGCCTGCTGCCGTCAGCGCGCCCGTCTCCCCCGTGCTGCCCACTGGGTACACTTCTTCCTCTTCTTGCCGAGCGCCTTCCTCTTGGTGCAGATCTCCCAAAGGTTTCCATCTCTTGTCCCATGGCAGTTCCACCTTTGCTTTGTCTCTCCCTGAACCTGACAACGATGTAGCTCCTTTACGTGGCAGATGGTGCAGCCGCGATCGCCCATGCCCTCGGTTTGCCCGTGCCCTGGCACAGCCCTGGTCTGTGCAGGCTTGGTCAGCCCAGGGCATGACCAGGAGACAGCACGTGCTCAGGACCATCCCCACAGGCAGCATGGCTGGGCCTGATGTGTTTTGGCTGCTGGGGAGAGAGTAGGCACGGTGGTACCCACCTTCAGGCCCCTGTCACAGCTCTAGATGTCCCCTGGGGCGTGGATGATGCTGGTGACAGCAGCCTGCAGCAGCAAGGTGGCCCAGGGATTCGGAAGGGATTCGGCTGGTGCTCACCGTTGGAGAAGAAGGGTCTGATCCTGCCCACGGAGCAGCAGTAAGAATTTGGGCATTGATTTTGCCAAGCTCCACACGAGGAAAGGGCTGGGGCAGAAGAGATGTGGGCTGGGTGGTGGCAGAGCCTTCAGGATCAGCCCTCACGGCTGCTGCTGTGAAGCCCCTTGCAACCTGCCAGGGTCTCCCAGCAGGAGGGCCGAGATCCCTGCGGGTGGAAAGCCATGGAAGAGAGAAGAGCAGCAATAAACGCAAACCCTGCCCAGCTTGCACCGCTCTTCCAGCGAGGTCCTGCCCAGGACGCCAGAAAGGGCTCGCAGGCAGTGGGCTGAGCTGGGTGAGAGCAGGGAGCAGGGCAGGGGAAGAAGGAGGGAAGAGGTAAAGGGGGGGATAAAGGGGAAAGAAGCGGCAGAGAGCTGTAATGCAGCCGGGCTGGGGGAGGACCGGTTCCAGACTGGCCCGGCAGCACAGAGGCGCACAGCCCCAGGGAAGCTCTGCCTGCTGGGCTCTGGAGACAAGACATCCCTGGTCAAGCAGTGCGGGGAAGCTGGCACGGGAGCCATGCGTGCTCTAGGACCTGTCTGCAGGTTGCAGCTATAGCCGGTGACAGAGATCACCTCTTTAAGACATGCTGGGATTGCACGTAGCATCATCGGATGCCCTACGGCACCACGGCTTTCCAGTGCCGAGGCAGGGGCTGGAGATGTTCTCCATCACATTTTGTGGGCGCTGCAGGTTTCCTGAGGAAACATTTCCAAACAAGTAAATTAGGAAGTGATACAGCAAACCACTACCAGCGCAGCGCGTTTGGGCATCACACGAGGCCAGCACACCGGGTGCCGGAGAAGGTGAAAAAGAAAATGTTGAGCCAACTGTGTGCACAACGCCTCCCTTTGGGTCTTTTTTGGTCTGAGTCTTTTTACTTTTATTTAAAAGTTCCACTTGTGAGACTCTCTTCTTCCCTCTAGTGTCCATCTCACGATGTTCCTCTTGCTCTTCAAATTCAGCTGCAGCAGCACCTTGCCTGGTTGCGTGCGCAGCCCCTTCCTCAGGCACAGGTTTGACATTTACAAATGATAGTGCAACTCTCTCCCCTGGAAGCCGACGCTTAATTTTTCTGGTTTGCTCTGTGCCATGTGGGAGATCCCATTCCAAGGCCCTCTCCCCTCTCCCCGCTTAAAAAATGATCCCAGTTCCTCCCTTAACGTTAGCACGATGGTGCGGAGCTCCAGCTGGGGATGCGCAGGTGCAATGGGGTTTCTGGTGGCAGTGGGGAGAGGACAGGTCAGTGGTGGATGCCTTTGGGATGAGTCCTGCTCTGCTTGCCTGGGTAAGACCCTGCTACGCTTCCTCCCATCACACTCTTTGTCCTTGGGCCGTAGGAAACCAGCGCAGAGCCAAAAAATGACTCCACTGCCCCGAAGGCTTGATCAAGGCTGTCACCACAAGGTTGTCTTTCTTCTGTTGATAGCAAGAGACCTCCCAGGCAGGATCCCCAATCCCTGAGTCACCTCCCCACTAGCTGGACTGGTTTCTAAAAGTCCAGCCAGCATCTTCCTCCTTGGGAGCAAAGATGACAGACACCCCCCTTTTTGGGGGACCGGGCAGCAGACCCGCCCTCCCAGGCGCATCTACAGCACGCCAGCCCACAGTCTGTGGTGGCACCTTCAACTCAGTCCAGGACAAGCCCTCCTTGCTGCCCTACAGCCACCCTGCCCTACCTGCCCGTGCCTCCCTGGAAGGTCCAAAAGCTTCTCAGGCTGCTCAAGGAGCCCTGTACACGGACACAAGGCATGCTGCCCCAGTGGTCACACGCTCCTGTGCCACCTTCGTTCCTCAGGGCTGGTCCTTCACCTCAGCCAGGACATATCCAGTATCCCCCAGGGGAACTTTACAGGAGTAAGACACGGCCAACAATAAAACCATGGTCAGCATGGCCTGGCGTATCAAGAAAGCTGTTGCAGGGCAGGAATCATCTCACCTGGTGCTGGATGGTCCACGCAGATATCTAAGCCAGCTCAAACCCTGTTTTATCAATGGAGGGACGGGCACTACTGGAGCACGAACCATCTGACTAACCATACCCCAGAAGCACCCATGTCCTACCATGGGTGCAGACATCGCCCACAGCAATGAGCCTGAGCACGCTGGGCTCTGAACACGGTGGCAAGCCAAGGAACCGTGTAGGAAATCATCCTGAGCTGACCCGTTGTTTGTATGTATTTGAAGAGGAGGTTTTATGAGACCTTCCTTCTGGACATCTCCCAGGCTTTCTCCTCCTTGGCAGCTGAAAGTATCTCCTCTTCACCTAGCAATGAAGATGAATTTGTTCCAAGTGCAAAGCAACCCCAAGCCTTCAATGAGAACAACAGCCACGGTAACAAGCCCTGCGCAGGAGGTGGCTGTGAGGGGGACACCGGACGCCTTTGGCCTGTCCCCAAATGGGACGCTGAGGTCCCCGCAACAGGCTGGGCTCTGCAGAGCCAGGGGGTGCAGAACGCAATCCAAGCCTGAGCGGGAGCTGCCTTCGCTTGTTGGGGGCCATTTGTTTGGGTGGGCTGCGGTCCTGGACATGCTCCCTTCAGGAGGAGGAATGGATTTTTAGACACCGAAATAACTGGCTGGCTGGCACGCAGCTCCTGCTTCTTTCTCCAATTATTTTTTTAAAGCTTCGGCGGAGCAGAGCCTTTCAGTACGAAGGGCAGCACCAGCCGCTCCAGCAGAGCTGCTTGCGGGACCCCAGCTCAGTGACGAGAGAGCCCTCCTGGATGGACCGTGCTTCTGCTGCTTTGGGCCAAACCCCTTTGCTCCCAGCCCTGCTCCCTGCAGGGCAGGTGCCCCCAGCTAACCACCCCCTCCCTTAGCAGCATGCGCTGGTGAGGCTCAGCTCCTGGCAAAAAACTCTTCCCCGTGGTGCTGATTTATTAATCGGCGAGGAGGGGAGCAGTTCTCGCCCCTCTCTCCTGCTTGCTCACTAGACACCAATTTGGCAGCTGGCAGCAAATCCCATTAAAGCAGGGAGATCCCCAAAGGCATCGGCAGCTCCTGGCCCATTACAAGAGTGAGGGGATGGACGCTGCTGATGTACATCCAAAACTGGTTGCATCCAACTGGAAGCAAGGATCCTACTGAGATAAATATTAAGTCTGCAAAGGCAGGGATGGGAATAAGCTCGTTCATTACCTGTCTTTGTCCACATTCAAGAGACCAATGCAGGATTTTAATGGATGAAACAGCGGCAAGAAACCCCATGATGAAAACCCCTGTATAGTTCCCTTTTGGGCCAAGAGAATCAAATTCACGGGTAGCCCATCATGCCTGACATTTCCTAATCAGCCTATTAAAGCCCTGGCTTTTGTATTTTTTAGATGAAAAGGGTGGAAAGTGGATGAGCAGAGGCTAAAACCAGAGCAATACTTTGCTCTGTGGATCTGTTATAACCTGTGCAGATCTAATCTGCAACAGCCCCATTTATTTTGCTTGTCCTGGAATCGCAACAGACAACAGTGTGGCGGCTCTGGGAAACCTTGAGTTGCAGCCGCTGCTGGCAGAGGGGAGACTGCCAGCCCTTCCTCCCGGTTAGGGCAGGCAGGCTGTCATCGCAGGCTTGCCCTCGTGACAAGCCTCCCTGCTGCTCCATGCATGACAGCCTGGTGTTGGGTCTCGTTACGCATTTCACTGCAGAGCACACGCTCTTGCACATACCACTCAGCAGGTCAGAAAGGGTGCGATGAAGGTGGCACACAAAACCCCTGCCTCCGACAGAGCTGTCCACCAATGCTTGCCTCTGCTACCTGCTAAGCTTTCACGTGTTGAGAACTAATTAGTCTTCTTCCACTCCCTGTGCCAAAACCGTATTAACAAGATGCGTGCATGGTGGAGGGAAGTCAGATTCCTACTGGTGCCACTGCTCTGCTGCCAAGCCACCTCACCTTCCTCTCTGTATGCCCAAAACCAGGCTCTGTCCTGCTGGGTCACACAGCTGGAGGTCCACCTCAGTGAAGCAACGTCCAGGAGATAAGCGTTGTCACATTGCTGAGCACGGGAGTGTCCTTCTGCAGCCTCCCACCCTGTGCGCTGGGCAGGCGGCCAGCAGTGCGCCGAGCACACCTCCCAGAGAAGCACAGGGCTCGCAAGGTCCAGCTGAGAGCAGAGCTTTTGCTTTCCTGCACAGAACCCAGAGATTCAAACGAGAGCGGCATTCAGATGCTGCCCCGCCAGTGCCCAGGGCCCCCAGCCCCTGGCATTGCTGCTTGCTGCTGCAGCACGGGGCCACTAAAGCCACACGGTGCCATCTGCTTTGTTCCTCAGGCCTTTGAGTCAGCTCTGGACACTAAATCCGCACGGGGACACTGCCAGGACGTGACAGCATGTGGCTTCAAGCCTGTCTTAACGTGCCCATCCCTACCAATGTGCACCTGAGGAGGTGCTGGGCCACCAGCGGATGCGGTGATCAACAGGTAGAGCAGACACCTCCTCCTGCCTCTGTACGCACCCGCCACGCCACTGCACTGCCTTGGTTAGGCCATCAGTGCAGCAGGGCTGGTTAGCAAGGGGGGGGTGGCTGTTTTGAAGGTCACACACTGCCTGCACCCCTGAGAGTTACCACTGGGGTACCCGAAGGGAAGATAAAAAAGGAAACCCTGAGTTAAATGGTTTTGATGAAGCCCTCAGTGACTCTTACTTCCCATACAGGAGGCAGAGCTTTTTTCCCGACCATTTCTCCAAGCCCTCTCTGCCACTGCAGAGAAGCTCCTTGCCTCATGCACATATAGAAATGAGTTGTGTTTGCCACGAGAAAAGCTGACAGGCACTTTTGAGAGCACTTCCCAGATCCAGAGTTTTGCAGATGCGCATGCGCAGACCCATCTAGCTGCCCCAGTTGCCATGCACAAAAACTCACTCACGGTTTTTTTCCCCCTCTGCTCCTTTGACATCAAGGATGCAGACTGAGAAGGTGGCTCTGAATATTTGGAGAAGCCAGTCCTACCCACCTCCCACTGACATGACTCTGGCTACAGAGAAGGGCCTGGTGGCCACCAGTGCTGACCGCCAGCAAGGGCTGCAGACCTCAAGCAGGCAGGGAGGGTGCAGAGCGTTCTGGAAACTATGCTGCCGCTTTCTTCTTTCTTTCACAAGGTCAGATTTTTCCTTTGGTGATGGTCATGGTCAGTGACACTGGCAAAAAGTCGATGTTAGGAGCCTGTATGAAGACACAGGCCCTGTTGCTGGGCAACATCTGATGGGAAATCCTGCCTGCATCCCTAGTACTGCACAGAACCACAGGCCACATAATTCTTAATGATTTTTGATGGATGATTTTCTCTAGTACTCACCAAAACTGGGCGAGCTAGCTTCAAGCTCCAGACTATTTTGTAGGAGAAAGTGGTTCAAGTATCACCATGATGAGACAACGTTTTGGGGCTTTCTCTGTTATTCTGCTCCTCTACGTTAAGCTGACCAGTAGAAAGAAGACATAAACCAATTCATTCACTCATCATGTAATTACTGTTTTATCAACTGGTTTAAACATATATACCTAACATAGTAATTTAAACTGGGAAAAAATGTGATGACACTCGGTTTCAGACTGCAACATCAATAAAGTTGTAAGGCACAGGCATTTGGATCAGCATCTCACAGTCTGCAGTCACTAAAATAGATGTTTCAAATCTCACCCAAATATAAAGCAAATGCCCTACCGAAAAAAATCAAGAGATTGCTCCCTTACTTCCCTGCACTGTTTTTGCTGCAGCATTACTTAAAATTATTCAGTCATAGGAAACTGGAAAGTCTAGAGGTGGGATGCCTGACTCGAAAGGCACACGCAGGGGATGCTCTGACACCTGCTTACAGAGGAATCCTGGCATGCAACATCTATCCATAGGAAGTGAGAGAAATCCTTCCAGGTGGCAACGGAGCAAACAAACGTGTTCGTTGGGATGACCCACTTGGTCAGCATTTGCTCCCACAGCAATGCAGGCACCAAGAACCCTGGGTGCCTGTGAACGGGGTGAGCTCCTGTGGCGGCCGAAGGGCTGAAAGCACCCAGCCTTGCCGGGCTCTTCCTCAAGGTGACGCAGCCCTCCCTTCCAGCCTGCTCCAGCCAATGCTTCCTCTCAAGCCCTTGGCTTTGTCCCTTGCGTGTTAAACATCCACGACTGCAGAAGATAGATACATCACGGGGCTGCTGCTAGGTCAGCTGGCTGAGCGTGGAAATACTTCAGGGCTTGTTCTGTTTTAGTGCACGACGGCTGCAAAAATACCCATGTTTTGCTGTAATAGGAGGTTGATTAGCTCTTCTGTTGATCAGCGGGTGCTCTTTAAAGAAAGCATTTCTGGACCGGCTGTAGCCTTAATTGAGGCAAATCATGTCATTTGTTTGAACTGCTCTACTTGCACAGCTTTGTGTTTAGCTTGCAGAAGAATCGGAAAGATGACATCGATTCAAGACGGTGCTGCATACATGGCTCTGACACACGCTGCCGCCCGGGTACCTTCTAAGAGCGGGGACTTTTGTTCTGAGACGTTGCTGAGGCAGTGGCTCTGTCTGGCAGGGACTGCAGCACGGCGCTGGCAGTCAGGGGCCGCACGGTGTTCATCAGCCCAAACCCCCCCGAGGCTGTTGGGGATGAGCAGACAGGCAGCGCGTGGCAGTTGATCTCTCCAGGAGATCCACAATTCCTCTTGTCCACGATTGGCCTGAGGAAAAAAAAAAAAAAAAAAGAGAGAAACGCTAAGATGAAATTGCACCCTGGGTCTGGAGAGCCGCATTCTCCCCACCAGCTCTGCCATCTCCTGCTCTGAAAACTGAACCAAAAGCTGCCAGGCCTGGGAGCAGCACAAGGCACACCAGCCTCCCATGCAGGCACGCGCTCGCTGCCGCTGCTGCTCTGTAATGACTACATGAACTTCAACATCTGGGTGTCATGTCGCAACTCAGCTTTATTCCTTCAAAGAAGCAACACAATGCTAATCTTACAGTAAGCGGGTTCAGAAATAACCATGTTTTGGTGCATGTGACACTGCTCTAATGCCTACTTTATTTTCCAGAGCTCATTCTGACATGAATTAATGTCAGTGTCAAGGGAAAAAAAAAAAATGAAGTGGGATTTCAGGAACTTGTCCTGGGGTTTACCTGAGGAGAGCCTTGAACAAGCACCACTACAAGAGCTCTGCAACAGATGTGGGCATTGGCTCTGAGTGGGGAACATGAGGATGGAACAGTAAGAACAGAGGAAAAAAAGCAAACAACTATTATTCAAGAAAATACAAAATTTCCAAAGATCAAGCCTCAAGGAACATGAGAAAATGTTTCATTTTAACATTAGGCGGACAAAGGTAAATGTCAGCAGAAAAAAAAGGAGCTCCTTTTACAGAATAGGCAGAAGACTCCGGAGACGACACAGAAGGCTGCTTTTTCCTGCCATAAAGTCCCTCCTGTTTTCCTGACACACTGCAGACAGTGCTGCCAGTGGTGCACACATACCTGATGCTTGTTGATCCAGCAGCTGCTGGTCCTGAAATAGGCCTTTGCCGGCCAGCGTTCCCAGCAGGCTGGCGCTGCCCTTGGGATCCAGAAGCAGCTGGCAAGCTGTGCTGGCTCAGGAGAGCAAGAGCCTTGTCCAGAGGCTGGGATGGGGTTTCTTGGTGAGCCCTTGTCTGGCCTCGCTGTGTCCACTGCTTGTCCTCCTCTTGGCTGGGTATTTTTAGGCATCTTACCCTGTGGTTCCTCATTTTCCAGGGTCTTGCTGCAAGACCCATTAGGGATGCAGGTGAAGGGCTTTTTGGAGGGGACGGAATTAGACGGTGGTTTGGGTTGGAGAACACTGCACCTTCCTGACCCTGTGACGAACCTGAAACAGGAAGGAGAAGCACAGTGATTTACCAGTTCATCTTACTTCCGAATGACCAACCCAGTGAGCAAAAGGCTTTGGAGAATGCTGTGTGACGGAGCTGGGTGGGCAAATGTGTCGCAGGGCACACAGCAATGCTGGCCTTGTTGAATTGCTTCCTCTGATAGTCAGGGGTTTGGGTTACTTGGCAGCCTCCCTGCCCGTGTTGCTGGTGATGTGCCATGCACTGGAACTGCTCACGAGCCATGCACAGCTCAAGAGGGACAGACCAGCTCAACCATCCTCCTGCTCTCAGGCAGGATCATACCTGCATCACTCCTGGCCAGTGTTTGCACTGACTTGCTTTAAATACTGGAGGACTCCATCCAGTGGTCTAACATTCAAGGCACAGGAGTAATCACAGGTGAGTGGATCCACTTTTTTTTTTATTCAGAGGCAGAGGTGTAAGGATAAGATCTTGAGATTAGCCTTAAAATAACAGAAAGTGCCTGACTGCTAGGGAAAATACTGCATTACACGCAGGGCTACTATCGGGCTGTTCATATTTTAGCCCATGTAATCCTCAGGTGCAACATACGTAGAAGAAAAATCTTGTTCCTGATTTATGAATATAACATGCATGCATATATGCTTAAAACCATTCTATAGATAGCAGGGATCTGATTGCTCTTGTCTATTAAAAGAACCAGTTGTACCTAAACGCTTGATCTGCGTGGTCCAGGGCAGGAACACAATCTAAAGAATGTGCCACCAAAACCCAGGCTCAGAAAGTTCAGCTTTATAGCCCCTAATTAATGGGGATGTATTTTACTGCTTAGGTAACCACATAAAGCTGATCTAAAACGTTCACTGCATAGTTTCCATCATACTGTACGCTTTCAAAATGCCTGAATTTCATAGGGTTTTTTATTTGTTTTTAAGTAAAGACACTCTGAAAGACTGGTATGCCTGATTCAAAAGCCCAGAATAACACTCAATGACTCCCAAAGAATGCAGATTATACAGATCCAATGCTGCAAACACTTTTACACAAGAGCGGTTTTGCTCAAGTGACTTGTCCTTTCCTGGTCAGAAGGATTGTTTCCAGCTACAAGTTGTTCTGTGAGAAAGCCACATTGGGTAGGACAAACTTCTGAAACTAAGTGTTGAGGCACTTAAATATATCTCCAAATCTTGACACAGTCTCAAGTCACAGAGGTCAAGTGATTTTTAACTGCCTTGCTGAATAAAGGCTATCAGATGCTAAAATTTTACCGGGTATTTGCTCTGCAAAACACATGTATGTGTCTATTAGTGACAGTGGGAAAAGGCTACTGTGTTTGTGATTATTTGAATCTTGGTTATTATGGCCAGCTGCTTGTGATTTGGGATCTGGGTCATCTCCCCCCCCACCCCATGCCTTAGGTAATACTAGATTTCAACTGCTCCATCCATCTTGCAACCAGATCCTAACAGATTTGATTGCAAGATGGGCAGATCTATGCCATCCGTTCACTTCCATAGTCCTATAGCACATGACACTGGTACACTCTGAGATGTTTGGGGCATTGTCTACTCAATCTACAAAGATGATGAGATCATAATAAATCATACTCAGCCTTAAGAAATCAGATTAAATCTGAAAAAGATCAGATTACATCTAAAGAGACCATGAGATCATAATCTAAGACTTCTGCGGTCACTAGACAACAGGTCATTCCTTTAGGTTTTTCTAAACAGCTTCTGTTCCTGTTAAGGAGATATTGTTTATATTATTGTTAATACACAGAGACATTGAATAGTTTGATGATACTTCTGGTTTTTTTCCAAAATATATTTTTCCAAATTTTAATAGATCCATTTTTACCCTTGAAAGAAATGTATAAAATGAAAACTTACATGCTAATATTTATTGAGGCAAAAAAAAGAAGTTGTTACTAACAATAGAAACAGATTAAAGTTGTACTTTTGTAAGGTCTCCTACTTGATATGTGTTTGGAATAACCATTATTAATGTCTCTAATAGTCTTCAATACAATATACAAAAAGTAGCGAAGAGTGGGAATTCTGCTTTCGTTCATGCAATTCCAGAGAGCCCTTTGGCTTTGTTCCTGAGCAGAAGAGCACACCGCAGTTTTAAGCTCTTTTACTGAATGTATTCCTTTGGTTGCATATCTTTCTAGAATTCCCAGTTGCCCAGTTAAACCTTAATCATTAGCTCAGCCATTATTTCCGTCAGTGCCAACTGGATTAAAATATAGTTCAGTTGGAACAACTGTATTTTAGACTCACCTGGCACTGACAGAAATTAATGACACAAGGTAAAAGACAGAAGCATGTCCTTCCTCTAGAGCTGATGCTAAGCTGGTGTAAGATCAGCGTTGTTCCTCTTAATTCTACAGATCCATGCCAAAATGCATCAACTGATAGTCAACACGGCTGGCCACCATGCCCTGCTTAAAAACTTGAACGGATTACTTCGGGTCTGCCTCTGCAATAGTATTTCCAAACTGCTGCTCTAGAGCACAGAAGCCAGATCTCACAAAACACCGCAGTTACTAACACACCTATCTACAAATGGTTAGTAGCACGTGTCACTACCAAGGGATAACCCACGCCCACAGGTTTAGGTCCAGTACCTGAGGAAGATTGGGACAGAGAGGAGTGGCAAGAAGAATCAAGTGAAATCCTTTCAATGAGGTCCTCATCACAGGTCTCCCTCAACTCATCTTCACAGCTGTCGGGCAGGCTGCAGTCGTCACCCTCTTCCTCATCACCAAGAGCTGCCTTCAGTGCTTGGGTGGCTTCTTCTTGCTGACCTGTTTGCAGGCACCTGGGCAACATCGAGTTTCACACCCGTAGTTAGCCTTGGAGTTGTGAACGTGCAGCCAGCCAAGTGCAGCTTGGCACGGCCACACAGGCAAACACCCAGGCAGCGGGTTTAGTCACCCACTGCGATTTCCCACTTTCCTGGAGATGTGGAAAATCATTCTAAATGGATCAGCCATCTAAGCTGCCTGTGTCTGATTATCTGAAAGCGTGCTAAAAAGTTAATCAAGTGAAATGGGGCAGATTTAAAGTACTACACAGGGAAGTAAGCTCAGAGAAATAAATTCATCATCAGTTCTACTTCCAAACCCACCGTTATCTGTCTGTGAGATAGATGGGGGAATCTCAGCATGCCAGTATTTTCCTTTCAGCCTTTCATTTGGTTAGGCCAACGCGATGCTTGCAGAAAACCTCATCCACTTTCACTTTTACTGGCTGAAAGATAGACACTGGCAGGGCCAAGAATGCCTTACCCGTTACGAAAAGTCATTTCCTTGCTCTCGCTAAGCAAGCCAGCCCACCCTGCCTGGGCTGGTCCTCAGCCTGCTCTACAGAGAGGTCAGAGGTTTCTTCTCCCTTGGCCACCCCACAGCAGCTCCAGCGGCAGAACTGATGGAAGGATCGGGGAGGATGGATGGAAGGATCTGGGAGGACTGATGGAAGGATTGGGGAGGATGGATGGAAGGATCCGGAAGGACTGATGGAAGGATCCGGGAGGACTGATGAAAGGAATCCCACTCCAGGGACAGGAAGGCAGGAGGCCAAGTCTATCCCCTGAAACTGCCACCAGGTGGCCAAAGAGTTTATTTTATTATTACAGCACAAAATGAATGTCTGTTTTATTGCACGACAAGATTGCTCCCGCTGTCTCACCGCTTGTGCTGCTCACTCTGTACTCTCAGGTCAGAGAACACATCTTCCTGGTGCAGATCTCTTCCTCCTCCAGAGCCGTAAATGTTTTCTGTCCTCAGACCGCACAGTTTCAAAGGTGCAGGTGGCTGCAAAAATGATAGGAGTTACCTTGATGACCTCAGGAGCTCTCCCCAGCTCTGCTTCTAGATTGTGGATTTTAGAAGGCATCAAAATCTGCTGTCACTCCTGACTTCTCAGATCACCCCTCCCTACTTTCTTGCTCTTCAGTTTAAGAAGCACCATGCCCCGGTCACATGCACTGTTACAGCCTGAGGAACCCAGGGTGGCTGTAACAAAAATGCTGATGTATATCTCACTGGCGTACAAGCCCATAGCATCTATACCAATAAGCACATTAAGACCAGTACCACAGAAATTGCACCATTCGGCATATGACCGCAGTCCCCTTCCACATCTTAGTTTATAACACACAGTCATTCACTGAAACGCTCACATTTGTTTCAGAAAAGCTTCCAGTGCTCGGGCAGTAGCAGCAGGGAGGCAAGGGAAGGACACATTTTTTTTCCCAGCAGTTCTTTAACATCTGTTGTCAGCATTAAGTGAGGCTGCCGACAGCGCAGCGATGCAGGTACCCTGTGCGGGCCGCTTCCCTGATTTAGCACTGCCTCTTTAAACCCACACACGTGTATCCCTGCCATGCTGCACCTCAGGGCTCACAAAAAGTGACCATGACAAGCCAGACTGCACCCCTTTATAGGGGTGCCCTCTCACCCAGCTTCTGCTGAAGCAAGCAGGCCAACCCGCCAGGCTGGGGTACCACCCCGCTGCCAAGAGGAACACACTTTGGCTTTGTGTTTGTTTAGGCAATAGGAATGGCTCGGCAGCATCAGCGATCTGACTATTTATGCCAGCATCAAAGAAACACTTCTAAAAAAATTGTATCTAATAGCTATTGTAGAAATACCATCAAATTTTGCAATCTTGCTTTGCGCTTTGCTCGGCTAGAATGATAGGAAATGTGCTGCCAGCAGCCAATAAAGAGTTTTCACATGTTCCTTTACAGCTGATGGTTGATGGCTGCTAGGACACGGGCACCTTTGTAACGGCGGGGCAAAAGACCCTCCGTCCTCCTCGAGGCCAATTGTATGTTGCAGGCTTTTGGGCTACAGAAGAGAGTGAGCTGCCACAAGCCACAGCGGGCGTTCAGGTTTATCCCAGGATTTATAGGGGTCACTAGGCAGGAATATGAAGTCTGCAAGAAAAACATACACCTAGCTTTTGCCTCCTGGCACGAAGGGCCTTGGTGGGGTTCCCGCATATAACTTGACTGAGTCCTAAGAAGAAAGGAAAAAAGGAAACATTTTTACTCCAGTGTTTAACAAAAGGTGCTGTCTTCGAAATCAGTCAACATCATTTCCCACAGACTGGAAGATGGGATATTCCATGGCATAGGCTCAGCGTGTCAGCTGGTGTGGCCTGACACTGCTGCTTAGAGGCAGTTTCTCCGTTTCTGCCAGAATCTGTCTCCTTCTGCTTCTGCTCTGCCTCCTCCACTGCGCTGGCGCAAACATTTGTGTGGCCACACAGGCAAGTCAGATCAGGAAACAGAGCCAGATTAAAACTAAATATGCTATTTGGGATTTTTTTGTTTGTTTGTTTTGCTAGGTTATTTTTCAGCTAGACCTCGATCAGTATCAGGTTCCCCATGTGGCTGTGCAGATGCTCTTGCCAAAACAAGAGACAAGGCAGTACAGGGGCAGGAAGAATCAGTGAACATTGGGTGAAACTGTCTCTACCAGTAGAGCTAGTTACCTAAAAGTGCACGTGAAATCATGGTCTCATTCCCTGGCAATGCTGCACTTGGTTTCCATGTACTTTCCCGAATGCACGCTCAGCTGTTGACACTGCATTGCTTCATCTAGTTCATCACCCTGAGTCCTACCTACAGCAAGGAACTCAGGTGGGACTGGCATCTGAGCGAAGCACCCCACAACGCTGGGAAAACAAACACCATCTTCCTATCTAATCTGCACTCTATGGGCCAGCGGAGTTGCACCATCAAGGTCTTTCCAGGAGCCAGGGAAGGGTGTCTTGGGAAGCACCAAATATTGTACCAGAAGTGAACTCCCTTTCCATCCGGCTGTCCCCAGGAGCTGCTAGCATGGCAGTACTTCCAGGTGGCCAGGGCACGAAGGGCAGTGGTGCACCTGTGTTTTGGGCGAGCCTGTAGGTCAGGTATGTGAAGTCAAGGAACTGACTCCTTTTGGTGAGGGAGCCACCCCTGGAAACCCGAAAGAAAGTGCTCGTTGCCAGCAGTGATGTACGCAGTTTGATCCGTGTGCATGATCCAACGGGGGCTGAGTGTGCATCAGCGTGCCTTTCTAGGGGACTACCTTGGACCACATTCCTGTGACTGAACAAGATGTGCCCAGATGTGACTTAAGCGAGCCCCAGCTAGGCTGACGGGTAATTTAAAGGACTGAGCAGGACAACTTTTGACGAGGTGTGAAAGGCAACTCCAGCAAGACAGCACCACTGCAGGACGGGGCTGTCGAGAGGGACAGCAGCACGTAATGCCTGGGGGTGAGGGGCTGAGGAGGGGGAAGCCAGGGTGACTTGCACCTTCTGCTGCAGGGGAAATTAAAGGAAAGCCCACGCTAAAGCAGGTGAGTCTTATGGAAGAAAAACTATACTGAACCTGATCTAGTAGCAGAATGGGTGGGTGGTATTCAAAGTAGCCAGGCTTTCATCAGCAGTAATAACATTCAGAAGGAGGTGGAGGTGTGGGAAAGAACAGGATTAAAACTCATACATTACCATGTGTCAAATCACTGGAGGCATCTTCTGCGAGCAGCTCATCAGGAACAGTGGGAGCTGGAAGAGGACAGCCACTGTGCAAGAGGTGGGCGTTGCCACATCTCCCTGCATTAGCAGACCATAGCGTGGTTCCAGGTCTGGAAGTTGTCGGGGGTCTTGGTCTGCAGCCAGACTGCCTTGCTACTGCCCCGAGACACGAATCTAAGAGAGAGGTTTCACTAGTGTAAGCACAGTGGTGCAAGGCTTCAGACACACCGTCACCATACGCTGCTAATACAGTGGGCTGCTGCTGCACACTTGGAACTGTCGGGGACAGAAAAATACGTCATCGTAGCTACAAGAAATGTGCTGGAATGGGTCCAGCCAGGAGACAGAGGGCTTCCTGGTGCTGCATGCAGTCCCCCGCGGCTGTCCTCTGCAGCAGGCAGAACCTGGAGTCCCCAACTAACCACAGTCCCTTCCCACCCTCCTCCTGGCACAGAGACTGGGGGTCAGGAACCCCTCTGTGCCCACCACCCAGCTCCGAGTGTCCCAGGGGTGAGCCTGGATGTGTCCAGGGCTCTGCTGCCTCCCCTGCCTGCGTGCCTACGGTAAGAGTAAGCTGCCTCTCATGTGCAGCCCACTTGCCTGTGGGGAAGTGCTGCAGGCTTGCCAGAGTCACAATCCAAGCCCTCAGTCTTAAAATACATTGCTCAAAAACCCAGGCACAATGATGATGGCCACCTTGCCAGAGCTACTGGTCAATCAGGGCAAACCACGTACCAGGAGTTACGGAAATCTGGGAATGGCAGTGACAGATTTTGCCAGTACTGCCTCAGAGACAGATACTTCTCTACCCCAGAAAGAAAGGTGATAACCGAGGTTTTGTAACTCTGTGGGACAGGGTGGATTATACACAAGCTAGCAAAGGCAGACAGAGCCTTGTCCTCTTACCTGCCCGACTGCCGGCTGTCCTGGGAGCACAGCACAGCTGTAAGAGCAGCACATGCAGCCAACAATCCATAGGAAAGCAAATTTCATTTTGGTGCCTAGATGAATAGCATGCTTTGTGAAGTGTTGAGCATCTCCCAGCTCCACAATGCAGCAATCAGCTCTGTAATAATACGGCCATTTCCTTAAGAGCTGAGTGTTAGGGACCTTTAATATACCTTGGCCGTAGTTATTAATATAAACCCATGAAATACACAGTGGGTGAAAAGTACCGGAGTCAACATCACTATAGGAAAGAAAAAAATATGGGGATGTCTTAATCTGACCATATAAGATGATCAGTTTAGAGCTGAAGGCAAGACTGTAAGTCTGGTTACACTAGGAAACAATACGAATTCACATTTTTGTGCTTCATTCCCACTGTTCCTGTCTGCTCCCTTTGTTAACTAGTTTTCTGAAGTGTAGCTGACGTTGCCAAAGCAGGATCACTGAGGGATCAGATTTTAATGGATTTTTTCCCTACCATAACTACTATTACAACTAACGATTCGGACCCGCAGGGATTAAATAAATGACAAATGTATGTACTTATTCCAAAACAAACTAAATTTTTAATGGAGTACAGTTGGCAGGCACACCACAACTGGGGGGGGGGGGGGGGGGGGGCTGGGAAGCCAACTGCATTGCCCACACTAATGGGAAGCAACAGGAGCAGTTATAGGAAATACTTTGTAATATTTAATGGTACGTGGTAAAGTGCATGTAGCATGATACATAAAAGCGTGGACATCTGAAGTATAACGAAGGCTACAGGCAAAGGCACAACAGATCTATTTTCAAACCATTTACTCTCTACTAATGATTGTAATGGACTTAATCACAGAGGCAAAGGAAATGGAACAGATCTCTTACAGGACCATGCAATCTCAGTTGCTAGGATGTTGCTACCATTGACGGGGGATGACCAAATTGCCTTTCCTATTATTAAACTGGAGTAGGAAATCCCGCTACATCCGTGCTACATGGGATTGACTGCTACCATGGAAAGGCCTGCGAACAGCTGTTGTTGAAACATTCTTTTCCAAGCTTTGCTTCTTTCCATCATGCAGAACCAACGCTAAGTACAGACTCCCAACTGCTGCTGGATTTGTTTGATGCTCTAGAACTCATCTGCATTCTTTTGATCTTGATGCACAGCTTAGGACAGCTTTCATTTAAATCTGCACCATGCTGAATTCTAGCTTCCTCACTTCCCAAGTGGAGAAGACAACGTCCTTCACCGCTTTGCGATAATTGAACGCTGGCTTTGAAGAGGCCAGCTTGCTCTTCATCTTTCTTTTTCACACATCATAACCTGAAAAATGAACCCCAATAGGAAACCTGACATACCTAACCATGACAAGTCTCCAGCTAAACCACCTTTCTTGATGGATTCCTTGATGATTAGCCAGTCCTTATGTATCTTCTTGGCAGGAAGGAGAGCAGTCTGGCTTGCTGGTACTTCGTCCAAATACTCCAAGTGGGGAATGAGGTTTTTTACTTCAGCTCTGTAATTATAATCTGGGTCCTGGAGAAATTGAGAAAGTGATCACAGTTTATTTGACAGACTGTGGACATCCACCAGCAGCACAACAGTGTTCAGTTTGTACGACTGCCGTATAACTTGAAACGCCTTCTGCGAGGCAAACCTATTCACCTCATTCAACAGCAATACATACGGACAGGAGTTTCATTTCACTGTGCTTCCTCCTCTCATCATTTCTACTCGAACTGATCATGGGCACGTCCTGAGCATTGCAAACACGTGCCTCCTGCCCAAAGGCTCCTTTACTGTTTACTTTATGTAAAGTTTACTGTTTGTTTTTTTTAAAAAACACCACAAACTTTACGTACTGTTTAGTCACTGATAACTTTGGCATTTGTCTTTGTTATATTATGTATATTATGTTTTACATTATGTATAATGTAAAAAAGCATAAAAGGCCACTGATGCCCCTGGAAAACCTGTGCACCCTCAGCATTCAGCCAGCCTCTCTCCCTGCTTTTGTGATTCTCTGGTTGCTGCATCAATACTCAGGTGACAGGGAAGACTCGAAAGCGTGTTGAGTGTTGCTACACCTGCCCATGGAAAAAGAGAGAACATTCCCAGGGAACCATAGACCAGCTACAGTGAATGAACTGCACTGATTTTCCGGGGCAGTCTTTGGGGATTCGCTGTGTGATATTATACAGTTAGAAGCGATGGCTTACTCCAAATTACATTTTCCTCTGCAAAAGGTGGCACGCCAACAGCAGGTGCAGAAGGCTGAACTGGACTGGGCTTGAGTTTCTTTTGTGAGGGCTGGAGAAAACAGCGTGATTGCTCCCAGTGCGCATGGACTCCGTGTGACAGCTGTGGGGGAAAGCGTGGGTGCAGCTCCCTGCTGCAGGCACGGGTGGAGCTGACACGTTATAAAATGATTCACCAGCACATGCCAACGCCTGGGGACCTATGAGCAGCAAGGCCAACCCAGAACAGTTACAACTGTGCTCAGAGCACATGGCGAATTGGGCTGCTTTGGTGGATTCCAGTGGTAGACCAATTTCAGGTGGCACCTTCATCTTTGGGAAAAATACCTCAGGGCTGACTGGGTCGTGCTGCTTTGCAGCGGGAATATTTTTGGGTAAAATAGTCTCACGATTACAAATGGCAGAACACGGTGATGGCGATCTCTTCTACCAAAAGAAAGTGGAAAGCAAGAGTGCACAGCTACTGGCAGAATACGAATGAACAGCTACCTACAAATCAACTGCTTCATCTGGATAAATATTACGCTTTTCAAGACATTGTGTGCAATATTAGGAAACCCCACAAAGCCAAGTCCTCATTCAACAAACAGAAATCTTTCTGTGGGACCTGGATGGCTGTATGCTCCCTCCCTCTGCACGATGCAGCACTGAGGGAGACAGGGAGAGTTCACCAAACAAAGCGCGAGTTCGTTGTTAAGAGGCAGACACTAAATTTCTCTAACTAAGCCTTTAATCTTCATTTAGAAAATGAGTCAACCGATTGCCATGCTACCCCGTACCACATGTGCTCAGAGCAGTGCCTGGGCTACAGCCAATTCCCAGCCATGTCCTGTCGGGGGGAAGCATCACGTTACGTTTATGGTACATGACTGCAACAGAGGCTGCAGAATTTATCATCAGGTTGTTGCTCTTGGTTTAGATAAGAGGGGAAGATGAGCTCATCTGAAAATCAAATTACAGAGACCAAACAGCCTGTCTGAAGAAAGAGCAGTAAATTTCGCTGGACCATTCTGTAGATTAAAAGTAAATAAGCAGAAGAGCTTTGACAGAGCTGTAGCAAGGGCTAGACTACAAGAAGGAGCTTGAGGAATTAGAGCTGGCCATCAAGGGCACGGCAAAGTAAGCCCACATCTATTCTTTCCTGTATTTCAGGTGGCTTTTCTATACCCTGAAGAAATGCAAACATCAGTTGAAATGAAGAAAGCGACAAAGCCCACAGAGAAGCTCTTAGCAGGCAAGGGCAGGGCCAGCTTTGTAACCATCCCGGGGCTGAGCAGCTTCCCAACACGGAGACTGGGTGGGAGACCACAGTGAACTTACTGCCTGCCTGTTCCAGCTCGGTGTAAAACACCATCGTGCAGGCTCCCTCGACACATTCGGGCTGGCATTTGAATGCAACTACTTGCGCAGAAGTAGAGACAGCCATTCCGCAGGGAGAAGAGCATGGGGCACAGCACCACATCGCACTCCTCTTCGAATTCCCATTACGTGACAACACGCAGCAGCATCCCGAGGACTTATTTCCTCAGCTAAACAAACCAAGGGCGATCTGACATTTCTCCATTACAAGTGCATTTGAGGGCTGAGGATGCCAAGTGTCCTCCAAAACCACCACTTTTCATTGAGCAGGAATGACAAGGGAGTAGAAACAGACTTTCTGCGCTGTTAGGATATACTGCATCATGCTCGTGGTAGGAGGCTATGAGAAGGAAGTCTCAGAAGTTGTATTTGTCTCCGTGAGAGTAAAACCACTAAGTAGGCGTGCTTTGTCCACCAGAAGCAGGCAGTGCTTCCTTACTGTAGGAATAAGTTTTTTCCTCTCATGATTGCATCTTCCGTAAGGAAGAACTACTAATAGAGAAATCATTTTGTTTGCAAATCATTACAAATGTGGTCTCTGAAGTATACTTCTAGCAGTTCAAAACAGAAAGGCAAGTGTATAATATTTTCTTTTGGATTCCAGAGAGGAAAATTATGATAGCTAAAGCACTACCTTCTGTGGCTCCTTTTACTGAGGGATATGATCAAGCCAACAATTAAATCTGAAAAATGCTAGTAACTCGTGTATCTAAAAAGCACAAAGATTTAAAATATGTACGTCTACTACATGACTGAGTTTTAGTGATAGCACCAGAGCTTTCGAGTCTAAATCCAAGACAAATATCAAACCCAACCTTTCACGCAAATTAACGGCACGGGCATGATCACTGTGAAATGCACACTGTGGAACACGGCACAGCGGAGGCACAGTGCCAGCTCCTGCTCTGCTTCCTTTGATAACCCCTGCATTATCAGCTCTTCACGGTGCCGCCGGGGACTGCACCGTCCTTCCTGAGCGCTGCGTGTTACACACCTATGTGTGTGTGTGGGCCTGTCACCTTCCAGAAGGTCTGGATGACAAGATATTGTGTGCTGGCCATAAACTGTCACCTCATGATCTTTGTTAGACACCATGTGACCAAAATGAGGAACACTCCTATTTGACCAGTTTTTTTAAACACTACTTTTCCTCCAGCTACTTTTTCAGCACATGCCAGGATGCTCATTTTTATATCCCAGCAATGCTTGGTTTTTTGAAGCAGGGGAAAGTAAAAGGGAGTAATACAGCTTTGAGACTGTCCATGTAGATTTAGATCTCCCTTACTTTTCTTGGTGAGTGCCCTGAAACCCAAAGCAGTGTTTCTTCCTGATGAAAACTGTGTTTTCTATCTTTGTGACACAGTGGATCTCATGCCCTCAACAAAATACCTCCGCAGAAACGATTTTATCATTTCAGTATGTAAGAGGTGATCACTGTATTTTGTATCTTCAGCTTTTGCTGAAGGTATTTTTGGCCATTTGATTTTAATCTTTCAGGGGAAAGGACAGCAAGCTGTTCCTACAGCACAGCTTTTCCTAGTTATCTCAAGCATTGTTTTTCTGAGGGTTCAATTTTTGAGCATGGTGGTGGTCCTGGAGCACTCGCTGTTGGACCAGAGAGCTTCCAAAAGAAATTCAAACGAACAAAAACAGATAACTAACTGAGACATTGCAACTGGCACATCTTGTAAAAAAAATATTGGCTTTCTAACCCATTACAAGATCCCTACAGGCTAGAAGGATCCATACAGCTGGGGTCCATGCTCTCCTTGGTCTTCCATTAAGATGCTTGTTTGCACTGGAAGCTGGGAGACGGCAGAACAGCTGTATGGATCAGAACAGCTGTTTTCTAGTTTAATCCCATTCTCATAGGTAAGAAGGAACACATTGCTAGGAAACAGGCCTGAGTCTTTACTAGCACTCCTTGTATTTCATTTGTGCTCATCTTGGAGACAATACCCACAAGAGGACAAAATCAACAGGAATGAAAGATAAGAAATGCATCCCATGTCATCACTCGGAGTGATACAATAGGAAGATGCAGGAATTTTTCTCGTTTCCAACTCAGACTAAAAAAGCACTGCCAAAAATTAACACAATGTGTGCAAACCAAGTCCTCACCTCTGCTGATTCTGCATTTGGCTTCAGACAAATAAGGTTGCCCTCCACTGTCAGGCGGCTCAGCTTGCGACACAGTCCTAGGTACTGCATCTGGTTGATGTCCTCAATATTGTTCTCTTCCAGGTCCAAAACCTCAAGGTGATCCAGCCAGGTCAGCTGGCTCAGGTCAGAGATATCGTTATAGGCTATGTAGAGTTCCTCAGCAGAAGTAAACAGAATAAATATATAAACCACAGGCTTGCACAAGTAACACTCAAGCTTTGCAAAATGTTTTCTAATATTTGAAATATGACATGGCACAACAGGAAATGAGCACGCAAGTGAACACTTTTCAAGTGTGGCTGTTGTCACCTTAAATATCTAGGGCTAATATAGCAACGAATGCTATTTTGCATTAGGCATCTTCAGGAGCAGGCCTGAAAGTTACACCTTATCAAAAAACCCCCACCAAAACTGTAGTGTCTTCTAAACTAAAACATGCAATTGAAGGCATCCAACCAAAGTCCGTTAGTAAAACAAAGGTTGTAAAGAGAACAAAGCCTACAAGGAAAAAGTATCAACTGAAGATAGTTTTGAGATTGTCATTTGGCAGGACACATCTATACTTACCTTTAGAGAGCTGCAGGAAGAGATCCCATCTAAATCAGAGAGCCCACAGCAAGCCATCCACAGGACACAGAGATGGGACAACGTGGTTCCAAGATCCCTTACAAAAGAAACAATTCAAGTTCTATTTGAATGGGCGAAGGAACTCGGGACTTGCTTTCACTTTCCCTAAGACTAGGCCACAGCTACTTCCTTCAAATCTCACATTGTTTACAAGAGATGTCATTAAAAATGTTCACCTTCAAAGGTGGAGAATGAAATTGTACCCCTCTTTAACCTCCCTCTCTCACAGACCTCTTTGTTCTTGTATGACGACGTGGCACCCCAGTTTGGTTTGATTAAAATTCTTCCAAGAGCTACATCATAGTAGTTCTGTCATAAATCACAGCCAAACGCTAAGAATTAAGTGAGGTTTGCCTGTGCTGGCATAATTTACTCTTCACCAATAACCCAAATTAACATATCTGAGCCGATTGCACAGTCACCTCACTTTGTCCTCGTACGGAGTTACGTTTCTTCTGATTTTGCAGTTGAAAGGAATAGCACTCTTGCCAAAACCCATTGTTTGAATCAGCAGAAAATTAGAATCCTTTCCATCCCATTTTCCCACCCTTTAGGTCTAGCAAAATATAAATAAGGGATCATTTGTATCCAAACTTTCTGGTCCTAATCCAAAAAAACACATACCGACCTGCTTAACTCCATGCATGTGTCATGTCCCACTGACGTTGCAACAGTGCACAATCCAAAGATAATTGTGCCTTTGAAAAATGCAAAAATGGTGGCAAATAAACTTGAGGGCTTAACCACCTTCTGTATTTAGTAACATTAAGTTGCATAAAGCCACTGCTCAAACATAAATAAAACACAACAGTTTATCAAATCCCAAACCAAGCAAAAGGTCAGAATTCTCTGCTGCAGCTGTGATAGCAGACCATCTGAATAATAAAGAACTAAACAGGGGGGAACTAAATACAAGGCCAGTTTATCAGAAAAGGTAGAGACTGGCATGGAGTTCACAGAATCACAGCACTGGCTGAGGTTGGAAGGGACCCTTGAAGATCACCCTGTCCGACGCGCATGCTCAAGCAGTGCCAGCTGCCCAGGTCCACATCCAAATAGCGAATATAGTTCTTAAATAGAGATTCTTGGACTTTTAAAGTGAAAAAAAAAAACATTAAAATTTTAAATTAAACCCACTCAAATTGTGGATTAGCTATGTTTTAGAATACCCGTTTTTATAATATACATTATCATAAATAATATATACTTGAATGCCCTGTCTAGGGAAAATTGCAGAAGATAAAATAATGTGGTCATGGGTTCCCTTCTAATCTTGGAATAAAGGTAACAGATCCCTTACTCTTGTCTTCTCTTTATGGACCATGGGAAAACCCAGCAGCTTTTCATTGCCCTCTGAGAACCTCGTGCAGCTTTGATGCAGCTTTGCAGCAAACACCCGATGGTCAATCGCCTGCCTGAGGGATACTGCACAGCCAGCCCCAAGAGGCCAGGAAACTTTTAGTGGGGACAGATGCACTCTTGTTTGTGTTTTTCATTGTTTCTCCACCATCTGAACACTTGGGAAGAGCCACATCAGCAGAAAGGAGACCGCATAAGGTTGAAGAAAGGATGGATGCATGGAAAAATACCCCCAGATGTGCCTCTCCTGTGATTTATCAAATACAGGGTCAAATAGGAGTTTCTAGGCTGAAATTGGGGATTTTCACCCCTCTGCATTCTGGGGCACGGTTTCTCCATGGGTTTCATTCAGACCTGTTTCATTTCATCCATCCTCTACCAACGCAGGGGCCCCAGGCACCGGGTGCCCCTCATCATCTCTGCCCTGGATGCTGCAGATGTGAGCTCACGATGGGTACACCATACGATGGGTTTACGTAACGTTTTATAGCCTTTGAAATACAAACAGTGCAGCTGATCTAAAGGCCACGACAAAGCAAATAAGAAAAATCTCAGTCACCCGACATCTCTTTCCATCTAAGGCTACTCCTCCTTACAGAAGAAAACCCTCAGCTGACATAAACCACAACTCCCCCACCAAATTCTGTGCATCTGGGTAGCTTGGCTGTGCTCACATGCGCCGCTGGTGCAAAGACACAAGCACAAAGCGAGCCACATGCACACACAACTCCCTGCACGTACACACAACACGGTCCCGCAGCAAACTTGCTGCAAACTTCACCTCGTCCCTTAGCTATGAGGACAACAGGGAACGCTTGCCATCCTGTCACTGGACCTGTGACCAGATAAGCCCCTAAAAAAATGGGAGTTTGTCACGTGTCTTCCCACGCAGTCACCCAGATCACAATGTCCCTGGATGTCATCGCATCCCCAGCCCTGCAGAAGATCTTCCAGGAACTATTTATGCTGTGCATATGTTATAAATAAAACAAACATGGGTTCTCAGGCTTCCTTAAGGAACAGATGCCTCCCAAAGTAATATTTACAGAAATTTATTATTAGATTTGCAAGCTCTATGCCTATAATAAGAAAGAAATTAAATTACGTTACAAAAGCAGAACCTACCATCAACCAAGGGCAACACATCCGTAAACACAAATATGACATTAGGAGTAACGTGAAGGGATTACATTGCTCATTTCATGACCCACTTCAAACACTAATGAGTTTTTCAAATTTCAGGCTAATTTTGGTGCACAATTTTCTTTTCTGTAAACCACTGAACATAGGTAAAAGAAAGTGCTCGCTCTCATTTTTATATATTTGAAACAAGAGCTTCTGGTAAGACGCTCTGTTCATTAGGCCAGCAAAACTGACGACTATCCTAACCTGATTATTTTAGATATGGTATGGTAAGGTACGATTAATAGATTTTATTTTTATTTTTAATTTGTCTTGTAGTTCCTAAGTGAAGGTCTTTAGCCAAAAGATGGAGCTTCAGGTAGCATGCTTGTTCCTAACATTCCTCTGTCAATATAAAGGATGCCAAAGCAAAGTGAAGGATTAATTCCCAAGCAGTTTTTACACAAGGCCCCAAGAAGAAACAGCGATTCCTCCTCCTGCTAAAACCTTGCTCACTTCATGCATTTTGAAGCAGCAGGCCCCTGCTCCAGCTCAGAGGTCTGAGACTCCCAGAGTTAAATCGTATTCCCCTGTGTGTGTTACAGAGGTTTCAGTACCAGTGCTGGCTACAGCCGAACGCAGCGCACACCAGGCAGGGCCAGTCCCTACTCACGCCACTTGCTAAGTCATGCACAGCAGGTATTCTTTCAGAATTACGAGCTAACGAGTCTCCAAGCATTCTCCTGTTGCAGACACCACCAGAAGAAGACACTAATTTCAATGACTTCTAAAACCTACTTACATTACTCTTCACAATTTATGCTGCCAAGTGCATGGTCTCAAATCCATTCCAGTTTCATTCACGGGTTGCACCTCTGAGCCTCCTACAGCTAACTCTGGTGCAAGTCAGGAGTAGCATGGTTGAGGTTAATACCAGTCAAATTTGATTCCTATTAGCATTCCACCAAAGGAATTAGGTTCTATATCCCATGTCTCGGGTACCTGCAAAAGGCAGAACTGCTGCATGTTTGCAGTGCAGCCCAGTGTTCGATTACAGGGTCTCGTTATTCAAAAATGCTTCTATAGACACTTCAGAAAAGCAAAAAAACATGGAGGCTAATGGGAACTGGTTTCTTACAAGGTTAAAGTTGACTGTCCCAAGCTCACATTTAACCCATGAAACAAAAGACTAAGAAAGCATGAATTTTGTCGCACGGTTTGGTATCACTCAGCCCATTTTTGCTCTCTATACCCTATTTCAGGAAAGGCAGCTAGCAAGCCAAGGCATCTTTGCCCCCTGCCCCTCAAGAAGAGCACTCCAGCTCTTTTGGAGAGCAAATGCCTCCTGTCTCTCCTTCCCTGCTACTGCAGACAAACAGCAGTGAGGAGAAGAGGCAAAAGGAATTTTTCCTTTGCCCAGCCCTGACTGCAGAACCTCACTGCAAGTTAAAGCCAGGAACAAAGTTCCCCTCGCTGACTCCGGGGTCATGCTAGGTGCTGGAGGAGACCAAAATTCTGGGTCATGCAGTCACATTTTGGCCCTGCAGATCTTTATGCCTGCGTCTGTAACAAGTCATCTCCAGTCAGAGATGTTATCGCAGCAAAGTACATCTGCAAATACTCTATTCGGTAACTAACAAATTAATCTTTTGGAAGCTGCAGCATCAGAGAAAAATCCCTTGTTAATTACTACACAGATAATTGCCCCCAAGAGCACAGCTGCTGTAAGGTGAAACAGCAATGTAAGTCAAAGCAAGCTGCTCCTGACAACTGCACGCACCTGCATTTCTGAAAATATTTCTGAAATATTCTGGCTGGTGAGAAGAGAACTTAAGAGCTTGCAAGAGATGGGAGTGCCTCCTCTGGGACCAGCTCTCCTGCATCTGGCACGTCCGCTTTGGAGGGGGTCAGAGCAAAGCGAGGAGCTGTGTGAGCACGCGTGGCCGCTGTGTGCGTGCAAGCGTGCACACGGGTATGTTTTCATTTATGTTGAGTGCAGAGGGTCAGATCAGCCCAAACCGGGTAGATGTATCTCATGACTTTTAAACAAGAAATGGAATTAATGGGAATCTGCAGTAATAACTTACCAGGGTAAATTAATATAATAATAAACTCTCCATTTACCAGGGTAGTAAGAGGAAAAATCCACTATAATTATACATATATATATGTATATATATATACATATAATTATAATGTAGCGTAACAAAACACACCCCTCGCAAAAACAAAATCATTGACTGAGACTGTAATTAATGATATGCATCTCAAAGACCAGAACCCTTCTGCATTAGGCATGATAGAAACTATAGAAAATGACAGCATCTATTCCAAAAATAGGGTAGAGAATATGGGAGAAAAGTCTGAAGCTGAAATAGGAAAAAGATGAGACATTGTAGAAAGCTGGTGGCATCTGGTCGTCTGACGCAGCACGGGAGCACCCCAGTGATGTACAAACAACAAAGAGCATACAGAAGGAACTGGAGGACACCGTAGAGGAGACGTAGCTCCCATTAATATACACAGCAAATAATTCCAGTGGACAAGTGTCTTGTCCTGAGTGACGTGGAAGCCAGGAACTTCACAGAAAGGGCAAGGAATTAATAGGCAAAGCAATTCTATAACCTGCTCACTTCTGCTACGGTTCGTGCAGGTCAGGTTTGAAGCAGAGAGACAGAGACGGGAACGCGTACGTCATATCTTTGGTTGTGATAAACAGGATTACAGCCTCTGAGGTTGCCAAACCAGTGTCCTGCGGAGAAATTACTCCACACACACCTACGCACTTGCCTGTACAACACGCATTGACTAACAGATCATTGCTTTAGTATCCAGAAGCGCCAAGAAACCAACACAGGCTCCCCCACTTTCACCTTGAACCCAGAAACTTGCATTTACAATTGATTAAAAAAAAAATTATATTCATAGGCCGAAGGTTTGAAACCTGGTTTTCAACTATCTCTAGATACTGCTGCAGGGATGGGAACTCATCAAAACAGCTCTGTGTTTCTGTGAGGGTCTTGGCAACACACTCCCCACTTCTGCATGACCATTTCGGATTTTTTCCCATGAAATCTGACGCTCCCATCTTGTCATCACTCCCCCAGAGCGGGGGGAGAGCTGAGGGGCAAGGAACAGTTTGGCTTACAACACCTAATAACAAGTTTGAGAAATAACGCGTTCTTCCGTTAATCCAACATCCTTGTTCTTCGGGGATTGATTCACTCCAGCCAAAACTTTACTGGATGGAGACCAGACCTAGAGAGCCAAATCCTGTTCTGGGTTTCACAATAAATCCTGAATAGCTCCACTGAGCTCAAGCTACCCAGTAAACACAACAGCACAACCCTGAACACGTTCATCAGCTTGAAAACCATAGTTTCTTTTGGAAGCTGGTTTCAAATCATTCGCCTAGCAATAAAACACTAAATCCACTGAACTTGCAAGCAGTATCTCAAAGACCACATGCATCTGTTGAATAAATCTTCAGTAGCAATCCCTCTAAAATAGCCGTTGATGCAGATATTTATTTTTAAATATCACTCTGAAAACAAAGGCATTGGTAATCGAAGAGATTTAGATTTTAAGAGAGTGACAAAACTACAGTCTTAAAAAGTAAAGAGAATGGGGGGGGGGGGGGGGGGAATCTTGTCTCTGATCTACAGAAATCCAGTTGAATTTATCAAGCCGCACTGTGATAACAGTGATCTGGTCCATATGTCAGCACACAATGGTTTCGTTGTACAGATAATTCTGACATCAGAAGCAAAAACTTTTAAAGCCTGAATGTTATTTAAATCAGTAACATATGTTCTAATAGGAAGCTTACATAATAGTTTCATTGTACTCTCAAATAACTGTAAAGTATTCAAAACTGCAAAACTGATTGTATGCATGTGTTGCTCGTACTTGATCAAATCCATGACACAGCCCCCAACTCCGTAAGCAGGGCTAAGGCCGTGTCCTTATGTCCCTGCAGTGTCCTTTCACGCTTGAAAAAATGGTCATACCAATGTGAAGACCTGACTTGCTTTCCAGTATTGCAGCCTTGGATGGTTTTGTACTTCCTCGTCCAAATTCAAGCAGCAATACGTTGGCTTGTGTGTCCCCTGTCCTGCACCTCCTGCAGCCACGGCACACAGGTTGCCTTTAGCATCATACGCTCCTTTGTGCAAGCATGAACCGCTGCCCTAGGGGTAAGATAACAAGAGTGGTGTCCCATCTTTTGCAGCCAGAAGCTTGCTTTTAGGCTGCAATGCCATGGAAAAGTAGCACCTAATATTCTGGCCTCCGCCTTCCTTCTGAGCTGTGCGGCTTTTTCACTGGAAGGGTTCCTAACCCTGTTGAGACATGTTGTTGGAGACTTCAAAAACTAAGCAAAAAAGACTTTGCTAGGCAATTCGCAACTCATAAGCTTAAACACATCAGAGGAAGACAACTGTGTTTTAGGTTGAACAGAAAGTATGTATTTACCAAAGGTCTTTTTAAATAACAAGCATGTCTATGAAATTCCGTTTTCATAACTCCTTTTTACATGCAAATGAAGAATTTCTGTGTGAATGAAAAGTTGCTGCTGCCAAAGGTCTTTGTAGTAGGGTGTCTCTCTTGTCCCATCTTTTTGTGGCAACCTCCATGTGAATAAGAAGCTGTTTTCCAAATGGGCTACTGCGCTGATGCCACTGGCAATATTTCTCCCAATAAAATGATTCCACTCTTTTATTCCAGGCTGGGGTTTTATTTTGTTGGTTAGTTGCTTTTAAGTTTCAAGTTTGGAAAGGGGAAAAGGTCCAGCATATTGCTTTTTTTTTACCTGTGGATCTCTGCCTCAGGCTTTGCGGACAGCAAAACCCATCTCTGGGGAGAAAACGCAGCTCCCCTGGTGCTGCACAAGGGGTAAATCAGGGAGAGCACTCCGGGTCCTGCACTTTGTCCAGCCTGCGACTCTGTTTTGCCTTCTCAGCTTCGTTATGCCACAGCGTGAGCCAGCTGCCACAGCTTTCCTGGGCTTGCTAAAGCAAATTGCAATTACCAAGGAGCCACGTGCTTTTGGCCAGCACTTTCTCTGAAGCTAAAACCTGAAAACAAGAACAGGAGGAGACTACCTGGCTGCAGCAGTCAAAACCAACAACCGTTCAAGGCAGTTTGGTTGTTGTCCAGGCACGAAGGCAGAGCCCACGCTGGTGCTCCTGGTAGAGTACTTGGGCTCTGCCACGGACACGGCTGTGACCAACACTTTGACCAGAGACACTGCATGAAAATCCTTGTTCTACTAACGGCAGTGCCAAACCTCCCCCTGCCTTCAGTGGGGCTGAGACCTTCCCCTCCGGTGCCGGCAGGTGAGGATGGCAGGAGATGGAGATAGGAGACAGGAGGTGACAACAGGGAAGGAACCCAACCCTAACGAGATACAGCTCTGGGCCATTCCTGACTTCTAACATTTCCACTCGTATTGTTGTTTCTTGCTGCCTCATTGAACTCACTGCAGCAACTGCAATATTACACTATGCTACTTGCAAGCACTTTATTTTCCATGTCAGATTATACCTCATTTAAACCAAAAGTGCTTGCTGAGACCAAGAGGAGAGAGGTAGCTGTAAATGAAATCGAGTGCTGCTAAACACACTTCTGTAACTAGTCAATCATGTTTCAGTTAATGCAGATGCTTACTTCTGTTAAAGTTAATACACATGAAACTTAGCTTTAGTTTCAAGTACTCTCATTTTTAGTTGCTGTCAAAAAACCTGGAGCAGAATAATGGGCTTGATCAACGTTGATGTACTCAGAGTCAGGAACAGCAATTCCCTAACACACGAACATACAGCGTGTGTGGGAAGGATAATGTAATTTTGTGTTAATTTCCTTTTGATCATTAAAACTGCTTGTCAGCTTAGTTACTGGTAGCGTTTTAACGATGAAAGATCAGTTGCTTTAACTCAGCTCCCACAATTTGGAAGGAGCAGGGGTTGCCAAAGTGCGGTTCTGTGGGCCAAGACCTGCCCTTGATCTTTTTTTTTTTTTCCACCCTACTCCAGCTCCCACCCTTGGCATGAAGCTGCGCCCCAGAGATGCTGTGGAAACCCAGTACGCTGTGCTGCATCTCACTGGGTGCGTTACATCTTCCACAAGAGCAGGAGAATTTTCAAATAGGATAAAGTTGAGACACACAGTAAATAAAACTCTCACACCCACATATTCATTGCCCCTCAATTTAGCCCCAGAGCTACTGACAGTTCCTATAGCTTTGGCAATCGTTCATTTTCATTGTTGAAAGTTTACATACAAAAAAAATAAAGGATAATGAAACTGTGGTTACAGAATGAGTTATTTACATTGAGGGAATGAATCCCACAGCTCTTTAAAATTTCCTGCATGAACAACTTTTCAGTCTCCCACATGTTGTGTGCCTGTTTCACAGTATGTTCCAGGTCTGAGCTTTGGCAGAGTAAGACAGATATATTGCAACTTTGATTTAATATAGATCTCATCCTTCAAAATGAACACTCAAAACTTTTAACGCTGCAGGGTAAACAGAAGGAATATTCTGTAAAAGATCCAAATCAGCTGACAGATTCAGTGGTGTTAAGACACACACCACAAAAAAAGCCCCCCAAACCTCTTTTTCCGAGTACCAGAAAAAATGGAATTCTAGATTAATTGACCACACAGAACTAAAAAAATGGATCAGCTGTGAGTTGCTATTCAATTTTTGTCATAGTAATGGCTATAGCTTCCACTGAAAAAAAACCCACTTGCAATACTGCAGAAATGGGTTGTTATGAAAACAGAGAGAAAACGTAATTTAAAATTATTTAGTCTGAATGTACAGTGGCAGGAAAGCAGGTTCTTGAGATTCTTTAAATCTGGCACATTTGTATGACACTAATGATTTTCTCCTGTGGCTGACGGTAGTTTCTTCTTTGTACCTTTTCCTTCCTTTTCTAATCTATGTATATATACAATAAGAAAACAGGAAAAATACAGAAGCTTGCAAGGAAGAGGTACAGGTACATTTTAGGCCTGTGAATGGCCGGCAAACACCAGTTGATTTCTTCCAAATTTCTTTTCCCTCTCAGCCTCTAATATTCACCCTGGATTTGGCATGATAGACTTGACTCTGCATGTCCTGAGCCAACACTTTGTCTTTAAACAATACCTTCAAGGAAGACTTTGCTTGTACTGGCCTCCAGATGTTCTACAGCAAGCAAACAAGATGCAGAAGAGAAGCTTGGGGGACCTGAGAGCCCGTCACCCTGACTACTGAGGCAGATCAGACCTTATAGATTTCCATACTAAGGGTGTTACTACAAGACAGAACCTGCAAGTTTATGTCACAGTACCCCAGTATAGCTCTCAAATCTGGAGCAGGTGTGCTCATCGGCTGTATAGCAAATGCCACACCCCATTCTTTGGCTTCATTCAAACGAATTCCCACTCCAGGGGGATCTAGCAGTAGATGTTGAAATGTGTCTCCAGTCATGGAGATGAACTTTATGGCAGAAGTGCAAATCCTCATGAGGGCTCTCAGCTGCCAGAGATGCCGCTGATCAGCTCCACTGATCATCCCGTGTGAGCAGACTAGTTGTTCTAGCTCCCCAGTGCCCTCCTGCCAAGAAAAGTCCCAGGAGGCCTGCATAAACTATTTCAGAGGCACTCACGCAAAATTCTCCCACCCGTCTTGGTTGAGTTCTGGAGGCAACGGTAGCTGCCACCCATGAGTAACAAACAGTTCCTTTATAGACTGATTTGCAATGGATCCTTTGCAAAAGTAACTAAGTGCCCAGTCTCCCCAAAACGGCACACAGTCTTCGTGCGAGAGAAACGCATAAGACAGACTTCCGAGTAGCTCATGAGTTGGGATAAACCCCTTCGTGGCTATGATTTATACTGGTTTTGAGAAAAGCAATTCTACTACCTTGAGCTGGCTGGCTACTGGCTGTGAAGTAAGGGAACATATCCCCCAAAAAGCTGCAGAACGTCACGTCACCCACTACCTGCCACATTATTCAACAGTGGACGCTCACACCATGGATCTCCAGTGAAAATAAAGGTTTTCAGTCAACGTACCTATCAATTTTTACACAAGCTAACTCGGAGACATTGTACAAACTACCTGGTATCACTGTTAAGTATAGACTGTAGGAAATGAGGTAACTATTTCACAAGGCACAAATATACGGACATACAGTCTCCTTTCAAACCCTGTTGAGACTAACATTTCTTCTGCACCATTAAGTTAGCTTGGGAATGCAAAAAGGAAAAAAACCCTCTGTGAGATGGCTATGAGTGGTATTTAATATTAATGAGTGTATGAGGTAGAGAGAGATGACTCCCCCTAATTATAATGCTTTGTGAGCTTAAAAGTAAATACCAGTTAATCTAAACTATTTAATAAAAAATAATGACATTCTTCAAAACAAAAAACCCCACAATCCACCCAGAAAAAAAAATGCACTTTTAACTTAGTAGGAAGAATCATTGCATACTGCAGTTTAGAGCAAATACTAAAAATATACAGAATTTGCTTATTGACATAGATGAACCTTACAGAAGGTCCTTTTGACAATGGTGGCTGTATTGCTTAAACACATAAGAGTGATAAAATAAGACTGATTATACAAATAAGCACATTTTCAAATATTTTTAAAACCCTCAAGTATGACTTAGCAACTATATTTTATTGTGTTTATTTTATAAAGGTTAAAATTTATGCTACTGATTCTTACTAATTCTAGGGTTAAAATTTAACATGTGGCAATAAATTCTTCAATTTAAGAAGCTCTTAGGGAACAAATGTTATGTTTTAAAACTAGGTCTACCTTGGGATGCTAAGGACAAGAACATAAAAAAAAAAAAGTCTGTGGGACCTTAATAGGGATAATTATTATAATTATAAACAAGGGCAAGTTGGACTAAACAACACTAAGCAGAGTAAACCAAACCTCTGTAAATTCTTGCCTATGGTGAGATGAAGCAGTAGAAAGTGGAGCGGTAGGACTGTGAGGCTGGTGAAGTTCAAGCCAGAAGCTGCCACAAATGGTCTTTCAAACGTGCAATCCTTCATAAAACTTCTGTTACCAGCAGTGGGTGGTAGGTTTCAGTATCAGGCCTGTTTTCAAGTTCTCACCTCTAGAATATGAACACACAGTGCAGCTCAAGGCAAAGGGGGAAGAACGTGCATGCATTATACCTGCTGATGGAATCGCAAACTTCACCTCCTAAAACACAAAGGCATCTCTGTATTTCTTTTTGCAGGTATTCTTCCACCCCTGAGAGGCCTCATGCACCCTGTAAAGATCTCAGGACAGAAGGATAAAACTTTGCCAAACCGCAAATCAGAAATAAATCTAGAGAAAAAGAAGTGTGCACGTATTTTAGGGGAAAAAGAGCAACAGGTCCTTTGTGGGCAGTAATGTGTCCACAGAAAATAAGGAAAACTAAATCAACTCCTGCATAGAAGGTATTTTCTAGAAATTAAATTACATAAACTGATCATACACTGAAATTCTATTTATTTCTTCATTGTTTATTCATATTGCTTGGCAGTTACCAACTGATGAATACAACCACATAGTTTAATTTCCCATCCAGCCTGACTCTCCCTTTTTTAAAATCAGCACTCACCTTGCATTTCAAGGACATAATTTCCCACTGAATATAATTATTTTCAATAAAAAAAAAAACAAAAAACAAAAAACCAAACAAGCTGCAGACAAGCAACTCTCTTGTAGGAGAGAACCAAACCAACCTACAAAGCCATTAAACTAATGCTAAAATTATTTTCCTACCTATTACCATGAAGACAAGCCTTCCACAGGTGGTTAGCTCCACTGGCAATGGGCTAATTCCTACTGCTTCCCAACCCAGTTCTTTGGGTTTTCTCAGACAACAATTATAATCATTCTTTCTCATCACTAAAATGAACATTTAGGAGTACATTTTCATAACTGATCCCTGACATTGACAGCTGAAACAGAGCAGCTGCAAACCATAATACCCAGGCATGTAAGTACTTATTGGCTGGCAGAAATCAGCTATTACCAATGTTTTTATTTATCGTATTACAGTAGCCATCCAAAACATGTAAGTGAGATCACGATCCCATTAGGCAAAGCCTTGTACATAACTCATTCAAAAGACTGTCTGCTCCAGAGTAACGTATGAAGTAAACAACTGAGGCTGAAAATACAGCAGATTTCTACAGCTAACGCAGGATGCTGCAGAAACAAGAGCTAACCCAGGAGCTGAGTCCTGTTTCTGAAGTCCTGGCCCAGTGGCTCAGCCACAAAGCCCAGTCTTGCCACAGCCCAGTCAGCTACAAAGCCTCTAGTCCTTGCCATTGCTATCTCCAGTCGGTTCAAAGAGTAAAGCTGCCCCTGTAACCCCAGAGACTGGAATCAGGTGTGCTGACGGACCCCATCAAGGTTCTTCATTCACTAAAAGCAATTTGTGCAGCTTAAGTAATTACTACTTGTAAACAAACAGCATTTCTAAGACCAGAACACCAATGAATACAGGATTTCAGAGGTTCCCTTTGGAAATGGCAAAAGCTTTTACCTACTTGTTTTCTTGATGAAGGAAAGGAAAGGAGCAATGGTGTGCAGAGGGGGAGAGCCAGGGATTTATGTGGCTTTTGCAGGTGTGGATGCATGCACTTGTTTCTGCTCGCTGACCTTGAAATGGTAAGGGCTGGATTCTTCCCATGGGACAGTCTACCCTCAAACACCAGAGAAGGAATGCGGGACATCTCTATCCCTCAGACCTTCTCACAAGAAGGGAAAAGTTGAGAAGTGTCCACCATCTCCCCTCCAGTCCCCTGCCCCACTGGACCACACCGTCCTACCAGCACATCCGCAGCTCAGGGAGTGCTTGCTTCGAGATGAGCCTCATCTCCTGGCTGGACAACACCAAATGAAGGTGGACCCCAGAGAAAATCGTACATGGAAGAGGTTTGAGGGCTTCATGTCAACAAGCCCAGGCTCCAGCAGAGGTATTTGCTGCTCCAATATACAACAGAGCTATGTTAGCAAGGCAGTGGCTGAGGCAGCGATAAAGAGAAGCAGAACTCCCATCTCGGACAGGTGCCTGGCATGAGAAAACATCCTGAAAAGTTACTTTTTACCAAACGTACTCAAAAGTGGTGTGTCTATTCAGATGGTTAGCAGAGAAAGGGCACAACTATTCATTAAATGATGGGCTTACCTTACCTTGCAGATGTTTAATGGCAGATTTGCTGCACACATTGTCCACTATTTATTTACTTTGCTATTTCGCTAGCCACATGCATGCTGCAAAAAGTGTTGTGGTCTCCGATGATCCTCTTATAGTTTTCATGCCCTGTATTGTAGCGCAGCTTGGATCACAAGGTAGAAACACCATAGCTGTCTCCCTAGGGGAAGAAATCTACCTCTGTGGAACTGCTCAGGTGACAATGAGAGCAGATTCTCTCTGCTCCAAGGTGAGATGGATGCACGAGATCTTCCCCACCGACCCTGTCAGGACCAGGAGACTTAAACTTGGAGCTGCAATGGTAGGACCTGCCTCATAACCCTGTTCCTTACAGGTATGCTCTGTACCTGACAGCCTGGAATAGGTGGCAGGGGAGTTTCAGCTCAGGAAGGCTGTATAAAACGTAGTGCTGAAGGCAAGAGCCACGGAAAGACACTGCAAGGCCAAGAACTTGTTTTGGTGTCCTCTGCACTTGCTGCAGAACGGAGCCCGAGGTCCAGAACTGCAACGGCGCATTTGTGCAGAAAACAAGTTCCGCTTCCCTTGCTGGCGAATCAGCCTGTCAGACTCCCTGATATCTAACGTCATAAACGCGCTCACACTCTCTACTTTGGGCAATTGACCCGGTGAAATTAAACCAAGGAAAATCAGAAGCATTACGTTACCTTCCTTGTCAAGGGAGAGCTAGGCAGCTCAGAGGGGTCTACCCACAACAGGTAAATGGGCAAAGCAATCAGATTTCCCTATGCCTAATGCAGACGAGCTGAGTGTGCTTTACTGAAAATAATCCCCTCAACTAAAAGTAGCTGTATTTCTGTCCCCAAACCATTATTTTTTATTAATAATAAGAATGTCCTTAAACCTGTCAATGCTAAATAAAACCTGAGGTCACAGCAAGTTGGCCAATGTTTGTAATATTCCCAGGTATCTGCAGGTATTAATACAGAGAAGACTCATTAATACAGAGATTAAGATTCAATTCAAATGCTTTCCTAGCTCCTGGCAAGCACCCAAAGTCCTCAAAGAATATGTTCTTAAGATAGGCTTCATAGCAACTTTAACTGCTGAAGGCCTTTCGGGCTGGCTACAAGAAAAAAGGAACAACAGAAACACTTCCTAAATAAACTAGCTTGCATTTACAATTAAATGCTTTCCTTATCCAGAAAAGCAAATGTCGAAGTAAACAGTGATGCTATGGGCACTGAAATTTGGACATAAAGAGATTCACCAAATCAAAGCAGTGGTTCTCCTGACTGCATGGGTGAGTACAGCCTAGAGCAAGAGCACCCTGACCCCTAATTAAACACCGTGAGCAACTACTGTAATATAAATAAATCATCTGTTGACAAACATTTGCATCTTTAATGCAAAGTAACTGAATTGATTTTAGAAAATATTTTGGGATCTTATCTATCATAAAAGCAATCCTGATCCTTGTTGCAGAAAACTCCTTGCATTTACGTGCAGTACTTATGTTATATGCACCAGACAGTAACCTAGTAATTGCAAAAAATTAGAAATGACCGGCAGAAGGACAAGCAAACTGGAGAGCAAAAAAGAGCAAGGAAAGGGATAAGTAAAAATTACAAGGAAAAAACAAACTTAAGGGAATGATGCCCCTGAATTTCTTCTGCTTGAGAGAAAACTATCAAACAAATGCTGGGTGCCTAGAGATGCTATCAGCAACACATCAAATTTTGGGCTGATCACTGTCATGGCTCAGTGTAACTTGGTCTAGATCCAGCAAAGCACTTGGACTGATGTTCAATTTTCAGCTTGTGAGCAGTTCCACTGAATTCAGACTTCTTGTGATTTTAAGAGGTGAGCATTTGCTTCAACTCTTTGTTGAATAAGTACTAAGGAGTAATATTGCTAAGTTCAATTTCCTAAACATCCTGATTCAGGTCTCAAAAACATTTTTAAACATTGGTTTAAAGCCCTTGCCCTCAATTAAGAATGAATTAGTTTGGCTCTGGTTTCTTAAAGTCATGAAATGATGGGTAAAATCCTTACTCAAATCACCCCGCTCACAATTTCAGTTATTTTTTCATAGTCAAGAGGGCTTGAAATTTCCCAAAAAGTGAATACAGAGATTCTTGTGTAGCTAGTCTTGTCCCCAGGAGCTGGTGTTAAAAAAAAATAAAATATCAGAACTCTATCCTAGGGCTCATAAAAGCGTGAGAACTGTTGAATTTGAATGTCCTCTGCACCTTGCTCATTTGAGCCTTCAGGACAGCTGTCTCATTTCCAGCCTCCCATGATGACTTTACTGACCCAAACAGACCAGGAATTACCGTCCTCTTCTTCCGAATGACCCTTTTGCAATAGAGGAAGAGCAATTTCACAACTGCATGCAATGCAGACTGCAGCAAAGAAACATTAACTCTCACCTGGATGAGGGAAATCTGCTTTCCTTTCCCTATATACCTCGCCCTTTTGTCCCCACATTCTGCAGTTTCTGCATTTCATCTCACTTAAAATATAATAACCTCTTTCCATTACAAGCAGTTGCTTCAGTAGCCCTGGGAGCAGACCAGTCTTCTGCTGGCTGCAATGTGTAGAGCCGAATGTGAGGAAATGAACTTCTAGTGAAGCAGCTGGTGAAACAGCTTCTGCTATAAACTTCTAAGAACCAGTTCCTGAGATGCCCCTATCTGATTTAAAAGCCCTTTCATAAAGATACCTGTCTCACATTTTTAAACAGATCTTTTCATTCAGCCCTGAACTGAGAATAAAAGCAATCTGATAAAAAATACATAGGCTGCATGCCAAAGCAGAAGTAGTAATTCATTGGCCTTGAAATATAGTTCTTTTACTGGAAACGTTACAAAGACGAGGACCATGTGTCATCACAAAAAAAAGGCAGCTTTTAACAGGCACTCTTCAGAATAGTCTCCACGTTTCATCCTCAATTATCAGTTCATAAATCTAGAATTTCTTAGCTGCTAGCAGATGGGTGAAGGTCACCAAATAAGGACCTCATAAAATTAGTGCGATTTAGAAAATTAGCAACAATCTGAACTGATTTCTTTCCACAGTACGCTGGATTTTCCAGAGCCATTCCCCTTTAGCAAAGGACCAGCAGAAAACTAAAACCCAGAAACAGCCAAAAAAGAAATTCCCATTCAACTGCCAAGATGGATTATCTGCAAATAAACTTGGATATACTTCCCTTATGGATTTAATTAAATAGTTGATAATGAAGTCTTGGAGGCGTGCTACTCCGGCAGACATGCTCCAGAGTGAAGGATTGTGCCGAGGGACCATGGGGAGCTTTCTGTGAACCAGCAAACCAAGAAGCAAGGGCAGAGATTGAGAGGGGGTGCCCTGGGGCTCCCCGTTAGAGCAGGGAGCATCGGGACCCTGATGAGCAGCAGCTCTGGCTCAGCGAAGGCAGGGCCAGGAGTGAAGGTGGCCAAACCCCTACCTATGAAAAAGTAGCCCCTCCAGGAACGTGAGTGTCCAGGAGTGTGGCACATCAGCCAGGGCATGGCATGGCACATCAGCCAGGGCACAACGTGGCAAGGCAGTTTGCACGGGGAGGCACCATCCTCCTGACTGCTCAAAGAGGCAAGCTCCAGTAGTGGTCATTGTGTACCCCCCACCGAGATGAAACCTAGCTGTGGTTTCCACTTGGCCAGAAGGCATGTGGCGACCTGGAGCTCCCACACAAGTACGCAGCTGCCCAGGTGACAGGCTGCAGGGAGTGCCTGAGCCCGTCACTGCTACTGGAGGGCAGCGTGTGACGTGTGACTGGGTAGATGACCTGCTCCGTAACTAAAGTCAGGATCATAAATCCCTATTTTGTCATCTCCCTATATGCACTTTCCTAGCAAGAGAATTCTTCTCACGTTTTCAAACTGAAAAAAAGATGTTTTAATTCCATTTCATCCTGAAATAATTACTCTGCAAGACAGAACAAAACAAAAATAAAGTGACAAAAAGCAAGTTTCCCATCTTAATTACCCACTCATGCATACACACTGACAGTCTTTTGTTCATACTAATGCACCATAATACATTTTTTTCATGTAATATAGCATGAAAAGAATGTCTGCTTTTAACATCCAGAGTATATATGAAACACCTTCTATCTTTTGCCTGCTTTTCTGCCTTTACCTTCTTTTCAGTAAACAGCAATCTTCCAGTCTGTCCTTACGAGACGTTTCCTGCTATCTGCCACCTATTTTCAAATCACAACCACAACGATTCTGACCTTATGGGTGAGAAAGTCTGTGGGCATTACTTCCAGTGAGAAGGAAGAACATCCCTTCCATCATCCTCAAAAACCTCAGCTGCAAGGGCTTGGTCAAACACAATGAAATAACCCCTTTTTGGACAGAATTCAAAAATCAAGTTTAATTCAGGAATAAGACTGCTAAACATTTTTGAGTAAATGGCAACAGCCTGCTAGAACGGAACTATGTTACGTTAGTTCTAGCAGACATCACTACTGCTGTGACAGCAATGTTGCTTTAAAAGGCATTAAATTGACATGATGCAGACATCCAAAAATAAAGTTCAAGCATCCAGGCTGTGCTTGCATGGGCTGTGCCGTTAAGTGATCTGTGTTTATCAGTGACCCATTGTGAAAGATGGGAAATGATAAAGGAAAGCTGCTGCTCTAACTATACCGACTGAGTTCTGGGAGAGCTAACAGGGTCTTCTTTACCTATTCCCCAATAATTGCATTTAACTGGTGTATAGAAAGCACGCTTATTTAAAGGAAAAGCAGGGAGCTCCTTGGGGTTCATGTGTCTGGGAAGTGTCACAATATTAGACCTGATATTCAAGGCAAAACATATTTATGTTCTAGCTGATCAAATCAAAACTCAGCTTGAGACCACACGTTACCTGCATCAAGGACCACAAGGATGTCAGGCCACAGAAAATGGTTTGCTAAAACTTTTCATGACAGAAGTTAGAGTCTCAGTACAACGGGGCGTGCAAAATCCTACAAAGCTGTAAGTCAAACTAAACAGATTAGTTTTCCTGAACTGCATCCTGTATTCAATACCAACAGAACCGGTCAAAACATTTTCCATTGACACATTTTAAAAGAATACGGATTTTCGACCAAACAAAAAGCCTCTTTTTAATTTTTTTCCTTTTAATGTAATAAAACTTCTTTTGTTATTGTCAAAAATAGATTGTTTTTCACCCATTACTTACTCCTCCATTGCAATAATGGAGCAATTTCATGCTTATGACCTTGGCTGTTTGCCATTAAAATAATTGCAGCAATGTAGAATCACCACTTTTCCATGTTACGGACTAGAAGGTGGGAAAAAAATATTCAGACTGCAAATACTTTGTCCCGTCACCAGAACAAGGAAAAATAAAGATCAAAGTGTCACAACTGATGTTCATTAGCTACTGTAGTGATAATGCATGAGACCGAGAAGAATTTATTGCTGTTTCCCATCAGGGACCATGTTCTCTTTAACAAGAATTACCAAAATCACTATTCCCCCCGCCCATTTAGCAGATGGACATACAAAGCCAGAGAGCAGTCCTGTTCACCACTAAGGTGGCATTTTACACAGCCCTTTACTGATATGAACTGTACATTTCTATTATGTATTAATTACCAAGGATAATACAGGTATCAGCCCAGGAGAGAGAAGACAGCTCTGCCTCCTCATTGCGATGGTTTTCACTTCTACCTTCCCAACCTGCCAACCTCCCAGCTCTCTAGGAGAAAACACGTGATGCTTTCATGGAGCTTAGCAAGCCAGAGACACGCAGTCTTCACAGCAGGTCTCATAAACCCAACTTCATTGACTTCAATGAAGCCAAAGTGATTTTCATCAGCTGAGGAACTGGTCTGACCCGTATAGAACAGGCTACTGTGCACAATAAAAGCCCAAAGGCTGAAACGCTCTGAAATCTGAGCACCTAGACAAAGATAAGAGGCAAATTTCTAGCTCCTTTCAAATTTGTGACAAATTTCCAGGGACTTCAGCATAACAGGAACTTCCTTGGTGGCAGCCTGGGGCTAATTCATTGGCACCATTGCAGCTACACTCATTTATTCCAGCTCTGGTCTGTCCTTAAGCTTATATAGTTGCAGAGCGTATATTCATGACCTAATCCATTATCATGGCATGGGGAAATGGAAGAAATGAAAGTAGCACAAATGAAGATTTTATCACTTAAATAAAATTGAGGGCTGTTATTCTTTATGTTTATTTCAGTTATCATTCATGTCTTACCTCACGGACACAAGCAAACTATTGTTCAACTTCAGTTCTCTCAGATTAGGTAGATAGGCACCTACGGGAATAGAATAAAGAATCACTCTGCAGACCTAGGAGTAAAGGAAACCTCTGACAATTACAAGTCGAAGCATCTAATTTTACATGCATTTTTTACCTGTTTCTGCCAGATCTGTGCTGGACCTCTTCTAAGAAAAATTAACGAGATTATTTCACTCAAAAAATATTTCACTCTTTGCATTTTTGAAACATATACGTATTGTCTGCATGACCACCCAATTATAATTTTTGGAACCCCTCCATGACAATTCTGATACAGCATCTTTCCAGACAGACAACAGCAGAAACTGGCTTGGTGGGTGACTGTTTCCTTTGGTCCGATTCCCAACCCTTATTGACTATTAACTGAGTGATATTCCAAAGAGGTACCGGGTGCTTTAGAGTATAGCATTCATGACCTCTGATTTCTACATAATGCTCTTGCTTCTCTCCCCCAAAATCTTTTTCTACCTATTTAATGGCAAGTAGCGATGGACTTATTCGATATACAGCCAGGTAACACTTATTCAAAATGTAATTTTGAGTCAAACAACAAAGGCATAATTTCCCATGTCACAACACCACCTGTTATAGTTCAGAGGTCCCCAAAACACTACTTATGTTTTGCTAAGCATTGCCTTCACCTTTTAATTTTCTGGATGTGATCCATTGTTTACTATTCAATTGTACAAGCTTCATATCTATGAAAACCTCAGTACTCTCTAGTTATTACTTTGATTAATGCTTCTTTCTGTTCCTAAGATTTGCCTTTTTGGATGCTTCTACAGGTATCTCCGAACCAAAATCATAGACCAAATCCCTCCAAGCTAACGGAATAATTTGGACATAAGCTCAAATCCCAGGAAACATTTCCTATTGACAACAGCAAACTTTACCCATTCCCACCAGTAGAGTTTGGCCATGGCTGACAAGGATCCTCCAGTATAACGTGCAACCATGTAGAGGTAATACCAATTTTAGACAAACTGGATCATTACTAAAACATTAAAATCTGTTCTCAGAAAATATTTTTATGAGTCCTCTGAGTAATCTCTCTCTGGCAAGGGTTACTTAGCAGTGTCCAGAAGGACATTATTCCAGCTCTTTGCAAAAAATCAAAACAAAAGAAAAAGAGAAAAAGAAAAAAAAAAGGGAGTGGGATCTCAAAAGCAAACAGAAAAGGTCACGTTGTTCATCCCATTTCCCCAAACAGAACAAGAGCGTTTATGGCAAAAACATTTTAATAAATCATGTTTTAGTAGAAGCATTAGCTATACCTAATGCTATTTGGGAGTGATCATAACACACGTATTGATCTTCATGCTATACTGCAAATATTTAACTCCATGTCTTTGCAAAGCTCCTCAAAAAATACTAAAGATTCAAAACACATTGTGAATTTTTAAGCCTTTTTTTAAATCATTTTCCATAATACATTAAAACTGTAGCAGAAACTATAACACACTGTCCTCATCCTGCAGAGCATGCTTTCTGAAGTCAAACAAGTTTTATAAAGTATGGCAACCAAATAATTTTGAGTCACAAAGACTTCCTCACATGTAATCCACATACTAAGAATTTGATCTGCCCCCCCCCCCAAAAAAAAATAAAACAACCAGAATCTAGATTTCAAAAAATTGCTATCATGTTTCTGACAAGAAACCTGAAGCACAGAGAGATGAAATTACTTCTCCCAAAGCGTTAAAGGAAAGAAGAAGAAGAAGGATGCAGCAGCCCCTCCAGTCCCAGCACAGCAGTGGGTAATAGCCTTGCCAGGGATTCAACCCGAGAGGTTGAAGAGTTACCAAGCAAAGGCTATTGCAACGCATTACAAAGCAAATGAGGTTTAAAAACTATTAAGCAGAAGATTTGAATGAGAAGTCAAGAAGCCGAGCTCAAGAGAAATGGAGAGACTTGCTCAAGAAAAAGCTTTCCACTAAATGCATTTAGGGTTGGTTCAGGGGGGGAAAAAAAAAGACAAAAAAAGACTATTAAAGGATTCAAAGAGGCAGGGTGACAGGCTGACGATACAATTTTCACATCTGGTTATTTCATTATTGTAACCTGATCCTCCATCTCAGACATTTTATTGTATTTTGGCACAATCTGTCCCTGGGAACTTGTATAGTGTTAAGCTCTAATGTGCTGTTTACTAGACTGAAATAAAAGTATACTATGTGCAGTGGTGCAAAATTCTGCCAAGAAGACTTTTGCAATACATTTCTGCAGGTTCTTCCCTCCCTTAAGTTTTATATTCTACATATAATTATTAGTTGGTGCTAAGAATTCGTTGTCCATTTGACTTTGCTGGTTTTTGTAGTCCTAATTCCTTATATGTAGATTAGAGACTGGAAGACTATGTTGAGAAGAGAAAATCTTAAAATGAAGGTGACAAAATAAAAGATCTATCCAAATGTAACAACATACTTCTAATTTTCTTATTTTTAAACCTCACGGCATGTTTCCTTAGAGCAAGGACACAATTTATTCTTAAACTAACATAAAAATACTATAAAATATCAATAATATATTAACTTCTAATATTAATTTTTAAAGTACAAAAAATATATTCCTCATCCTGCCTTCAGATTGTATCATTTTGATTTTTAAAACTCAGAACGATCCAGAAAAATGCTGATGACTGCAGTACAAGGCTGAGAATTCAGAATGGCAAGCTATGTTATCTCATCTGTCTACAATTCCCTTTCACTAAATACCCTTTTTGTTATACGGCTCTGAAATTACTAAGCACCAACAATGTACTAGTGTTAAACTATTCCACTGTACTACCCTAGTGGAACAAAACTAAATGAAGAGCAGAAAGAAATCAGAGTATAAGGTAGGTGAATAAAAGTGATATGTGCACACTCAACAACATTGTCTTAAGTGCTGCACTTGACAAGCAGGGTAGCAATGCAGATGTTTTTCTGAGCTGCCTTGGTACAGCAGGTGGCATTTAGATACCTGACCAGGAGTAAGGAGAAAACAGGCAAGATGCTGATTTTATTATATTCTACAAGCTACAACACTTGTAGCACTTGTTGTTTACATTCGGATGTATTCTTTAGGTAGCATCACGTATCTTGGGTTTATATTGTTAACAAAAAATCACCATGCCTTGACTCCTTACACCCTCTGGAATATGGACTAGTGAAAAACATACACAAGAAAAATATTACTGAAATGACTGACAAATACTTGCCTTGGCATCAGGCAACCTACATGTTTTGTTGATCCAACAGTACAAAACAGGCATGCGAACGCAGGCCGCACTCTTCTAGCAAGAGCAACCTATGTACATTAAACAGGCTGTTTAATTGCCTTAAGCTGTGTAAGTCAGTCACACTTACACAAGTACTTAACTTGGTCAAGTTATTTCCATACATGTTCTAAATAGACATTTTTGCACATGTCTGGGGTGAATTGGGCAATGCCACTGGAGATAAGACCGCAGCACTTGCAGGCAAACCCTGGCTAGCTGCAGTCTAGCTAACTGAGGTGAGAATCTCACAAAAAAACCCAAACCACCCTATCAGTGCAGGGTTTAACATATGCTCACTGCCCCAGTACAAACCTGTGACTCCTGGAGAGCCTGCCCAAGCCCTGCTGCAGCGGGTGCTGTGGCACCTTCTCAGCGAGGCTTGTCGGAACCAGCCAAACCAAGACCAGTGTGTGCAGGTCTCTTGCCTCCAGCCTCTGCACCGGCTTCCCGACCACACAAGCTCCTGCCACTGCAATGCTGGCTGCCGACAAACATGTCCCAGCTTCCCATCAGGGATACTGACAAATGGAGCAAAAGGAAAGAGAGACGATGACCCTGTGTGAAAAATAACACGTGCCTGCCTCTGAAACTTCAGCAGAGCTTTTCCTTGATAAAATGCATGCAAGGAAAGCGGCAGTCTCCAGACACGTAATCAACTTAGCCTGGCCACCAGCAGGCAACAATTCAATAAGTACCAGCGAAGAGCACTGTGGGTAACGTGATTTGTAGCTATTAAAATCACTTAGAAAGAAGAGAACTATGTAGTGTCTTAAATGACTCTACCCCACCATCACTTTCAACAGGAATTTCTACGAGTCAGTCACGAATGCGGTCCCAGATCTGTCAGCAATCAAAACTGAAGGGCTAAGCTAATGAAAAGGAAATACTCCATCTGTTTGAGTATGAACCGAAGCCTACACGCAGCTGAAGAGCACAGAAGTCATGTCCCAAATCCGCAAAGCTGGATACAAGGCTTGCCAGGACGGGTCAGTGTTTTGCCTGTCGCTCAGCAAGGTGCACTGAAAACAAACAGCTAGAGCTTTCAGCAATTACCTCGAGCCCTGCTAAGGCTCAGATGCACGCTCCGGCATGAAGCCTTTCCTTAATTTTAAGCCTGGTCACATGAAAATATTTTAATATCGGTCTTTTCATGTTTTAGCCCACACCCACACCTAAGAAATATAACTGTTCTTCCCCACCGTGTCACACCATTGTACTGAGGCTGACCTGACGAACCAGGAAAGGTTAGCAGGACGGTGCTTTAAAGTTTAGCACATCCCCAAGTGGAATGCTTGTAAGAAAAACCTCAAGCAACGTGTTTTAAATCACTCTGGAAATCTTGCTAAAGGAGATGTGGGCCCTCAATGCTTGTGTTACAGCCTGTGTACGGCTGTAAACACCAAAACATTTCTCAAGTGCAAATTGTGGTGTAAATTTGGGGTTCAAGTGCTGCAAGGTTCTGGGTGACCCAGAACTATGCACAGTCTAGTAACTTGCAACTCCTTTACCTGGCCATTTAAGAGATTGCACAGCTTCTATCTTTACACATAAACACAGTTAAACCAGTATTGTTTACTCAGTGCAAGCTGATCATCCAAACAAGTAGTTCCTTGATGATAAAGATGCTTTTACCCATCTTCTGCAACTATGGGATACAGTGAAATCAAGGTTAAGTGATTTGATATGGCTATACAGAAAGCTAATTAGGTTTGGAATGCAAACAGAAACACCACATTGCAGAGCGGTCCAGGCTGGAGGGGACAGCCAGAGCTCTCAAGCCCAGACTCCTGCTCAGAGTTAAGTCTTCTGTGAGATCAGACCAGGGTGCTCAGGTCTTCACCCAGGTAGATGCTTTGTAAGGACCCTTCCAACCCAAACTGTTCTATGATTTAATGATTCTGTCATTCCATCTGGTCCGGTTCTTACCCTACTCCTTCCCTCAGGCTATTTATCCAGGCCCCTGTGAGCAGAGACCAGGTCAGCAGCACAGTTTCAGGGGCAGGCAGCTGGTGAGGAGCATGCAATGAGCCCAACACCTTCAGCAGCAGTCTGGCTTACACCATTCACCCTGAAGGTGCAAACTGCCCTGCAATACCCCAAAGGAAGGCCTTACTCCATGCCCCTAAAAGTCAGATGTGAAAAAAAGACCTGCAAGGAACTGATGATCACTGGAAGCATTAAGTAGCAAATTTTCTGCCCTAGCCACCTGCTGACATTTGCAAAGAAATTTTCATGGGATAGAAATTCAGAAATGCATTTAAAAAAAAAAAAAAGACAGAAGGCAATTCAGGATGGTCTTCATGTTCTGTTATTCTCAAAAGCAGTGGGGACCTGCAGCTGCTGGTTTTTGTAGCTCTCAAGAAAGAGCCAACTCTTGGTGCGAATGGTGTGACATAAACAAGACGGAAATCGTTTGCAACATGGGAATAGTGCTCCATATTCTGTAAAAGTTGCAAAGTCCTAACCAGGGGGAGCAGAAAGAAAGGGATTGATTCCAGTAATGGAAAGGAAAGTACAGAGTGAAAAATGTGAAAGACTTTGCTGGCTTGTCACAGCTAATACAAAATGGCATAGGAATGGCAGCACCACTTTCGAGCACTGTAGAAACGGCATAATGAGATTACCTTAACTGGAGGAAATATGACTGACCAGATTATGATCTCTGAAAGAAACGGACGTAATTTACCTTGTATTATCAAATGCCTATCAGAAAGAGACCTATTTACGAAATAAACAGAATAACTAATACAAAGTGGGTTTATAATTCAAGACAAAAGCCCCCTTCACTGTACTTGCTTAACCATTCTTGACAAATTGACATCGAAAGACCCACTAAAGCTGATATCGGCTGTTACATTACAGTCACTGCACATGAAAATGAACTGCTTGGCTGAAAATACCAGCACATGCTTCTGGGGACGTGACTCCTTTTGGCACAAAAAATAATACCCCGCAGTAGTTACTCAGCTTCAACATAGCAGAAGATGGGCTTGGTTGCAATGGGAATCCACAGGACAGAAAATGACTGCCAGTACTGGAAAAAAGGAAGGTTTCATATTCTCAGTGTTAACTCTGCTACAGAGGGAATTCCTTTGGAACTTCCTTACTTCCCCAGTGCAGCGATGACACAGAAATGTATCAGAAGCATTAGGGCTGTTTGGCACTCATCAAAAAGACGTATCTATAGGACCTTGCTCCAGCACATCATCTGGCAGAGCTCGATGAGGCAGTACGGGATGCAAAGACAGGCTGCTGGCAGCACGAGCAGCCTGATACCACTAGCAATTTCTCAGCCACAGGGAAATCTTACAGTGGAGAGAAACTGAACTTTGGCTACTATTTTGCTAGAGTAGTGCCATAAACTCTAGAGGACAAGGTAACCAGTAAATGCGGATTCAGGGCCTAGAGGCATGTCATTCAGAAATTTGTTCAAACTAATTGGCCTTAGACAGAAGTGGTGTCACTCATCCCATTGCCATTATTTTCAGTCCTATTTAGACCCTCAGAGAAGAAAACAGAGATCAAGGAGTGAGAGATACCAGGGAGACGATGTTTCAAGAGCTCTTGAGCAGGACGGTACTTTACACTGGCCATTGGTTTCGAAGTCCCCAGTCCTGCTTCAAGACATGACAAAGGAAATTTTGAGAGAGTGAGAAGTTAAACTGTTTTCTTACCAAAGTTCCCCAAGCTGTTCTCTCTTGTATCTACTCGCATCTCTAGGGCCTTCACTTGCTGCAGATCATCTACCCCTGCCAAAACTTTCTGTAAAGATAAGCAAACATATATGTGTACTCTCATGCAATAAACTAGGTGGCACAGGAGAAAAAAGGTGTAGAAAGGCTTTCAACCAGTGCTTTGTCAACATATACTCCAGGTCATAATGGCTAGATGTGTAATAACATTTAAACAAATGCAATATTCAAAGATCTTTCTTCCTCATAGATCTGAATTATTCTAGTCTCACATAACTTCTGCATTGCTTAAGGAGTCAGGGCTGAGGGCTACATTCAAGCTGCAGATCAACAACAGACCTACATGGCAATTAGTTTAATGTAAACAGTATGTCCATGCTTTAAGATTTGCCTAAATCTTGTAGTAAACCTCAGCAGATTGGTAATCAAAAAGGCACTAGGCAGTAAAACTCAACAAAACACACTGTTTAGCCTTTTAACCCAGAATCATGAAAAGAAAACATGAGTTTACCTGAAGCAGCCCACTTTTCTGAAAGACATCAACACTAATTATAAGAATTACAGATTCTTTTGAAAAGTTCTATGCAATACAAATAAAAGTCTCCAAAATCTTCCATTGTTTTTGCAAAATCTGAGTAATAGCATCAGCCACTGCATTAAGCAAGGGGGGAGTGTATGTGAATGCAGGATCTTTCCGAATATCCTAAAGTCTATATTGGTACATACACATAGATTTCGCCTTGGCAGAGGTAAGCAGGAGGATAAAAACAAGGAGACACTATATACAGAGGAGAAAGGGAAGCTCTAGGACAGCCAGTGAAAACTAGAGCAATGCTGTGAAGTCCTAAGACACCAGGCTGCAATTCCAGAAGCAGCTGAAGCGATCTCACGTTACCGCTGCTCTCATCCCCTATTCCTTCCTGCTATGACCTTGCTCCTCTCTCCCCAGCTTCGCTCATCCAGGCTACACGTCCCACCACCTCCTATGCATCTGCTTTAGGTGCTCAGTGGATCCTTCCATGCACAAATTCAACAAAACAAACCAAGAGGGAACTGTATCCTTTCTTCCTGATGGGTTAGCTGTTCATGGAGGAGTCTGAAACACCCCTTGAGCGATGAGAAATGAGGCTTTTGCGTCACAATAACTGCCTGAAAGAGCTGATACCACGCATAGTGATACAACTATGTATATAATATAAATAATTTTCACCTTTCTGTGCCAAAAGAGTTAGGACATGGGGCTAAAAAAAGTCCACTTCAAAGAAATGGCTTACCCTGGCATCAGTGTCTCCTCCTCAATGATGCAATCAACAGCACGGGTTGGAAGAATTATTGTCACCTGCCTTTTGTCCCTCTATTTAAGCTGAAGGCAGGAAGTCATTCAACAACCTCCACCTACAGGGGACAAGTTTTCTTACTCTTAAAAAGTTACAGCATTCTTCAGTTTGTTTAATAAGGCGAAAATTATTCATTAGAAGGGAATGTGCAAGACCACATCTGTTTATGAGTTTTGGGCAGAAAAAAATAACCAGAAGAACATCCAGTTAATTTTGCAGGGAAAATGGTGGTTGCGACATTCCCGCTCATCATGTAAAATTTGTATTGTGTACAAGTGACTACAACTTCATTTACTCTGATGGTTCCACACCCTCTTACAAACAAAGGTTCCAATGCAAGTCTGAGTTTAACTGAGACAACAGTTTAAAAAGACATGGTTTCCTGAAAAGGCTGAATATCCCTCCTTGAAAAACTGGCTCCCTTTGTAAGGTCTTCACTTGGACTCCTAAGAAACAGAATCATCCAAAATCTTCAACTGCTTTTGAATTGTCTTTAAAACACCATGTTTAAAATTAATTTTTTTTAAACTGATTTTAAGCGTGCTGAACCCAAGAAAGCTTCTAGACTTTCTTGCCTTGCCACTAGCATATGAAAAACAAAGGTCTGAGGTGAAAACTTGGGAGTCCCCAATGGCATCCAGAAATACACTTTCTATCTCCCGATGCAGCCACCACAAAAACAGTTTTGCTCCTGCAAAGAAGGCAAGCTTACAAACTACAGACTGCTTTCTGCCCCCAGTATACACAAGATCCCTCACTGCAAGACAGTTTGCAGTAATCCTTTTCAGCAGATGACACTGTCTGTCATATAGCATGAGGGTACGTGTGAAATGAGAGCTAGCTCATGTCCTGGCATGCAACCATGCACTCTGATAGCTGGACTTGGACACAGGCTTACTGTCATTAAAGGAAGCTTCTTCTGAAAAATATCTGCCCCCTCCCCATCAAAACAGTCCTAAGAGCCTACATCATTAGAAGGCAGACCAGGAAGAAGTCTCAGAATAAGTCATAAGCTTAGGGTCATTCACATGCTTTGTCAGTAGTGTAGCAGAAGGTCCTGGCATCGCAAGGAGCCTCTGCATTTCTCCTTTGCTGTCTGCAAGTTCCCTGAATGCTGTTCGTCCCACTACTGTAACCTAGACAGCCTCCTTTCACAGTTCTGCTCCTTGCTCTCCTCTTTCAAAATCCAAGCATAGGAACTGCACAAAGTTATATTCTCTCCTCATCCAGGGTTCCCTGTTCCTTTTCCTCATACCAGGGATTACCAGTGGGCCTCTTTGCCCTCCTTTTCCTCTTCCAGAGCCACCATTTGTACTTTTTCTCCTGTCTGAAAGATGAGCTGCTTAACACATCCATATTTTGTACTGCAACAGACAGAGCTGTGGCTCCAGTGCTGGGAAGGGTTATTGGCTCCCATCACCAGCTATTTGAAATATAGACAGCTGCCTTGAAGCATGTGCTAACCAGATGCGACAAGACTCCATGTGTTCCCCACTTCCCTGTTCTGCTTTTTCAAGCATCTCTGTGAAAATCACTGTCCTTCCATCTGTTGATGCCAAGGTGATGCTCAGAGAGTTTGGAACCGATTGGCTGTAGGATGCAAAAGCTATCATACTACATGAAGGAAACAAGAAATGCTTTGAGGTTGAGGATATGAGCTCATTTCAAGGCACTAGAAGCAGAGAGACCCCAGGTGTTGACTGCAAACTAGTTAGCAAGCAAAAGGCCAGGGCGGCAGTTCAAGAGAAGGTTACATGGTGAACGGTTCCCGTGAAAGACAGTTAGGACACTCCTACTCCCCAGACACCTTTCTTGGTATATTGGTGCAGCTGGAAGCGTGATGTGTCTTGTTTGACAGCTAAAATTCTGGCACCAGGAACAGAGGAGACTTAGGGAAGGACACAGAAACATTTAAACAAGATAACAGATGTTTAGCAGGATGTCCCTTTCATCTTGCTGTTTAATGTCAAAGCACAGCAGCCTTCATCACAATTTGAAAGGAGGGCTATTTAGGAAGAATTTTGCTGCTATTGGGTAGCAAAAGAAAAAAAAAATCATGGCCAAACACACTTAAGGCATCATCAACTTGGACAGAAATGTCTGGCACCACTTGGGTAGAACTGATGCTAAGGAGTGCTGCATCTCTTTGTTCCTAGGGCCATGCTAGGTCTAGGACAGGCTTCTGCCCTGGTCCAGAGGTGTCCCACTGTGACTCCAGGTAATGAGTGCCTTCCCACAGCTCACAGCACTGCTCTGACAGCCAGGGACAGAACTCCTCTCTGCCTGTGCCCCAGGGAATGCTTACAGCCTTGAAGGTACTGTGCCGTCTAGGGATTTCTTCAGCTATTTACAGCTGCTTAGCCTGAACATAGAGCAGGCAAAACCGAGGATCTGTTCTAGGCAAAGAGTTTGATATATCAGAGTTACTTTACATGGAAAAGATACCTTGAAAAATCCAACTATAATTTCAGGCTGACTGCTGATGTTCAGAGAGGATTCTGTTTACCACTGCCTAGCAAGGTAGGTATTGGTTAGACAGAGGAGGAGGATGTTTTCTGAAGAATCAAACATCAAAATCTTTCTGGCATATGATGTCAAGAAGGTGGCCGGACAGCTTCATTCTAGGCAGCAAGAGTTATACTCCACCCTAAGTCTGTTTATTTGAAAGGATAAATTTCCATGGTAAATTACTGTACAATCCTTTGAAGAAGAATACATGGTAAGTAAAATAAAGATGGATGAGGTTCATTTTACATTTTTGCACCTCCCCCAAAATAGGAGTAAAACTATTTTCCATGAGATCATGCAGAAGCTATTGGTAAATAATTTGTCCAGTATTTTAAGGAGCAGTTCCATGATAGGTCACAAACTATTCCCATCATGCAAAATGTCTGGCCAACAGCTCACTGGAGAGTGTGCACTGGTTTGGAAAGCTTTTCCCCTGACTGACGAGAAGAGCCAATAAGTATTCTGTAAAACATTGCAAGTGAAAAATACTTCTGTGCTTGCAGAGCTTCCCAACTGGCAGAAGAGTCACCTGGGAATGACGCAAAATCCAGTTCAAGTCCCACTTGCAACTCTCTGTAAATTCCTTAATTGGCAAATAATATCTGTTCAATTAAAGCTGGTGTATACAACTGATTTCTTCTCTCTTTCCTAGATTTTTCACACACTCTTAAGAAAAGTAGATATGTTGCTGAAGAGCATGTTGCGTGCAGCTGTCAGAGAAGCACTTCCAGCTGTGCATTTATTTTGCTGATCCTGGTTAATTTGGCTAAGACAGGAATTCCTGAGTGGTGAGCTTATTTTCTTTTAATACTACACCTGTATGCAAATCCTAGATTCATGTCCATTCATGTGTTCATTGCATTTTGCAAGGATTTTTTTTCAAATTACCAACTCAAGTATAATCTCTCCCTGCACAAAAAAAAAAATAAAATATAAAGCATGACAAAATATTTCTTCCAAGAAGAAAGTTATTAGAACATTAACAAAGTTTTAAGTGATTCTATGTCAAGGGATTTTCAAAGAGAGGGAACATAACTTCCCTGTGGTCCCATGTACAATCTTCCTTTCAAAATGACTAAGTGCTGCAGATGCCCATAATTACAATATTTAGCTGTATTTCACTACTTGCTGCATGAACATACAAACACATTCTTCTCTCAGCTCAGATGAAGAGATTAGCCAGGCGTTCAATCTGTGATAAAGAGACATCTTTCTTGGCTTGCATGAGAAGTGTAGGTGAGGGCAATAATTATGACATTTAAGTGGTGGTGGAAGCGTCAGTAAAGAGGTCTTTATTCCCGTGCCGAAGCCTCCAAGTCACACCGACAGATCTACACAGCCAGCCTAGCCCTGCCACCTCCGGTTCAGCTACCTGCTGACTTGTGCTGGGGATTCACAGTCCTGACACCTTGTTTTAAACCAGTATTAAGGGTCTGATGCTGCAAGTTGCTGGGAGTTTTCCCAACTATTGCAAGCTTCAAAGGGCACGTGGAGCACCAGAAATGACATTGGAGGTTTGCTGATCTCCCAGAAATAGCCTGTATTGTTTCTGTAGGAGCCCAGTTTTAACTGTGGACAAGACAGTAGATATTCTTAGATCAATTTTTGCTTTGAATTTGTTTTACGGATTTACTTTCCCTCACCTAGATATAAAAGAAGCCATACCCCAATATTAATTGTTTTCCTGTCTAGCAATCAGGTGCGTAGTAAGCAGCTACAGCCATTGCTCAGTGTTGTGTCACTGAACGTGCAAAACTCAAGACTGTAATCTGCCATTTGATGTCAGCTAAGCAGCTGTCACTGTATGCAAATGAAAATCTGGGGTTTTTTCATATAAAGGCATGCATATGTGCATGTATGCATATAAATAGAGTTTCCTGATGTGACAATTTGAGTGTAAAACATCAGATGTCTAAGCAGCAAGATGAACACTAATATAACAACTACAAGCCTTCACTGTAGTAAAGGCATTAGTGTTAGGATAACAACATATAAAAGGAAAGCTCCCAAACTAAACGAGGCTTTGTAATTTTTCTTCCCTGTTCACATTATCATGTTTACTGCTATCTGCTATCTTGAGCAATCTGATCTAACTTTGAAACAAGCTGTGCTTTGAGCAGAAGATTGAACTGGAAGACCTCCAGAGCTCCCTTAAAACTTCTTAATTATTATTTTAAAAATTATTATACAATCCTAATTAAGGATTCAGCAAATCCAAAATCAGTCATACTTTCATCTCCTAGACTCCACTTAATTTATCAAGATTTTGCATTTGCTTCCTTGATCTCCAGGGTGTTTTTTTTCAAATCCATTTAGCTTAAAACTGAGAGGAAAACTTTCTGCAAAGGCAAAAAAAGGAAACGATTGAGTCATTTCAGCAAGAATCCAATCTGTTTTTCCAGGACCCTCTAGGATTTTCTTCTCCCCATGAGGATGCGTGCATACCATATGAAATACACCCTAACCTCCTGAGCAACAAAACTAAACACCATTTCCGAACACGTGTTCCTAAGTTTAGAAAACATGATTAATTGGAGCAGGATCAACAAATAGCAAAATAAGAATACTTCCTTTCTTCTCTACAAATCACACACAAACGTGATTAGTTTTGATAATGTGACAATATCTGGAAGATCATTTGACCTTGTAAAATGAGTTCATTCTGAGAAGCTGAATGCTTTTTGTTGGAGTCAGGAAAAGATCCTTTGCAAACGATGGGGAGGGGATGGGGGTTAACAGAACAAAATAAAACTCTGATTCAAGACAAGTGGAGCTCTTAATTTCAGTTCCTTCACACTTAATGAGAAACCTGTGCTACAGCCCTAAAAGTTAAAAATTAATTGTAATTTATTGCCCATTAATAGCCAGATTTGAGAACAAAGGGAGAACAGGGAATGTGCTCACCCTGGTATTCTGCAACATCAGACAACAACACATAAGCCCAACACAAGTACAGGCAGAACAGGGAGCCCGAAATGTTAACAGGACAGGTACAAATGGAAAAGCAAGAATGCCCATTCATACAGTGTAAAGATCAAAAGTACATCAGAAAATTGACATTGATACTGGATTGACATTGATACTAGAAAGAGAACAACTAATGATACCAACCCTCGCATCAAAGGCTTCTGACCTGTAGCTTGGATGCAGAGTATTCAAATATAAAAGGGCATCACATGAGATCGCAGCAAGAGAGATGGCAGCAAGCAGAAACTACGGAAGATGTGATTAACGTAACAGGGATACAGAGTCACACAGGATTTTAAAGTGAATGTTATGCCAAAACAAGGCCACAGAAGAGCACAAATCCTGTAATGAGTGACCGTAAGATTTATGTGAGGTGAGGATCCACTATGGAGAGGAACAGAAGAGACAAGGGACCAATGGTTTTGTAGGAGTTGTCTTAGGTGCTACAGGGTCCAAGCAGGCAAAAAGGAAAGGAAGTGGGGCAGGATGGGGAGAAAGAGAATAAAAATCAGTTTAAGCCAAACTTCCCTCTCTTCAGGGGAAAACAACCCAGCAACCGGAAAAAAAAGTGAAGGAATACAAGTATCACACCTTTTAGGGAGTCCTTAATAACGAGGACTGCTAATGGAGACTGCCATCACCCTGGAAAAAGGAGAAAATGAGTGAGATGTGCAGGCAGAGATGCGGCCACAGGCTGCAATTCCAGGCACCCAGCCTTCGCAGGTCCTGCACAGCCAGACCTCCCAGCCCTCAGCCCAAACGGAACTGGCGCAAGGCAGAACACTGCAAAGGCAAGGAGTAAAGATGTGTGTATCTCTGAATGAAAACCTTCCTCAGGAACCTCCACCAGGTGTCCAGAAATCTCCCTACACAACACCGCAGAACTCAGGCCCATGTCCTTATTTGAATGTAAAATAATTTTACTTTAATGAGCATGTATTTTAAAAATATATTAGTTTCCATCTCAGAGCACTTCAGCAAACACAATCAATAACTCCTAAAATATTCACAACTAAAAGACAATCAAGAAGATATTGCAAGTGTATCGATTTAAGCAAACCAAATGGTCTGAAAGGTTGTTTATCAGTGGTATGTGGTTCCTTGAAAAAAAAAAAAAAGCATCTGAAAACTTGCTTCAGATTAAATGTTTGAACAGTGTCTCTATTTTTACATTTGCAGATCCAGAGGAAGTAAATTCATGGAAGCAGCAGTTTCCATTTGATCAACATAAAGGTCAAAGAATAGAAAAATTGGCTATGTTATTAAACCAAGCTATAAACATTACAAATGTTTCCTTAACAATGCCATGTCATTTTTCCTCTGAGCAGGAAGTGCCCCAGCGATGTCAACACAAATGTCGGGTTCTAGGGCCAGGAAATCACTGTGTCCAGAGAAATTAGTAGAAGAGTACGCATCCATTTAAAAGAAACTTTGAAATGGAATTTCTTACAAATATTAATATACACAACCTTAAAGAGGCAAGACTCCATTAAGTTCAAGAGGGTACATAAGAATAATAAAGGGGTTTTACCCATTTTAAAAAATAGCCTAGAGTTGTAGGAGAATTTCACTTCAGATCTGTATTTAAAAGAATATTATAAAATAATGAACTGTAACTTCATGGGAAGTGGGTAACATTGCCTTACATACACCTTCCTGCTCACAGTTTACTGTGAACAAAAAGCAGCAGAGCTTCAGAAAGAGAAGAATTTCATGCCAACGAAAGAACTTCCTAAGGGTTTATTTCAGAGTTTATTGAAGTCAGAGGGCAGCTGTTTTGGTTACTCTAATGGGCTTTGGTTCACGCCCTGAGAAAACAGGCCAATCTGAGAGCTTCCCGTTGGATTTAGACAGGGTGTTATAGGCCACAAACACATTAGACTGGTCAAATTCTATGCCAGATTTTAAAAAAAGACTAAGTTGTCAAAGGTTCACAAGAACCAAAAGAAAGTGAATGGCATAGATTGCAAGATCATGTATTGATTTTTCTCCAGAAAGCTTAAAATATACACTCTGCAAAAAGTGATTTTTGCATCTCCAGGTATTTCATAAACACTAAAAGGCATAGCTGCTAAGGGAAGAGTAGTTCTGAGAATAACTTGCTGTCCAATCGACAGTGCACGGTTATAGCTAGGGAGCAGCGTAAACCTGCAGCTGGCACGTGCCCCCGCAGCAGCCAGCGTCCCTGCGGCAGATTACAGACACCGCCACCCCCCCCACACACGTTGGGGGCATCCAAACCATAGCCTTGGCCTCATCTGTCTTTCACTAATTTCTACCCAGCTCTGCAACACAAAGCTGCAGCTTCTCTCCTGAACTTCTACTTCTGCTCTCAGCTCTCCCCTTCTTTAGCAGGGATAAATGAGGTTATTTTCTCAGCTCCTACATATCCCAAAGGATTTCACCCTTAATTAGTCCTGAGCAAATCCAGCACAATATGTAACCAAGTATTCCTTCACGAATATTTTGTCAAGTGAATTCCTTCACAAAGACTTCAGCATGTTACTCTCTCTCAACGGGCTGCATGGCAAAATAATTTCCTCCAGTCAAAAAGGAACATGGCTTTCAAATGTGCTTTGCAATTTCATATACTTTGATATATATAGAAAGTACTTCTAGCACTGGCAGGATATTTTAATTGGCTTCTTAGCAGGACAGAGGATTTCACTAATTCAGAAAAAAGTTGTTCTTTTAAAGTTACATTTCCAATCTCTAGAACAAGGTTAATGTAAAAAGCTTTTTCTAATGATAAGATTCGAGGTACTTCAGATGGCATTAATGAGATCTGTTTAAATTATAATTATGCTACCTGTACTTTTCTTCCTGCTGCTTCAAGAAACCTAGCAATAAAGACAGCAGCATTCATGCTGGGAATATTTTTTATATGAAACAAGGTGAAAGGAGGACAAACATTTGGTAAATTTCCATAAGACAGAATCTACTTTATGCAGAAGTCTAACTGTCAGATATGCAACAACCTGCAACCATCACAAAGGCACTTGGAAGGTTAAGTTAATACAGCTCTGTATATGCCAGTTTGTCTCTTCATTAAAAAGTTGGATGTCTACTCACCAGTTTCCTGGGGGAAAGGTATTCATCGATAAGTAGCTCTCCGTCATCTTTAATCAGCGGACTGGGATTTAGGTTGCCTCGCCAACTCAAATCAGTCACCCGGACTGCAGCTGAGGCCCGATGAGAAACTTTGCCAAGATTCCACTTCAGGTCCATCTCAATATGCTTTGAACAAAAGGATAACAAGCAGTCTGATTTTTTTCCCCCACCCTGTATTTACTATTTTCCCTTCAGCAAAATCTATTTTGACTCCCATTGCAAGTCAGCAAGCGCCTATGGTGATACAGGTTTCTTTACTCAGAAAAAACCCCAAAGCAATCATGCATCATGTAACATGTAATCTTCCTTTTCTTCACCCTCAAGAGCTATCCTAGTCGCACCGCTCATTCAGCTTTGAGTATAAGCTTTTACACAAACTATTATTTGCAGTTATACAAAAGGCCAGGCATACCACCTATAGCTCTGTACAAAAAAGGTAGTCAAGAACAAACAACTCCGGATACTAGTCCTTTCCAGTCTTCTCACTACTCCACTCACCCTTCTCCACATGGGCTTCCTACCTACCCATCCCCTCTTGAGAAATGTGAACCGTACTCAGCAAAACGCCGCCGAGCTCCAGGCTGCACGTGCTTGCACCAAGACATGTCGCTGCTGCTCTTTAGCATTTTGAGCTCTGCCTGTAGGCGAGCACGGACAGCAGCAGTCTGTATTTGCTGCCCTAAATTAAACATACCCGCACTGCTACTGACTGCCCTCTGGGTCAGGCAGGCCATGGCTATCGACTTCTAGTTCTGAAGAGTCTTGGAGAAAATAAAATTAAAATACAATTCAAACAAAACTCTGTGTGCTTCAAGTGAGGAATGAAATCCAAAGTTTGAAGATGAAACACTTCAAAAGTGTTCATTCTTTAATCCCCAAAGCTATTCTTTTTACAGAAATATTAATAATTAATTTTGAAATATGAGAATAAGTGTACGTACACCCGTTAAGAGTCAAAAATCAATCGGCTGTACCCGAACCGTACAAGCATTACTATGATTTATACTGCTATTTGCTACTACTTGGCAGCGAGGAAGTATCACAGCTGGAAACATTGCTGTAACAACAAAAGGCTAGACTAGAGAAAAGCCTCCTCACTCTGCTGAAGGGACACCTGCAGTTTTCCTCTGTTCTCCACTGCGAAGCAATACTTATTCTTGGTGCTGGAAAACTAATTAAACAATCAAGCTAATCATAACTGGCTGACAAGGCTTCAGTGGTGGCCAATACCTGAGAATTACCACCTTCCTTCCTAAGGAAAACACAGGAGTGATTTCAGTTAGGAAACACAGAAGTTGTGACTGCTCAGCTAATCATCTCTACTTGAGAGGACTAACCACTTAGTAGGTGAGAGAGGTTTACACCAAAGAGAATTCTTGCTGTGACGACTTGTGTCCAGTCAAGAGTCTTCATCTCTGCACTAGCAAAAAAAAATTCAAAATACTCAGTAGTCAGAAATATTAGCAGCCCTTATCTGAAGAAGAACAACTTAACAATCCACCAAACCCCTCCCTGCAGGATCTCCTACTCTCCAAACCCTCACGCTCCTGAGTGCTCCTTCCATGTGTTCATCAGGGGAGAGGCAACCCACAAGGAGCAAGAACTATTCTTCCTAGATCACTACACATACCTGGCAAGCCCTCCTAGAGGAGAAGCTGAACTCTCAAATGTGCTACATCCAAGCCACGGCAATGTTCAATGCGTAAAAAACCATATTCAAATACAAATTCTTCAGAGACACTTCTTTCAATTGTTCTTAACGGCTTATAAAAGAAACACCATGAAGTGAACTGAACAGTGACATTTGCAGCTTCTAACACCTCAGCGTGCCTATAGTTGTATAAGGACAAATTTCCTATTTCTGCTCATTAAGAGGGAAAAGTGATCTCAAAAAAAACCTATTTGTCTTAGTTTTTGAAAGCAAAGAGAGATTTATGAAGTTTATCTTTTTCTTTTCCCAAAGAATTCTAGAATTTCTTAGATTTTTTCCCCCCTCTACTTTCTTTAGAGCAGGTCAGTATGACATAGTGCAGAGTTCCATCAGTTGTCCAAGGAAATTCAGAATCTTATGTGATACAAAGGTCTTCCGGTGTTGTCTATTTTCCTAAGAAACTATTATTTTGGTCAGCAAGTGACTCCAATTAGAATATTTGCCATATAAATGCTGGAATACTTCAACAGTTGCAAAAGATTTGTGTTGGATTGTGTGCAACTGCTTATGGTTCTTTTAATTCAGGTGAGGTTCGTTACTATCCAGAGATAATCCCATATGGAACCAAGTGGAATAATAGTCAGAAATCACTGATGTAACGTGTGGGTGCAAAACATAATGAGTTAACAACAGGTGTGTGTAGATTTGGGCTGTAAAGAGTTAATACTCTTGCATAAAACATATTATTGTTCTCCTTTCTTCAGTCCATCACTATTACATTTCAGAACGTCCTCCAATCTTTGAAATATGTGTTGATACAGCACTTACTTAAGGTTTGACAGAGAGATCAATTTGTGGCTTAATATCTGAAGCAACACTTCCAATCCTATACTTCCCGCTATTGATCTGGTGCTTGTAATTATTGTAACATTGGATTAGTGAGGAGAAAAGTATTTTCATTACAAATTGTCCGGGATCAAATTGAGTTATTGTCAGCAAACAAAACTAATTCTTTTGACATGCCTCTATCACCTCAAAACTTTCTCCAGAGAAGAATCTTCTCCTGAACACAGATCAAAATAACATCCTCAAAATGAGAAATATAGCAAATATATAGAAAACACAGAAAAATCTCAGTGTGCAGGGTGGTGAGGTACCAATCTTACATAAAAATCCATAAACTTCCAATATCTCCAGCACTATGCAAGAGTGAGCAGGGGGCCTGGCAAAACACTCATCCCCCTACAGATACAGGATCTTTTTCATTGCTCTTTTTCATCAGGTCCATCTGATTTTGAGACAGGTAAGATCACTCCAGTAAAGCCACCTCACCCACTCATTTAAAGTGTTAAAAAGCAAGTGAGAAATCTATGGCTCTGTCAGCTGCACAGAACAAGCAGCCGCTGACCCAAACTAGTGTTGGCCTCAAGTGGGACAGTTTACAGGGACTGGAAAGACTTCGTTGTCATTAAAGAGGTCTGAGAAGTCACAAACCTGAAGATTTACTCCACAGAGAAGATGGTCACATTGGCTTTATGTTGGATATATACGCTGAATGGTAAGGCGGATCACGCCTGCAGCACTGTGGAACCAACAAGGACAGAAGCTAACTGCACCCAACAAAAACCTCCAATGAATTCAATGGCAGAGCAAAAGAATAACTGTAAAGTAGATGAAAGTGTCAGGGAAAGTGAAAATGGCTGAAAAAACTGGGGTCTTGTCCTGCATATGAACATTAAGAATAAAAGAAATCAATGAATTGGTTTTTGCAGGATTTGCATCGTAGGTCTTGACTTGGCAGGCTCTGTATGTGGATAACTAGAGGCAGATAATCAGTAAGTGCAGGAGAAATCAATGATGAGAGCAGTGAGATGGAAGATCTTGAATTCTACAAACAGTTAATCTGCTGACCTTCCCCACTGCTGCCATGCTCCTTCCCAAAGCAAGCGTGATGATGGTAAGCTATTCAATTCACTGATATGTTGTGCAAGTTCATTAAAAACTGCATGACATTTTCAACATATATAAAGTAATAAAGCTAATAAAGATCTTTATTAAAATGAAATGGTCCTTGGAACAACATGCGATTTGAAATCCCTGCAGAATACTGTAATTTGCTAGAATGAAATTGGCAGAGAATAGTTATTTGATATTCTTAGGGTCTGACAAACTGGTAAAACTCCAAGATTTTATTTTCCTGCTATGAGATTTATCAAAGAGTCAATGACAGGATCGTGTATTCTTCATTAAATATATGTTAATATGCCTTTCAATACAGCAATTGCCAGAAATGCTTGACTCCATATTACTTTTGGCTTCTTAAGTCTGGGAAAGATCCTCTGAATTGTGTGACTAGGCATGATAATTTCTAATGCAGCCTTCAAGACATTGCCTAAAGAGCTTGTCCAAGCAATTTGGCTTTTTTCATTTTTAAATGGTAACCTACCAACAGTAATCAACCCAGATTTACTCTAGGAAAGACATATACCTCTATATATTAACATGCCATACAAAAATGAAGCTCTAGTCCCTTAAGCCAGCTTCTCAGCCAGCATCCTCTCGTGCTCTGTGGCTACCCATGGCTTCAAAACGCTCCCCAGGACAGGGAGGAGTGCCATTTCAGGTAGGGTACCGCAATTCGTATACCCTTATCTTTATGCCACCAACCTAAAAATAGCCTAGAAAAAAACATCTGAGAATCATTGTGCTATCTATCCCTTCATGACAGGAAGCTTGCACTGCAGACTTTCATTTCTCTTGCCCTGCACAATGTAGTTTTTATTTGTTTAATCTAGAATCACAAATCATAGTAGTGCCCACACTGTTACCACTGACACAGAACGAAAACAAAGAATTCTGTGTTTGCTAAGGATTTGACAAAAGGTTTGGTTTATAAGTCCCAAGGGAACTATGAGTGCCCTTTTAAGTGTAATTTTGTGCAAGTGCACTACAGATAACCTCTTCTGGAAAATAACTGTTTGGGCAGCTGGAAATTGCTATGATGTCATCATAAAACTACTGTTACAATAATCCAACCCTAATGGCTGAAACAGTTCCTGCTACATTTATGCAATATAAAGCACCCTGTAACATATCAGTCTATTTTAGCAGGTGCAACTTCTAAAAAGTTGAAAAAAAAACCCATCTGACCTGATATTAATGTGAATTGCTCTTCTTTATATATAACTAAATCATCTTGGTTTAATCTTCTGGGTTTGTTAAGCAGAAGGAGGTAGTGACTACTTCAGTAATGCTACTTTAACATTAAGGAATCACGTAAAGACTATAAAGACCATTCATAAATATTCCACTTGTGTGCCCCACTAAAGAAAAAAGCTTTTATGAGAACATTGAAATATCAAGATCTCAATATCCCACTTATTGTAATTAAAAATCCACTGACTTCAAGACATTGAACAACTCCAGCGCTTACAAAGATGGTTTTGTTTAACTGTTCAGCCAGTTTGAGGGCTTGGTTCAAGCACCCACATTTGCACATAAAGCAAGTGCACTGGTTTGCCTCATTGTTTACCTTCCTTATTTATGGTTTTACAGACTGTAAGGGTGCCTGACAGTCCTTTGGTATTACGTGTAAATCCTGCTCTACAGCTGCCATGACCATGGTAGGTAAGCCTCGGGTTCTATGTCCCACACAGTCCTCGGGGAAAGTTTTTGGGTGCTTCATGGACTTTTTGTATTAACCCCATACACAGAGTGGTGTTCAAACTGCCATCATCCAAAGCAGCAGCGATCCCAGAGAAGAAAACACATGCTACAAACTCAGAGTAGGTTTGAGCCAACACCCTTGAGATAAAAGGTGTTTCATATTCTTAAAAACATGGCAGTTAAAAAAAAAAAAAGGGCAATGCATTTAAATGCCACCATTTCTCTTTTATATATCTACAAATCGTATGTACTAAAAAAGCAAGATATATAATACTTTCCCAGATCCTGCTGAGGATGTTGTAAGGTGATGAGAAATTTATCATCGTGTGTGCTAGAAATGCCTCTAAATTAAATCATTCTGGAGTTAGCTTGTCAAATGTTGTCCTCATAGCAGGATAAAAAGCAGATCACTCTCTATTATACGTGCTATTACATGTCAAAGAAACAATAAATCGAAGTCCAATCAACCGCTTTTGTTTTCTAGAGTCCTGTGGTGGGAGGGGATCAGTGGCATTCTCTGTCTGGCTACAAACACTTATTGATACTCCCTGCAACGCGAGTCTACAGACAGTGACTATGAATGAGTGTGGATTATCTCAATCCTTAGGTGACACTGCAAGATGCTACAGACTGAATTTTTTTTTTTTTTTTAATATAGGTGAACTTCCTGCTGCAAGGAAACTTCTCAAAAGACTCTGCTGCTGTTTGTCCCCACTCCTCCCCACAACCAGCCTAAGAAAAGCTAAACAGGGGTTAGGATGTAGAGGTAAGTGGTGAACAACAGGGGTTATGGAAAAACAGAGTTGCAAGGTGCCCACGACTTCATGGCCAGAAGGTTGCCAAATGATCTTATGATCATTTCAGTTAGCAGAGGAGGTAAAAGTCTCTTACTATTTTAACTTCAGCAAGGTAGCCAGGGATCAGGAAGCTGCATTTGGCACTTCAAGGTCATAGGTTTTTATACAACAGTGTCCAGATGTGAAATAAGTGAGAAACAAGGCTGCTCTATTTAAAATCCTCTTGTCCTTAGGTCGGGGTCCTGAAATGGATAGCTAACGCCAAGGTACACGGGAACCAGCATATCTGCGCTTATCACACACACAGATCCTGCCTTAAATGTAGATGTCACTGGACCAGAAAATTGGGGAATATAATTAGTTTAGGCAATTCTAACATTACAGTTTCAGTTTTGTTAAAATAAAAAGTATGCAAATATAATGTTATTATTTCCAACTATTCCCAAGGTACGGATATTAATCTAAATCACAGCATCAGCTTAATGAAGTCTTTTGTCAAGAAAAACTTAATGTCCTTCTTTTTTGGCTTTACCTACAATATCCTATTGTTATTTCAGAAGACAGACTGTACAGGTGAGTGCATCCTGCCAGGCTGAATTAAGATTTGATCTCATATTTAATACTCCACAAGTTATCTTAATATCTACTGGATATTCTGTTAATCTTCAAAGGACAATAGCCCAAACTATTTCTTCTAAAACATCATCTAGGTCATTCACTTACCTACCTTGCATTCAAAAGGTCCAATTTAGCAATTACTTAAATTGCAGATGCTGTTACTGGACATACTGAGGAAGGACATAAACAAAGCAAGGCTTTGCACAGTCAGTATCTTTTTAAGATCAACAGTTAGGAAAACAAGACAAGTTTTAGGGCACACAAACCCCTCTTCATGTCATGGGCACTCATCATTCATGCTCTCCAAGCTCAAAGAGGAAATTAACTCAGCACCATAGTTCCAGGTCCCAATCTTGAAAAGACTCGTTCACATGAACAACTTTGCGCAGCTTGAGTAGAGGGATGACCCAAGCACAAAGTTCATCACCTGGCTAACCCAAGATAAAAGCATCTGCCAGTATCATTTTAAGTATTAACAAAAGCATTCCCACCAGCCTCCCCCAAATGTGTATTCTTTCCTCAAAACATCTCTGCAAGAGGTGGTCTACAACCAGCTTGAACACCTCTCTGCTCTTCACAAGCCATGTTACATAAAGTCCCATAGGTCAAGGCTCACACTGAAGTGAAAGTTGCCCAAGCTGTTTCTTAAGCTTCCGATTTGACTGAGAAGACTTGAAAATACAAATCCCAGCATACTATTTCCGAGCTGCTGAAGCTGGGCTGAAGAAAGGCAGCCCAAGTGCCCAAGACCAGCACTGCACATCCTACAACCACTCTGTATGCAAGTCTGAGTGTGTTAAAAGAAAAGTTACCTTCAGGAAGCTCTCCACTTATGATATATATTGAACATCTGGAACAATAAATGATACTGTCTCAGCACATAGCTTGCAAAATTATATATATTTATAAAGTAAGCAGCAGCACGATGAAATTATATTTTAGGGGGAGTAAAAAAAAGAAAAAAAAAATCATCAAGATTTGAGTGACTCAGGGCTAATTCATCACCCAAGCAATAATATCCCTGAGTTATTGCTGCTGGGTGCCCCCTTTGGACATATTCTGTTATCAGCGTACAGGTACTTTCTTACTGAATAAAGCTTTTGTAAGTAAATAATTTTTCAACTGATTTGCATAGATTATACCATACTCCAGTGGTGGCCACACCGAACAGAAGATTAATCTCAAACTTTTTGTAAGTGATGAGAGCCAAATAATAAGTTAATGTCCCATGTGGGCTCCAAGTTTCACCCACTTTTAATTATATACAAGGCAGTGTCAATTGTTGCAAAGATGGGACAATACAAAAAAAGCTCCCCCTCTCACTGCAAACTTAGTTTTGCTTTAGTGTCGCACTAATTATCCTTTCCCATTGCATATAAAACTTTCTCACCCTGCACAAATACTGCTTTTAACATAGCCTTGCCGCTTTTATCTGGGGTTTGAGACAAGGTGCTTTCACATCATTGACACCCTCTACCTCGTTATAAAGAAGCTGGATAAGTCACCTGTATACTGGTCTCTCTCCAGCATCTTCCCCAAAGTCTCCTGCATGCCAAAAGGTCTTGCAGGCTCTCTCCATTCATTAGGGCAATAATAGCACAGCGCAGCTCAGTTTTCTGAGGCACAAAAAGATGCAGTGTGTCCCTGCACAGGTGAGCACAGTCTCAGATCAAGCTTGTAACAGCGCTGCTCATTCAGTCTATTCTAGCCCATGGACTCAGGGCTAAGTGACAGCCCAAAGCTGCAGAGAAGAAAAATTCCACATTTTTAGTCTTCAAAGCATTTTGTAGTATCCACCATATAGAAGCATTTCCAGATTCCAGCTAAGAAAAGGACAATAAAAACAGTCTTTTTTTTTTTCCAGCTACTGATGCATTGCAGTTATGAGCCCTTTGAAATCCAGACTTCTGTGCAGGCTGAAAATGCATCATATATGGCATTCCTGAATTTCAAAGTGCTCTGTTGTCCCTAAACAATTTTCAGTCGTTTTATTAGGTAATTAAGCTGATTGAAGCAAGAGATTCCATGGCCCGCAAAACCATTTGAAGAGGCATTTTCAAGGCTGGGATGTTTCCGATTTCCAATGTGTTGCTCACATGGGATACATTGAATAGTAAGAGATGACTTCTAGCTGAACTCACAGGAAAATACTGAACAGTGGAAGATGGCACGGGAGCTTATTTAGTAACACACACTCCCAAAATTTTAGCAAGGGCAGAAAACTGACAGTGAAAAGGACTTTGCAAAATCAATTTAGTCTGCTAATGAGGTTGCACTAAAACTGTCCTGCTGGGTCAAGACAGATGCCCAGCTATCTACTGTAGTCAGAAACAGATGCTTAAGAAACAGTACCAGAAGCAGAGGTAGTCCAAAGCGATCCTTCCCTACATACTGTTTTAATTTCCGGCAGTCAGCTGCTTAGTAACTTCCCGAGCCAAAAGGTGCGTTGCGTTCAACAGCTGGGGAGATGTATAGGGAAGTAATTATTTGTCAGGTGTCGTGACATGACAAATAGTCATCCAACAACAAAAGAAGCCCCAGGAATTTTATCAGGAAGCAGTTTTTAAAGATGAGAAAGTGTATTTTCGCATCGTATTTGTTTAAATTGTGGAAGACACAAACATAGGTTGTTGTGGAGGCTAAAGTTATAAATGAGGTCAAAAGCACTTAGAATTATGGAAGACTCATCCATATGTCCATGCCATTCATTAATCTATAGCTTTCTTTTCAATCATCTCCTTTTTCATCTCTTCTAGCTGAAAAGTCTCATTTATTTTGTCCGTTTTCTATTTCTCGTCTTTGTCATATTTCACAGGAACGATCTGAAGTTCTGCCATTTACCATCCAGGATGATCAGAACTGCACATAAAATTCAAGATACGGCCACAGAGCCGGTACATGAATTTAATCTGTTTTCAGTTCCTCTTTTAACAGGTTTTAACACTGTCTCTTTTCACTAGCTGCAAGATGATATTTTCAGAGAACTATTGCAGTAGATTAATGCTATAGTAGCCCAAGTAGCCACAATTTACTTAAAGTCCGTCATTTTATATACATTTCACTTCCCCGCACCCCCACCCCCCCATCACTTTGAACTTGGGTGGATACTCTATTGAAATAAAACAAAAACATACCCAAACACTACCTGTGCTAGCAGTAACAAAAAAAAACCCCACAAAACAAAACATAAAACCCAACCAACCGAGAGAAACCGAGAGGTAGTATTAGAACTCTAAAAAATTAACTCAAGATGCAAAAAATATAAAAGAAACAGCCAACGTTACGGGATACTTAAAATATTGCTTCCTGATGTCAGATGCTATAATCACAGGAATGAATACTTTCTGAAATCTTATTTTTTTAAATATTAGATAATGCTTCTTTGAACTGGCCAGGGTCCACAATCTTTTCTTTTTAACACAGTTACATTAGCCTTGATTACATCTGCCATGGCAAAGCTGGTCTTCTGATTTGTATTACAAGTACTTGTGGCCTTACTGATATAAAAAAGGTTTTATTCCCAACTGTCTTCCAAGCCAATACAGGAATCTACAGAAGGTATAAAAACACGAAGCATTTTCCTAGCAAATTAAAATTATACAGACATACCTAAAATAATTTCTGTGAAAAGTTCATAAATTTTCCGATTTAAAAAATAACCTCTTCATAATTCCTCCTGAATAAATATTAAGCCACTCCCATTACTGACAAATGTAGCAATCCCAGATTTATGGTCTATTACAAAATGTTACTATTGTGCAAGCATCAAATTTTATACTACTTCAAACTTAGAGAATATATGTGTTTTTTTTAACTACATCCCCTAAGGAGCTTCAGCTAGATGAGCACATGCATCCTCATAAATAATAATATCACTCCAGCCCAGTGCTAAACTCACATCTGGTCTCACATTGAATCCAAATCCTGCTTTTATATCTCTTCCACTGACAGCAGCATATGATTAAACTAACAAATTAAACTGTCCATAGGTAGATGTACCCACACATCAATCTCTTGAGAGGTCAGATCTACAGGAGCATAGTAATTCTCAATGTTAATGCCAAGAGAGAGAACTCAAAGACCAGCAAATAAAATCCTAGCACATCACCACCCCCAAAACCTGTTAATTACAGCAACTCTGAGATCTGACATGCCCAAACACTTAAATTTAAAACCAAGTTCTTCTAGGTAAATTCAAAAATAACACAAAGCAGAGAAATAAAATCAAATTGGAGAAGAAAAAAAGAAGTTCTGAACATTTTCAGTCATTTGTACATTTGAAATTATTTTACCTTTTCTTCCAATGCCACTACTGTTCTGTGTCTTTCGTTTCCCATTCCTCTGCTACAGGGATTTTCATTTACTAATCACAGCGTTCATCTCTGTTTAGTTGCTCATAGTGCAATTCCTTATGACTGCTCCGTATCCTGCTAAAACAACAGTTAAGAACACAATCTTCAAGAGAAATCAAACCAAGCCCCAAACAAACGCAGACTCTGAGCATTCCGCAATTGATAATGAAAGAGTACTTTATCCACTGTAGCAGCAGAAGTCCACATTCAATTGGTCTTTAAAGTGTAACAGGACACAAGGTGGTACAGCCTTGAAGAGCTTAATGAAAGTGTAACTGAAAACAGTTTCCCAAGAGGATCATGAGAAGGTGAAGGATTTGATACAGAAGAATCTACATATTTGTAAAAAAAAAAATAGTTATTTAAAAAACAATTATTTACTCAAAGAACAGTCATTTCCTTGGCTGAACCTGTTAGAGAAAACCCCTCCCCCAGGCTAGCACGGGGTAAAAGGCTGAAGTCAACATTTAATACACTTTTACTGGATTACTCATCAGAAAATTTTGCCTCGCGAAAGCAGTCAGAATAGAAAATAACAGGTAAGCAGGGACGTTTATGTCAGGAAACAATGACTGTAAAAGATGGGTGCAGAGCCAGGAGAGCACAGGCCTCACAGACAAAGGGAGAGCCTAAGATAACCAATTAGCTAATTACTGTCTGCTAAAAACTATGGGCGAGTACCACGAGCCTCCAGCTGGTAGTGGGTTCACCCCCAGACCACAGAGGGGCTGGAAGCAGGATGGGGAATGTAGCCGAGCCCTTCCCCTGGGAAGCCAAGGCCACCGGGGCCCCCCAGCCTGGCCTCAGCAAGTCACTCCTGTCACCGCAGCAGCTGAGGGGCCACCACAGCAGAGCCACACGCCCCGGTGGAACACCTTGGGCTGCTCCCACAGCTTGCAAGCGCCCAGGAACACGCAGTCAGAGCTCTACCAAAGCATAACCCAAACACGCTGTTAAACCTACCAGATGCACTGTCAACACCGACACAAACAGGGGCCTTCAGGCACTTCCCACCTCCGCGCAGGGCAGTGGTATGAGTCTGGGGGCCTTCAGGGCCTGAGCGGCACCGGGCAGGCAGGATGTGCCGCGGAGGCCTTTCTTAGGGGCCCTTAAGCAGGCGTGTGGAAACACGGGATGGGGCAGGGGAAACCACCCCTCCGGCCCGCCGCACGCACCGAGCCACCCCCGGACCCCCTCCCCCGCCCTCCCCTCTCGCCCGCGGACGAGAAGCGGGGCCCGGCCAGAGGGCTGGGGCTGGGCCTGGGGCCGGGGCTGCGCGGCCACCGCCGGTCGCCCAGCAACCGCCGCCGCTCGAGGCCTCAGCACCTGACCAGGCCCCCGAGGCCACGCCCCCGCGGCCCGAGGCCACGCCCCCGCGGCCCCCACAGCTCAGTGCGGCGCCCCGCTGCCTGGGGCGAATGGAGGGCGGGGCGTCTGCCGAGGCAGGAGGGGATCCCGGCGGGAGGGAGCAGAGGGGGGTGCTTGTGGGGGGAGGAGGGGAAACGCTGGAGCAGAGCGGGGGAGGGCAGAGGTGGGCACAGCACTAGGGATGGGGCAGGAGAGGCAGCAGGACCCCTGCGGGGCGTGGGTCGCAGGGGACCACATGGCTGAAGGTGCTGGGGTGTGGTAGGAGGGAGGTGGGGGCACCTCTGTTCCCAGCAGCACGTGAAGAATGTTCGCTGCAGGCCGAGGGGGCACCAACGCCACACACGAAGGTGACACCCTGTGCCTGCGGGCAGCCGGGTGTGGGGAGCAGCCGCTCCATCAGCTCCAGTGGTGGGGACCAAAAAATACAACTGGTGATACGGAACAAGGCTGGTTTCCCCAAATCATTTTGCATTTAAAAAAAGAAAAACCCAAACAGACTAAGAGACCAAATTTCCTGACCAGAGCGGTCAAAAGATTAGATGTGGCAGAATTAAGTTTGTCATAACCTGGATCCAACGGATGTGGGTCAACTTTTGTTGGTGATGCAATGAAACATCTCCATCAGTGCAAAGGTGTAACTGAGGTGCAGCCTGGTGAGCAGCAATGCGCTGTTCTTTCACCGTTCAACATCCCCTGTCAGAGATAGCCATGGCACTGTTGTGTTCCTGTCTCACTAGTCAGCCCCAATATGAATAAATTACTAATTGGTGTGTGTGTGTGTGTGTAATTATGGAACATCAGAAAACGAGTGCCATCAGTGCCCAGGGCACATGCAGGGCACAGCCACGTTAGTGTATGGGATTAACTTCCAGAGTTTAGCGAGTTACCGTGCATCTGCAGAGCCATCTTAACTGACCACGTTAACAGCCCTTCCACTCTCTAAATGAAACCTGTTTGCTTTCCCTTAATATGATTTATTTTAAAAAGCAAAGGAGGAAAGCACAATGCAGTCAGTTTTCACAGCTCCACTGAGAGGCAGTAATTCATTAAATCAGGTAATCCAATCACCCAGACTCATCTGTCCATAAATTAAATTTGCCTCTTTGAACACACACATTACCTGATCTTTTAGACTCATCACAATGTATTTATTCAGAACATTGCTCTTACCGTTCTCACTCTCACTTGAGAAGAATCCCCATTTCCACACTTTAGAATAGATTCATAAATCCAGCACCTAGGAAAACGTGATTGCACCTTCAGTGGTCCCACGCAAAAAGCCTGGTTTTTCAGGGATTTACCTTTCAGGATGGTACCCAGCATTTTCCTGGGAGCAGCCCTCGGGACTCTTTTTCTTGGGGGAGGAAGGCAGGAGGTCTGGAGGGAAGGCAGAGTCCTGCCTGCCAAGTAGAAGGGGTTGGGGTTTGCATACACTGCTTGCAGGCGCTCCCTGCTCCCTGCTCCAATGCGCCGTACCTTTGGGAGGATGCTGGAGAGCAGCAGCTGCTGCTGAGTCCCATCACCGTTTCCTCTGCAACAACATTAAATTTACCCTCGGGTTTGGAAAACACTCTCTTAGAGCACAGTTCAGGAAATGTGTTGACTCCCCTCTTGCAGGGTCTGACAGTCAATTAACATCAGAGAAAATCACCAGGGGCCTGATTTTCCAAGGTGATGAGTGCACTCATCTCCACCTGGTGTCATTGCAGTCCAGCTGCCCAGCTTCACGGGAAGGAAGGCAATGGGCCTTGACGTGCTCCAGGAAGGTAGCGTGGTTCAGTGAAAACAACACTGAATCAAGCACCTGCCCCTTGAATTTTATTCCCAGCTCTGCCATTTACCTTCCAGGTAACTAGCTGAAGTCACCTTGACTCAGTTTCCCCCACAACTCTCCTTGGAACAACCTTCCCCAAGGTTATCTATGGAATAAGCGCACTGCGTATGCACATACCTGCAGGGTAGTTTACTTCTTTTCCTTCTTTTGCTGGAAATAATCTTGTTACAGCCAGCCCAGCCTGAACTATTTGAAACCAATCAAAGAAGAAATGCATCTTTCCATCATTAAGCAAGAGAAAAATCTGGCACAATTTCAGGGTAGATACAGGAGCTTTATGTCTGCCCTATTCAGAGTTACTGTAATTGTGCTGGCACCATTCCCAGAGCTGAGCTGAGGTCAGTGAGAAACCTGTAAAGTAATAACTGTGGAGATGATGTGATCTCTATCCAGGAATCATGATGTTGTGCATTCATGAAGCTTTGTAGGAGAGAAGAGTTACGTTTTGGTTTTTGCCAAGAAATGTTTAAAATTTTTAAACCTTAATAGTCACAATTACAACACCCTGAACCTGTTTGGAGATGTTGGGCCTGATTCTGATCTCACCATCATAGGAACTCCATGAAACAGGTTAGTCTGGATTAATTGTATTGGTGCTACCCAAATGAACAAGAATCAGGTGAAACTTTCTCTGAAAACCGAGCCTAGACGGACACGCTTCTCCTTCGGGCTCTTACCTTACAGAGATTTGTCTGTCCTCCTGGTTTTCATCCAGTCACAAGCAACATCCAATCATCCCAGTCATTAATTAATATTACTGATTAACAGCTAATTGCTGTTGACACTTTATTCATATTTAATATTAACATTTGCCACAGTATTAACATGTAGGAATTCCATTGTACTGGAACCTAAAACCACAGGGGCTTTCTAGCCAGAGGAACCAGATTTCTGCTATTGCAGGCCACCACACCAGAGTCATTTAGATAACTGTCACCCTCTTCCTCCTCCTCCTGAAAGATCGGACCAAAGCCTCACTCTGAAGATTACAGACCTCCTCATTTATGGGCTAAAATTATTTATTGCCAAGTTATACCTACTTGTTCTTTCGCCAAATTATTTTTCAGCTTAAAATAACACTTCCCCTATGATGTTTGCATTCCTGATGTATTTATAGGGCTCGCTGTCATCTCCTCTTGACATTTATTTTGCTAAGTCATACAAGCCAAGCTCAAAATCTCCTGTCATCAAAGACAGGCTCGCAATTCTTTTCATCATCATGTTTTTTCTTTTCCATTTTTCCTTTCTTGAAGATGGGTGACCAGAACAGTATAATTTACTCCAGATGTGTCGTGCAGTGGAATAAATACTCTCCTTTCTGTACTGTGAATGGCTGGTATATCCTGGAGTCACATTATCAAGGCCATACAAATTGGTCCTCTCTTTCTTTGTCCTCCCTGGTTGGAAAGGCAAGTGGAATGGAAGTCCCCACTGTAGTAAAAGGTTTTGTAACTACGTGGCCCTGCACTCCTGTACCACTACATTTTATTCTATTCCTACCGCCCCACCCCCTTCTTACCATCTTCCTCCGATGATACACCTTAATCATTAGCAAATGTCATCAGCATGCTTCAGGCTTTTCCAAATGGCACTAACAGAAATTAAAACGAGTATTTTCCAGAAAAGCCTTCACTTCAAGCTGTCTTTCAGCCTGGTATTTCCCCTTGCAGCATGATCTCTTGTCCCCATTAGCAGCCCTGTATCACCTCTCTGTTGTGTGAGAATCCCTTTTCCAGCAGAACTATCCATTTCCTTTAGGACACGGTAATGAAGGTTGTCCTAAAGTCCCAAATAGTAGTATTTTTTTCATCTAGATCAGTCCCTCTTACCAGAGGTTGGTATAACCTACCTTTGGTAAGCTCCCGCCGCATTTTCCCATATCTTTAATGATGTTTGTAGTCAAAATTTGTTCTAAAATACTACATACTGTTGGGGGTCAGACTGATGGGTGTGCATTAGCCTACATCTCCCCTCTTTTGCCTCTTGGCTTCTTCAGAACTAGTGTGCAACAGCAGTCATCTATTTCTGTAGCATCATCCCAAATGTGACAATTTTGTTTAAGATGTCCTTTCAGTACAGCAAGGCAGAAATTACTCAGTCCCTGAGTGTATTAAACTCCTGAAATTTTGCGTTCTCCCTGGATAACTTCCATTTCTGTGCAGTTTTCATTAGCCATGCTATCACTACCACAGTGTTATACATCTCTTATCGAAAGCAGAAGAACAGTAATTACTTCAGCTGTGAGTCCACACCTAGATAATCTTCAGGCTTGCCCCATTTGGGTTTGATTTTTAACTGTTATTAATCTTTGCACAGAAAGGTGTCAATACAGCTAACACTACCAAATTAATACCACGCATGGTAAAACATTTGCCTCCAGCAGCTTATTATTCTAAGTAGATAACACAGAGCAAGGATATTCTTCCCCATTTTATACAACAAGACAAAAATCAAAATTCATCTGAGATTCAGTAAGGAATTCATACTATGGTACTGCCACCCCCAAGCAGACTGCTGCTCTGCTGGAAAACTCTCCCATTTTCTTGTATTGCATGATAAACCTAATGCTACACGACTCTGGTAATTCCTCTGTTGGTGAAGAACTAGCAACTGCCATGGCATTTTCAAAAAAGTCAGCCCAGGTCTGCAGAAAGAGCTTTGGCTGAAGCCTTGACTATGGCATTAACATCATGGTTTCATGGGCTTGAAGTCACTGCATTCAGAAGATGATGTAAGAATAGTTTCGACCACAGCAGATGTTCAGGACTTCATCCTCAGAAGCAATGAATGAGGCTGGGAGGGAGTCAGAACCGATCCACAGATCCGGAGGATGACAGGAGTCTGTGAATTGAGTTTATTTTGCTGTCACTGCACCTGGCATGAAAAGAAAGGGCAATGAGAGGAACCAATTAAAAAAATGTCTTCTCTGACTCATTGAATCCAGGCATTTGTTTTTGCTCCTTTTCACAGGCTTATGTGAATTCATAAACTGCAATATGAAAGGAAAGCTTCATCAGACAACATACGGCATTTGGGACAAAGCTGTATCTTTGCAAGCTGAACTAGACCTAGAAAAACTTCCACTAGATGTTTTTATAGAGTATTTTAACTCACACTGAAAGACGGGTGATCGCGGGTTTTCTTTGTCCTTGCTTCTATGAAAAAATAAACCAAACGACTGATCTCACTGAAGTTGTACAGAAACCTTGCGTGGTGCCTGAAGGTGACCATGCACTCCAGAGGTCCTGAGCTCGGTCCTGAGGGACAGAGCGAGTCCTCTCACTGCTGCATGCCTGCTCAAGGAAAATGAACCCCCTCGTTGGCTTGCTAGAGTTTCAGGGTACGTTTTTGGGGTAATATAAAGCAATAAAACCAGCAAATGGCAATTTCTCACGGTGAAGGGTCTCTTAGAGAAAAGGTAAGCTTAAGGCAGGTTTCAGTTGTGTTGGGATATCTCATTAGCTTAAGGCCTGATTCAGCTCTGGTGGGAGGGGAGAACTCTCGTGGAATCCCATTTGCTTTCAAGCAATTCCCAGTGCAGATGCCACACCAGAGGCCTCTCTCCTTCCTTTGTACCATTGCTTCAGAAAAGCAGGGTTTGGTTCGTGACAAGAGATTCTGCCCAGAGCAGCTGCATTACAGTGCAGTCAAGATGATTGATCAGGATGAAAGACAGGAGGTAGCAAAGGTGAGATGAGGCACTGCGTTAATATTTGAGCTACCGAGCCAGGATTTCCTAATTCCAGAAAGCATTATCTCCTAATTCTGCCTTCATTTTATTGAAGAGTTTTAAATAAATGAATAAACAAACAAATAAATAAACAAATGTAAGTTTTCTCTCCCTTCCCAATTTTATAGGTAAAAGGAAGCAAAAGCTTTCTTATATGGAAAATATTGAGAGCCTGAAGCATGCTTGCACTCGCTTGTTTATATCATTCCTGACTCAAGATGAATCAATGGTAACTTGAGATGACTCTATAAAATAAGAGATTATTGTTTTGTGTCTGTCTCCAATGCCACCTACCTTTCTCAGTTTCTTTTGGGTCAAACTACTTCCTGGGTTTGGAAAGCTCAAGGACACTATCTGCACACATCTGCTCTTCCAGGGTATAGCATCCTGCCCCACTGTACGGGACAAGCCGAAAGCTGCCCTACAGCTGCCAGACGGTCACTTTGGCTAACGAACTGGTAGGAACAAAACCCAATGTTGTTACAACTGTAGTACCATTATAGGGGTTTCATTCAGTTTAGGGGCATCACAGTGCTTGGTGTGGTAGAAACCCGCAGCAAGAGAAGGTCTTGCTGAAAAGGCTTAAAAATGGCAAGCTGAAAAGAAAAATATAAAAGGAATAGCATTGGCTATGGGATGAATGACCCTGGGACACAGAAGGCCTCTTGCTGATGCTATTTGTAATTCACACCTGGTCCACATTGTTGGTGGTCCTTGCATTTCTTCTGGGATGTATTCCATGGTCAGTGATTGAGTTACAACTTTTTTTTCAACATTAAACTAAGAGAAAAATGAATTGATGTTGCAAAGGAGTTAAGGTCAATGACTGTTTCACCATAGTTTTTCAGCAACATCACTTGTTCTTTGTAGTGTAAAGAAACTTGTGGCTGCACTGTGCTTTTAGGTCTGTTTTGCCAAGCAGGCATTAGCTGTGAAATTCATCTAGCTGTCTTCAGCAGCTTTGCAATGTGTACTTGCTTTTTATGCCAATGCAAAGCCACCACAAAATGTTACCAAATCAGAAAGGTGTCGATTATACTAATTTCCCATCAGTGTAAGTGACAATATATGGCGTGAAGCAGTGGAGAAACTAGGGCTTTTAGAAAAATTAATCAGGGCAAAGCACCAGTTTGCATGCCCTTACACCGCTAGTTTGCATGCACTTTGCACAGTTCAAAGCTTACTCTGAATGCACCTCATGTACGCCAAGGCTTTCAGCCATCACGGCAACAGCACCACTGCGAGCCACGCTATAGACAACAGCTCTGGCAAAAGTCCTTCACAAGTCCATGTCCTACAGCGGAGGAAATAGGGTGGCTGGGGCACAGTCTGCGGTGGTGGAGGGGTCAGCAGGTAGATGAGGGATCAGGCAGTTCTGCAGGCTGGAACACAAACGCTGCATATACCCTGTGTACCCCCACGCACACCTATGCAATCCTACAGCCAGCATCCATAGCCTAGAAGACACGGCTCTCTGTCCCAACACGCCAAGAGCCAACGTGCTGCTTCTGCCTCAGGTGCCTTGCCCATTGCTGGTACTCCCAGGAGTGTTTCAGCTCCATGGTCTGCTCGGTGATTTACGTGTGCTTCTGGCTCAGCATCAGTGAATGAGCTGTGCAAAGGCGAAAACATTTGTATCTGCTCTGTCAGAGGAGCACTTGACCCTACACATCTGCTTCTGCCACACGCAGCCTGGATTCCAGTCCAGCAAATACCACACAGGAATGAAAAGTGATGCCGCACCCCACCATCCTGCACTGGGATTTCCCCTAGAATTTGAGGGGTCCAGGTTGCCTTTTCCATGGATAGCCTCTTTGGAAAGCCTTGGGACTCATCTGTATTTGTCATGTGTAACTTCCTGTAGACTACTAGAAGGAATCCTGTCCTTGTAGAGAGGGAAGGATGTTTCCCTGCTCTCAAAATGACTGGAGAGACCCAATTTCCAATAGTCTCCTTATAGCCCTGGCTCTGATTTTGCATAATGCATGCTTAGAAAAAAGGACTATATACTTTGTTGTTCCAGCAGCTGAGTTAGACTGGTGATGACAGAAGATGGATTATTGGTATGCTTTTGTACTTTTTATGCACTGTCTAGAAGTTTCAGTAAAATTCAGCTCTGTTACCTAACTTAGCATGCTGAGTGAGACCAAGACAGATGCTCAGGTAGTGTTTCAGAGTATTAAAGACCATAAAGCACATCCCAGTCTGCACAAATCTCACACCTACGACAAATGCTTTGCTTGACAGTTTGTTTTCAAGGCTGGATCTGTCAGCAGCCCCACTGGATGGTGACAGCACAGGGCAGTGAACATGGCATGTTGGCTGCTACAAGGGACTCCAGCCATGCTTGTAGGCCAGCAATCTGGCCACGAAATCCTGCATTTTATCACTGCATGCTTGCACTTCTGGCTAAGCACTCCATCCCAGTATCCTCTATTCTTGGACACCTTAGAAGGCACCCTGGGGTAAACCCTTGTTGTGGTTTAATAGAAACTCCTAGTGCCTGAGCTGAGTGGTGTGTGTTTGGCTGAGCAAATCCCTTTAGCAGACGGCAGAAATACAGAATGTGAATCCTCTCGTGACCACAAACTACTTTTATCTGTAGGAGTCATGATGCTCCTGAAGTACTGACTCATTTCCATTCATTTCCTTCAGTCTGAGCAAAGACCTTGCATTTAGAGACTTGCCCACCATTGTTAGCAAAGGAGACGGACCTTTGACAAGCTCTGTTTCAGTTTGGATCTGAACTACTGGAAAACACAAAGCGGGGAAAAAACAGTGCTGGATTTGCACCTGGTCTTTTCTATTATGATGGGATGCAGAGACTTGATTCTTTCGGAAGTATTGTCATAATGAGATGAGCAGAAGTTCATGCATTGCGTTAGCATTACACTAACATGACTCTGTGCAGGGCTTGGCTCTTGCTATTTTCTAGTGGAGGCCGATGTAGAAAGAGATGTCTAAAGTACTACCCAGCAGTGTGGTGAAATGCATGTCCCCCCCGTAACTCCCCACACATCACCACTGCCAGAACCTGTCTTCCTTGGAGCCCACACAAGCCTCCTCCCCTGTCCTGCCCTACACGGGTCACTCCCCACACCATGCTGTGGACCTGCTCACACAGGGACATTCATTAACAGCCCGTTCACAGCAATCTTGTGCAGCAAACACTGGCAGCTGGCTAATTTCTAAGTTATCAGTCAATTACTCCCTGCAGTGGCAGATCAGGGTACAAGTTAAACTAGTGCAAAAAATACATTTCCTTCTCATTCTGCTTAGAAGTCAGTAGAAACACAAGTGTCCAGTGCTCAGCTATGCATTCAGTGTTTACTGGCTAGCTCCTGGTTTGTGGAAGACAGATTTTCCAGGTGCAGTCCACAAATTCCTTTCCTAGAGAACCAAGCCGCTGGATGTGTGCCTACAGCTGGTGGCACCAGACACTTCTTTCTCCTTTGAGATACTTGCCTTACATGTCCAGCCCTTGGCAACCCAGAGAGTGACATATAAAGACTGGGAGGGGAATAAATAAATAAATAACCAAACCGTGGATGTGATCCCAAACTTGTTGGAGTTAAAGGAAGTGATTTCAGATCACACCCACCACCTATCCTACAAAGAGGTGCCAAACTAACTTTAAGCTATTGGGATTTCCAAAACTACTACCTCCACAAAGACTGTATTTATAAAATGTTGTTGTGTTGACTGATAACCGTTGTGATAACTCCTGGTCAGTTATCATTAAAATAAAATCCTTGTTCCAGCAGCATGCTGGGCTGCAGGAAGAGATCCGTCAAACTGTTACCTGCTGCATGCAATGAGTGCAGGATCTTACCACAGAGTGAAAAAGCCTGTTTGTCACAGAGCGAACACCCCAGCAAGGGCAGGTCCTGTACCAAACCGCACACCTTCTTGTTTGTGATCACACGCTTGGATTGCTTCCTCATCATTTATACAGCAGCTATCTAGGAAATATGTTCAGGGAGGATCTGGTACTTGCAAGCACAACTTTCTGGTATGCCTGTTCTTTAACCAACATGTTAGGCAAACACCTTAGCTGTTGAGAAACAGAGGTCCCTGGGACCACCCTACCCTGCTGATAAGTCTGGAAGCCTTCCTGCTGTGTGGCACAGTGCGTGGCCAAGTCCCAGATCCATGGGAGCCAGAGCTGCTTGTTCTGGAAGCGCATTCCCCATCAATGACATGGGCAGGACCAGAGAGGAGAAGGGATTTGGATTTGGCACTTGGGGACTCGCACAGCTGGCCAAGATAGCCAGTGACTAGGGCTAACGACAAAGCTGTGTCTGGATGGAGAGCTAGAAGAAAAGAAAATAAATAAAAAGGAGGAATTAATCTGAGGAATATTTTATGGTCCCTGAAATGGTAAGGATAGATCTTAGAGCAGGAAATGTCTCCAGCTTGGACATAGCAACAGCTGAGTACCTTTCATCCAGCAAATTCATAACACTGTTTATACAGGAACTTTATATCATCTTCCCTGCTGCAGCATAATATCTGCTTAAGCCTGACATTTTAAAATACCTCTGCCACATGGAGTTGGGCAGGTGACTCAGTACAAACATGCAGACCTCAGCTTGGCCCTTTGATAGATGCCATCATATTGCAGTACAGCTTGTGAAATCAACAGCTATGATACACTTCTGGAAAAAAGCATGCCAGCCAGAGGGTAGATCTGCTTGCATAGTCACTGCACCTGGCATTCCATCTCATATTACCACCTAGACTATCTACACGTATCAACCATCTACGGATGGAACTACCCAAGGGTCCGGAACAGCCCTGAGGAACCGTGGGCTTGGGATGGGGCATGCCACTTGCTGCTGTACCGAAGCCAGCTTGAATGACATCTCAGAAAAACGTGCGATTTTTGTGTCAACAACGGGATCGTTAATATGAGCATCAGCAGGCTTCAGATCAAATCCCTCTTTTGGAGCAACGCAAAGGGAGTAAGGAAGTATTTTTTGTTGAGCCTAAAGCTCAGCTCCCCTGCTCTGGGCTGCAGCATACAGACGGTGGGAAGTGCATGCAGACAGAAAGGCCTCTGCTCTCTGAGCCTGCCTGGCTCCTTGCCTGAGTTTCAAATTCAGCCTGCGAGGGTTTGACTCAAGACAATTTGATGGATACTGTGTACATGCTGCAGGCAAAAGTAGCCAAGATCTGTCAATTGATCTATTTCCTCAGATATTTAATGCAAACCCTTCATTTCTGTAAATATACTCTGCCTGCTGCTATAGATAGGGTATGGTTGGAAGTGTGATACTGTGAGAAAAGGGTGCAATACATGAACCAAAACTGAGGAGTTTTTAATCTATGGACCACTCTCCTTATACGTGGTAACAACATCCATGTGATAAATTCATTTATTTCTGCAAACAGGTCATAAATTACACATCAGGATAGCAATCCCCATTTATCCCATTCTTTGATGTCCTCTGCAATATGCCTATTGAGTCTGCTCTACCTGCACTGCTTTTAACTCTACCCAGTGCCTTAAGCCCTCTGAATTTTGATCATCGATTACCAACAACTGCAGTGATTAAACTGAAGCCTGACCCATCCCCATTACCAAAAATTCACCACTTGCCTTTTCTGCAAATCAGATTTCAACAGCGCTCCCCTCCTCTTCCCCCTTGTCTGGCTCTGACTGAAAAAAATATGCAGGACCATTTGCCAGGGTTAATTTTTAATAGTGTCCTCAGTGCCGCAGCGAATGAAGTCATTTATTATCCAGCAGGCAGCATGCTAACGCACTAGGCAATAACAAATGCTAAAGGAGGTGACTCAGGCATAAGCAATCAGGCGAGTTTTACATTCCCACCTGATGGATGGCTCAGCACAAAGGGCCAGGCATGGCATTTTGGTTCACGCTACGCTTGCGTCTGCATCTAGGGGACACCTGGATTCAAGCCATGCAGTCAGTGAGGTTTATTTGCTTTGTAGTCATGTGCAAAGCATGTATCTAAAGAGAGCCTGTGTGGCCAGCCCTCCCCTCTGCCTGGGCACTCTTTTCCTCTAACGAAGGAGGTTAATATTCCTCCTAGGCAGTCATCCCTGCTACAGGAACGTGTCAGCCCAGGCAGTTTGGCCCTAAATAACACTTTGTGATCTCAGGCAGACTGGAGCTCAGCCTACCCACCTGTAAAACAGGTTTAATAGTAGCTGGCTTTTTTCTAGAAAAGCTAGGAGGATTACTTCATGTCTGAGATCTCTGGATGAGAACTGCTCAGTGGCAGAGAGCATTTTAAAAGAGCAGCTGGCAATTAGGGCCAGAGCAGGCTGGCAGCCCCATAAGCTGGTAGAGATGACCACAGAAGCTGCACTATTCATGTCTCATTGCCCAAGATCCTCAGAAAGGCTGGGATGCAGATGATTCACAAACCAGAAAGTGCTTTTGAATCACTTATTAAGGAGGGTTCATGTTGATTTTACTGCTCTGGGATGCACAGGGTTGGGCTACACAATCTCTTTTACCACCTCTTTAGAGCGAAATGTGGTGGTAAGGTCAAGTCCTCTCCCCACGTGTCCATCACTGTTGTATTTTTGCCTCCATGGAATAGTCCAAAGACCACTGAAGAAGTCTATGAATCTTCGCCATATCTACAGTACGCTTTGGATCAGACCTCAGTAAACCAGTGAGAATGTGCTGCTGAACGTGCTGTAACAAGTCCACTGGCATGTGCTGATGGCTGCAGGGGAGCTGGCATAAGCGTGCTCCCGAAAACGAGGGATACCTTCGACTAAGGAGGCAGCAGTCTCCTGCTTACTCCTCACGAGAGCACACCAGCGCTGCTTGAACGGGGGACTGGAGCAGATCTGAACCCATTCCCCTCCCTGTGTGCTATCCCAGGGAAGACAGAGGGACGGTATTGTATTATATTACTCTTAATTCACTTTGTGATCGTGTAAGTCTCCCAAATCCCACTGCCAGTAAGCTCTGATGATTAAACAGCTTACTGAAGGGAAACTATAGCTAGCACTTCTACCCTTATCAAAGCGTATTGCTAATGAGGACTGGGAAATCACTCAGTGTTAATACAACATCTGTAGATTAACATCAGCTTACTCATGTTTTCATAGTCAATGGCTGAAATTCTATCAATCACTTGGATTCACATAACATTTCTGATAGGTGTTTCAGTACGTTAGCCTCAGTATTTCCCCAACTGAAGTCTGCTGACTGGAAGTGGAAAAGGAAAAGTCACGAGTTTGAGGCCAGACAAAAAAATTGCAACATATTGATATGGATATCTCATCTCAGGAATCTTGCAGGAGGTCTGACCTCAGAAATGTTTGGCATTGGCCCCCTGTAAGCCACCAGACAGTATCTGACTGATCTGCATGCGCGCACACACACACACACTTACCTCGCCGCTGAACTCGTGAACACCTGCCTGAAAAGTTACCTGGAAGCATGCAATGGCCCTGCACTGGTCCTCCGTGATGCAAGTGGCTGCAGGTCCTCTTCTGTTTGTCACCTTCCCAGACAGAGAAGCAGCAGAAGAAAGGGGATGAATCAACTGCCAACCAAAATTGATGCTGGTGGTCCACTTTACGGCTTTAGTGTGGGAAAGATCTTTAATAAGGAAGGGTAGAACTGCCAGCAAGAAGAGAATCTGCATGAAGCAGGTGTAGAAGTAACCTGGAGAGATCAGCTATGCCAACTCTCTGATTGAAGGCATGATTTCTAGCCCTGTGCTGCTCTTGAAAGCGTTTGCATGGGAGAACTACATCCTCACCATTACTAGGGGTCTCTCAGGACAGCCTAGGTGGGATACTGACAGAAGAGCATAGCCTAACCGTTAAGGAGATCTCCCAATATCCCGCCTGAATCTCATCTGATGTGGGAATACTGGTACCCCTGTTAGCTCACAGGGAGCTCTATAACTCAGGATCTCTAGCTCTGCTGGCAAGCAGCTGCCCCGTGGGAACGCCTGCCTTTGCTATAAAGAACATGAGAGCCAAGATCACCAGAGGACTTTGTCACCACAGCAGTGCAGGTTTTAGGTAATCACTGAAAGGGATGGAGGAGGAAATTCTGCACAAGAGCATCAGGAGTAGGCTGCTGCAGAGGAAAGCAGCTGTCCATAATGGAAAGGGATGGGAAAAGCAAGCTTTACTAAGTTTGGATACAGGAGCAGAGCATACACTGGAGACTCAAGAGGACCAAGAAGCAGAGAGATGGTGGGAAGTCTGGATTCCATCCTCCTGCCTAGTCTACAGGGTAGCTACATTTTCTGTGAGTAACGCTTTGCATCAGCTTTGCTTGTTCTCAGAGGTGGGAACCAAGGTTCAGGGCAGCTCCTTACAGAGGAATTAAAACCAGAATTTAGTGAAGGACTTGACAGAAGAGAAGAAAAGGCTCAGCAGATTGAGTGTGATGATAAGGAGGGTTGCATGGCAGGGAAAGAGACAATGCGCAGCCAGTACATTAAAAAGCAATCAAAGGAAAAGAAACCAGTAGTTTAAGTGGATAAACACAAATGTATTTAATTCTATCTAGTTGTACCATGTGTGTGTGGCTGAATCATGCTGTGCAACACTGCTTTGAAATTTCTGCGAGAAACAGATGTAGTTACCAATTGTTCCTTGATGCTGAGGGGAGGAAAGTCAGCATTAGCTGATGAAGAAGTAAGAAGATTCTTTTAGAAAGAATAAGAATAATCTTAAGTGTCTCCTCCAGGAGAATATGTGGGATAGTCTGAGATTTCAGTACAAACTCATCTGGTACAGAGACGCCTTGAACCACACAGATAAATCTGTTGCACATCAGTGAATGCAGAAATGACATGGAGCGCAAGGCATGCCTTAGCAACTCATCCGGTTTCCACTCCTGGAAATCTGGCTCCTGCCAGCAGAAGTGATAGATGACCCAGAGCACGGTAAGTGATCCAAACTGGCCCATAAAGGAACTAGTAGCATGCAAGCTGCAAAGTGTTCAAACTTTTCCATAGAGTTTGAAAATGAAAATCACATGGGGCCTAACTATCGCGAGGGCTTGTTAACAAAAAATAAGGCTTTCAGCTGTATGAAGACAAAGGCAAAAACCTCTCTAAGAATGCAGTGACCTGAGGATCAGGCTCCAAGGGAATGATTGACGGTCAATTCAAGCTGACAGCTAACAAAAGTTCCTGTATGTGTACCAGCAAACCACTGCCAGGAAAATCAGTGTGGCTCCCAACTTGCAGATTTCTGCATCACCAGACCTCCTACCCTATGTGACCCTCCCTGATCTATGCTGGCAGGCTCAGCAGAGTGGAAGGAGACATGGGACCTTACCAGCCCTGGTCACTCCTAGTCAGGTGCGGGCATCAGGAAGGAATCAGTGTCATTTCTAAGTAGCTCAGGCTCTAGACGCACCACACATTCAGCTATAACTCCGGAAAAAAGCAGGAAAAGTCAAAAAGAACGTTTGTTGGGGACTTAAGGAATACCCACAGGAACAAACGGGACACTTTCCGTTGAGGGCAGTGTTCAGACCAGACTGAAACTAGCAAGCAGTTGTAGAAAGTGACATTAAATACAGCCTCAGAAATCTAACCTGTATCTCCTCTCTCGCCCCACCATCAGCAAAATTGAAGTCCAAACATCCCACCGTTCATTCAGGTGAGGCCTTCACTGCTTCAGATCAGGTATGGGGAGATATGATTGTTGGTCATCCCTACGGTGTCCGTGGAAATGACCGGTCCTTGAATCATGTATTTTGTGTGTGTGTGTGTGTTTTTGTTGGTGGGGGATTAATGGAAAAAAGGAATCAGCAGTTGTTTGTATTATTAAGCTGTGGAACATAGACCTCCTTCCACTTCCAAGATCTGATTACAAAGCCTTTCCCTTCTGCAATTCCAGAGCATCTCGTCTCTGCCAGTTTCTATTTTCAGTTCATAATTGATTAAATTCAACTGGTAGCAGAATTAATTGCAGTCAACAGGAATCTTTACCCTCTCTAGCTTTGGTGGAGCTTGGGCCAGGCACCTGGCAAGGCACTGCCTGGTTTCCTTGCTTATTCCAGAAAAGGAAACCCATGATGAGAAAGATCCTGTCCTGGATCAGATAACCCTCCAGGACTGATGATTTTGCTCTGCCCTCCCAGAATCTTCTGCAATGTTTCAAATGTTTTTGTTGAAAGAGGCCTGAGCACTCTACTTAGTAGAATTAATCCAATCTTAATGCCATTTTTTTGGGAATTCAGAACAAAGTGGTCCCACTCACTGGTTGGGTCCACTCACTGGCTGGGTCATCTGAAGCAGCCTGATGGTTTTGGAGATGGTATAGAGGAAGATTTTGTTGATTGACTGATGTTTGATTGATTAGTTCATGCTTTTTTTTTTTTTTTGTTAATTGATTACTTTGGTAAATCTCTCCAGTTCAGTGTCCTTAAAAAAGTGTCCTTAAGTGTCATCTTAAAAAACCCTTTGAAACCAGGACTGACCAGCCTTCTTTTTTTCCTCTGTGTGACCATTCAGCTGGACTTCAGCTTCCAAGTCTTAGGTATCGCCGAGAGTCCCAGGCCCTTGGGATGATGGTACCTGCTTGCAGAATTTCACAGCTGTGATGTCTCTTGTGGCTATGTCTGTCTTGATGCAATCTGCAGTAAGGATTAACCCAGACTTTTCTGAGTCTCTAGGAGACTGTTGAATCATAGGGCTGAAGGGTTTTAGCATGGTTTCTTTGACATTACTTTCATTTATCTCATGGTTTCCTTTGTGCTGCAGAAGAAGTCAGATTTTCCCCATAGTCTTTTTATAGTCAGTCACTCACAGAATAACAATTCATTGTTGGGAGTAAACTCCAGCCTTGTATCTCCACATAGATTTATCTGATAACACATTAAGAGCTTCTCTCAAAGGCTGCTTTCCAAGTTGTGCTATTGTTTGGGCTGGTGATCCAGCAGTATTTTCTCTGCAGCCTCACCAGGAAGCTAGAAGAGGATTGTCCATGAGTCACAGTAATTTTACCTGTAAATTCAGCTAAACCCCCAGGCAGCGCAGAAGGTTGGCCAGTTTCTCAAGCCTGATACGACTATACCAACAGCTTAAACTTCAACTGGGAGAGAGTGTTTCTGAAATAGAAAGAGGGAGCATACACTTCACTCCATCACACAGTTGGAGCTGTGTTACTTGTAGCTCATATCGATAGTCTAGGGATTAAAAAACTTTCAGTTTTTCTTTCACTTTTCAAGACTATGCCACAGAAGGCAACCTTTCCAGCTCAGGAGTAAAACAAACTTTTGTGTATACCCTAGACCCACTCCAGATTTACAAATGAGCCTATCTTAAGCACAGGGCAGTTCTGCTGGCTTCTGTGACCACTTGCACATATAAGAGTTTTCAGAATTATCCTCCCCTGAGCTAACAAAGCTCAGTTTTGATTGCCTCCCACAGCAATAATGATGAGGGTTTCCCTTTGCCATTTCTAAGTTCTCTCATTAACACAGGTAAGCTGTGTAGCAATGTCTGCCCTTCCCAGAAGCATCCCTGTGAAGAGAATGGGCTCGAAGACAGACTCTGTGAGCCTATTCCACCCTCTCTTTCAGTTAACTTCAGAATACTTCCCAATCTGCAGAGATTTATTCCACTTTGAAAAAAAAAAAAAAAGAATCAAAGAAAGAAATGAGCGGGGGGTGTGTGTGTGTGAAGAATGGAGACTGTCAGAGAATGGAAGCCAAATTAATTTCAGAAGAAATTGGTTCATCCCTTACTGGCATCTATGGAGCTGCGTCAGCTTGCTGTGGAAATGGATTTGGCCTTGTATTTCTGAGAATTCAGCCTCGTTTCAATTCTTCTGACTTCCTTCTTTCCTTCTGACTGCACTTCAGTTTTGATCTAAGTATCAGGTAGGCCCATGAAGCAGCTGACTTGCACCAAATCTCACATAAACTTCTACTGACAGGTTCTGCTACCTAGATGATGCATGGCCCAGCAGTGAACAAAAAGGACAAGGTCTCAGCTTCTTTTCTTGCTATAGCAACAAAGCACCTTGTGATGATAATTTTTTTCCCTGTTTCATAAGCTGGTTGCCATGGCAAGTTACTTGTGTTACATTGTCAGATACTAAAAGGAAACAATCTGTGTTCTCCAGAAAACTCAAAATTATAAAAGTTGATGGCGTATCGGTTTGCTTTCTGCCGTGACACTACTCATCCTCTAAGCTCAGGGAGAGATAAGCAAGAAAAACATCCCAGTATGGGAAAAATACTTGCAGGTTTCTTGAGTCTGGTGAATCTGCACGAGGAAAAATCACGAATAATATGGTGCTGTAAGGAAGAAAATCTCACGGGGATCTCTGCTTTTCTTAGTATGCTCTCAGAGTCAATGCTATGGAGAGTACAGTGATACAGTCCTCCTTCCAAACACTTCAAGAAAGTTTTGGTTACACAGAAGAAGTATGCATCCAGGAAAATGGACTAGCTGAGTGCAGGGAGAACTCAAAAGACGTGGAAAGAACCAGGAAGCTATCTGCGTAATTACAAGTCAGGTGAACTTGTAGATTTGGCGAAGCAACAGGAGTCTCAGAACGACAAAAGCAGCTGACATTGCTAATCTACCCTCTGAGCCTGCTGAGAATTGATATAACCTTCAGAATATCAAAAATATCCAGATGTATTCAAGTACTATCCTTGTGAAGATAAGAAATTGCTGTTACTTACTTTGCTGATGATTTTGATGATCACAAGAACTTTTCATGTTCTTTTGATGTTTTTTTTAGGGGGAAAGAAAGAATAGTTTAACTTGGCTGTTGCCTGGGTGTTTCTACTAGAAATAACTCTAAAAAAAGATTAACGCTTCAAAAATGTCAGGGATAGCCTTGATCTATAGCTAATGAGCAGTTCAGTTGCTAACTAAGCTCTTGGCATAAGTTTGTATGTCACACAGTGGAGAGCTAAGTTCATGCCTTGCCTATGACTCCCCTCTTGCAGAGGTTAAAGTGGGAATGACAATATCAAGGAGTTATTTTTTGGGTCACAGCACCTACAAAACCCAGTGACGTACCTTCCCAGACTACATTTAGAGTGCTTTTACAAAAACTCACGACAGGATAAGCACGTCCATCAGTTATGGCCTCCCACCTGCAAGCTACATATAGTTTGGTGAAGACGATCAGGAAAAACTGAAGGCATGAGAATGATGGAAGAGTTTTCCACCTCACTGCTGATTTTGTTTTGGCAGTATTACTGTGGCAGTAAGGATCTTCTGAGATTCTCCCCACTCCCATATTATTGCTCTGCGTGCCAGCGGGCCCGGTATTTGACTTGCCTTCCTCTGCTGTCAAGCAAGGATTGCAATAGTCAGTAGCACGAGGAAGCTGTGCATTTCTCTTTGCCTGCCTTCAAGTGCGGTAGAGCATGGAACCTGCACTGGTGCCCGGCAGGCAGCGGGAGGAGTCTGTGGCCAGGCCAGCTGGAGACACCATGGGATGAGTTAGCAGAGTAGTTAGTTACCTAGTAGGCTGAACTACCTTCTGGCAGTGGCATTTGCAGTACTGTTGCAGCGGCACTGCATGTCCCTTGTTTAAAAAAGAGGGTTCTGTCTTCCAGAGCTCTAAGCAGGCCAGACATTTTTCTAGAATTAAATTCAAGCTTAGAGAAAGGAAGGAAGAATCTGTCCAGGAAGAACAACTTTTTACAAACAGAATGGGCTATAACCTCAGCAAGTGTAAATCTGCCCAGCTTTGCCAAAAGCAGTGGGGCTACACTGCTTTGCAACAGCTGAGGCTCTTGCCCCAGTATTTTTAAGCTGTATCACTCTCTGTGTCCTCGCAAGTTTGTGTCATCACCCCTGTGTGATTGTGTGGTTATGACTCACCAATAGGTGATTACGCCTCTGTCTTCCAGCAGTCTGCAAACAGCAAGTAGTCCTCAGGTATCTTATATCCTGATGTGATCTGGCACTGAAGAATGAGCAAGAAAGAGGCAGTTTCAGTCCCATCTTCTGGTGTTTCTTGCTTCTTGCAGGTCACAGAGAAGCCCAAGAAGCATGAAGCCGAGGTTCACCCATAGCTGTGTCTATCTATTACACTGCCTGTTTGGTTCTTGCTCCTTGGCACATTCTTCTGGGCTACCTAGTACTGAAAAACATGAGCCCACTCTCAGGGTGCTTAAAAACCCCGAGATTTCTGCATGCTCCAGTACCCTGCCTGCTCGCCAGGAACGGCTAAAACAAGACGAGACAGGTAGTGCGGAGAGGCGGTGCGCCGTGTGTACGTGTGTCTGCCTGTGAAACCCATCGCCTTTTTGCATGCTGCTGACCCTGCTGTCGGCTTGGTCAGGAGAGATGCTGTGTTTCTGCGAGCTGTGGTCATTGCTGCTGTCGAGAACTGAGAGGTCATTCAGAATCGGGAGGGCTTGTTAGAAACCAGCAAAGAGTTCCAAGGTAGGTTAAAGCTTCAGCCTTTCTGTTTGGACCTGCCTGTCTGCGAACTGGCTTTTAGAAAGTGTTCTGGCAGGTTTGTTTGTGCTGGTGCAACACGTCTATGAGACCTGAAAAAACCTGCACAACTCTCTCAATGGGTATCCTTAAGAACTCGCTTAATCTACTCTTGCTACAAGCTCTGCAGGGCATGAGCTTTCTTTTTATTATGTGTCAAGCGTAGTATCTAGAACAATGGTTTCTAGATCCATTTTCAGATTACTAGATGCTTTTCTAATGGAAACAACAAATCGTGGCAGTGTGCTTGAGAGTCTATTAGAGTGAACAGTGCTTTCCCAGTACCAGGAATGCATGCTTGTATTTAGCGTTGTATTCTGCACCACAGCAGGATCGCTTCTGCATGCTCCTGGGTAACAAGGTGACTACGCAATCCACTATTCACTTCCCAAAGTAACAGGGGAACCACAGTGCATAATGGTAGAAAATGTCTGGTAACACAGGCGTACTGTGGCAGGATGGGAAGCGCTGTGTTGGCAGACCCGAATTCACGGAATGAAGCTGGAGTCCATCAAGGTTTACTAGTTCCAATTCAGTGGTGCTCCTTGTGGGACCCACATAGGATCAGACAGAACCTCCTGCCACGCTCATACCTTTGCCTGTAATCAGATCAATTCTGTTCACACATGGTGTGTGTCTCCGCTGCAAAGCCCAGCTGGACACCGGTTGTCTGACGTGGAGCCAGTCCAGGTGTTGCGCCTTCTCTGGCCCAAATCCCTCCTGAATAATCTGGAGCCATCTATTTTTCTAGGCATTTCCAGGGCCCAGACAGAAGCGCCCTGCCAGCTGGCTCCAGCCCATGGGTGCCAGCCAGGACCGTGACTGGTGATGGGTGATGGTCAGGCACCGTGACTGGTGATGGGTGACAGCCAGGCACCGTGACTAGTGACGGGTGACAGCCAGGCACCGTGATGGGTAACGGCCAGGCACTGGGACCGGTGACAAGGGCTGCGCTCCGGTGGCCGGGGGTCTTCCTGCCCGGAGCGCGGCGGCTGCCGGGCCTCGGTGGGGAGCCGGGAAAGGCGGCTCGGCCCGGGTCAGCCCCCAGCCGGCCCCGCAGGGCCAGGGCTCTCCCGCCGCGCCCCCCGTAGGGCCGTGCCCCTGCGACGGCAGCAGCTACCCGGGCGAGCGGCGGTTCGCAGGCCCGGGCCCAAGCGGGGGCCTGAGGCGAACCCCCAGCTCCGCCCCCCGCGCCGGCCCGCAGCCCACCGGGCAGGGCCGGGCGGCTGCGCTGCCCCCGCGGGCCCGCAGCCCGGCAGCCGCGGGGAAGGGCGGGCCGAGGGCAGCGGGCGGGCGGCGGCCGGTGCTTGCAGCGAGGCGGCCGCCAGGCCTTGCCCCCAGCCGCGGCGCGGGCAGCCCCTCAGGCGGGGCGGGCAGCGGAGGCGCGGCCCCGCGCAGGGACGGCGGGATCGGCGCGGCCCCCGGGGAAGGGGCGCGGCGGCGGCGGGGCGGGGGGGTCACACGGAGGGGCTCGGCCGCCCGCCGCCTCCCTCCTCCCTCGCGGCCGCCCGCCGTCGCCTCAGGGACCGCCCCGCGGCCAGGCCGCGGTCGAGGCGGGTGGTGACGTTTGATTGACAGCCGCGGCGGCCCACCCGGAGGGCGGTAGCGGTGGGGGCCGCCTATCAGGGGCGGCGGGCGGCCGTTGCGCGGCGGGTGGGCGGGGCCTGGGCGTGTGCGGCGGCCGCCGGCGGGGCGCGCTCCCGCTCCGCGCCGCTCCCCCCGCACGCACATTGTCCGGGCGGCGGCGGCGGCGCAGCGCCCCGGTGCCCGGTGCCAATGCGGGGCGGGCGCGGCACGCCGGGGGCGCCTCCACCACCGCGGTGGAAACTTCACCTCGCCGCCGGGCCCACGCGCGGCTGAAGCGAAGCCCCCGGCGGGGCCGGGCCGGGTGGGGAGGAGCGGAGCGGAGCGGCGGGGCGGGTTCGCCCGCCTGGGGGGCGCCTCGTCTTGTTTGATTTTCGTCTGTTGGAAGAAAAAAAAACCCAAACAAACACCCACACCCCTCCTCCAATAATATTATTATCCTGCTTTAAACTTACTCCCTTCTCCAGGACGCGCATCCCGCCTTGGCGGGGTGGACGAGCCGGTGAGTGACCGCCGGGGCCGGGGGGTGGGAGGCGCCGGGGGGGCGGCAGGACCCGCCGGTTTTGCGGCGATGGGCCGCCACCTGTTAGAGGGGCGGCAGCTCCCCCCCCCCCCTCGGGAAGTTTGTGGCCCCGCCGTGCCCCGGGGAGGGGGGGGGCGGGGGGACGGAGGGGCCCCCCGGCGGGGGGGGGGTTGGGGGCGGCGGCCCGGCCCCGCTGCCTGGGCGCTGCCTGCCGACCCCAGCCCGGGCTGGCCGCCGGGGGGGGGCGGGGGCCGCCCAGCCGCAGCTGCTGCACCCCCTTGCCTCCATCCCCTGCCCTCCGCCCGCACCCCCTTTGCATCCTCCCCTTCTCCACCACCTTACACCCCCTTTATTCCCCCCTTGCTCTCCCGTTCACCCCACATCCCCCTCCAGCCCCCTTTCCCCCTTGCCCTCCCATTCCCCCCGCATTCCCCCCCAGCCCCCTTCCCCCCTTGCCCTCCCATTCCCCCCGCATTCCCCCCCCAGCCCCCTTCCCCCCTTGCCCTCCCATTCCCCCCGCATTCCCCCCCCCAGCCCCCTTCCCCCCCCATTCCCCCCCACATCCCCAAACTGCAGCCCTCTCCCTTCTCTTCCTCGCACCCCCAGTTTGCAGCACCTTGCACCCGCCCTCCCTCATCCCCTGGCATCCCCACGCTGCCCCCGTGATGCTCTGGGGGGGAACACCGGACCCTCACCCTTGGCCAAAGCAGGTGCCTGCCATGCTCTGGCCGCCCACCCACCGTGGGTGCAGCACCCAGGGAGAGCCTGGCCCACGGGCGTGCAGGTGGTGGGGGCGCAGGTACGTCGCAGCGGGGTCCCCCCTGTCCCTGCGTGTGTGTGGCTCTGCGGAGCTGGCGGCACCTCCCTTCCTCCCAAGGCCGCGGGGCTCTGCGGTGTGCGGAGGCTGCTCGCACCCTGCCCACCGTGCCGGGGCGTCGCGGGGACCCCTTGGCCCCAGTGGCAGCAGGCGCCCTTGGGTGGCTCGCTCAGCCCGCCTGGGGGTCCCGCCTGGGGATGCCTTTCAGTCGCCTCGAGGAGCAGAGCGTGCCTGGAGACAAAAGAGCAGATGAGAAATTGGGAGAGGACTGGCAAACTGTGGAGCGGCTGGAGAAATGCTTAGAACAGCTGGAAGCAGGAGGATGGTGCAGCCAGGAATGGCCTGACCCACCTCAAGCCATGACCCAAGTCAAGCCATTGACTTTTTCAATGACCTAAGTCAAGGCTCTTTATAGCCCGCGCCCTGCACAGTTGCTCCTGGGTAGGTCTCTGAGGTGCAGAAGGGGTCCCCGCTCCTGGGGAGGCTTTGTCGCGGCGTACCCCGCTCTGGTTGGCGTGGGTTGGGGCAGGACCTGGGATTGAATGGAGCAAAGCACGTGAGGCTTTGTGCGGGCTCAGCTGAAGAGTTGCTGGAGGTTGTTGCCAGGTGGATGCTGGTGAATGTTGGGTTCTCCTGGTCGGAATTGCTCATGTGTTTATCGTTGCAGAGCTCCAGAGTATTTTGATTTTGCAGCTGGTGATTTGTGTGATTTCCCCACCCCCAAGTGTTTGTAATACAGCTGTGACTTTGAATCCATGTGTGTGTCCCCCCCCCCCCCCCCGTGTGTCTGGTCCTCTCCTCCTCATCAAACATTTTCCCTGTGTGATTAATAACGTGCCAACTGCTTCATTTCAGCACCGGGGAGGCCGATGCTGATGGATTTCCCTGTTTGCTCTCCTTGGTGGGTCTGCAGGCTGATGGGTGTTATCGCTGCAGAAAAGTCTGCTTTGGGGTTGGAGCTGTCAACATATCTTTTTTTTTTTTTTTTTTTTTTGTATCTTAGTGAACCTCTTATGTCTTTTAATTAAAAAGAGATGAATTATGCATGGTAATACCCTTCACGTTTCCATAAAAATGATGTTGTAATTAGTAATAATTATCTCAGTTTGGGATATCACTGTAATATTTAGACAGGACTTATGACCTGAGGGACACTTTTCTGGCCCGGAGGAGTTACTCTTGGTGTGGTTCTCTCCTGTGGTGAGTTTGGCTCCTGGCTGTTGTCAGTGGTGAAGGTAGGGCAGCGGTGGGGGGAACCTGGGGCTTCTCCGAGTCGCCCTGGAAAGTGGTGGCCGCAGTTTCCCTGTCGGGTCTGGTGCTGCCCCTGGGGGTCCCTGGCAGACCTGCTGCCACGTGTGTGGAGGTGGTCTGCCTTGGTGGCTTCCACCCTGTGGGCTCTCACGGGGCTTTCCTTGCTATTGTGTCGGGCCAGAGAGGGAAGAGGGAAAAAAACCAACTCAGGCTGAAATATTGCCAACTGACCTTATTTTTTCCCCCTAGTTGTCCTAGGGAGGTTTGGAAAAGGCTGCTGGTACTTGAGAAGCTTTTCCATGGGACAGCAGAGGTCCTGAGGCATCCTTGCCCAGGTGGCCATCCTTCCCCTAATGTCCCTTCCCTTTAGTGGAGCGGAGCTCGGCTCACAAATGTAAACGTTTGCTGGGGACGGCGACCACCGCTACCCCTCCTGCGGCTGGTGAACCCCGACTTTCCCTTCCTGCTAGGCTGCCCTTGGAGCTCCCCAGGTTTCATTGGGGTAAAAGAGCTTGATGGAGTAAAGAAGTTCAACATGGGGGAAACAGTCACCAAAAGGAAACCCAAGACAGACAGTACTGCTGGTGGAGAGGGGTTCCTTGCGGCAGGGTGAGGAAGGAAGAGGTAGAAATGTCTCATCTGTCTTTCAACATGTGTTACGCCACTGGACTTCTTGTTGGTCTAGGAAAAGCAAAATGATTGTGCTCTGAGCACTCTTTTATCTAATTGTAATTTATTATCAGCTTTCTATTTTAACATTTTTGAAGTGTAAACTTAAAACCCAGAGCTTATTAAGCAGCAGATAAAAATGTTGAACGTGTTTGAATTTTACCTGAATTAATCTAATAATATATTTATGAAATTATATTTGATCAGCTCTATAGCTGGTTGAAGACCACAAAAAAGTATTAATCAAATAAATTATTTGACAAATATGGATGAGATTAAACAAATGATCTGTTTGCCAACTCCCTTCAACTGCTCTGCCGTGGCACGTTCCTCTTTCTCTTATCTTTCCCTTCCAGTTTCCATTCTACTTCTTCACGGTTTATCTTTTCCTGAACTGTACTCAGTATCTGTTTAACTTATTTTTTCCTTTCCCTTTATTGTTCTTCATCTCTTTGGTGTCATGGTTTTCCTTTCATTCTTTCTTCTGCCTGTTTCTTCAACTTTCCATGCTTTTTGAGTCTAAGCCATTTTCCTTTTTTTTTTTTTTTTTTTATTTATTGAACACTTCACAGTCGGCTCAACTAAACCTGGTGGTATGCGTTTAAACCCAGAAAAACATAAAGCCAAACTGCTTGTGAGCATGAAGATGTTTGCTTGGTGGTAATGCTCTTGGTAGTAATGCTTCTCTGCCTCTTCCTGGGTGTTCTGGCTGTTGCAGGAAGGGTGTTACTGTAATTCTGGAGGTTTTTCCCAGCTTTCATTTTAGCCTGTGCTCTCTTTATGACTTTTTTTTTTTTTTTTAAATGTGAATGACTTTCTATCCTAAGAAAAGAACTAGGATCAAATGGCAGACCTTGTGTTACTAGTTATCTGTATGCAACCTGCTTCCATCTGCTGCCAGACCAAGGCCATCCTCCCTGCTGGGCAGCCCTGCTTTCCTCCTGGCATCATCCTTCCCCTCTGGAGTGATGTCCAGGAGGTATATTCCCATAGGGCAAAAGGAATGAGTGCTCTGAAGGTTTTCTGGTTTACCTGTGGCTTTCAGAGTCTCTCGAGTGTCAGGTTGATGAGGCTAAGTAGCAAGAGGCAAACAAGTTACCATGCATGACCGAGCAGTCACAATATTCAACTTAAATCTAGTATTCAGAGCTTAAAGTCTCTTTAAAAAGTGCTGTTATGGAGAAGACTGGAGTTTTTTTTTTCCCTGGATGAAATCTAAGGGGGTGTGGGGTGCAGAATATTCTCCAAAACAATGAAGGTAACAGAAAACTTTGTATTTTAGGGGAGGAAATTTGCTATGCCTTGGCAGTACAGCTCAGGCAGTCCGGAGGAGTGTGATGGGAATGCTCAGAGTGCGTGATTCGCCTCCGCTGATGGTTGCAGTGATGTTGCTGCAGTGAATGAGCTAAGCTGTGTATGTCATAGCTGTCTGCTGTAAGTACTGGGAGTTACGTGATGATACCCTCTTGTACCCATAAGGAAAGGTCTGCGCTGTGCCCGAGTTAACAGTTACACCGCTTCTCCGTGTCTTGTGAAATGTTTTGGGTAGCGCTCGGGTGCACTGGCACAGCGAGCAATCCAGGCGGCATGTTGTTGCGAAGCAAAATTGATTGGGGAGGATGGAGCCAAGAGGAATATTATTTTGCAGTTAATTATTTACCGCAGGGAGAGAGGGAAGCTGCTGATGTTTGCTGTATTATTACAGCTATCCAGAGGAAAATGCTTTGAGGTGATAACGTTTTATTCTGTGTGTTGCCACCTATTTCTTGGTTTCTCTATAATGTGTGACCAGCGCTGTTTAAGGGCTGGTTCAGTAAAAGCAAAACTTCATTATCAACTTCTCAGTGCTGGAGTATGGTTTTACAGCTTGCTCTGTGTGATGCAAAATGGCCTGAATGCCTACAGGGGAAATAGTCTTTCTGTGCTGCTGCCTTAATGCACGACCTGGTGCCCATCTTGGCGACATGGGCTCTTGGAACAGCTCATCCCTGTGCTGAAAGGTGATTAAATGGTCGTTAAAGTGCAGGACCGTGAACCTGGGAGTCCTGATCCCCTCTCTGGTGTTGGCTCAGCTGGTTGCCTTACCTCACCGGGCTCTCTTCTTCTTTAGGAGTGATGCTGACCCAGCAGATACCAGCCTGTCTGCTGGAAGGGTAGGATGTCCTGGGTGAGGAGCATGCTGATAACGTAGAGGCAGCAGCAGCCCAGGTACTTATATAATACAGTGCTGTGGGCCAAAACTATAACGGGATTTTTCCTTTTGCATAGCTAAACCCGTTACAGATGAGGCTGCTCATATGTAAGTTAAATTCATGAGCTGGTGGAGCTGAGTTTAGATGTGAGTGTGTGGGAGCGATAACTTGACGAATACAAAAAAAGAGACATTGCTGCAGTGTCTCTGGGAAGATGCCCGTACATCTTCTGCTTGTTTAGCATCCTTGAGAGAACAGCAGACGTGAGGGAGAAGCTGTGGCCTGTGAAGAGGATGTCATCCTCTTACTGAGAGAAGGAGAGGCGTGAGATCTAAGAAGCCAGGGAGTAGGAGCGAAACGAGGGATGCAGGTGTGCACAGTGGGGTCTGCTCCAGGCTGCCCTGTTCTTGCTGGGGAAGGCTCCGCAAGAAGAGAAGCGAGGAGGAGAGCGGTGGAGGAAGGCATTGTGGAGGCTGTGCAAGGTGGGCGGATTGTCTGCTGTCCTGCCGGTCCAGGCTGAACCAGAGCATGGCAGTGGGACGTGCACAGGATCGTCTCCCCTGAGAAAAGCAGACTGGTGAAAAATCTGCAAGGGAGAGTCTGGCTAGCAAGTGCTTGTGCCCCGGACAAGTTGGGATCTCATTGAGAGGCTTGCTGAAAAGTGAGCTCCATTCCTCAGCGGTTTGTTGGGGTAACAGGCTGTCGTTGTGTAGGCTTGCTCCAGTATCAGTGTTGAGGCTGCTCTGATGCTCCACGCTGCCTTCAGCAGTTCTGTGGCTTGCATCCAGCTCTGTTCAGCCCGCTCCAAACCATGCGTATGGAAGAAGCTTGAATGTATGAAATTGGAGTCTGCAAGTGATGCATTTTGTCCCTGGTCCTACCCCTGTGAGCCGCTGCAGCAGCCAGAGTGGTTCTGCTGTGTGGCACTAATTTTTAGGTTTCTGTAGCGACCGTAGCATCCGTGTGTCTTCCCTGCAGCTGACTTTGCTGGAGTAAAGATGCTGGGGAGCTGAGTGCTACGTGAGGGACTGGAATTCATCCTCCAGAAGGCAGCTGGGCTTGAGGAACCAGGCTTTGGTTGATAGGATAAGTAAATAAAACAGTAGCTGACTATGATAAATGAATAACCCGTCAGTGTTCCTTGGTGGTAGATATGGGACAGACCCCGGCTTGTATGTGTGCCGATCCTGTAACTAACTTTTCCATTGTCTCCCGTCGGATCTGTGTCCGTTGAAGCAGTGGATCGTTTTGGGTCCCACCATGTCAGGCTCCTGGTGAACAGCACGGCTCTCCCCTCGGTGGCACACAGCCCCAGCAAGTGGTGGTGAGCACGGGAGGTGCCTCCTGCCCGTGTGAGTGTGTGTGCACGCATGCCCCTCGCCTCCCCCGCTTGTGAATATATAATATATGTTCCCCCGCCTGAATATATAACCTTGGTCATGCAAGGTTTCTCCTACCTTGTTTCCCCTGGCCTTTTCCATCGTATGAGGCCAGCCTGCGTTTTCTGGGGAGCTTGTCCCATTTTCCATGCAGGCAGCTGTGGGCAAGTGGTCTGCTTCTTGACCTGCTTTGACAGGCGTGTGCTGGCTTCTTGCTTCGCTGATGTGGGAGGGAGCAGGAGGATAAGTGCTGGGGGGCTAGGCAGGGGCAGGTCATAGCTGTGCTGGCTGGTGGTGTGACCGCCTGTCTGGCAGTCGGCGTAGCTGCTGATGGATGAGGATGTAGATGCACATCCTGGCTCCGCTTTCTGCCTCATCGTTCTGCTGGGGGATGCGGTGGCTGTGACTTCTGCTTAAGTCTGTGAGGGTCAGATCTGCTGTCTCTGCTCCTAGGGGTACAGATGTACATCCTCCATCCTGCTGTGCTCAGTTGCAGCTGCCAACGCTGTGGCTATTCTGGTGGCCCCCATGAATTTCCAAGTGTCAAGGTATTCGTTCTCAAAACACACGTGCTGGAAAGAAATAACCACCATGATCACGGTGAAGGTGGGGAACAGGGGCACGAGAGGTGGACTTCCATCTGGAAAAGTGCTTCTGCTCCCACTTTTCCACAGAATGAGGAGGCTGCGTGCTGGTGCGGCTCATGGTCACAGGGGCATGAGCAGCGTCTCACTGGGTCTGTGGCAGAGCAGGGAGGCGGATGGGTGAGGGTAGAAATCTCTCGCCTGATCCCTGTGCAAGTTGCATCCAGTGTGGTTGGTATACCACGGTTCCTTGTGCAGAAGGGATGAAAGCTATGGTGTTCATCCCAGAAAGCCCCAGTGGAGGCAACATCAGGACATGTCTCTGAGAGTGGCCAGCAGAGTCAACACAGACATGTTGTCCGGTGCTCCATCGGCAGTACACCCAGTATGGAAGGACCAGTGGCTAAAGATGTCAGGCACCTGATTAGAGATGTTTTCTAACATCAGTTAGATGTTAGAACACTAACAGTGTGAAAAGCACGGTCTTCTGAAAACCCAGTCCCTTTACGTATCTTGGTTGGTCGTTCAGAGACCAAAGTCATTACACAAACTCTGGTAATGTTGGCTAAGGCTCGGGGAAAGCAAGAACTGTGAGCGGTGCCAGGCACGGGCTGGATCCCGCATGCGGGTGATGGTCTGTACGGGGGTAGGTGGTGGAGGTGATCGGTTGACGTTGGGCTGGAGATCCATCAGCTGGCTATGCCGACTTGTGATAAGTGGCAGAGGGTGGTGGGTGCTTTGGAGCACACGAGCTTTTTAAACCACTGACAGTGGTTGTTTAGAGCTGCAGCAAAGTGCTTTTTGTGGGTGTATGGCTGCAGCTTAGCTTTGGCCTCAATTGCTTGGCTACCACCCCCACCCCCCGTGAACCGCAGGATCTCAGGGCTGATCCTAGGTGGAGGGTCATCATAAGCCCACCACAGTCCTCCTGTAGACCATCCTAGTGGTCCTTCGGTGCAGGTCTAACCAGGCAGTGCCTCGGTGGGGTGAGAGCGGTTCTCTCCCTGTTCTGTAGCAGGCACAAGGAGGGCACAATAGGAAAGTGGCTTTTCTTGCCTGATTGCAGCAACTACCATTGTGGCTTTCTTCTTGAGATCATTTCTAATCTGCCATCCCAGGTAAGAATTTGGGCAGTTGTCATGCAAGGAGGAAAGCTAGGACTTCCAGACCCCGAGTAACATGCGCTTAATAATTAGTCATCTGATCCCCACGACGGCTGCACCTGGTTATCAGGAGCCAGACAAGGTGTCTTCTGCTCCACATTCGTTCCATGATGAACACATGAACCTGTATGGGTAAGAGAGAATGCTTCTTCCACATCACTCTGCATCTCTGCTGTTCCTCTTCTGCCGTGGCGTACGTCCCAAGCAGCCACCCTCTTCCAGCCTGTGAAATGTCCAGTTAGCAGATATGAGGAACAGCCAGAATGTGAAAAACTGCACTCCCAGTGCCAAGTTCTTGCTGTGCAAGTGAGTTAATCCATGAGTTTCTCTTTCTTCTTGCTCCTTCCCAGCATTTTGCTGGTAGAAATTATCACCTTTACTGCTTGTAGGTAACAAACGTGTCCCTGCCCCATATATCTGCCAGGGCAGGCTCCGGGCAGGGAAAGGAGAGGTGTTATTACACCTCTTGTTTTACAGCTGAGGAACTGAGGAATGGATGTCCATGTTAATGGGAGAAGCTTGGAAAAGAGTTGAGAACCGAAATTGTTGTCCTAGTCTGGTGCTTTGATTACCAGATCAGGTTCTCCCTTCCCTTGGTAACTGATGAGTGTCAAAAGATACAGCACCCAACTGCTGGCGTGTCGCTAATCTGATTTTCTGAGGGGTGAGATGCTTTCTCGTCACAACGAACCCTGAGAAGGTGGGGTTTTGTTTCCTTTTGTCATTTCAAGCAAGGTTGTCTTGTCTGTTTTAATATTTTAGGGATCCGGTCTTAAAAGAGATGCGAGTGGAGGGCTGGCATAGCAGTCCTTTCCGTGTAAGGCTTCCAGGCTGCGAGCGGGGCTTGTGTCTGCAGAAATGGGTAGATGTCCTATGGTGAAACTGAGTGTCTTGGCTTGCTGTGGGTTGGAAAAACGGTGAGAAAATTTGGGCAATTGAAAGGAGATGTTTTAGCCCTCTGGATGGGGATTGATTTGAAAACCAGAGGGCTTTAGGATTTTGATATGTGTTGGCGGCAGATGATTGCAAAACGAGCAGTCTCCATTTTGGTCACCTGTGCCAAGTCGCTTTTGGTGTAGAGATTTAAAAAAACAAGATGCAAATAATTGACCAAGTCTTTAAAGATTAAAAAAAAACAAAACAAACCAACAACAAAAAACCCCAACCAACTTCCCAGGGAAGGAGAGGAAAAAAAAAAGAAGAGATTTCCTCAAGAAGCAAAAAAACCCTTTACTCTTTCCCAAAGCACTTTCTGAGGTACCTGATTCTTTCTTGGTTTTTTCCAAAACAATTCTCTGGCAGCTTGTGCTCACACATTTTAAAAACCAGGGTAGAAAGGAATATATCTTGACAGTTTAATTTGTTGCTGAAGTGTGGTCACCCCTGGGGTGATTCAGAGCAACCGTGGAGTGGATGATGAACCCATCCAGGGTGGGAGGCTGCTTAGATGAGACCGCCGATGGAAGATGCCCATGCAGAAGTGTAATTCCTGGAAATTAGGTTCTTCTTCTTCCTCTTTTGACTCCAACGGAGCTGTAGCCCGTTTGCATCTTCTGAACAGGGCGGTTGTTACTGTATCCTTGCACGTGTCCTTGCTGTGGCAGCAAAGGAGGTTTTGGTGATGCTTCTCCCGGCAGGCAGGTGGTAGGGAAGACCCTCTGGTACTGGTCAGCTTTAGAGATGAAATGGATGCAGAATAAAAGGTGGGAGATGACAGCACTTCAGGGTACAGGTCCCCATACCTTCTAGTCCCTGGTTGGGGACTTCTAGAGGCCCAGGGCAGCTAGCTGGGTATGGCAGTCACCCACCCATGGGTGCAAAGGGAGCTCGGTAAAGCTGGCCTGCAATTTCTACCATTTTAAATGGAAAACAAGGCAGGATTTTTTCCTTTGGGAAGGCAAAAGAAAGCTTGCCTGAGTTTTAGAGGAAGCCGTACAATTTCAGAAGAAAGAGGTATGGCGTTGCCTCTGTCGCCCTGTTTAAGGGTCCTCAAGAAGAGTGTTGTGTGAAGTGTGCTCCTTGTCGGGAGGTGGGAAGCTGAGTGCCTAGCAGAGGGCTGGGCTTTTTCAGAGCATGCTACTAAGTACGTGGGTTTTGGCAAGCCCTGCAATTGCATCGCAACAGGCTTATGAAGTCTTGTTCGAATTCTGCTGAAGCTGGTTGAACTGTGTTGACTGCAGTGACCACAGTACAGCATCTCTCAGGTCAGTTCAGGTTTTCTTCTCCTTTATTTCGAAGTCTTATGTTAATGAGTTTATTCAATTCACAGCCCAGAGCAACTTCAGGATCAGTCCCATGGCAGGAGGAAAAGAAAAAAGAAGCAGCAGCAAAAAAAAAAAAAGCTCGCCACCAACAAAACAGATCAAAATAATCAAATGGCTCATGTTGTGGAACTGGGATGTGACTGGCAGCTGATGCGTGGAGGTGGACAACCGCCAGTCACACTTCCTTGGCATGGCTTGCTCTGTGGGGGCAACGGGAGCAAGTACCTGTCAGTATTGGGACACAAAGAGATAACATTTTAAATCTGAGGCAGGAGCCTGCAAGCTCGGTGACAGGTGTATGCTGGGGTGGAAGAAAAAGGTCTGCCACCAGTAAGTCACCCTTTCAGGGAGCTAATTTGAACTCCTTGTTTTCTTCTGAACCCTTTATTTCAGTCTCAATGTGAGTAAATGTCATGCAGTCTCTCCCATGCTTGCTTTCCTCCCCTCCCCCCCCCCCATCTGATTTGAGGGCCTTTCGTAACAACTTATTCCTCATTGATCCTGTTGTCAGGGCAGTTATTCTGCCTGCAGTCCCCCTTTTCTGTAGCATGAGGGCTGATGGCTTCACAAATCTTACAGTAACTCCTCAATCTCTTCCCTGGCCAGCCTAGCAGCACACCAGCTCCATTTAATGTGCGCCGTCTGCTTTGGCTTCCTGCCCCTCGACTCATTATTTTGCATTTGTCTGCATCAAACTCCAGCCTTGCCTGCCCCAAAGGATCATATATCAGAAGTTGTGAAAAAAAAGAGAAGAATCCTCAAGGTTGGTCTGTAAATCCCAAGTCTCTCTGCTCAAAGAGATGTGCAGCCTGGGTGCTGTATCCTCTCCTCTCCCGTGTCCTTGCCCAGCCCTGCCGGGTGTGTGCATCCCTCCCTGACCATCCTGGTGCGGCTCTTGGTGAGCATGGAGTGAGCCTTGCAGGTTCTCACGGCACAAAGCAGTTGGCGTCTGGGATGTTTGCCTTTCTCCTGCTGACACAGAGGCAGGTCGAGACCTGCAGCTTTGCCTTTTCTTCAGTCAGCCCCCAAAATAGCTTGGATCCACTTGGTACGGGGGAAAACACTGTGAAGTTTTCTCAGTGGCAGATACTTCAGGACATGGGCCTCTCCTCTGCTGCTTGGTGTGGTGTTGCCATCAGGCCTTGGGGACTGGAAGTGCTTGTGTGTTGGGTGCAGCGTGAGGTAGCTCCAGAGGGGGACCAGGTGTGAGATGGGGAACATCAGGGTGCAATTCATCTGTCCAGATGCTGACATCCGACATCCCAGCTGCGTATCCTCAGCCCCCCATACAGGCAGCGGAGGATCCTAACGCAGGTAGACATCTGAAACCGGTCAGCCAGTACGTGCCTGTCTCCTCTCTCTCCGGGAGATTCTGTGTTGTCGGTGAGATAAATCGCAGCTGGACCAGCTACGTGGAGCAGGTCGGGGTGGCACATAAAGGGAGCAAGGCAGTGTTGGATGTAGGTTGTGCTTGTTGTGCTGTCTCGTTTGGTGAACTGGTGCTTCTTCCCTTGCTCCAGAAGCTGCCCTTCGTTTCGATTCCTGGCTGGCCAGGAGCTGGCGGGACGTATCCAGACAGCAGCTGGAAGACAAACACCAGTCGGAGGTGCTGCTGGTAAAGGTGCTAGGACAGAGCTCCCAGCCTGCGCCAGTTCTGCACCACAGGGTGTTTAACCGAGTGATGGCAGAAAGCGCAGGTGGAAACGGGGCCGTGTTGTCCCGTTTCATCCTCTCGTGCTGAGGCTGCTGGCGTAGCTCAGGGGTCACTCAGGTACCTCTCGGGAGTTCATGGCCTTGTATGTGTGCCCCAACAGCAGTCCTGTTGCATTGCAGTGGGGAAGGACATGAGACCTCTAAATTTGGAGCTGGGACCAGGGCATGGGGACTTCAAATTGTGGATTGAACAGATGACAGCAGCAGGAGCCCTGCAGTGCCTCTACAAGGGCTGCGCATCTGGGCGTTCCAGGCTTGGTTGGTAAAACCTTTTATGTTCGGGGGAAAAAAAGAGCTTTTTTTTAACACTGAAGTGCTACCAAATGCAGTAATGAGGCTCTGGGGGTGATGGAGCGGGTTTCTGTAGTTCTGTATCCCACTTCAGCTGAACCTTCACAGCTGCTCTGAAGACCCTGGCGTGGTCTGCAGGGAGCAGGTTGGAGGAGACCCAGAACTGCTCTTGAAAGAACTGGAAAAACAAAGCTGAGCCGACTGGAAGGAATAAAGCCTGGTAGCCTGGGGAGGATTTTCTTGACTGGCTGTTTCCCCTTTGATTGGGAGCACTTGTTCCATCATGCCTTTTGCTGGGGAAGTATTAGCCCGGTGGCAGAAATGTGATGTGCCAGGCGTTTTGGGAGTGAAAAACCTGTCCACAGCAAAAGCCTGCAAAGCTTGAACTGCGCTCAGCCTTCGAGTCCCTGTGCTGGCAGCTGGTTGCAAGCCTGCTCGGCTGAGGAGGCTGCCATGCCAGGATATTTACCCTACGTCTCATGCCTGTGTAGTCAGCATTAAATCCTACAACCCTGAAGAAAACCAGCGTTGGTTTTGTACCCTGCTTTTTGGTTGTTGCTGAAACTCACGCTGTAATTCCCATCCTTTCAGACACATGTAAAATGGTGGCTCGCTCTGGAGAGTCTCTGCAAGTCTGCTGTGCCTGCTGGAGTCACCTTAAACTTTGCAAGACCAGGGAATTTATGAAGCGGGAGATTTCTGGCTGACCCTAGGTGGGAAGCACGCAGACCGTGCTACAGAAAACGGCAAAAATACACCTTATATTCCATTATATAGTGTGTTTTCCTCGCTTCACAACACATCTGCTCTCTTTCCTGGCTACATGTCTACCACAAGCTTTTCTACTTTCCAACTCGCGTTCCTAGGGGATGGAGAGGACAAGGGAGGGCGTGTGAAAACCTTCAGGAGGCTTTGAGTTCAGGAGGGAAGGTGTATCAGTGCCTTGTAGTTAAGATCCCCAGCATACACTTTGCTCTGATACTTTCCTCGTTGTCCTTCCCCTCTGAACTTTGGTACGGTAAATAGTGTCCCTGTTTGAAGAATGTCCCAGCAGGGAGGCATCTGGCACAGCGCTGGGTCCTTGCAGCTTCTCAGCGTTCCTGTTGCACGTAGCCTCTTGCCTGGTCAGCAAGCGCATGGTCGGTGGCACCAAACAGCGGGCGTGCATCTGCCCCGTTTGTCTGCTCGCCCAAGGTAATTCCTTCCGTTACTCCTTCCATAGGGCAAAAACAAGCCAGAAAGGGAGAGGTGTTAACGCAGTGTTTTGGTTTGCAAAATGTTACCTGCAGCGCTTTGCTGTGCTGTTACTCACGTGCAAAACACTGAGCCCCATCTGCAGAGCGGTATCGTGCTAGTAGTGGCTTTTTGCTGCGATCGACCTGCTGCTGGCTGGATGCACTCTGGCAAAGCAGTGCTTTTTACTCGTTGCTTTTTGCCACTGACGGTACGCTTGCTGCCTTGTCAACGGGAGACGATTGATGGGTCTGTGGGAGATGTGCAGTGGTGTTGCTCGGCTGTTTGCTCTCCTGGCTGAACAGGCGTGTGTAGGGGTCTTTGAAAGCTGGGAGAAGAAACCCGGATCCATCAGTCTCTTTCACAAAGGTTTTGTAACTATTTGACCTTCCTAACTAATTTCCCTAATAATAACATATATGTGTAACTAAGTCTGGGCAGACAAGGCTATATCAAGCCTTAGGCATGAGAAATAGTGTAACACGGTCAGGTTGTGTGTGGTGTCCAGGGCAGAGCTAACCTTGTTGCGCCAAGACCTTCCTTAAGGTTTTACCTTTAGGCTGGGAAGACAAATCCCATCGCAGAGAACCCTGGTTCCCTCCCCTGCTCCACCAGAGGCTGCTTTGGATTCTGATTCAGCTCTGCAAATACCGTCTCGTGGCTTTAGACTGGATATGAAGTCGGTGGGTATTATTTCCCCTGTGAAGGCTAGAGCGAGGGAGAGAAAATTAAAGCAACTTGTCTTAGCCTGAGTCAGCATTGTGGAGTAGCAAGTGTCTCTGTAGAGCCTAGTGAAAGGTCCCTGGCTTATCTGGCTTGATATTTTGCTAGTTGCACAACTCAATCATCCCATAGATGCAAATATTTTCCTTGGGTTGGCCCCGGTTGCCCAAGGAGGGTGTTTGTTCAGATTCTCATACTTTGCAATTAATATAAGCTTGCAATTAATATAAGCTTCTCAACTCTGCATGAGAGAAAGAAAGGGAAGTGGAACTAGGTGGTTTTTTTTTCCCCTCCCCTCTCCCTTTTGTTGCTCCTTACCAGATGGCTACTTTGAAATGAGCACATTGTGGTTTTTTTCCCTTGAGCAGCAACGTGTTGCTGCAAATTCAACTTTGGAGAGGTGGTGGGAGCTTTTGTCCGCTGACGTTGTGGCTGCTGCGGGCAAGGCACAGACAATACGTAGTGCTGTGGGTACCAAGCCTGCAACCTGCGTCTGGTCAAAGTGGATGCCAGCCCAGCTGAGCGGCGTGGCCCTTCTTCCCTGGTGCCTTCCCACACTTGCTTGGCAGCAGCTGGGAGATGCTAGACCTGCCTTGCTCCTTCGTATCGTCGCCCAGATTGTGCAAGAGCAGTGAAGTTCATGCCATGGGATGTTGTCAAAGGAATCCGAACTTGGTGTGATGCAAATAAATACCTTCTCTCTGCCTCGTTCAGCTAATGCGGTCTTATCTCAAGAGGGCTGGATGAAGTGTGCTTGTCGCAGCTGTGCCAGGCGCTGACACAGCTCATGAAGGTACTCATGCATGATCTCTCCTGAGCTACTGGATGAATATCAGCCCCTTTAGAGGGTAAATTCCCTCCATTTTAGTACAGGTTCAAAAAAAAGGTACCTAGTTTAGACCTGGAGAGCATGCTTCATCTTTAGGTACAGTGGCAAAACTTTGTGTAAACCCCATGAAGTCTGTGCTTCATCGTGTTTTCCAGAGTACTCTCTGAACTTGCTGCTGCTTTTTTTTTTTTTTTTTCTTTTCAAGAGCAGAGATTCCTTTGGTGCTGTAGAATAAAAGAAGCACTTGCTTATAGTGGTTATAGTGGCACGGAGGAGTTGTCATCGTATAAAACTCAGCCAGGGCCATCAGCTGTGTGTTTTCGCAGCAATCTTGACTGATCACTTCGGTGTCGTCTTCAGACCTTGTAGCCATATGGAAGTCTTTTAGGGGGGAAACAAAAGGCCAGCTACATGATTTTTTGTATCTGATCAGGGTTGTGACTGTAGCTTAAGTCAGATGTCCTGTTTGAGTTGCTATAGTATGTCCTGGGTTTGATCAAAACCCTGTGGAAGGGCAGATGAAGCTTGTGGAATGGCAGCCACCACTTGGAACAGCATCGTTATGGTAGATCTCCATTTGGGTAAGAAATACTATTTTCAGATACACTTTTCTTCAGTGCAGGTCTTGCACCCTCTCTGCCCTATCTTGGGTGTGCAGGAAAGGCAAAAATTGTTATATGAGGTGATTAAAATATTTGTGATTAGTAGGGGTTTGAGTCCAGATCCTAGACCCTAATCAGGCTCTGATGGAGGGAGTTAATTTAGAACAAGACAACCTTTATCCCAAGTTTTTAAGGATGGATGGTGAGGGTAAGCTGACTGTTGTGGTTTAACCCCAGCCAGCAACCGAGTACCACGCAGACTCTCACTTGCTCCCTGGGCCCCAGGTGGGATGGGGAGGAGACTCAGAAAAAGGCAAAACCCTTGGGATAAAACAGTTTAATAATTGAAATAAAGTAAATATAACAACAATAACGAAGAGGAGAGGGAAAGAGAGGAGAAAACCCACAAGCGACACACAACACAGTTGCTCACCCCCGCTGACTGACACCCAGCCAGCCCCCCAGCAGTGACCGGCAGCCCCCAGCCAGCCCCACCCCCAGTGTAAGTACCGAGCGTGATGCTCTGTGGTACGGAATAGCCCCTTGGCCAGTTCGGGTCAGTGTCCTGGCTCTGCTCCCTCCCGGCTCCTTGTGCACCTCCTCATGGCACAGCGCGGGGAACGGAGGAGTCCTTCACTTAGAGTAAGCGCTGCTCAGCAGCAGCTAAACCATCAGTGTTATCAACGTTACTCTCATACTACATCCAAACACAGCCCTGTACCAGCTACTAGGAAGAAAATTAACTCTGTCCCAGCCAAAACCAGGACACTGGCAAACTCCAGTTTTCCGAGGTCGATGCTTTCCTTGCTGTCGGAGTATAAATTTTTCTCTTGTGTTAATATACTCACTCTCTACAAAACACTGCAGCATCTCTTTTTACTTAAGTAGTGTTTCAGGCTAAAGTAGGCTGGTTTGACATGTGAGCTAGGGGTTTTCCATGAGCTTCTCGTTTCTAAAAAAAGCTTTTTGCAAACATTTGATTCACTTTTTAAAAAAATTTATTTTATTTTTTCAGTTGATGTTCCTACGTGGGAACAATGCGAGCTATGTAGGAACCGTGCCGTGGCCTTGAAGGTTCATCGTAGGGACACAGATGGTCCTCAGGGAGCTGCTTTCTGAAAATAAGAGAATTTTAAGGAGGAAATCAAGTAGCAGGCTATTTCCAGTTAGGTGTGAATGACGTCCAAGAGTGAGAAGCTGCTGTGTGTGCTGTAGGAGCCCTGAGAAGCGGCACCAGTGAGCTCCGCTGCTGTCAGATGAGGCAGGGAGGCTTTATCAGCACATCACCCCTTGCCAAAGTCGCGCCCGCGTTTGTCTCTCTGCTAGGCTCCTGTGAAAGCACGTGGTCACGTTTGAGGTCTCACAGTACTGGCAAGACTAAAAATTCAGAGTTCAAGCTTACTCTCTGTATTTATTCTCCTAAAGGAAGGCAAATTTTGTCCTGCTGAGGATTTGAGGAGAAATGGCCCCATAAAGTAGTATCCCTGCCTGCAGATATTTGGGTGGTTCTCTGCTCTGTTTAAAAAAAAAAAAGGAAGAAAACCCAAAAAACCCAAAGCAAAACACCAAAATTCTGGAAAAGCTGCTTCTTCAAAAGTAAAGGCTTTCTTTAGTTGTTCCTAGTGGCTGTTTCTTCAGGGGGATCATTTCCATATCTTCGGATAATTTCCGAGTCCAACTTGAAGCTCACAAGGCAGATCATGTTGTGATGAGAGCTAGGAAGTTTGCATCCTCTGATCAGACTGCATCAGCTTTAACAGTGCCGGTTCATGTCACCTGTCCCTTTTCTTGCTTGCTTTTTCCTAACCACTAGCGGGAAGAAAAAAAATCCCGACCAGTGTAGTAGGATCGAGTGCATCCTCCACAGCTCTGTCACCACCAGTGAGCTGTGCGGTGCGGCTGGCACACTGGAGGGCAGGGGTGCCATCCAGAGGGACCTTGACAGGCTGGAGAGGTGGGTCTGTGTGAACATCGTGGAGTTTAGCAAGGCCAAGTGCAAGGTCCTGGGACAGGGCAGTCCCCAGCACAAACACAGACAGGGCGAACGGGTTGAGATCAGCCCTGAGAAGGACTTGGGGGTGCTGGTGGATGAGAAGCTCGACATGGCTCAGCAATGTGTGCTCGCAGCCCAGAAAGCCACCCGTGTCCTGGGCTGCGTCACCAGCAGCGTGGGCAGCAGGGCGAGGGGGGGATGCTGCCCCTCCTCTCCACTCTGGTGAGACCCCCCTGCAGCGCTGCGTCCAGCTCTGGGGTCCTCAGCACAGGAGAGACATGGGCCTGTTGGAGCGGGGCCAGAGGGGCCACAGAGATGGGCAGAGGCTGGAGCCCCACTCGGTGAGGGCAGCTGGGAGAGCTGGGGCTGTTCAGCCTGGAGCAGAGAAGGCTCCGGGGAGACCTGACAGCCGCCTTCCAGCACCTAAAGGGGCCGACAGGAAAGCTGGAGAGGGGCTTTTTACAAGGGCAGGTAGCGACGGGACAAGGGGGATGGCTTTAAACTGAAAGAGGGTGGATTTACATCAGGTATTAGGAAGAAATTCTTCCCTGAGAGGGTGGTGAGGTGCTGGCACAGGCTGCCCAGAGCATCCTGTGCCTGCATCCCTGGCAGTGTTCACATGGTTGAGCAGAATTGGAGAGGAACCCCAGACCACACGTAGGAGCAGGCTCCTACCACTTGAACAGTGAGTTTGTAGCTGTTAGAATTCATATTTATAGTAGCAGGAAAAAAAAAAAAAAAGCCTGAAGGTGTGACAAGGGATGCAGCCACTAGTCTGAGCAAGCATATACGCTGTGGTCTTTGGTGCATACCCCATCGCTGTGTCCCACCAGCCTTGCTTGGCGCCCCTTTAGTGGTATTTGCTGTAGCCCAAGAGATAGTTGGACGAGGTTTTTGGTGTCCTGAGGTCCAGTTTTCAACCCCCTTTCCAGAAGGCATGGCTTAAGTACCAGAGCTTCACTTCTTGGGTCTTGGCTGGTGTTTGCGAGGGCAGCGGCTGAACGCAGTGGTAAGCAATGGAATAAAAGGTCAGGAGTGGGGGGCTGGAGGCAAATGGGCGATAGCATGAAATGCTCCCAGCACTCAGTGATTTGCAGAGTGACGTACGTCATGTAATAGATCTTCCCACCCACCCCCAGTCTTGCAACATATAGAAAATACGATTTTACTTATAATGAACCTGTATTATTAGATGCTGGGGGATTGAAGGCAGATGCTTGGATTTTCCCCAGTGGGCTGAAGGGAGGTTCGGATTTTGTTTTATTTATTTATTTAATATTTTTTTAAACCGAAGCCAAAAAAACCCGTGAGTCAGCTTGATCTTTGCTGCAGCAGTTCCTCCGCTGTGGTCCCCAGGCGTTGTCTAACAGATGCCTCCACCTCCACTAGGATGGATGAACCCAGAGACTGCTATAAACATGTGCAGGCTTATTTTTGTCACCCCCACCCCTCACAGATACTCCTCAGGGAGGCTCGGTGTGTCCGTAGGAGCCAGGGGTAGGGGGGGATGCTTGTGCCTCTTAGCAGACGGTCCTGGGAAGACACTGCTGCTGGTCCCAGGAGTGAGTTCTCTGTGCCAGCGCCCACCAGCACCTTGTGCAATTCCTGGTGGCAGACAGGTCTCCCGGGAGGAGGAGCTGCTCTGTAGGCACTCCCTGCGCCTCCTTGCCAGAACGAAGGTGTACTTTTAATCCTTCCTTTCCCAGGAAACATCAGTCTACCTTGCTGTTGTCTCAAGATGCTGAGAGGGATAAATGCTCCAAGTGGGCTGAGGCTGAAACTTAAAATAGACCAAGTGAGGTCCTCAGCCAGTGTTGACTGTCTTGTCCGTGCAGTGAAGCCACTAAAGCCACTACTTTTTACCCTTTCTTTAAGGTAGGTGATCCTGCAAGGTCAGATCTCAGTTTTAGGGCTCGGATGTTTGGTTCTGACTCCTGGTCTTCGCCTGTTCTCTCCCTTTGGGGACCTAAACCATCTTACACCTTGCTCATACTACACACGCACAGTGGCTTAGGGCTGTTGCGAGATGTCAGCTTTGAAGTTCTAAGTTTGTCATTTGTGTTTATGGGGTTTTTTGCAGGCCAAATACAGAACTGCTTGCATGACCCTTGTAAAGTCCAAGAATAAATCCAGTGTTAAATGGTTCTGCCATGTGTGCCTCCCCAGCATCTGGGCTTGGGCAGCAGGATCAGAAAATCTGAGAGGCTAGTGGGAGACGGCTGGACACTGGGAAAGAAAATGGGAAGCCATAGATACAAGCCTGGTAAAAAGAAGTGGTGTTTATAGCTTGGGGACCTCGTTGCTGCAAAGGAAGTCAGTGGCTTCAGAAGGTAAAACATTTGAGTGTTATATGGGCAGCAGGGACCAACCGGAGCTAAAAACAAATTCTCCAAAGTGGAAACTTTGGTGTAGGAGCCCCCTTTTTTGTTTGCAGATAATCTGGCAGGGTTAGACACTGCTCTGGCACCAAAGATAGCTCCCACTGGAAAGAGTAAAAGAAGGTTTTGGGCTACATGAGAATCCCCTGCAACATCTTTGATTCCCAGCCATTGCTCACACTGCCCTAATGATGTTACACTACAGTAATTACAGTGCTTTGCAGTTCAAAGTTCAAAAGTCCCCTTTTTCTTTGGCTATTTTGTTCTTTCCTTTTTTTCTTTTTTCTTTTTTTCTTTTTTTTTTTTTTTTTTAACTTCTCAATGTGTGTGACTGATTGCTGCTGTGTGGGGTTTTGCCTGGGGGGTTTGTGCAGGGGCTGATCTGCGCTGGAGGTGTGTTGCCATGCCTGAGGAAAGGATGCTTCACCTAGAAGGGCACCTGCAGGCTCACGCTGACCTGGTTTACCTTCCCCAAGCCGTGACTTTTCCAGCTCATGCCGCAGATGTTTTGGGCTGTAATTTGCACAGTCTCTTGCTCTGTGTACTCTCAGGACAATCCAGGTGCTGAAGAACAGGGTGAAATCCTGTCTGTGGCTGTTTTAAGCCCCAGGTACCTGCTGGGGGTACCAGGGGTGGGCAGGTGCTGGTCTTTGACTGACTTCTCCTACTAAAGGCATTCTCTCTCTAAAGACTTGAAGGTTTTCGTCTTTCTGTTTGCAGTTGGGAGCTCGTGTCCAAGCTCCCTTTCATCTTTTTGTCCATTTACTTCATGAACACTCTGACTTTGCCACAGCGAGTTGCCATCCCCAAAGCTCAGGGCACAGCGTGCTTCCCATCCATACCTCTTTCAAACCAGCGAGTCTGGTTAACGTGATGGGAGGGAGTGCTTGCCGAGATCCAAGGAGGATCAGAGCCCTCCGTTGCCCTTCTCTCCGTTGTTGATCTATGTAGAGGAATATCTAAGCTGAATCAAAGATGTAGGGTAGGG